>NC_084603.1:11315250-11947750 GCF_033807715.1 Cololabis saira
TTTCCATTGCTTCGACTTTCCTCTTTCAAATCTTTTTAATCCCTCAGATTTTTGGCCCTTTACCTCCCGAGGAAAACACACACACACTCGCGTAAACAAGGTTTTGGACTTTCTTCTTTTAATGTTCCAGTCAAGAGGAAAACTTTGATTTTGTTCCATCTGCAGGATGATTATAAAAAGTTTCAAGATCTGTGTGCATGTGTGCAGAGCGAATGGATGCATGTGTGTGTGTGTGTGTGTGTGAATATTTATCCCGAAGTAGAAGCGAGGTCTCAGTTTAGGATATTTTAAATTGGCTTTTATTCAACGGTTTGCTCCTCGTTGTTTCCGTGCAGACGCACAAACACACATTCAGAGGTAGAGTTGTTGGTTTTTTCTCATATTTCCTCTTACAGAAATATAGGTATCGTGCACTTTGAAGTCGAGCGCTGCGTTTCTTGCGCTCTGGCTCGGCCCCTGAATCCCGTGCAGAGGCTGTAGATTCTCCGTGACCGTGTTATGAAAGAGAGCGAAGAAGAGAGATATGAAAACCAGAAGAGTCGGGCTGCAGCCAGCTCTGAGGTTTTCCTAGCTTAGGTGCACAGTCAAATCCAAAGAAAAATGCCAAGAAAAAGAGAGCAACCCACCCCCTACCCCTCCTCACATCCCCTGCCTGACAACTGCTTCCGTTCTAGATCTTTCTGGCTGCTTTCCTCTCTGACGGGCAGACGTGCTGGAGTTGGATTACCTTTTTTTTTCTCTTTTTAGGCTGCAGAGATCTTTCTGCACTGCTAATACTCACTCACACATGCTGGCTGCTTGGCATCTCCGCTGAAAGGGTTTTGGAGGGGCCTCAGCGCACCGATGGCCGGCTCTTATCTGCTAAATCGCGGAGCATTGATTGATATTTTATTCGCCACACATGCTGCTATGGCCGTAACTGCATGCACTGAATCTGTACAGCAATCCCACTGCACACTTTGTAACAGAGCAAGGTCCTTCATGGGTTCAATTTCAAATGTGACTGGGGCTTTTGTGGTAACATGTTGGTGTGACGGTTTTTAAAATGGGCCTCTTCTTCTCTGTAAAGCTCCTCCTGCATAAAGTGATTGAAGTGCATCCATTTGGGGTTATGTGGTGTTTTGTTTCTTACACTCTGGCTTGTTTCTACCTCTCCCACCTCCTTTTTATCCTCTTTACGCACCCCTCTTTACTTCAATTCGTCATTTCCCTCCTTTCCCCCCACTTGAACCTCCCTTCTTACCCCATTTGCTCTGCAGAGGCATCGAACAAATACCAAATTTCTAAGCCCACGGTGTGCTCAGTGCACCCGGGGGAGCTGCTGAAGCTGAGCTGCCCTCTGCCGGCGACGGGGACCATAACCTGGACCAAAGATGGCAGCTCTTTGGGCACCAACAACCGCACGGTGATAGAGCAGGAGGTGCTGCAGATCCGTGATGCCACGCCCAAGGACTCGGGCCTGTATGCCTGCACCGGCGTGGGCAAAGACACGGTCTGCTTCATAGTCAATGTCACAGGTGAGTCAGGACAGGAGCAGGCCGGTCCGGACGGGACTGAAGGTTTGGACGGTCGTGGCTGAACGCTGCTTGGTTGAGTTCAGGAAGTGGAGCACATAGATGTGGTTAGGACGAACAGAGAGTGTGTGTATGCGTGTGTGCGTGTGTGTGTGTGTGTGTGTGTGTGTGTGTGTGTGTTTGCGGCATTAGTAGCATATAATCAGATTTATTCAGATAAATAAAATCACTGAGTGTCATGAGTCTTTAAACATTTGTGCTTCTAGATTTGCTGTAATGTGACACGTGGAAACTCCTGAATGCTTTGCTGCATGTTTGAGAATGGGTTGGGAAAGGGTTAGGGCTGGGTATCGATTCAAATGTCAAGAATCGATTCAATTCCGATTCTTAATATTCAGAATCGATTATCATGATTCGATTCGATCCGATATTGATTTGCCTTAGTGTTATTTAAAATGTTTTTTGAGCTGTTGCCTGAATTATATGACTGTAAAATAACTAGTGAAATAATAATTTCACACTAATTATTGTGAAATAACTAAGAAATAAATAACTCAAACAGGCCTTTCAATATCCATTTAAAGTGCAAAAAAGAAATAAATTGCAACAGTTCATGCAGTAAACAAATCTTTTTAGCTTATCTAATTTATTCTGTCACCACGCACACATATTGCCATGAAGCACCTGGCATTTTTCAGAAGTGTCATGACAAACTGTGTGTCCGACTACTGGGATTAAAGTTCACCTGGCGAAAATGATGGAAAAAAATTTTAAAAAATCGATCTTTAGACATAAGAATCGATTTTTAGGAATCGATTTAGAATCGGAAAATCGATTTTTTCAACACAGGCCTAGAAAGGGTGGCAGTAACCGTGGTTACTCTTTGCAGATGCCATTTCGTCGGGAGATGACGAGGACGACACAGAGCGATCGGAGGACACTGGGGCGGACGGAGTGCAGTTAAGTGAGTATGGAAAGACGGCTCGTGTAGATTAGACGGTGGAGGCCTGAGCGCGTCCTCCTTCTCTCAGCAGCCTCTCTCTCTCTCCGCCTGTTGGGTCTCTCCATCTACCGTGCTCTACTTTATATGAGGAGAAAACACGAACAGAGAAACCTCCTCCTTTGCAGTGTTTTTAATGCACTTTAGTGCAGCTCAGGCTGCGTGATGACGACCACAGAGAGTCTGTGCTGCTTCAGGATCAGGACAACTTGTCAAAAATCTGACCTTAACCCACATCCCTCCATATAACTGTCTAGGGTTGTACTCTGGGATTGTGCCGTGTGTGTGTTAGTGTCTGTGTGTGTTTCCCAGGCGAGACGCTCTAGGGAATTCAGGGATTCCTGAGATTCCTGAGCAAGTGTCTCCCAGGTAGTGGGGCTGTATGGAGCCAGCCAGCCAGTCAGCTGTGCTCATCCATTATGAACGACACCCATCTGGGCCCCGTTACCCACCTGGACCCAGTGTGTGTCAGAACAAGAGAAAGTTATTTTCTTTTTTTGTAGTTTGTTAGTGCAGTGGCGAGGTATGTTTACGCAGATGCGTGTTTACATGTTTTGCCTCCACGTACATGCTCATCCTGAAGGAGCTGAACAAACGGCAAGGGCTTCCACATCTTGTTAAAATTCTCCACACACATCGCGTCGCGTCGCGCCGTGAGTTCTCCTCCTCCACTTTTGGGCTGACTGTAATTGCCTGAAATCCATTAAATATAGGGAATGGGGGTGGGTAGGGGGTGTAAGAGAGGAACTCGGCAAGAGAGGAAAAAAAACTGGGGGAGAGGGAAAAGATCCAGCTATTCTGGTGGCAATAAGCTGTTTGAAAACAAAGGGAAAGCTGTTCTGGCTGTACAGTTGCATTTTCTTGCCATGTGTGTTTCTGAAAATTCAAAACCGAGATTATTATTAAAAGGGGGTAGAAGAGGAGAGGGAGAAGGGGGAAGAGAGAGGGGGGAATGGGGATGTTGGATCAGCGCCAGCAGTTCTCTGAGCAGAGCTGAGAGTTGGACTTGGGCCTGCGGACCGGAGCGAGTAGGAGGTGCACGTAGGCGTGGGAGGGAATGAGAGTGGGGAGAGTGGGGTGTAGCTTCATATTTGTAGCTTTATTTTTCCTCCATGAGCCCATATTGACTTGACTTTGAAGGGGCAAATGAACAATATAAGCATCTGAAGAAAAAGGCAGGGAATGTGTCCCACGCTAGCTAGTTGGTGGGGAAACGCGGATAAGCTGCGGTCAGGGTGGCGGCTGGAGGACGTAGGCAGCACTAATGTCACGAAGGCAAAAGAACAAATCAGATGTAGCTACATAGTTTTAAACTGAACTAAATTAGCATCTTTTCTCTTTCAGTTGAGGTGCACAGTTCCAGGTTTTCAGTTCACTTGCGTGCAGTAGCTTTAGCAGCAGGAATCGGGGGTCGATGCTCTCATTTTGAAGAATCGGAGGAACTCTGGATGGAACAATGGGCTGAAAACAGATGACAAACACGGATTTTCACCTTCTAATAGGGCTGGGCGATATGGACCAAAAGTCATATCTCGATATTTTCTAGCTGAATGGCGATACTCGATATATATTGATATTTTTCCTGTGCCATAATTGGGGTTTCCCCCAAAGCATTATAGCATAGCATCTCTGTTAGCTTCATTTTTTCTGAGGCAAACCCTTAAAAAAACAGTCAGTTTTAATACAAAGCCTCGTGCCAAATGTCACACAGGTACATTTATTAACAGAGGTTTGCACAATATCAAAATGTATAAAACAAATGAAATAAAAATAAACTGCCTGCATATATAGAATAAAAATGTTTCTTGAATAAAATAAAACAAATATCCCTTTCCTGCATAACAATTAAATTACTAAACTGTGCAATTAATACAATGTAGACAGTAACAGGCAGACTTTTCCACTGAGGTTGACAGTTGTGCAAATAACAAAACATTTGTGCAAATCTCAAATAAAACATTCAAGTCAATTTGTCACAAAATAAGCTATATCAAAATCATAAAAAAAAAATATATTATTATTATTTTTTTCTCGATATAAACAATATTGTCTCGTACCATATCGCGTTTGAAAATATATCGATATATATTAAAATCTCGATATATCGCCCAGCCCTACCTTCTAACACAACTCAAACCTTGCGCACTGTATCACTTTTGCAGCAGCTTCCTTTACTTCCTAACATCCATGTTGCAACACTGCCTGCAGCGTGTCTAACGTGGCTCAACTCGCAACTCCACCGCGTCGCAGAACCGAGCGTGTTCGGTGGACGTCCTCCGCGCAGCTGTCTCCTTCAAAGGCGAGAAAGGTGTAAAAATTCATTGCACAGTGTTGGCTTTAACTGCTATGAAATCTGTGAGGTTTGAGTTGCTGTAGGTGGTGAAAATGTGCTCTTTTATGAGCGTCCTTCTGAGTAGGCTCCCTCGCAGTCGGCTCGTAGCTGGATCTCCGTCAGAATTCCTCCCCCGTTCTCCGAACTGAGAGCACTCGTAATTCACTCGACCCCGCTTCGAAAAAAAGAAAAGAGGGAATAAATATTCTTTTAAAATATTGTCATCAATCTTGAACCATTAAAGATGGGAGAACAACGCCACTGTTAGGACCTGGCCTGCTGGTTGCCTGCAAGATAAATGGTGGACTAACATCAGAAGTTAATCATCTCCACCCACCCAAGGAGAATATGTGAATCTAAAGTGTTAAAAATAAGCCACCCTGACAGCTATGTTGTTGATCAAATCTGATCAAACCTACAGCTGAAGTTAAGACGAATGTTTTATAGCTTTTAAAGAGCCTTTGGCTGATCCATGTTTAATTACGTTTAGTTTTTTGATGTGAAAGAAAGCCTCTGTAATAAAAGCTGAAAAATCTGCTCAGCTTTCATGTTAAAATAAGAGACTTTTAAGTCTTATGTGCAGGTTTCATCCATTTTTCTGGACTTGTTTTCCGGTAAAAGCCATTTATTCAGAGAAATATGACACAGCCGCTGCCGAATATGAATAAATCTATTTTCCCACCGTATTGGGTCCAATAATATATGTAGAAGACATTCAGCTGACATAGTTGAACAGTGAACAGGAGAAAATACGTTTAATCCTGAAATACAACTCGAGGACACTGATGGTTTTAACTCTCTGGAGAAACAGAGGATAAAAACCCATCTTGGGTGAGTGCCGGTGTTAGATAACCTCGGTTCACCCCGGGCCAGCCGAGGATAAACTGCTGTGAGGGGGGATCCGGATGCACGGGGCTTCGGGGGGGCGGTGGATTCCTCCTGCAGGCTGCAGCCGTCGGGTCAGCGAGAGTTTGGCTTGATCTGGAGAAAGGTCTGGGGGTCACCTCGTTTGAAGTGCTGCCTCCTGGACGGAGAGCATGGGAAACGGTGACACTCGCTAGGAATGGGTGATATGTTACCGTTCACGATATACCGTCAAAAAAGTTCCCCACGGTAAGAATTTATCATCTCCCGGTAAAAATGCACAACGTACGTGAAGGAAGGAAGAAAGGAAGGAAGGAAGGAAGGAAGGAAGGAAGGAAGGAAGGAAGGAAGGAAGGAAGGAAGGAAGGAAGGAAGGAAGGAAGGAAGGAAGGAAGGAAGGAAGGAAGAAAAGAGGAAGGAAGGAAGGAAGGAAGGAAGGAAGGAAGGAAGAAAAGAGGAAGGAAGGAAGGAAGGAAGGAAGGAAGGAAGGAAGGAAGGAAGGGGGAGAAGGAAGGAAGGAAGGAAGGAAGGAAGGAAGGAAGAAAAGAGGAAGGAAGGAAGGAAGGAAGGAAGGAAGGGGGAGAAGGAAGGAAGGAAGGAAGGAAGGAAGGAAGGAAGAAAAGAGGAAGGGGAGGGAAGAAGGAAGGAAGGAAGGAAGGAAGGAAGGAAGGAAGGAAGGGGGAGAAGGAAGGAAGGAAGGAAGGAAGGAAGAAAAGAGGAAGGAAGGAAGGAAGGAAGGGGGAGAAGGAAGGAAGGAAGGAAGGAAGGAAGGAAGGAAGGAAGGAAGGAAGGAAGGGGGAGAAGGAAGGAAGGAAGGAAGGAAGGAAGAAAGAAAAGAGGAAGGGGAGAGAAGAAGGAAGGAGAGAGCAGGAGGAAAGAAGGAAGGAAGGAAGGAAGGAAAGGGGAGAAGGAAGGGAAAAAAGAAGGAAGGAAGGAAGGAAGGAAGGAAGGAAGGAAGGAAGGAAGGAAGGAAGGAAGGAAGGAAAGGGGAGAAGGAAGGGAAAAAAGAAGGAAGGAAGGAAGGAAGGAAGGAAGGAAGGAAGGAAGGAAGGAAGGAAAGGGGAGAAGGAAGGGAAAAAAGAAGGAAGGAAGGAAGGAAGGAAGGAAGGAAGGAAGGAAGAAAGAAAAGAGGAAGGGGAGAGAAGAAGGAAGGAGAGAGCAGGAGGAAAGAAGGAAGGAAGGAAGGAAGAAAGGAAGGAAGGAAGGAAGGAAGGAAGGAAGGAAGAAAGAAAAGAGGAAGGGGAGAGAAGAAGGAAGGAGAGAGCAGGAGGAAAGAAGGAAGGAAGGAAGGAAGGAAGGAAAGGGGAGAAGGAAGGGAAAAAAGAAGGAAGGAAGGAAGGAAGGAAGGAAGGAAGGAAGGAAGGAAGGAAAGGGGAGAAGGAAGGGAGAAAACAAGGAAGGAAGGAAGGAAGGAAGGAAGGAAAGAAGGAAGGAAGGAAGGAAGGAAGGAAGGAACGAAGGAAGGAAGGAAGGAAGGAAGGAAGGAAGAAAAGAGGAAGGGAAGAAGGAAGGAAGGAAGGAAGGAAGGAAGAAAGAAAAGAGGAAGGGAAGAAGGAAGGAGAGAGCAGGAGGAAAGAAGGAAGGAAGGGAAAAAAGAAGGAAGGAAGGAAATGAGCCTGAAAGAAAGAAAGAAAGAAAGAAAGAAAGAAAGAAAGAAAGAAAGAAAGAAAGAAAGAAAGAAAGAAAGAAAGAAAGAAAGAAAGAAAGAAAGAAAGAAAGAAAGAAAGAAGGATCAATTCAATTTAATTGGTGTAGTTTAGTAGTATTTAGTATCTTTTAGAGCAGTGTTTTGGCTCCAAAGACTGAATGTGGTGATAGATTTATAGTTACAAAGATGGAGTTGAATTGGTATTTTTTTTAATCGTCATTTTTATCATTATCGGGATAAATACCAGAAATTATCGTGATACATATGTTAGTCCACACCGCCCATCCCTAACACTCGCCTCTCGTGCCTCCGACTCGTCCTGCGACCGGGCTGCCGGCCTGGGGTCAGAGGTCGGCGTGGGGCGACAGCTTAGTGATTGACCGGTTTCCACCAACTCCGTCTCTGTCGGAGCAGAAGCAGAAGCGACGACCGTAAGAGTGAACAGAGAGAATGATAAAGCCTGAGAGGTAAAAGGTGGACGGAGACGAGCTCAGATAGTGACACTGAGGAGGGAGGAGAAGAGAGCGAGTGATTATTTGTAGTGTGAGCACTTACTGTATGCATCCAATCAGGAAGGAAGAGCGATGTTTACTGACTTTACCGTCCAAGTATTCTTGAAATGTCCGGCGGTTCCTGTCGGTGAAGATGAGGAGAGGTGTCTGCTAACGTAAACTGGACAGCAAGTTACAGAGAGCGAGGTTGAAAAGCACTTAAAGAAGATATCCTCCTGGGCCGTGCTGCAGTACTTTAATCAGCAATGGTTTTATCTTATCTGCGGGCATTCCCTCTTTTGCTTTGAGTCCTGCTGTACAAAGAGGAAGTGATGGTATGGAGGACCGTTTGGGTTGTTGTTTGACTGAGTTTCTGCGAGTTTCTCTTCCCCTCCGACTCCCATCTGCTTAGGCAATTGCGTTCCCAGGTGCAGGAAGAAAGGGAGGGTGGTGGTGGTGGTCGGAGGAGGGGGTTGTTCGAAGGAAAATCTTGCTGACTGAGGGACAGAAGTTGGGAGAAAAAGAAGGAGCAGGCTGGGGAATGCTCCAAATACAAGAATCCAACATTTTTTAGCTGGAGGAATGATGCGTGGTAGTCTGCTTTTGATAAACGTGCGTGTTGAGAACTCTGAAAACCTCCGTTAAGTGTGACATTCATCTTCTCCCCCGAGGGCACATAATGGTTTTCCATGGGCGATAAGCATCTCTGGCTATGCTGTCCGTATCTAGCGGAGGGGTGGGCAGATTAACAGGGTAGCTGTGGTAATTGGAGGAAGTGGAGGCAGGAAAAAAGCTGCTAAGTAGAATGTGATGAAATTGAATGTGATGGTCCAGTTACCCTCGTGGAAACGCCCAGGCAAGCTCTCCCTTTGGAGCTGATGTTCCTCCCTGCTCCTCAGCTCTATCCAGCCCCAAAGAGGGTTTGAGTTAGGTGTTTTAATGAGACGCTAGTAGGAATGGGTGATATTTTACCGTTCACGATAAACCGTCAAAAAAATTCCCCATGGTAAGAATTTGTCATCTCGCAGTAAAAACGATAAATTCTCGTTGGTGACGTTTTTGTGTAAAGATGATTTATGGTTCTGTGTTAAATGCGTGAAGGAAGGAAGGAAGGAAGGAAGGAAGGAAGGAAGAAAGAAAGAAAGAAAGAAAGAAAGAAAGAAAGAAAGAAAGAAAGAAAGAAAGAAAGAAAGAAATGAGTCTGAAAGAAAGAAAGAAAGAAAGAAAGAAAGAAAGAAAGAAAGAAAGAAAGAAATGAGTCTGAAAGAAAGAACGAAAGAAAGAAATGAGTCTGAAAGAAAGAAAGAAAGAAAGAAATGAGTCTGAAAGAAAGAAAGAAAGAAAGAAAGAAAGAAATGAGTCTGAAAGAAAGAAAGAAAGAAAGAAAGAAAGAAAGAAAGAAAGAAAGAAAGAAAGAAAGAAAGAAAGAAAAAAAAAGAAAGAAAAAAAGAAAGAAAGAAAGAAAGAAAGAAAGAAAGAAAAAAAGAAAGAAAGAAAAAAAGAAAGAAAGAAAGAAATGAGTCAGAAAGAAAGAAAGAAAGAAATGAGTCAGAAAGAAAGAAAGAAAGAAAGAAAGAAAGAAAGAAAGAAAGAAAGAAAGAAAGAAAGAAAGAAAGAAAGAAAGAAAGAAAGAAAGATCAATTCAGTTTAATTGGTGTAGTTTAGTAGTATTTAGTATCTTTTAGAGCAGTGTTTTGGCTCCAGAGACTGAATGTGGTGATAGATTTATAGTTACAAAGGTGGAGTTGAATTGGTATTTTTTCTATTGTTATCGGGATAAATGCCAGAAATTATCGTGATACATTTTTTAGTCCATACCCATCCCTAGCTGGTAGTTCTCATGGTGTTAGGTTGTTCAGTTCTACCTCTTGCACAGTCGCTCCTCTCTGAATATCCGCTTTAGCCGGGCCTACGGTCCTGAAGTTGAGGCCGAGGACACATGTAGGAAATCTCCTGATGAACACCACCTGTCGTCTGGTTGCAGGCGCTCCGCACTGGACCTCCACGGCCAAGATGGAAAAGAAGCTGCATGCAGTACCGGCTGCCAACACGGTCAAGTTCCGCTGTGCTGCGGGAGGAAACCCCAAGCCGAGGCTGCGCTGGCTGAAAAACAGCAGGCCGTTCCGCCACGAGGACCGCATGGGGGGGTACAAGGTAGGATAAACAGCCATACATCAAACTTTCTATTACCTATGTCAACTCACCGCCTCCTCTTTGTTTTCACTGCGTTCGCATGCCGCGGTGCATCTGGCTGTTCAGTGAAGGCATTTGCCTCCTCCTTCCATCGTTCTCCAGCTGTCCTTTCACCCCTTTTCCACCCTTCACTGGAGAGAGGAGAGGAGACGGAGGAAACAAGGGCAGGGTCTCTGCTGCAAAATTGGAATTGCTCATCCGTGGGGCCGCCTCTCGCCAGGATACTTTTCAGAGCTTCTCACTGTAACTCAAAATGGTCCCTTATCCCCCCCCCCCCAAATCGGCTAGAAATGCAAGCCCAAGACTTAAGGGTTAAATGCCCTCAGACAGTAACGTATAGAGAAAGCAGACAGCGTCAGGGTTGAGCTGAGTTCAGAAAGTTAGGGTAACTCAATCAGGGAGAACAGGTCCCACTGGCTTCGGCTGGAGACACATTTGTGATGCAATTCTTTTGTCACGACGAGTGTTTTACCAACACTGTCGCGGCGTGTGGTGTTTATTTGTTCAAAACTAATTGCATTGTGTGTGACTCTGAGTCTAGCACTACATTATTAATGATTTTCATGATCATTACTCTCAATCACTGTCGATGAAAGTGACTTAGAAACGAGTCTAAAACAACAATTTGAATTCCTCCCACGTGACAGTCTGTCTTGGACTGCTGCTCCTCCTTCTGACGGTGCGTGCCCCAGGTAAACTGGAATAGCAGTTTAAACCCAGTACTAGAGTTGTAAAAAAAAATCAGGGGGGATGGTGGATTTTATGATATGGGGACAGATAATTTGTGCTGATTACAAATAATATAATATATTACAAATAATAGCACTGATCAAAACACCTGCAGAAATACTGCAGGAATGACATAGCAGCAGTTAAATGCAGCCTTCTGTAAGCTTTAAATATCCACTGGGCTTACATCAAATACATCAAAACACAACAATTAAAAACAGTTTTCTGAACTTATCAATATGACTCTGTCCTTCACAGGATAAGTAAAATGGATCACTGCAAAAACTCAAAATCTTAACAAGAATATTTGTCTTATTTCTAGTTAAAATGTCTCATTTTAGTAAAAAAAATCTCATTACACTTAAAACAAGACTCATCACTGGAAAAAACAACAATTTTCACCTATTTCAAGTAGATTTTCACTTAAAATAAGTAGAAAAATCTGCCAGTGGAACAAGATTTTTTTTGCTTGTAATGAGAAGCTAAATCTTGTCCCACTGGCAGATTTTTCTACTTATTTCAAGTGAAAGTTTACTTGAAACAGGTGAAAATTGTCAAATAAGTTATTTTTCTGGTGATGACTCTAAATGTTGAAATAGCAGTAAAACCACATTCATTGATGAAATGACATAAGGGATGGAAAGGGGGGATTGCAGTTTTACAGGGGGGATGATTTTTACCGTTTTTATTTCAGGTGGGATGCCGTCCCCCCTCATCCCCCCTCAACTCCAGTACTGGTTAAACCGACAAATACGAAATGAGTTTACAAAAACACCTAGTGATGCTGAATGTGTTTGAGGCTCCTGGTTAATAACTGACAGTTTATGAGCAAACGTTTCTCTTTGCCAGGAAAGTTTAGGAGCAGATCCTGTTGACGTAGCTGCTAATGTCGCTTCCTTTTGGCTTCAGGAAGCCTCGTTACAGCTACGGCAGAAGACAGTCGCAGAAATGATACAGTCAGCCTGTCGGAGAGACTCGGCGGGTCGTTCACATCCATCTTTTCACCAGTCAGTGTTGGAGAGCGGCTGCACCTGAGCCCAGCCCCGTGGCCTAACCCCCCCATTGTGTGGAGTAGAGGCCTGTTCAGGGAGTAGCTTTAGCCTGGAGGTGGAAACTTATTTCACACACAGGTGAAACTGCCTTTGAAAGAGAGGGAAAAAAGAGGATGATTAACTGTGTGCTTGAACCGTCTTAGACTGCAAGGGCGGGGTTTTCTGCATACAATGGCAGTGATTGACAGTTCTCAGGGAGGAGGGACTACATGGATTATCATTTGTCAGTTTATTTTTTGAAGAACTCTTGAAACAGCAGAGAAATAAGTAAGGAGATAATTTGTACATCCATTTATTATCTGTACCTGCTTATTCCAACTGGAGCCTGCTGGAGCCTGTACCCAGTACTCGAGTTGTCCCCCCCTGAAATAAAAACGGTCAAAATCATCCCCCCAGTAAAACTGCCATCCCCCCTTTCCATCCCTTATGTCATTTCATCAATGAATGTGGTTTTACTGCTATTTCAACATTTAGAGTCATCACCAGAAAAATAACACCAGAAAAAAAAAATTTTCTACTTATTTCAAGTGAAAATCTACTTGAAACAGGTGAAATTTGTTGTTTTTTCCAGTGATGAGTCTTGTTTTAAGTGTAATGAGATTTTTTTTTACTAAAACGAGACATTTTAAATAGAAATAAGACAAATATTCTTGTTAAAGGAGCTTGAGGCTCCTTTTAAGAAATGAGACTATCTAGCGCCACCCTTCACCACGACGGCCGTTGGGGGTACTGCAGCCAACAGTGAAGCCGGCACAGGAGAACGGGGAGAACGTGCATGCAGCGTCATGTGACGTCACATCCGCAGCCCAGCGCGGGAAATTCGGCCCCACAATTGCAGCACATTTTGCAGCACACAGCCTGTTCAAGGCAACGGAGAGATACACTAGAGGGCTCATTCTTTTGGGTTTCGAACGCTTCATCTGACATTATTACTAGAAAACTTAAAACGTATACAAATTTTTTTCATAAATTCTTTCTCAATCCGGCCTCAAGCTCCTTTAAGATTTTGAGTTTTTGCAGTGATCCATTTTACTTATCCTGTGAAGGACAGAGGCATATTGATAAGTTCATAAAACTGTTTTTTATTGTTGTGTTTTGATGTATTTGATGTAAGCCCAGTGGATATTTAAAGCTTACAGAAGGCTGCATTTAACTGCTGCTATGTCGTTCCTGCAGTATTTCTGCAGGTGTTTTGGTCAGTGCTATTATTTGTAATATATTATATTATTTGTAATCAGCACAAATTTGTCCCCATATGATAAAATCCACCATCCCCCCTGATTTTTTTTTTACAACTCGAGTACTGCCTGTACCATAATGCACATGTTCAGATAAAAGGAAAAGAGGGTAAAAGGTTTCACAATTCTGCAGTTATTTCAGTGGAATCAGCCTTCCCTCGCTTTCATCCTTGTTTTCCAGCCCAAAGCGTCATCTCTTTCCTTTTTTCCCCATCCGTCTCATTGAGTGTCAGCTATTCTGTGTTAGCTAACGTCACCTGCACGGCTCTGTCTCTCAGGTGCGGCCTCAGCACTGGACCCTGATCATGGAGAGCGTGGTGCCGTCGGACAAGGGCAACTACACCTGTGTGGTAGAGAACGAGTTCGGATCCATAAACCACACCTACACCTTGGACGTAGTAGGTCAGTACCAACATACACCCACTTAGAGCTGGAGTCTGCCTGTGAGGCCGAGCCAACGGCAGGCCGGCGATTAGTGTGTGTGTGTTATTTGATTTCAGCAAATAGGATTCTGCAGCCTGTGCAGGATGAATGTTACTGTTGTTGTTGACACTTATTTAGCTAATACAGCATTATGGTCTCTGTACTTCTTGGTAGTTTTTCATATTTTCTTTTCTTCTAGGCAGGCTTAAGCAATTTAAATACTTTCCACTTGCACTGATACTATCAAGGAAAAACATTTCTCAGGAAATTGTAGCAAATCTCTTTCTAAATCCACATATATGGATATATATACACACACTAACAACCTGCTACCGGTATCAAAAAGAAGAAAGTATACGTTTGAATGTTCTCCCTTTTGATCTGGGTTAAGCTGACCCTTTTAGGCTTTGCTCAGGTATGACGAGGTTTTAAATTGGCTGAGGATGATGGTTTGCTGTCACTCTATAAGCACACAGATCGCTGGCCTCAGCACTATCGCAGCGACTTCGGTCCCAACTCAATCAACCCCTCTTCCTGACCTTTGGAGCGTAAAAAAGCAAAGGGTGTTTTTCTGCTCCGTTTGCAAAATCAATAGACGGCGGGGACATAAGGGGGAGTAGGATAACGATAGTGGATCAGCGCGCGTGTTTGAGCGTGAGTGAGCGTACAGCGGCTTTTTCTCTTAACTTGATGGACCCACTCTCCTCTGGCCTCACTTGACCCACTTTATAAACCATCAGTGCACATCAGAGTTTATCTAAGGCAGTCTATCTTCTCGAGCCTGGTCAATAAAGCACAGACCCCTACGACAGACAACGAGCTGCAGCAGTCTGAGTCATCATCTCTCCGTGTGCAGTTCACGTATGCACGTCGAGTAATTCCAGCGCTGTCACCATTAGCCTTTAGCACCCCAGATGAAATATTACACACTGCTTCCATTAGTATCTCCGGATTGGGGTTGAATACTTGAAGCGAATGTTAAGGCGCATGCACAGAAACAGGCGAACACATGCTCGCACACGCTCCCCAACTGAGGCCCCCCGCTCTGCCTCGCTCTGGAGTTAGCCAAAAGCTCTCCTTCAAACTGCATATTTCTGTTTTTGTTCTGTTTTATTGCAGAGCAGTAAACCCCCCCCACACCCCCCCCACGTCTGGTTCTGTAGCCACTGGCCCCTGCAACCTCCTGCGTCATGTTGCTCCCTTATGGTGAGGTGGACAAAAAGAGGGGAGAAAGGGCAGATAAAAGAGGGAAAATGGATACGGAAAAGGCTTTTCTTATCTACCCGCCCCCCCTCTTTTTTTTTTTTTTTGTCCAAAATAACCAGCAAAGTCAGCTTTACCGGTTCAAACTAGTATCTGGACTTTCAAACATCACACGACTCTCTTCCTACGCATGGCAAGTGGGCAGATGAGGAGCTGGTACAGATGCAGTGTTTTTCCGTCAGTCTTGACTGGGACGCCTCCAAGTGCCTCCACACTTCTCCTCAAGTCTGTGTTGCAACTAGGGCTGGGGATGGATTCAAATGTCAAGAATCGATTCAATTCCGATTCTTAAGATTCAGAATCGATTATCAAGATTTGATTCGATTCGATTCGGATATTGATTTGGGTTAGTGTTATTAAAACTGTTTTTTGAGCTGTTGCATGAATTATATGACTGTAGTTATGCAAAATATTACTACTAGTATTATATTGAGATTAAACAGCAAGTATTGGCAGCTAATGATGCTGTAAGGACCAATCAGCTCCCAGAATGTTGATAGAACTGCTTTCAGAAACATCACGTGGGTCAGAATTACCAAACAGATCCAGGGAGGAAACAGAGACGGATGAAATCGGTTTTATTTTTTCCCACATTCCGTTTTTATTTGTTCCATTTTTGGTTTATTTTGGTTTTTAATTTTTGAGCATTTGGTTTTTAGCATTTTTTGCAAATGTAACCCCAAGACAGTATATAAAGTAATGAAATATAGACAATTTATGCAATTATAACTGAAAACTTTAATGTTTTCATACCTTTAAACATATTTAAAGGCAAAAACATGGCACCAGTTATTCTCGTGTCAAACATTCCTTTTTTGAGGATAAACAAAAAAATAACCAAAAGTTGTAATGTAATGATAAAAAAAAAAACATAAATAAAAAAAAAAAAAAAAAAATTTAAAAATCGATCTTTAGACATATGAATCGATTTTTAGGAATTAATATGAGAATCGATTTAGAATTGGGAAATCGATTTTTTCAACACAGGCCTAGTTGCAACACTGCTGCTGTCATATTACTCCTCCAGTGACTTGGGAAATGGACTGCCTTTTGAAACCAGTCACTACACATAAAATATAAATATTTCTCTTCCCAAATCCTTCATATTTTTCACTTTTCACTTTTCACAAGTTCATATTAGACATAAGTGGCAACTCACACACATGCACACACACACTTGTGTGGCTGTGTTTGTGGGTACTCTTGATTGACATCATGCCTTTTAAGCCCGTAACTGTAATGTTGACCCAAATTACAGCTCTCGCCCTAACCTTAAACCAAGTCCTCATGCTAAAACTTAATGATTTGTATCATGAGCACTTCCAAAAAAAGGGAACGTGTTTCCCACAGTGATGCTGGATGGCATGCTAACGCCAGATGGAGGACATGAAGTGGAGAGCTAAATGGATTAGGTGGTTGAACATTTGCACAGTTCTGGTTTGGATAACATTGTAAGACATGTATAACAACAGAAAGTCACAACATATGTTGGATCTGATGTGAATGAAGAGGAATTATCCGTTAACTAACCTGATAGACTCGTCTGCTGTTCAGGTGAAACATATAGCAACTGCCTTTGGAGCTGAACAACTTCCTGCAGGCCTGAGCCTTATTTGACTCTGTGCTTAGTGGGTAACCATATTTCTGGTGTTTTGGGGGAATGAGGAACAGCTGAAGGCACTCATCGTGGCTTCTTTTGATGTCCTGGTTTTAATTTGGACAACCATTAATCATGGAGTTTGTAACGGGGATTTTCTACACTGGAAACATTGGTGCATCAACCTAAAGACACAGAGAAAAGATGTCAGAAGTATCCAACTTTTCTCACAGCCCGTTCAAGATGAGTCTTGCTGATCTGTTTTTATGTGACTGTTGACCAACCACTGCATAATCAATGGTGTGTGTGTGTGTGTGTGTGTGTGTGTGTGTGTGTGTGTGTGTGTGTGTGTGTGTGTGTGTGTGTGTGTGTGTGTGTGTGTGTGTGTGTGTGTGTGTGTGTGTGTGTGTGTGTGTGTGTGTGTGTGTAGCCGTGCAACAGTCATCAAAGTCAAATCTCTTTGTGAGAAGGACTACAGGCCAGTGCAGACAGATTTGTCTCTGCGACATAAGAAAATACAAATACAAATACTCCACATACGGTCATTGCTGCGTGGTGGTGCATTTATTTATTTATTTATTTAAAGGTTTAGATTACAGGGACAATGCACATTAATAACACATTTAAACCAATGTAAAATGTGCCGGAATTAGCCAAAAAGGCTATTTTGCATCCGCTGTCCCTGGACTGATGTAAAAATAGTCAACCTAAAAGAAAGAATTATTAGATACAATCAATAAAACATTTCCGAATAAAAAGGCTATATCAGAATAAAGATTAAAAGGTAAGAAACTAAGCTAAAATACATAAACACACAGGTTAACATAAGCTCAACAACAGACAATTGCTACAAACGAAAACAGAACAACATGAAGCAGCAACAGTAACATCAGCATTAATAACACAAGACACAATAACACACTAACAGGCCAAAAACAAACAAGACAAAAGCACTAAACACAGAATAAAAAGCCATGCACAAAAAGCGACATTATGACTAGACAAACTAATAGGCAACATGACAGGTGACATCAGACAAACACCGACATGCAGGGCAGCAAGCCAGGAAAATGACGCACTAAAATTCAATGTTGACAGCCTTGACCACTAATTAACGACTTTTTTAAATAAAATTTAAAAGAAGAATAATTTGATTGGTTTCTAATCTCAGTTGGTAGTATGTTCCACTCACGAGCAGCCCTGATAGCATCTCCTTAGCCTTTACATGCTACTGTCATTTTCTCAATTTTTTTGCTTCTGGCCTTTGTTTTGTTTTTTTTTTTATAAATGAAGTTGGTAGACGTTACAAAGAGGGCTGTTAGATTTACGTCCGTCTCCTTTTCTGTTCATGAACGTTTTAGGAGGATTGTGAGACTTGTGAAAAAGGGGGCATATACAGACAGACAATAAACAACGCAGACCTTAGGAATGTGTGGAAAGGAGGAGGTAGACTGGGAAATATATCTGCATGATATATTTCCCCTCAAAAAAATGGAAGAAGAAAACGGGAGCAGGCAGACCGGCTCCCTTCACGTGATCTAATTCTTTCTCACTTTTTTTTTAGTCCTCTTTCCTAAACTAAGCTTGCACATTTCATCACACAGCATCGCCCTCTGACTGTCCCTCGCAACCTTCCCCCGACCGCACACATGCATAAATGCATTCACTACGTCGACCTTAAGGCTTTTGTTTTGAAAAGGTGCTGTAGCCGCTCTGGGTGATGTCATTGTGTGTGTGTGTGTGTGTGTGGTGGCATAGTGGGGGCTGCAGGTTTGAAGACTGGGTAGTGTTTGAAAAGATTAATGCTTATACAGGTCTTGTTCTGTTTGGATACGTAGGTCAAATGTTTACTCATAAAAGAATGCAGATAGGAAACGTGAGGGTGCTATGAAGGGTTTTCACTTTGCAGAAGTGGCACATAGCTTAGCCTTTCCCTGCGCTCGTGACAAAATGCTGCACACACTCTTTTTTGGACGTCTTCCACCGACGCAGCTCTTTATCTTCTGAACGTGTGACGCCTCCGATAAGGGATGGAAAACACGCTCGTGCCCCTACCTGCCAGGGGTTGGTAACTACGTGAAGCTTTGCTTGAATTCTCACATTTCTAAAATGTGACGTTCCATGACCCGACTCCTAAATGGACACGTCTCTGAGACGCTTCTGGAGCGAGCTTTGCTGAAATGGAAACGTGGTTCTCTGTCGACAGAGCGGTCCCCTCACCGGCCCATCCTCCAGGCGGGTCTCCCAGCCAACATCACTGTATACGTTGGAGAGGACGCCCGCTTCGTCTGCAAGGTCTACAGCGACGCTCAGCCTCACATCCAGTGGCTGAAGCACATCCCCAAGAATGGCAGTCGCTACGCCCCTGACGGACATCCCTACGTCAGAGTGTTAAAGGTACATCGCTTTCCAACATGTATTTTTACTCATGAAAGAAAGACACATGCTTTCCTCATTTAGTACTCTTGTTTTTCCAGTGACCGCAGGGTTTTGAGTGAATTTTCGAAAGTCACTTAACTATCCAGTGATATTCCCTCCCTCGTGAACCAATAGGTCTTTTCCTTCCTGGCTCTCGGTGGTGATTCCTGCTGTTGCTTCTCCTGCAGATTCACACACATCAGCTGTAGTCATGATGTTGTCAATGATGCCCCGTCTGCCTGATTATCTGTGCTCATTTGTCTTTGTCTGATGTTCCTAAGTATATGTGTATGTGTGTGTGTGGATTTGCAGCGTTCAGGCATTAACAGCTCGGACGTGGAGTTACTTACCCTCACCAACGTGACAGAGGAAGATGCTGGGGAGTATATCTGTAAAGTCTCCAATTATATAGGCGAGGCCTGTCAGTCGGGGTGGCTGACTGTCATCCCAGGTAACCCTTGAGCCCCGACTCGCCTCCCCTCCCTCCCTGCTGGAGAGGTTTCCTGGTTGTTCTGTGGTGGTGCTGCTGCTGTTTTCTTGGTGGTCCTGGGCTCGTGGATGTTCCTCCTCTCCAATGACCCACCTATCGTTGGTGCAGCCATGGAAGCACTGTGTTCGGGAGACAACTTTGTCACAGCTGGCATTAGGAATGGGCGATATTTTACCGTTCACGATAAACCGTCAAAAGAATTCCCCACGATACGAATTTGTCATCTCGCGGTAAAAACCATAAATTCCCCTGTATGACGTTTTTGTGTAAATTTTTGGAAGGAAGGAAGGAAGGAAGGAAGGAAGGAAGGAAGGAAGGAAGGAAGGAAGGAAGGAAGGCAAAAAAGAAGGAAGGAAGGAAGGAAGCAAGGAAGGAAGGAAGGAAAGAAAGAAAGAAGGAAGGAGAGAGCAGGAGGAAAGAAGGAAGGAAGGGGAAAAAAGAAGGAAGGAAGGAAGGAAGGAAGGAAGGAAGGAAGGAAGGAAGGAAGGAAGGAAGGAAGGAAAGAAAGGGAAGAAGGAAGGGAGAAAACAAGGAAAGGAGGAAGGAAGGGAAAAAAGAAAGAAAGAAAGAAAGAAGGAAGGAAAGATAAATTCCCGTTGATGAGGTTTTTGTGTAACAAACATGGCGGATCTGAGAGCGAGATAAATTTATAGTTAAAAAGGTGGAGTTGAATTGGTATTTTTTTTATCGTAATTTTTATCGTTATCGGGATAAATGCCAGAAATTATCGTGATACATTTTTTAGTCCATACCGCCCATCCCTAGCTGGCATCTCCGTTTACCTCATGTCTCTCTGACTTGCAAGCTGTGCCAAGAGCGTGTACGGCGCTGCAGTGCTCTCCATGCTCTCTGTGTCTGTCGTGCATGTTTCCAGTTTGGATTAAGTTTGTTTCTCTTGAGGAGACCCTGTGGGTGATGGGCACCTTTTTGGTTTTGGTGTATTTGGTGTATTTTCTTGTGTATTGGTGGCATATTGGGCTCTGTCTTTTGTCTCTCCTCCCCTTCCTCCCGACATTTTTTCCTCTAGATGGGACCTCAGCGATGGAAACTATCCAGCTCCTCTGATTTCTCTCTGGTGTTGTGGGTCTCATTCATTTTGTTTCTCTTCCTCTCTTCCCATCTGTCTCTCTGTGACTTGCCTCCCTCTCCTTCTACTTTTATCTTTGAAACCTCACTTTCTCCTTTTTACACTTGTGCCTCTATTTTTCCTCTTCCGGCTGTTCTCCTCTCCCAGACGGCAGGCGTTAACACCACAGATAAGGAGATAGAAGTTCTCTTCTTGCCCAATGTAACATTTGAGGATGCTGGGGAGTATACGTGCTTGGCGGGTAATTCTATTGGGATCTCCTATCACACTGCTACTTTGACGGTGCTTCCAGGTATATAAACTTCTCTACTGTCCTCTTTTTTTCCCACTCTTGATTATGGTATAAATGTTTTAATGTTATGTATATTAAATGACGCCGTGGAAGGCAAATCCTCACCTTGAAGTCCCATTCGATCAGCTCAAATATTCATTTATTCAACATCTAAGACAAAGTAACACAAGAGAAGTCAGCGTTAACTTTCTAATAATATGGGGATAGGCGAGCTGTTGAAAGCCCGCAGCTGATAACGCGGTAGTTTGCAGACGACTCATTATAAGTCCAGATGGAAGTGGAGTATTGACTCCAAAAGAAGCTGAGGATTTGTCTTTCGCCTCCTCTCCTCTGTCTTATCTCACTTCTTCTCCTACGAGAAAGTCTGTTGGTGCCCCACTTTGGCTCAGAGTCCGCATGTCAAAGGAATATTTGTTTTCTTTTGCCTTTGCCTCCAAATTATCTCCACCCTTTTTCCTGGCTCTGATAATGGGCTTCTTTAAAGATCCTTATTTCTTCTTGTTGAAATAAAGGTTTGAAAGATAAAGCTCAACACTCGCTTCACGTTGGCTTGACTTTCTCAATTATCAGAGCCAAACCTTTCCGCTTCTACACAGTGAATGACTCATGCACTTTGATGAGAAATATTTAAACTTGTGTAATCCCATTTTTGTCTGTTGCTGTATGTCTGGCCTTTAATTACGCGGTCCCAAAGATCAAATACATCAAAGCTCATTCCAGGCTAACCAGTTGATTTACTTGGGCTTTAGCCAGAAGTATGACGGTCAGTTAATGATATTAACAAGAATAGCTACCCTTAACAGACAGTCAGCAACAAATCACCTTTAATTTAATAGCAAGTAACAGTACGTTAATCACGTGCATCAATAAACTCATGCACACGCACACAATTTCAGCCATTTTCCTGGACAGGAAGTGTAGGCCATAGACAAGCGAGGAGGATGGCATTCTCTCTTGTTTGCAGTCTGAAATGAAGCGCACAATGCTGCGACATCCTCTGCTGTATGGAGTAAGATAACTTCCAAAAAGATGTGTCCATGTTATAACTATTCATATTCGTAATGATAAACATTTGTATGTAAATAAAAAAATTCTGATAAATTATTAGGGTTAGGATTGTTTTTATGTGAGTATGAATCTAAAAGCTGTGAGTGCAAAGTCTTGTGAATACAACTCTAACTTCTACGACTACGAGTCTTCACTGTGAATACGAATTCAAGTTTATGTGTACGAGTCGAAAAACTGTTGAAATGACGTCACAGGCAGAAACAGCATAGACATAAGAAAAATAGAGAAACATATTTTCTCATCAACAAAACATGTTATTTTATTGTCTGAAAAATGGCAAAAATAAGAACTTTATTGATCCCACATAGGAGTAATTCATGTTATATCTGCTATAGAGAACAAGGTAGTGCCGAAAAACAATATATATCCCCCCTCACAAAAATAAGAAAAATATAGAAAAATAGATCAACAAAACAATAACAAAATAACACATTTGAACCATTTTTCAGACAATAAAATAATTGAAAAAATCTGAAAAATAGTTAAAATATGTTATTTTGTTACTTGAAAAATTAAAAATATGTTTTGTTGATGAGAAAATATGTTTCTCTATTTTTCTTATTTTTGTGAAGAGGGATATATATTGTTTTTCGGCGCTACCTTGTTCTCTATAGCTGATATAACATGAATTACTCCTATGTGGGATCAATAAAGTAAATTTTTGCCATCTTAGAAAATTAAATATATTATATTTAGTGCCTAAATGTTTCCCAAGTATATTAGTGCGTGTGTGAATGAATACATGAGACGTAAAACGTAAATTTCTTTGTAGAAAGGCGCTTTATGAAAATAAGTCAATTTACTTGTATTAGTTTACAGCGCAGTCTTGCCACATCCAATATGGCGGCGACGTTGACGCCATATTGGATGTGGCAGTTGGCTCAGCACTCGATGGGGCGTCTACGTATATATGTCTATGCTGTGACCTGCCTGTGACGTCATTCAACAGTTTTTCGACTCGTACCCATAAACTTGAATTCGTGTTCACATTGAAGACTCGTAGTCGTAGAAATTAGAGTTGTATTCACAAGACTTTGCACTCACAGCTTTTAGATTCATACTCAAAAACAATCCTAACCCTAATAATTTATCAGACTCGTGTGTGTAACAGCAGAATTTTGGGTACAACTTTTTAATTTACATACAAATGTTTATCATTACGAATAGTTATAACATGGACACATCTTTTTGGAAGTGATCTTACTCCATACTTCTGTGGGTTTGTGGTCGTGTGTTTGCAACATTGGTACAGATAGCAAATGCACGCAGGTTTGGCTGGATGGGCTGAGTCACGATTTAATATCTGTTTAGACGGTAAAGCCCGCTACAAGCCCACAAAGATCCCACAAGATCCCACAAAAGCAGGTGTGCCAATACCCTTGACAAAAGGGAGAAATAAAGATGCTACAAAATTATTTCTGTTTAGTTTGCTGTTGATGGTGATTACGTTCATGCATGAGTCATCTTCCAAGCATCCGTCTGACTGACACCCGTGTGTGTGTGAGTGTGTGTGTGTTCAAATGGAGAGCGTGTCCTGAACTCTCCCTCACGGCTGCTGTCCCTTCATTTTCCTCAGCCCCAGAGAAATCCTCAGGGCCCCTTTCCCCAGATTACGTGGAGATCGCGATCTACTGCGCGGGAGTCTTCCTCATCGCCTGCATGGCGGGCATCGTGGTGGTGTGCCGCATGAGGAACACGGCCAAGAAGCCCGACTTCGGAGGGCAGCCCACGGTCCACAAACTGACCAAACAGATTCCCCTGCGCCGCCAGGTAACAGAAAGTAGATAAAGAGTTCGAACGGCATCTAACACCCCTAGAGGAGATAAAAACACGACATGCAGAAATAGAGCAATATTTAGGTTTTTTTCTCAGTTTTTGGAAACTCACAGAATCAAGATTATTTAATGCCACAGACAAAAAATGTCTCTTTGGCAAAAACATTTAGACCACACCAAGTACACATAAATCAGTGTGTACTTTTGTGAAATTATACCAAGTTTGAAACATATTTGAATATAAAAAAAAGACTGATTCAATGGATTTTGGATACAACATAATTTAGGTTTCTGCAGACCATCATATTGTGGTGAAACACTGTATTTTTCTGGATTTAAAGTGGATAAATGATGACAAAATATGACATTTTTGGTGCTTCAGAGCATTTACTTGCGTATGAAGTTACTACCAACAAATCAACTCAACCCTGTATTTTTCCTGGCAAATTCTTTTTCTGAAGAGAAAATCTTTTTGCAAAAATACGATGCCATATTTCTCAACACAGCCCCTAAAACTGGGCGAATGAACGGAGTAAATGCATCAAGAAGTGCATTCGAACTATATCCCCGTGTCCTTTTGACCATTCCTCACACATTTCCTCAGAACAGACCTCGTGCCAACTTGTAAAGAAAAGATCAGGGCCGTATACGAGGCATGCATATGTGCTGCATGACTCTCCAGCCAGAGTTTTTTTCTCTATTCTTTTCTTTTTTCTGTGCTGAACATGTGACTTGCTTCCCCTTGAGGGAAATCAAAAGGTACTGAAAGTGTTGGATTACAGTCTGAGGGGGAGACTGATTCCTGTCTCAAGGTAAGGTCAAGGTTGAGAGTAAAGATGTGCCCCAGGAACAGTAGCGAAGCTAAGTGATTAACACAAATTAATGAAAATGTTTCATGTTGCTTACGTCTTAATCTTTAGCCTGGAGACACACACTCTGTCCAAATGTTAAATTATTAACAGTTGAAATGAAGCATTAAGCATTCAGACTGATGAGCCACACAGAGCTGCACTGCTAATTGAAAGAAAAAGCACCACAGTTAATCGCACACACACTCTTGACTCCTCTAGTGATGCCTTGGAGCTCTAAGAAGTCTAAGACCTCAGGCAGCCATAATCAGCCAATATCCTTTCTTCTGTAGGTGTCTTCGGATTCCAGCTCTTCCATGAACTCTAGTGCCCCCCTGGTACGGATTACAACGCGGCGGAGCTCTGCGCACGACATGGCCATTCCTGAGTTCGACCTTCCGGAGGATCCGCGCTGGGAGTTTTCCCGAGACAGGTAAGCGCTGTTTGTTGAATGAATGAATGAATGAAAATATATTTATTTCGGTCAGGTCATTCTTAATGTAGACACCAACTGAAAGCATTAGTTCACAAAAAAAAAAAAGAGAGACCTAACCGAAAAGGAATAGGCTGAAGCTATTGCTTATTTACGCCTACCCTTCTCACATGATCAACTTATTCTGATCAAACATACAAACCATAGTACAAAAAATAAATCATATTGTTTACACAATCCCGAACATAATTCCGTAATAGTATCGTCTACTGGATCCCTCATATTTTTCAAACACATTTAACTTAAACAAACGTTTGAATGCATGAATCGACTGGCACATCTTCAATTTTTCAGCAAGTGCATTCCATATATTTACACCCCTTACAGTAATACATTGATCTTTAATTTTAGTCCTAGACTTTGGTTTTTCAATGATACGTTTCCCTCGAAGCTCATATCTACTTACCCTTATTTTAAACATGCTTACAATTTTACTAGGTAACAATCTGTTGAACACTTTGTACATTATCAATGCTATTTTGTATTTTGTTCTTCTGATCAGCTGGACCGCGGCGCAAACCACCGCTCTCCAACCCATTATCATCTGCTTCCCCGCGCTGTGCAGTCTTTATTTTGTATCAGACGAGTTCCATCTGCTGTTAAATATTTATAGATTCCAGCTGTTTTATGTAGAAGTAGTCATCATCTGCATTTCCATTTAAAATAAGAATGCTAAATATGTGATTATGCAAATCTGATTCAGCTCTTGCATAAGATGTAAAACAATAATAATTGCATTTTTAACTACACACTCAGGATTGACATGCAGTACCTGTTTCACAGTGTGCATAACAGTGTCTGTCCTGCACAAACAGGATCCGTGTGATTGTATCTCAGCTGCAATATGATTAGATAACCATCGTTCTGCTTGGAGAGCGCAGCCAGAAATGACTTGCTGGACAGTAGTGGCGGTTCACGTAAGGGCTAGTGATTCATGTGTTGTTGCTGCGGTAGAATGACAGACACTTGGCACTCGGCCCCCCCGTTGCCTCATCACTACGACTGCCACTACGTTTCACGCTCCCACTTGCCCCCGGTCCCTCACACATGCTTCTGTCTGTAAGGAGTAAAGCTGTGCTAATTAGCGGTTAACTTTCACAGCTTTCATCTGCGTGTTCCCGGGCCAGGAGTACTCGCTCTGTATCATACCAGAGGAATTAGCACAGCTGAGGTTTCCGTTAGTCACAGTTACAGCAGCCAGTGATAAGCGCTGGGGTGGGTTTAACTGGGCGACGGAGGTAGGAGCAGTTTAATACCCAACTGAAGCCTTGACGTTTCAAAAGAAAAGGGGGAAAATCCCAAACTGTAAACACAAAGGCCTGTCTTTTGTTAAATGGGTGGAAAAAGAGCTTGGATCATAAATTTTACCGCCACTCATCAGTGAAAAAACACCACTGATGTAATGCTAAACTCCTGGTGTGCACTTTTGATTTTAAGCTGACCGAGAGCGATGTTTTGTTTGGGCTGAATAAATCTCTGTGTGCCTCTCTGTTTGGGTCTTTATTCCCGGCCTGCCATCCCAGCGCCTGAGGGATCATGTTGGGAATTGGGACGCCGGGGAATGCTAACATTTGCGGTTCGCGCGGAGGGAAAAGGGCATCGATTATGTGTGGTTTGACGGACAGAATGGTTGCCATTGAGCGTGGTGTGGATGTGTGCGCGGACAGATAGGGGATTGTGTTACTGCGGCAGGGCGCCGGCCTCGGGCCGTCGGCTTTGGGTTGTGAGTGTTTACATAGCCAGGACGCCGGCCTTAGGGGTGGGATCGACACGTCAATCACAAAGTAAAGCACCGGGCTACGCTGCTCGGTCACAGGTCAAATGGGTGCAGCAGCTAGGGTTGCCACCTTTCAGAAATAGAAATAAGGGACGCCCTGATTTCAGCAGCGCAGGAGCCAAAAAAAAGCCCCAAAACTTCTAAACAGAATAAAAATTTGTTTATTTTATATGAAAAAACAAAATGCTTTGATTTAAAGTTTAAAGTGCTTTAATAGCATTGAACTTGCATGACTGTAGAGACAGACAACCATACTAGCAACTGAAATAGCCTCCTATGCTACGTATGTCCACATCAGCCCAGATGTATAATATAGCCTACAGGTGAAGAATATGGTGTAAAAGTTAATTTATTTCAATAATTCAACTAGAATATGGTGTAAAAGTTAATTTATTTCAATAATTCAACTAGAATATGGTGTAAAAGTTAATTTATTTCAATGATTCAACTAGAATATGGTGTAAAAGTTAACTTAATTCAATAATTCAACTAGAATATGGTGTAAAAGTTAATTTATTTCAATAATTCAACTAGAATATGGTGTAAAAGTTAATTTATTTCAATAATTCAACTAGAATATGGTGTAAAAGTTAATTTATTTCAATAATTCAACTAGAATATGGTGTAAAAGTTAATTTATTTCAATAATTCAACTAGAATATGGTGTAAAAGTTCATGAAAATACGGTACAAATCGTGTCCCGTATTAGTTCAATACGGGACGCAACATTTTTTTCTCAAATAAAGGACAATTCCGTATTTTAAGGGACGGGTGGCAACCCTAGCAGCAGCCGAAAGGGAAAGTCACGAAATAACACGCGAAAGAGTTCAGTTAAACCAGTTATCGTCACATTTTCCAACTTTAATTACCGTAGGGAATTTTAGAGCAAACCAGAGCGGTTACGGGCTAAGGTGTCACAGCTAAGCTAAGTCTTTTGCAAAGACTTGTAAAGGAGGATGTTTGAGCATGCCAGGACCGAGTAAACAGTTTAGACTCTCCCCGGCCTTATCAAATGATTATCGTTGCCATGTCTGCCTACTTGCCTACTGCGCTGGCACAGACTGTAGCTTCAGAGACAATAAAGCTCTCAACTGATACAATCTTATTGAAATAGAGAGTGATTTAGTAAAAGAAAAGACAGGGTGAGGCTGAAAAACTGGCTCATCGCCTGGTTTCATTAACTCCTTTGGTCTCACACTCCATCTAACCTGTTTGTTTTCTGCACCGCGAGTGAGTGAATATAGCCGTCAGATCAGGGGGATGAGTTTCACTTTATGTGCCAGCTGCTAATCACTTTCCTGACTGGTTTGTTTGTTTTTTTTCTCTGTGTTTGCTGTGTTTGCTGCAGGTTGACCCTGGGCAAACCTCTAGGTGAAGGCTGCTTCGGCCAGGTCGTGATGGCAGAAGCCCTCGGCATCGATAAGGATAAACCCAAAGAGGCTGTTACTGTTGCAGTCAAGATGCTGAAAGGTAAGCGGTCTCCTGCAGAGCTGGGTAGAGGAGCCAAAAATTGTACTCAAGTAAAAGTACTGTTACTTCAGAATAATATGACTCAAGTACAAGTAAAAAGTAGTCATCCAAATAATTACTTGAGTAAAAGTAAAAAAGTACTTGGTGAAAAAACTACTCAAGTACTGAGTAACTGTTGAGTAACGTCGGATTAATTTTTTTAACACAACCATTCAAACAGACTAAAGTACAAAATAATCATCTTCAGGCAAATTAAATCAATAAAATAAATTAAAATGTATAAAAAATTGCTTAAATTAAAATAATCTTAAAGAAAATTCAAGTACTTTAATAAATAATAAAATAATTTCAGAATCAAAAAATAAATTAAGCACAAGTAGTACAGAATTTCAAGCCTTTGTACTTTTCTTTTTTAACCAGAACTAGAACAAACATGAACTCATAGAAACTCTGTGTGTGTTTGAGTCTGTGGAAATGTGACAAAACATGCAAAAACAAACATTTTTCCCAAAGAATCACTCAGTGATGTCATGAGATTGACGCGTACGCAGAGGGGATTAAAGAAAAGTAACAGCTCAACGTAGCCTAATGTAGCGGAGTAAGAGTAACAGTTTCTTCTTCACAAATCTACTCAAGTAGAAGTAAAAAGTATAGTGATTCAAAACTACTCCTAAAAGTACAACATTTCCCAAAACGTACTCAAGTAAATGTAACGGAGTAAATGTAACTCGTTACTCCCCACCTCTGGTCTCCTGTTGTGGCACGATCACCACCAGGCCGTATTATTATTATTACGTCCCTGACCTGTTTTAATCAGACCCCGGCGTTGAGACGTACAGTGCTTCATTATGTCTCGTGGGCAAGCTGAGCACTGATTTATGCTGCAGTGCGGGTTCAGCAAAGGTGCAAGGTGGAGCCTGGGGCTGTCATTATTATTCATTATTGGTGGTTGCTGAGTGACGACTTGAGGAGGGAGGGTGGGGTAGACACGGGTTAGGGGTGGTCACATACCTGACCCGGGAGCAGCAGCTGGCTGGAGCTCCGTCAGCACCCACACAAAGAGACAAGTCACGTCAGCTATGCTGCTGGGATTAATGAAAGCAGGCACTGGGGGGGTTCGGGGTTCCAGTTATATCAGGTGCTGCAGCATACCTGAAGTCTACCTTGACAGTAGAAAATCATCAGAAACACTTAGCGAACATTTGGTTGTCTAACCGGGCGCAGTCACGCAGACTGGGGTCAAAGGGTTAATATATAAGAAAGGAGTTTTTATTTTCTTTTGCTTCACTTTTCCAGACAACCTTCATTGTAATTTCTTTTGTTGACAGATGATGCCACCGAGAAAGACCTGTCTGACCTGGTGTCAGAGATGGAAATGATGAAGATGATCGGTAAACATAAGAACATCATTAACCTTTTAGGAGCCTGCACACAAGATGGTGAGTAGTCAAGGGATCCAAACATTTTTATTCTGATATATGAGGAAATGTGATATATTTTAAAAAGAAGGAGAGAAGAACAACACTTTACCTTAGAGCGCCTGTCTAGGTGTCTAAAGTGACCACCAACTCAAAAACAGACATACAGGGTACTGTGACATCACATACCCCTACCCATTTTTATCTCCAGGTAGGGCTGGGCGATTTTGGACAAAAATAAAATCACAATTTTTTTCTCTGAAAACCCGATTTTGGATTTTGATTTCGATTTTTTTTGGTAAAACTACAAAAGACAATGGAATAAATTGTTTCAAATATTTTATCTTTATTTTTAAAGAAAAATAGCAAACAAATTTCCCTATTGGGAATAAAGTGCAATTGAAAGATACTGTAAATCCTCCTTGAGTTTAGTAAAGTGACAACATTTACAATTTTCTTGACCAAACAAAGATGACTAGACCGGCTCTGTCTGTAATGCAGCTAGCTGCAAAAAAGGAAAATCGATTTTCCGATTTTCCTTTTTTTTAACATCGATTGTGATTAATAAATCCAATTTAGATTTAAAATCGATTAATCGCACAGCCCTATCTCCAGGCAAATTCATATCCTGTTGCATTTGCTGTTCCTTGAAAGTTGTAACACCAGTTTCAAAAGTGCTGTGAGCAAAACTGCAAAGACATGGCTGAGATCATTGCTTTAGTACTGTATCCTTGTGTTATTTGGACCAATTTGTTGGAATGATCAGTAGTACCTCATAGAATTAGCTGTGTGGTATCCCATCAGAAATGTTCTCTTGATTTCTTTCTTGCTTTGTCAAATGAGGTCAGTTATGTCAAAAGTTTCCAACACTAATTTGGTTCTTGTCTCTTATTCAGGGCCGCTCTATGTGATAGTGGAGTACGCCTCCAAAGGCAACTTAAGGGAGTACCTGAGAGCCCGGCGGCCACCCGGCATGGAATACTCCTACGACATTGCCCGCGTCTCTGACGAACAGCTCACTTTCAAAGATCTGGTCTCCTGCACTTACCAGGTGGCGCGGGGCATGGAGTACCTAGCATCACAGAAGGTAAGCAGAGGTCGCACGCAAACGCACACAAACACTTGCACGTCAGCCTCCCACCTGCTGGCTGCTTGGTCGGTCCTTTGTGGGACTCGCAGGGTCTGACGACTGTATCCAGGAAGGTTTTACGTAGGAGGCTTGTTTGTGCGTCACTGTGGGAACACGGTCCCCTGAAAACAGTGCTCGGACCCCCTGCCCAATCCCCGCATTGTCTTCTATTTCATGACAAAAGCCCCTCTGTGCGGAAGAACTGTGAAGTTTTCACAATGGGGGTAATGCGGCCATGTTGGCCAAATGCAAGCTCACGCTCCCTCTCACTGTTGGAATGTGACAAAGCATGCCGTCTCGCACGCACACATACACACACACACACACTCTCACATGTTGGGGTGCATACATATGTTTATGCTTGCACATGCTCGCCGATGCACAAACCAAGCAGCCATATATGTGGCCAAATATGTGAGGAATCTTCACTTATCTGGGCATGTTGGTGCACTAGGAGATTCACCGGGTCATTACATTTTAACACCTTCCCAAATTTGGTCGACACCTGTTTCACAGGAAATTTACAAAGGTGCTTTATTCTTCTCCGCCCTCTTACCTGTTCACCCACCTGTTTGTCTCCATCCCAGTGCATACACAGAGACCTGGCGGCCAGGAACGTTCTGGTCACGGAGAGCAACGTGATGAAGATCGCTGACTTCGGCTTGGCCAGGGACGTCCACAACATCGACTACTACAAAAAGACGACCAACGTAAGTCCTTACCATGAACAGTATGCCGCATGCATGCGTGCAGAGCAATGTAGCGTTTGGTGTGAGATTAGTCCAGACCCCGGCCTTTTTTTCTTTCCTTTCTTTCCGTCCCGTTCTCTCCGTTCCCTCATCTTTCTGTTCCAGTCTTCTCCTCAGCTGGTGTCTTGGCAGAAGCTGCAGGTTCCCAGGCAGCCCGTGAATGTAGCGCTTCTGGACACTCTGCCTTGTTTACCCCCTCAGTCTCTCGTTCTTTTGGTTTCATTGACATTTATACAATTAGCACAAACGGGAGGCAGAGGGGGGGGCGGCGGTGCAGCCTGAACATAATTGACAACTCCATAGCGGCCCAGTGGTGTCTGTCTTTCCCACCGCAGAGCAGCGCTGCCTGCGTATCCTCATTTGATATGCACGATTGCCTTTTCATTGCATTCACCATCACGCTGAGAACGAGCCGACGACAGTAATATTTAGTCAGGCTGATGGTAGCGATGATGAGGACAATGACACCAACTGCTCTGATGACCACTGACTGTGGATTAAATCAGTTTGGACACAGGTGTTATTATGTTTTCATGTCTCATAGGAATAGAAAGATTAACAGCTACACTTTTATGCATGGTGCATTTAGTTTGTACACCACTCATTGTTTTCAGCAGCTGAAACAAATGTTACCTGCATAGTTATCACTCTTCCTTTTACTAATTCAGACTCATGAGGTTATTGTTGCCTTAAGGCTCTCCATGTTTTGACCTTGTCAAGGTTGCTTACCTTCCCAGCCTGTGTTTTAATGTAGGTGGAGATAAACTCTACTCCTTATCTGTGACCCTGTTTATCAGCTCTATTCAACATCGTAAATGGTCCTCTGGGAAATCCTCCTCCCAGACAGTCGCTCCTCTATTCGCAACCCCCCCCCCCCCCCTCTCTTTCACACATCAGCTTTTCCAGGAGTAATGAGACGTCTCGGCGGTGGATGATTACAAACATGCCAATGATGCCAAGAATGAAGAGCTCAGCAGTGGTTCATGGGTGGTTTTTAGTTAACCTCTCACCTGTGTGTGTGTCCTCAGGGTCGTCTCCCGGTGAAGTGGATGGCTCCAGAGGCGCTCTTTGACCGGGTCTACACACACCAAAGTGACGTGTAAGTACATGGCAATTTCAGACAAGTTGTATGCACAATCACCGCTGCTATGCGTCAGTTAGTTTCTAGTTCTCTAGTTTTTTTGTTTTTTTTCTGGTGCTATTTCTGATGATGGTGGGGGGAGTGGCTGGCTATAGGGGGCCGGAGCTGGCCAGTTTGTGGCAAAAGTGAGGATTTCACGCTAGACTTGTAGCCAATGCCGTGTTACTAATCTGACCGGCTTCAAAGAGCCTGGAAGGAGCCTGGAGCCTTGGGCCCCCCCCCCCAGATATACCTCCTTCAGTCCTTCGCTTGGGCTCGGAAGTCTCCATGCCTTTTTTGGGCCTCAACACATGTCTGAACGCAACAGTGCTGCAGCGCCCCCCCCCCTCCCATTGCAGATCTTCATCCTTGCTCTCTCCTTTCTCCTTTTTTTTAAGCCCCCCACTGTTCCCTCTTCACCTTCTGCTCATTCAGCAACAGTTTAAACACGCTGTGCATCGTTTTGGAGCCGTTGTGCGTTAGAGAAATCGCCCCTCCCCCAGCACTCACCCCCCCCCCCGACCCCCTCATCTCTGAATTCTTATTTTCATTCATCCGGTATGTGAATTGTTGACCCATCCCTGTGTGTCTCTCTTGATCCCCCATTCCCTTTTTTTAAAAAAAGAAAAAGATCAAGAGTAAATCTAAAAACAGAACAAAGGAAGAACATCCCTCTCTTTTTTGTGTTTGAGTCTTATGCGTTCTGACAGCGTTGTTTGAAGTTTCAGCTGCAAACATTGTCGGCAGAAAGTGTGTGTGGCAATTAGATAAATGCCTTGCATACTGACCTTTGGGAAAGGAGAGTTTTGTGTGTGTGTGTGTGTGTTTGTCTTTGTTTTTCTATCATCATGTGGACCAAAACCCTGATGATACACCAAGAAATTGGGTACATTAAATGTAGGGACCAAAGTTCAGTTGGCACCAGTCCAAATAGGTTTTTGAAGAGTGACTTGATGCTTGATAAGGTTTTAATGATTAAGGGTATACAGAACACAAAGTTTCAACAGGTTGTCCTCACAAAGATGCTGCGAGAAGTGTGTGTGTGATAGAGAGAGAGAGACAGTCATACACTAGTAGGAATCTCACTAAACTCAGAGAATTATTTTCTTTATGTGTCTGTGTGTACTTGTTTTAGTACATAAATAATTTGTGTACATACACAATGCCTTTCATGTACCATGGCACAGGATCTCCATATTTATTTATTTTTTGCGGGGGAGGTATTAGTATAAAGAGAAATTCAGGCATAAAGTGACTGCTGCAGTCTTGTGTATCAGCTCGCCGCTAATTACAATTCATCACTCACTTTTTTGTGTAGAACTGGGGGAGGGGCAGAGTGAGGCTCGTGCTGAAACATCACCAGGCGCAGGCGATCTATACGTGACATCAGATTAAATGAATACATGAATTACAATGAAACTTGCTGTTTTGACAAATGGACCCAGAGGACCTGGTTGTGGGGGGTGTATGGGGTGCAGGGGGTGCAGGGGGTGTAGGAGGCGGCTTCAAGGCTTTGCTCAGACTTTAAATCTTCTACGCTTCCTGAGAGCCTTGTATTCTCCTTTTATTTCCTTTCTTTTTTTAGATTTTCTGGTTTATGTGCACCCATCAACTGGTTTTCTGACCGTCATAAACATCATAAACCTTTTTTTATGTAGAGAGACTGACCTGTGTATTGATCTGTTTAACCAGAGCCAGTATGACGTAGCCTGGACTACGCGGGTGCTCTCTGGCCAGGCAGCGAAGCCCTGAGCATGCTGGTTTCTGCGTTTTTGTTGCAACTCATGGCTGGTTGCAGGTGGACACGAACTTGCACAGATCAACAGATTGACAAGCGCCGAGAGATGAAGTGACACAGAACACAGTGATGAGTGTGACAACGAGGACAGAGATATACGATGCGGTGATAGAGGACAGAACAAACCTGGCCGGCTGGTTGTGTAAACAGATAGCAGAGCAGATAAATGCCCAACCTTCACAACCGCGCATACTTCTCTAGCTGGACCACAAATGCGGTCTGTGGCTCTCTGAATGCATGCATGCGCACACCGTGTTTGTAAATGTTTCAGCACAAACACCACAGCCTTTGTGTGGGCATGAAATAAGATACATCATCTGTGACATCCTGTATTGCCGATGTAAACATGCAGTGTCACTGAAAAGACATCGGCCGCTGAGAAGCGTCGATATGCAACAACCAGATGCTGAAATCAGGCAGCAGTTAATAACTATTAGTATCCATTTCCTGATCTGGATGCTTCTCTTTTGTCTGCCGTGGGTGGTCTAGTGTTTTCTCTGGTGTGGTGTGATCAGACAATGCCAGTCTGTGGTCGGCCAGCTGGGCACAAAAGCCGGCATTGAGGGCACGGCCAGAGTACCGCTATTTGCACCACGGGCCGCTGCATGGGAGAAAGCGGCCATTCACGCTGCTGATTTTAGTCAAGTGCCACAATGCAAATGATTAGCAAAACAGGCTTGACACGGGTACGTTATTGAGCCATACATGTTTTTTGTTTTGCCACCAGCTGGTCATTTGGGGTGCTGATGTGGGAGATCTTCACCCTTGGGGGTTCACCCTACCCCGGCATTCCCGTTGAGGAGCTCTTCAAGTTGCTCAAAGAGGGACATCGCATGGACAAGCCCGGCAACTGCACCAACGAGCTGTAAGTTATTTCTTTTCTGCAAAAAATGACATCTCCTCCAAACAAGCTGAGGCCCAGAATTAGGAATGGGCGATATTTTACCGTTCACGATAAACCGTCAAAAAAATTCCCCACGATAAGAATTTGTCATCTCGCGGTAAAAACAATAAATTCCCGTTGATGTTTTTGTGTAAAGCTGATTTATGGTTCTGTGTTAAATCCACGCACAACGTAAAGGAAGGAAGGAAGGAAGGAAGGAAGGAAGGAAGGAAGGAAGGAAGGAAGGAAGGAAGGAAGGAAGGAAGGAAGGAAGGAAGGAAGGAAGGAAGGAAGGAAGGAAGGAAGGAAGGAAGGAAGGAAGGAAGGAAGGAAGGGAGAAAACAAGGAAAGAAGGAAGGGAAGAAGGAAGGAGAGAGCAGGAGGAAGGAAGAGAAAAGGGAAGGAAGGAAATAAGGAAGGAAGGAAGGAAGGAAGGAAGGAAGGAAAGGGGAGAAGGAAGGGAGAAAAGAGGAAGGGAAGAAGGAAAGAGAGAGCAGGAGGAAAGAAGGAAGGAAGGAAGGAAATGAGCCTGAAAGAAAGAAAGAAAGAAAGAAAGAAAGAAAGAAAGAAAGAAAGAAAGAAAGAAAGAAAGAAAGAAAGAAAGAAAGAAAGAAAGAAAGAAAGAAAGAAAGAATGATAAATTCCCATTGGTATAGTTTAGTAGCATTTTGTATTCTTTTAGAGCAGTGTTTTGGGGGCTCCAAAGACTGAATGTGGTGATAGATTTATAATTACAAAGGTGGAGTTGAATTGGTATTTTTTTATCGTCATTTTTATCGTTATCGGGATAAATGCCAGAAATTATCGTGATACATTTTTTAGTCCATACCGCCCATCCCTACCCAGAATGCACATTATCTCTGACACAAAGACTCCAGGACAGCACCGGCCGTCGTCAGATCCTTCACTTTGGGGTTCTCTGTTCACTCTGTTCCACCTCTGCACAACTCAGACTGTCTGCCATCGATGTCGTCATTCTCAATGCAACTTCTGGAGTTGATGGACTGTCGTGCTGCGCTGCCAAAAAGATGTGCACATTGTAGTATTTACAGAATCAGCCTCAAGATAACCGGGAACAGCTTTTACTCTGATTGTTTTGGACAGGCAGCGTCTGGTGGTGTTATTCCCATTATCCATATTCCCTGTCTGGGTAAACTGATTGTAATTTTCTATTACTTAGGTACATGATGATGAAAGACTGCTGGCATGCCATCTCATCACATAGACCCACCTTCAAGCAGCTAGTAGAGGATCTGGATCGAATCCTCAGCCTGAACACCAATGAGGTGAGTCAAGCTCTGCTAATTCTTCCCCACACCTCTTTCCTTTTGGGTGGTTGGAGCCTTACTCGAGTATGAAAGTGATGGTATTTTGTTAAAATAGCAGCAAAATAGGATGCGTACGTGTACTTTTCAAGAGCATGCAGGGTTCAGCTGAATGTTGCTGAAAGTTTACGGCATGTTTTTGACAAAGGGCCTAAACGGTGACTGAGAAATGGCTGGATGATCTAATCCAGGCTCAGCATCGCTGCTGCAGCCCAGTGAAGTTGCCTAATCTTCACATCCACGCCTCACTCGCTGCAGTGGCCTGCGTCTTTTTTTCCCTTCCCCTCTCCGTCTTATACGATATCCGTGCAGCGACCTGAAAAAAGGGCCGTCCATGGAAGGCTGTCAAGGCTCGTCTACTCCGGAGCTGGAACTTCACAAATTTATGCCAAAAAAGCCCAACTTTTTGAGTTTGAACTTTTGAAATGTAATAAAGCGCCCTTTCTCTCCCCCTCCCCTGTTCTTTCCCTCTACCCCAAACCGCTGGCAGATGTGGAGATCTTTAGTAACATGAGCCTTTTTGTGTTGAGCTGGGAAAATGGAAGCCAGTGCTCATTTTCTACCAAACCCGAGGAACTCCTCCTCCTCACAACTAGTCCCAGCTACAGCCATGAAAGTCTAGGAGAGGGGGGAAAGGGTGCAGACACAAGCAGCCTCGCACCACTGGCTTGAGTCAGAAATTAATAACAGAATTTCTTGAGGTTTTTTCGTCTTCCTCTTTATGGCGGTTAGCTGCTTTTCTGCCAGCGTCTTGATTGCTTATATTTTTTTCTTTGCCAAACCCTCTCTGTGTTTATGTCAAACATTTCAGTGTTGGATGTCACATCTGTTTGGTCTGAGTATATTTGAAAGGGTGCCGTAAAGGCCTAGCTTCTTTACCCCAGTCCCTTAAATATGTCCTCATTTCCTCATAATCCCAAACACCTCAAACCACTCTGCGGCACAGTTCTCCTCTCCCAGCGCCTCTGGATCCGCTAGCAGACCAAAATTCAATTTATGACCTATTATTCCTGCAAATATTTTCATACAGTATCCAGTTTAAGGTTGTTTTTTTGGTCATATATCCTCCCAGGATGATTAGGTATGGTTTAGACCAGGGGTCGGCAACCCAAAATGTTGAAAGAGCCATATTGGACCAAAAACACAAAAAAGAAATGTCTGGAGCCGCAAAAAATGAAAAGTCTTGTATGTATAAGCCTAAATACAAAGGCAAATGGCGAAAGGCGAAATATCAAGAAAAAAGTCAAAATGTTGAGAAAAAAGTCGAAATTTCGAGAAAAAAGTCAAAATGTCGAGATTAATGTTGAAATTCAAATCACGAGAAAAAAGTTGAGAAAAAAGTCGAAATGTCGAGAAAAAAGTCAAAATTTCGAGAAAAAAAGTCGAAATGTTGAGATTGAAAAGGAAAGGAAAAAGGAAGAAAAAAGAGAAAAAGGAAAAAAAGAAAAAAAAGAGAAAAAAAGGAAAGAAAAGAAGAAAAAAATTAAGAAAAAAAAGAGAAAAAAGGAAAAAAGAGAAAAAAAGAAAAAAAGGAAAAAAAGAAAAAAAGAAGGAAGGAAAAAAAAAGTCAAACATTTTTGAAAAAGCTCCAGGGAGCTCTGGAGCCGCGGGTTGCCGACCCCTGGTTTAGATGAATATCATAATAAAGGTGATCTTCTTCTCTCTCACCCCTTCACCCTCCTCTGGAAAGTCCCCGTTCTTGTTGTCTGGGTTTCATCTCTCGCTTCGTATTCTTTTTTTTATTTTTTTTCCCACCTCCCCTTCCTGTGAGTCTTCTTCTAACATTTCTGACCTCGCCCTCTCTCTCCTCTGTGTGCATCTCTGCAGGAGTACCTGGACCTGTGTGCCCCGACAGAGCAGTATTCCCCCAGCTTCCCCGACACCCGGAGCTCCTGCTCCTCCGGTGACGACTCCGTTTTTTCCCACGACCCCTTACCGGACGAGCCCTGCCTCCCCAAGTACCAGCACATAAATGGGAATGTCAAACGATGAGGTGCCGCCCCCGCCCCAACTTCCAACCCGCCCCGACCTCAACATCCCTCGACACGTAGCACAGACACTTTCCCTGAAACCTCCCCGCCCCCTCGTCGCTCTGGCTCCCCTTTGGACTAACGGGCCCAGAGCGGACCGGGCCAGTGGCAGTGCTGCTGTCACACACTCATACTGCCATGCACTCGCACAACACACGCAACTTTACTCATGTGACGTCTTAAAAGAGAGGACAGGGACCTTTACAGAAGCTATTTTCTACCGGCTGGATGAACTGAAATTCCCCCCGGAGACACTCCTCCTCCTCTTCCTCCTCTTCCTCTCTCACATAAACACACAGCTTTTTCATTTTGGTTCTCATCTTTGTACCCGGAGATTCAACAGCACGACTTGTTTGGCGATCCAGTTGCAGTGGCTGGCATTCCAGGACGCTTGTTTGCTCCTGGAGGAATGTATGGACCGAAATCAAAATATGGGAAGACAAATAGGAAACGGACCGAGAGACAGAGCTTCGACTAACAAAACAGGATTAGGAGGAGAGCAAATATAAAAAAACCTCTCTCCTGTTTATTTTGTAATATTGGTGCATTTCTTTTTCAGTTCTCTCGAATCTCCCCAATTATTCTGGAGAAAGAAAACACAGTATAATGTATAGTGCTGGATATATTTGTAAATATATTCAAATATGTATAAAATATATTATATATTTACAATGAATTATTTTTTGTATGGACTTGGAAATAACCCCTCTGCCTCCCACCCTACGTTCTGTTTTAAGAAGCAGGCATGCTAACAGATAGCGTGTCCTATATTTCTCCTCACACACACTTAAACATGCAGACAAGAGTACACACACCCACGGACACACACACACACACGCACACTTAATACTTTATCGCAGTAACACCGTTGAGTTTTGGCTTTCAGGGAGGTAGCATGTTAATTTATTGACTTACTTATTTTAAATCGCAAAGAGTGGAAACAATATGGCAGAAAAAAGGACATTAACGTTGCTGATATTATGAAAATAATCCTTTAAATGTAAGGTAATTTAAAATGGTCTTTCAGCAGTAACAGAAAAAAAGTATATATATATATATATATATATATATATATATATATATATATATATATATATATATATATATATATATATATATATATATATATATATATATGTATTTTTTTTAGAGGGTTTGAAAGATCAAGGTTTGATAAGTTTTATATATGAATGTGAATATTAAGTTAAATTTGAAAAACTGTACATTTTATAGTCATCTAATCCCTTTCTTATATAGCTGTTGATGCCATTTCTATCCAGTCTTTGTTAGCTATGCTTTAGGAAATAAGACTCCTTCTGGATATTTATATCTATTAAAAGGCATACGAATTTGGATATACCTGATAACAGCCAGCTTCCACATTTTAGACTAAATATACACTCAAATTTTACATTACAGAATTGAAATCTGAAAAGAAGTATTTGTTTTCTACTGGACCAACATTGAGATGTCTTTTTGCAGGTGCTCATGCCACATTTGCAAAATAAATGTTGAAAAAACCCATTCCTGTACAAATCTCTGACTTTATGGGTTGTTTTAGTTGTAAAGACTTTTGTGTGTGTTTTATTTTCTACAACAGAAGAATCTCTTATCACTCAACTTCACCTTTCTTTGAGGTATATTTCTTGAGCCTTGCGTTTGATGTCGGTGCGGAGGGGTAAGTAAGGAGTGGGATTGTCCTCTGTATCTGTAGTCGGATCAGACGAATCGAACAAATCTGCAGGCACGCCATATATGAGCAGTGTTTCTTTATTTCATAAAGATGTGGTGTAATCTTGTTTTAAAAATTCACCTTCAACTGTCCAGACTCAAATCTGCAAGCTCAGCACGAAAGCAGAGTAAAAACCCCCGATCAAATTAGACACTAAATTTAAGTTAGTAGTGAGAGCAATTTTGCTAATGCAAAAGGAACGAGTAATTGTCGTGATAGTGCATCTCTGTGTCTGGATCTGTCTGGCTTTGATCAGCCAAAGAGGCTTTGTTAGGCTTCTATGAGATGCTCTGATTAGCTGATTGATTTCCTCTTCTGTCTTATCACAACAGATTTAATTCAACAGAGTGAGTAGCAGATGTACTTGATTCGATGTTAGTTAATCATAGCTGATCTATTAGCGAGTCTGATTGACTGGTGGTGGCCATGAATCTGGCTGTGCTTTAAGAGGGATCCACCTGGATGGGAGAACCGCCCAGCGGGTCATAGAACAGCTCTGTGTGACACAATCCACATGAATGCTCCGTATGAGTGTTTCACTGTCGCAGGTTTATGCACCAAAAGCCTGTCAACATTGTGATCTGCCTGTCATCCGGTAAAAGCTGCAGCCTTGCACACCTGAGCAGCAGAAAGCAGCTATGGAGGATGGATGGATGTAATGAAAAGTATTAACAAGAGATGACAGCTGTGCTGTCAGCCCTGCGGATCAGGCAGCACGGCTTTATTTCCTAATTAGCACTTACTACAAAGAGTCTGGTGGTTGATGAGAATGTATTTAAAGGTATTTACTCTAAAACAAAGATGAAGCTGTTGATCTTAGATGAAACATGACTTTTGTAAAGTTGGTGAAATGTATTTTCATGGGGAGCATGAGTGTCTAGTTCCAGTTTTGTTGAACTGAATGATACTTTAATAATTTCAAATGGGAATTATGCTGATGAAACATACATTACAGGGTAAAAAATAAATAACGTGTGTAAAAAAAACTAAAAATAAATCCCACATTAAAATGTATCTAGTATTTGTCAACACATCTGATTAAAAACTGAAAACAGGAAGTGTCAAATGTTTACTTTAGAATTGTGTTGAAACATTAATATCCTGTCTGAGAGCATATATTTGAGTTTTAGGTGACTGCCGAATCAAAACTGATGACATGACAACCGTATCACTTGGTTTTGGCAGCTGCAGCGTGAGAGTATGTCATTCAGAGTTCTGTGACATCATATCCCATCTTTACTTGGACTCAACCAGGGTTATAATAGTTTTTAATTTTTAATTTTAGTTTAGTTTTATTTCGTTTTGTCTTTTTCTCCTTCAATTCAGTTAGTTTTAATTCATTTTTAGTGTGGGTTTGCTAGTTTTTATTAGTTTTTATATTTTCAAAAATGCTTAGTTTTAGTTTAGTTTTTATTAGTTTTAGTTTTAGTTTTGACGTCACGGACCGTGAGGCGTTCAGGTGCCGTAGCTGCCAGTTGGAGATAAACGGCCAGAGCGGAATAAATTGATCAAACCGAGAGGCTTACAGGGACGAAAACGGAGGAAATTATATCTATAATTTCAGTTAGTTTTAGTTAGTTTTCTAAACATGCAATATAGTTTCAGTTAGTTATCGTTTTTGTCTTTTAATTTTCGTTTTTATTTAGTTCAGTTAACGAAATTGTTTTTTCAATTCTAGTTTTCGTTATTTCGTTCGTTTTCGTGAACGATAATAACTCTGGACTCAACCCATCATGCAACATCATGATACTTTGAAGGTGGTTTGCAGGACACAATAAGACTACTTTTTCTTTTTAAGTTTCTTAAGTCTTTTTAAGTTTCTTTTTAAGTCCACATATAAAACTTGTTGCTTTAAGCTTTACATTTTTTTCTCTGTGGTATTTTGACCAAACTATGTCCCAGATATTTCATCAAGACCTCAGGATAGTGCAAAAAACTTTTAGATCCATGCTTCCGGTGGTGAAAAGCTGAGAATTGCAACAATATCTTATTTAGAGGGTAAACTGAGGATAATGTGCTGAAAAGGCATTCAACTTAAACCTGTACACCCCTCTCTTACCAGGTTTGTACTTGTTTTGAATAAACGTACACATACATCAGTGCTAAGCCCTCCTCCAGCAGACGTGTCCCCTCATGTCTCCGGGTTCTGAAAAGGGCTTGGAGGGAAAAGTCAGACACATTCCTCTTTCCATAGAATGAGGGGAAAGAAAGCACCTATGGAGGGCTGCAGGGGGATTGGAAAAGAAAGAGGGGCAGGATAAACCAGAGCAATACCCCCTCATTAAAGGAGAGAAAGGGCGCCGGATATCCACACTGACTTTTGCAGACTTATCACAATGACTGTCTATTGTGTTGGAGACTGATGGCACACACAGGGAGGGGTGAACTCCATGGAGACCAAATAGAGGATCAGATTGTTTCTTCTTGACAAAAAAAACCCCAACAAAAAACCTCTGAAATGTGTCAGCATTTACATGACACAAAGGCACTTCATCTGATTACTTATAGCGTGCATGTTGCATCCTGAGATGCATTCAGCTCTGTTTACATTACATTACATTACTTACATTACAATGACCTTACTATTGCCCTGGAATTTCATGAAGGCATATAAAAAAAAATCTAAAAACAGCTAACTCTTTGAAAATGTAATGTGCATATCGAAAATGTAAAAAGGTTATTTAAAAAAAATGGTATTCCTTATTTAATCTGCTTTAATTTATTCTTCATCTAGCAAAAGAGTTCCCTTCTGTGCAGTGATAAAACACTCCACACTCAGTGGTCTAAATGAGTTTTTCCTTGGAGGACTTGTGTTTGCCTTATGCCCCGAAGATTAACCCACTGACCCTCAAATGTTAGCTTTGAGTGACTTTCGGGAAAAGAATGTGAGAAACTCAAGACGACAATTTTACATGTTTGAAACTGCCAGAGTTTGTCATTTTGCACAAATCTTACCCCAAAACATGACCAGACTCTGAAGCCTTTCAGCAGTTCAGTTGATGAAACTAAGTCATAACAACAAGTTAATGATTTTGAACTTAATGTTTAAAAAAAAAAAAGAGTAAACCTCTTGAGTTGGACTATTTTTCTGCATTCATTTACAATACAATATTGTCTATCAACAACTATAATTTTTCACAATTTTTGTTGAACACAGATATCCACAGTTGGATGAAAAGTAATGAATCCACAGACTTATTACTTTAACAAAGGCTAGTAGGAGTCGATTTCCACACCTGGAGTCCGGGGCACATCTTACCAGCAATAAGTCATCATCCCATTGGTGATGTATGGTGGGGTGAGCATCATGATTCAGGCTTCCTCCACTCACTCAGAACCTTGACCCCATGACCCGTCAGGTGCCACTGAGAGCATTCGTGAGATTGAGAGTTTACCCGAAGGCTTCACGATCATGTGAGAAGAGAGTGGTAGTCTGCTCATTTAAAGATGTATATCTCACCATGTCTGCTTTTTTCTAGAATTACCAAATAGAGATCAGAACAAATTTGTTAATTAAAGAAATAACAAAACTGACAAAAGTAATAAACAATAATTTACTGAAAACTGACTGATGAAAATCAGGCTTTGCCTTTGAATTGTGGTTCAACAGAACCATTAAAAAAAAAAGGATTACAGTAAAAAAACTGGCTTTGACATATTAATTGGTACCCTCGACTTAATTTTTTGTTGCACAACCTTTCAATGCAATCAAGCGATATCTGTATCTCTCAATGAGATTTCTGGTATTTTGGTCCACTCCTCGTGGAGAAACTGGTCCAGTTGTCTCAGGTTTAAAGGTTTTCTACTCCAGACTGCATTTCAGCTCTTTCTATGGATATTCGTTAGGACTTAGATCAGTGCTTATAGAAAGGCCACTTCAGAATAGTCCAATGTTTTGTTCGTTGCCATTCTTGGGTGTTTTTAGCTCTTTGTTTTTGGTCGTTATCCTGCTGGAGGACATGATCTGCTACTGAGACCGAGCTTTCTGACACTGGGCAGCACGTTTTGGTCCAGAATGTCTTGATAGTATCTTTTTTTTTTTTAAACAGCGAAGCAACCGCAAAACATAACCACAGCTCCTCCATGTTTATCAGTAACCACAGTTGTTGCACCCCTTTGCTTTCTCTGGTCTATGTTCAATATTAAGATCATGGCATTTTACTGCACAGGTTAGAGCATGTTGTGGGGATTAAAGGGACAGCTCTACGTTGGTTTAAATCATATCTATCTGACAGGTTCCAGTTTGTTCATGTACATGAGGTTTCGTCAGAACAGTCAAAGGGTTTGTTATGGTGTTCCGCAGGGTTCAGTGCTAGGGTCATTCTTGTTCAGTTTATACATGCAGCCATTGGGAAGTATAATCCAGAATCACAGCATACATTTTCATTGTTATGCTGATGATACGCAGCTCTATTTGTCTATGAAGCTGGATGAAACAGAACCGTTAGTTAAACTTCAGGCATGTCTTAGGGACATCAAGGACTGGATGTCCAGAAATTTCTTGCTTCTAAATTCAGATAAAACAGAGGTTATCATTCTTGGTCCAGAGCATCTTAGGAAGGGATTAGATGGTGTTGTGATGGCTTCCAGTGCAACTGTGAGAAACCTTGGTGTTGTTTTCGATCAGGATTTGTCGTTTAAACCATATGTTAATCAGGTTTGTAAAATAGCGTTTTTCCATCTCCGTAATATTGCAAAAATTAAGAAAATCCTCTCGCAGAGTGATGCAGAAAAACTAGTTCATGCGTTTGTATCTTCTAGACTAGATTACTGTAATGTGTTATTAGCAGGATGTCCAAGTAATTTGCTGAATAGGCTCCAGCTGATCCAAAATGCAGCAGCACGAGTACTGACAGGAAACAGCAGGAGGGACCACGTCTCTCCAGTGTTAGCGTCGCTCCACTGGCTACCTGTAAAATTAGAATCCAATTTAAAATTTTATTACTTGCATATAAAGCCCAAAATGGCTCAGCTCCGCAGTATTTACAAGACCTGATAGTGCCTTATGTTCCTGGCAGAGCTCTCCGCTCTCAGAGTGAAGGTTTACTCGTAGTTCCTAGAGTATCTAAATGTAGATTTGGAGGGCGGGCGTTCTGCTATCAGGAACCATTACTATGGAACCAACTTCCAATCTGGGTTAAGGAGGCTGACACCACCTCCACCTTTAAAACTAAACTTAAAACCTTTCTGTTTAGTAAAGCCTTTAGTTAGTGTTTAGTAAACCTCTAGCTGGTGTTGGTAAATCTCTAGGTAGTGTAAACTCTAGTGTGTTAGAGTCAGTAGTCATGGTCGCAGCTATAGAACAAGACTATAATAGTTAGTCTCAAATATAGCTTCACGGTAGATATGCTGCTATAGGCTTATGCTGCAGGGGGGCACCGACATGATCCGCTGGGCGGTGCCTCTCACCCTTCTTCTCCTCTCCTTTTCCCTTTCTCTCTTCTCCATTTCCATTTTTATTTTTTATAAATATCTCATAGCTATCGTTTTTTGTCCATCGTTCCTGTAGTTTCTTGTGCCGGCCCCCCTTTTTTCTCTTTTGTGCATGTCTGCAGGCCGGAGCCTCGGGAGCTGCGTTCTGGCCTGCGGTCCCGGTACCCCCCCCATCCCCGGTCATCCCGTTGCTGCTTCCACCTGCCTACATGGATGTCTGCTGTGTGCTGCTGACGCCAGGGGTGGACTGGCCATCGGGCATACCGGGCCCGGTGGGCCGATGGTGATTTTGGGCCGGGCCGGGCCCAAAAAAAAAAAAAAAAAAAAAATTTTTTTTTTTTTTTTTTTTTTTTAAATCGGCCCAAAAAAATCGGCCCATTCGATTTTGTTTTTTACCTGACAACAACTGGTACCACTGGCCGATTGGTTATGATGAGTTAGATTTGTTATGGGCTGGAGTCAGGGCCGCCGCAAGGGGTGTGCGAACCGTGCGACCCCAAGGGGCCTCGCGCCCCAAGGGGCCTCGCGCCCCAAGGGGCCTCGCGCCCCAAGGGGCCTCGCGCCCCAAGGGGCCTCGCGCTATGGGCCGTTTTTTTTTTTTTTTTTTTTCGTTTTTTTTCCTTTTTTCCATTATAAATATCAACAGTCACGTTCCATTACAGACCTAAATGTGTACTAGTCTGTGCATATCAATAAATATATGTGCAATGATGCGCGTGTCTGTTGTTCAATACAACCGATCAGACCAAGCGCAGACACAAGCTGCTCTGATCCAGACGGGTGGAGTTGGAACAAACTGTCACACAATGTCGAGAGAACGAGACAGATTCAGGAAATTTCCATCAGGGGTTGAAAAAAGAAAAAAACTGAAAATGGAAGAGCTTATTGCCTCTGAAAGGCTCGTTTGATAAATTTGTTACAAAAATCACCGATCCGACCGGGTCTCAAGCAGCCGTGGGGCCCCGTGTCGAGGCAAGAGATGATGATGAAGCAGGGAAAGGCATCCAGTATTTTGATAATTGGAGAGTTAAAATTGCACATATAGACACCCGATCCGACCCGAAAAACCCAAAAAATTTCGCGCGCGCTCGCTACGCTCACGCGCGAGCCCCCCCCCCAGCCATTCCGCACAGGGCCTCGCAAATCTCCCAGGCAGCTCTGGCTGGAGTAGTCACAACATTAGAGCGCGTGGCTTATTATTGATATTATTGATACTATTTGAAGAATGATGAGTTCATGATAAAATTGGTTAATATATCATTGTAGATATCTGAAATGCTCTTTTTGACTAGGAAGAATTGAATTACAGATATCTGCAACACATATCCAGTCTAGCTATTAAATGTTAAAACGGCTTGTCATACAAGTTTTCTGGTCTACTCAGAAACTGGGGGGGATGGTGTAGGTTTAGGTTTATTAAACAAGAACATACACACCAACAAGACAGTGTACAAGCGGTGTCACAAGAACGTTTGTTTTCATTCATAGGCTTCATTTTCTTTCCATCAATATCTGGTGGGCCGGTCTAGGCTCAAAATGCCCGGGCCGATTTTTTGTCCCAGTCCAGCCCTGGCTGACGCCCCCCCTCCCCTCTGATCATCCCGTTGCTGCTTCCGCCTGCCTGCCTTATGTTTATGTTTATGTTTATGTTCATGTTCTGGATCTCTGGAAAGCGTCTAGAGCAGGGCTATTCAATTGGCGGCCCGCGGGCCACATGCGGCCCGCCAGGAGCTTTTATGTGGCCCCTGGTCATATTTAAAAAAAGGGGGTGTTTTTAGAAAAAAAAAAAAAAAAAAAAAAAATATATAATATTTTTATAACTGGCTACTATGGACTAAAATGCTTGTGCTCAATGCTTAATATAATATTCAAATAAGGAAATCTTGGTGGAAAGTGGTGCTTTGTCATTATGGCATGTTTTATTAAAAGTAGGTCAATATCAACTTCATTAAGTTTGCACAATGCATGGTTTCAAAATGAACTTGCATTCAAAATAATATTTCTTTATCTGAATATTATATTTAACATTCACAATTACTAAATCTGGAGACAATTAATACATAATTCATATGTAAACTAGATATATTCAAATGTATAAAACAAATGTATTATATATACATAAATCTTCGTCTTTGAGTGCAAAATACATTTTGAAAACCCCCACATTTTCAAATTGTGCGGCCCTCTCCATACTGTCCTTTTGCAGATGTGGCCCCCGGCCCAATCTAGTTGAATACCCCTGGTCTAGAGACAACATCTGTTGCATTAGAAAATTTAATTGAATTGAATTTAATTGAATATGAACACCATAATACCAAAAAGCAGAATTACAACATTTCACCATTTAAATAGTCAAACGGACTGACTGCAAATAAAGAACCTGTGATGCTATTAACAGGACACACTTTAGTTTAACACGGCGCTATGGTCAGTTTATTGTCAATCATTTCCAGGGGTACTAACAAAGTATTCAGGGCCAGTGTTATTATTAGTATTTTTGTAACAATCTGTCAAACGTTTATTATTATCACGAGTGAATTTTGAGTAAATTGTCATTTATAATTAAATTACTTTTGCTAGTTTTGAAGTTACTTCGATGACCATTGTGTTTTGTTCTTCTTTTTTTTTAAATATAATTAATTAATATAATTAATTTGTGCATGTTTGTAAAAACGATGAGCTGTGTCTAAACTTGTAAACTGAATCTCTTCTTGTACATGGTTCAAATGTCTTCTAAAACCCTCCAAATTGTTAGCCCATGGCCTCTGCAGCTTAGCTTAACATCGATGCATGAATCAGAAATTGCTGGGGGTGTTTTATCATTCAGGAGAAAATGAATTCCCAGGTTTAAGAACAATATTCTACCGGACAATGCCAGCGTAGCTGTCCACCAGCTGAAACATAGAAGAAGCTGGATGATGCACGAGAACAACGCCCCACAGCATGGAAGTAACTCATAGGATCGCTGCTGAGAAACAAAATGCTTGTTCTGAAGGGATCCAGTCAGAGCCCGGTCCGTAACCCCACCGACATGCTAGAGACGGACCTCAGGAGAGCTGTTCACAGTCAAAGCTGAAGCAGTTTTTGTAAAGAGGGATAATCAAAACTTCCCCTTTAACTTTGTGGAGATCTGATCCAGAACTACTAAAACATTTGTTTGAAGACTGACCAGTTATTGACTCCAAGGATTCACTTAATTCTTTCACCAGTACTGTGAATGTTTATTGGGTCAATTCAATAAAGACGTGAAGCATTACAATGGTGTGTGTGTGTCATCTAGCTAAGATCATTGCTTTTATCTATAAGTCTGACTTAGAAGAGGCGAAATCCCATTTAATGAAAAATCGTTGCATAAAACCAGTAAATTCCAAAGCATTCAGATACTGTATGTATAAGTTGCAGAGTTGGATTTCATGTGAGAAATGAATGTTTTTTTCTTCTTTTTTTGTTGGACAGAACAGCCTTTTTGTTTTAAGATTGAGCATGAGGCCATCTGGCAGTTGGACCTACTGATGAATCATGTTGACTGACAGTCTCGCTGTAAATGGGCTTTTCACCCTGATCCATGAATTTTTCTTCCTGTTGCTTCCAAGTCTTCCCCTCGCTCTGTTCCCCCTTTGCCCAGCCATCTGGTCGGGCCTTGTGTGTTTGCACAAGGCTTGGTCCTCTGGAATGTCAACATGAGGCTTTGTGTGAAGCCAGAGGAACCCACATCCACAAGAGATAAGACCCCTCAAACTCCAAGGGAGGAGGGGGTCAAAGTCTGTGTAGTAAGAGGATGACTTGAAATTTAACAAAGCTGCCATGTGACCGCCATATCCATGGACTAATCCTGAGTATGACACTTTCAACCCTCACCAAAGTTCAGCTTTGCCTTGCAAGTGAGGCTGCTGTGAGGTGTCAGAAAGCTCGTCTCTGGATGGAAAAGGTGCTCCTCCGTCCTCTTAATCTTATTATTTTACTTCCTGCATTTGAAGCAGAGGTTTCGCTAAACTCGTTTAGAGTATCTGTCAAGGCTCGCCTCTTCGACGTACCATTTGCACTGAGTAACAGATAATGAATGGTTCATCGCTAGGTCAGTGCTCACGAGTGGGAGGGGTCTACTTGTGTTTGATTAAGGGCTTGCAAAGCAGCGTGTCTTGTTCTGCATGGAAGGATAAACAAGTCGAGTGTGTGTTTGTGTGTGTGTGTGTGTGTGTGTGCATGTGCATGTAGGTTGTGTGTAATTTGCAGCCCCGTGGGATCTTCTAAACAGTCGCTAATTGTATCTGAGCAACTGTAAATCCTGATACCACTTCTGTCGGAGAAGAAGAGTTGAAACTGAATTGATTAGAAGATTACAATGGAAAGAAGATATTTAAGCAGAGTTTACACTGCTTTTGTTTGTACAAGCACCTCGGACTGCCTTGTTGCTGAAATGTGCTATACAAATACACTTCCCTTGCCTTGCCTTGCCTTACAAGGAGTAATGTTCTCCATTTTTTCAGACCATATTCCTGAAAGAAGCATATAACAAAAACACCAGTCAGATTTCAGAACATGTTGACTAAAATTCACCCAACTGGAAAAAAAATAGAAAATTATATATATATATATATATATATATATATATATATATATATATATATATATATATATATATATATATATATGTATATATATATCAAACATATAGCAAAAAAGGAAAGAAAAAAAAGCCAGTGAGGCATGTTTTTGTTTATGATTGATTTGTATTATACTGTATTTATCATAATTATTATTATTTTTTAGAGCATGTTCGAAATAAAGTTTTCATTTTTCATTCACATGAGAGCGGATGATCCAACTCTCCTTCTACTTCCACTTTATCCCACGAGAAGTGCTCTTTGTTGTGCGTCTCGCCAGGGGCTGACACATGGACTTTTGTTTGATATACTGCATCCATGTGGTCAGAACTAGTATTGCTACATAAAGTGCCTTTAATCGAATGTTTGTGACCTGCTTTGGCTATGGATACCAAAGAAATACAGTACAGAAGCACTTTATCAACCATGTATTTACAGCTTGTTTCACAGCAGCCGGAGCCACTTGACTCAAATAACACTTTCTTGAAGAGGGTTATGCCTTTTCTGAAAATGTTGTTTTGCACTACCCACTGGCAAATGTAGCATGATGTGAAGAAGGTTCGAAGTAATAACAGGAGAGCTGGACAAGGCTGCAGTAGGTCTGTGATGTTGCACGCTCACAGCAGATTCATGGCCCTTATAGTCACAATGAGTGCTCCCACAGTGCAGGGCATCATGGCTTCAAGCGTTCCAGAAGCGACTGTCCGCTCTGCTCCGCTAAAAATATGGGCCGATTTCTGGCTCCGAAGAAATTGTGTCAGTTTGCATGCAACTAGCTGAGCTGGCAGGAGAACAGACACGGGGAGTGTATAGACAATCCCAACGCCACTGGGGCTCCGAGTCGTACATCAACACCACACTAGCCTGTGGAGTCTGAGGGGAAAACAATCCAGAGGCTTTTAGGAGAGATGTAAACCACTAGCGAGGAGAAGTTCAGTTTAGAGAACAAAAAGCTAATTTTATTAGACACCACATCGTCCTTTTTATATGAATAAGTCTAGAAATAAGAAGATTTGGGAAGATATCCTACTTTAAAGGAGCAGACTACTGCACAACTCTCAAAGCCTTTGGGGACACTCGGGATCGCACGATTGCACTCGAGGAGCCAGCACTTGGAAGTGTTCAGCTTTAGAAATGCTGAGATCACAGGATGGAGCACAATAGCAGTATAACCGCTGTGAAACTGTACCATGGTTGTTTCTGTACCCGTGCGACCCAACATTAAGTCTGTAATTTTGTTATTCACACATTTTCAAACTTAGACAGCGACAAAGTGACACAGTTGAATTGTCTGTCCCCTCAAGACTCCTCAATACGTGTGCTCTCAAGCAGAGAAAAGTGTACTTTTCTTACATGCCCCCTTTGAATATATTCATTTTCCATTTTGCTATTAGATTTATTTATTTTTATTTGCACAGTTAAACATTACACAAATAAAATTACCAACTTTACAAATTAAAGTGCAGGAGGAGGCGGAAACTCAAAAGAGCTTATCAGGTGCCTCCACCTATAGTTAACATAAAATGTAATATCATACTTATAAAAACAAAATATACAAATGAGCAGTTAGAAATCTATAAATGATAGAAATTAAAGGAAAATTAAAAAGAATTTACACAAAAAAAAATGATCGGATATATGAAAAACTATAGAGTACAATTTAATAATTAAGAAACAAACAAAAATAAACGACTAAATAACAAACCAAATGAACAAAAACAAAAAATTATTTCAAGGATATTACACAAAACAATAACATTTTTCAGCACCTCCATTACTTATGCTGGAGCAGTTCCATTTACAAAACAAAAATTAAGTGGTGTTTCAGACATCCTTTAAAACCTTGTACAGAGAAGCGTTTTTTTGCTAAATGGGAATATCTATTCCATATTCTTCCTGACATTTCTCAGTGCTCTTTGTGATGTGCATGTTTTGCTGTTGTGTTGACTGAAATGTTGTATTTTGCACCCCAGAGTTGCTGCAGACCTGAAGTTTGTTACGCTTAGCTAACATTTCATTTACAACCCCAACCCTAACCCTTTACAACTCTGGGTGTGTTTTATAAGTCGACTCTGTCATAATTTTCCCTGACCAGAGATGCCAGTCACAACACTCAGTCAGATATATTCCCCCGTGCCTTGTCTTGCTGTAATGATGTCAGTTGTGACATCAAAAGCCATAAACTCAGACGTACACTGACGATCGCCTGCCGAGGTGTCAAAAATAGGTTTTCCAGAAACAAGATTTTTGTAGCTTTCTGAGAGGAAACAGGTCGCTTCAGGGTTTATGACGAAGTGTGGAACTGAAAGTGAGTAAAACTGAGTTGGACATTTTGGTGGAGGACTTTTAATCTCAAAATGAAGCTATTTATTTTTCTGAAGTCTTTGCTGTCATGTTTTGGGTGCACCTGACGAAAAAATAGTCACAGTGGAGACATTTTCTTTTTGTTTGTTTTTTTAATTGTCTGGAGTTTTTGGAAAGCTTCAGCACAAATGTAATCCCTCTGCGAACAGCTGATCTTTCCCAACATAAACTCAGCTGAAAAGAACGTGTATACTGGCAGGAGGACAGAGAGGTGGCTGTTAGCATATAGTAGACAATAAAGCGTTGCTCCCTTCGGCCAGTGTGACAGCAGACAGGCTGGATGGAGATATATGGCAGCGTACATGCAGAACTGCTACTATCATGAGCAAACACAGGCCCAGGACAGTAAATAAGCCTTGTTGAAAAAAAAAAAGTGCCCATAAACGATGTTTAATTGAAACTGTGCAGGAGGGCCGTTTGCAGAGCTATGGCTCCCAGGAGTGACTGACACTGAGGTTAGGGAAGTACGAGGAGGAAGAAGAGGAAAGGGAGTATGAGCAGGAAGTGGAAGAATGATTGATTGAATAAGGAGGTTAGGAGAGTTTTGGTCCCCAAAAGCACGAGTGGAGGCGCGCATTTGTTCATTCATAGCTGTGACTCGAAAACCAGTTCCTCACGAGGCATTAACATTGCAATGTTTAACCTCTGGTCATCCTGAATAAGACAGATATTTTCCAAGTTGCATAACATTTTCAATAAGTCCAAGCAAAGAGGAGTTCTGAATGAAGTTTCCCAGCAGATTTCAGTAATCAGCTTTGCACATGCTCAGCTGCAAAAGCTGGCGTCTACCTTTGTCAGGTGGGTTGTTTTCACACTCCAAAAGACAAACGACCACCGTGACAATTCCACGGTGACGGACAGAGGATATAAATTGCATTCCCCTTTTCACTAGCTTCAGCAATAAGTCTGTAGTTAATCTGAATACCAACAATGTTTGTTTCCTTTCACTCCCATCCTTCCCTTTCCTCCATCTATCACTTCTGGATATACATTCAGTCCTTTGTTGGCTCTTTTTCTGCCTGTGTTTGTGTTAACCTTAATTCCTGCTCTTTTTTTTCCTGCTGACCCACGCCCGCCCTCCCTCCAGTCCATCTCTCTTTGACTTTCAGCCTCCTGTGACTGATGATTACGTTCTGCTGAAAGTTTGGGGGCAGGTACAAGGAAAATTCTCTCCCTTTTTCACCTCATTCTTTACAGTGAGGAGGTCATTAAATAGAAGTGTGTGGTGAGTGATGTGCCTTTCTACTTGCCTGTCTGCTCAGAAACAACAAAAGCTCACTCTGTCCTGCCCAGGCAAGACGAGATAATTATAACTCCCCACCTAATCACTTACCTCAAAGGCCTATTCCTTCTTCTTTCTCTATTTCGGTTCGCTTCCACCTGCCAATTGTGAAGTGTTGCAACATTATGGATTTGTTTTTCATAGATAGACAATGATGGGTGTAGGCACTTTGTTGCCTAGGAGATTTGAAAATGCACACAGAGGCCCATGCAGTTCAAGCTGTGCTGGCGGGTGAAGTACATGGGTTCATTTGCTGGGTCGCCTCCATCTCCTCAAACTTGGCACTTTGGTCTGTTTTGTGCATTTTTCCATGACAGACTTTGGCTTCTTTAATGAGCTCACTCTACAACAGTAAGGCTGCGTCCCAATACTCCCCCTCGCCCTCGTTTTCTTCACTAACCCTAACTTTTGCGCGTTCCCGTGAAGGTAGTGGTGTCCCAATTCCTCTTTTCACCTAGGGGGAGTGGGCATAACGAGGGCTTGGGGCTGAGAATAGCCCCTACGGATCGAGAGATTTCAGATGACTTCGCGAGCGAGGGGCTATGAAAATTTCCCAGAATGCTTTTCGTCGTCATTTGCGGACTGAATCCAAAAAAAAAACATGGCGGACATTTCTTAGTGAATAAATCAATATTTTGAGTTAGTTTCTGCATAAAAATGCATTTTGATTACATTTCTCGGCGCAAACCAATATTTTACTTTCATAATATTCACTCAGTGAATGTACATAATCCCTTTTTTGTCCGTTGTTCGCTAAGATCGCGCCGGAATATGGTTACGTAACCTACGTAAGCGACGCCGTAGGTTACGTAAGCTACGCCATAGGCTGCATCGATTTAACGCGGACCCAAACTCCGGAGCCGGCAGACAGAAATCTCTAAATTTCGGAGCAAATTTCTTAACAGGCGTGAAAACGAGGGGGAGTAGGAGAAATGGGACAGGCACCTGGGCCAAGTGCCCTAGATCTCAAGTGCCCTAAAATCTCCCCCTTCTTTTTTAGGGGTTAGGGAAGAAAAGAAGGGCGAGTGGAGAAAAGTAGGGGGAGAATTGAGATTGGGCCTTAGTCTCAGTTTGTTATGATTCGATATACTCACTCACTCATCACTCATCTTCTCCCACTTATCCGTTACCGGGTCGCGGGGGCAGCAGCCTCAGCAGGGATGCCCAGACTTCCCTCACCCCAGACACCTCCTCCAGCTCTTCCGGGGGGAGTCCGAGGCGTTCCCAGGCCAGCCGAGAGACATAGTCTCTCCAGCGTGTCCTGGGTCTTCCCCGGGGTCTCCTCCCGGTGGGACATGCCTGGAACACCTCCCTAGGGAGGCGTCCAGGAGGCATCCGGTACAGATGCCCAAGCCACCTCAGCTGACTCCTCTCAATGTGGAGGAGTAGCGGCTCGACTCCGAGCTCCTCCCGGGTGACCGAACTCCTCACCCTATCTCTAAGGGAGCGTCCAGCCACCCTGCGGAGGAAACTCATCTCGGCCGCTTGTATCCGCGATCTTGTCCTTTCGGTCACTACCCAAAGTTCATGACCATAGGTGAGGGTAGGGGCGTAGATTGACCGGTAAATCGAGAGCTTCGCCTTTCGACTCAGCTCCCTCTTCACCACGACGGTCCAGTACATCGACCGCATTACTGCGGACGCTGCACCGATCCGCCTGTCAATCTCACGCTCCATTGTTCCCTCACTCGTGAACAAGATCCCGAGATACTTGAACTCCTCCACCTGAGGCAGGACTTCTCCACCCACCCGGAGAAGGCATGCCACCCTTTTCCGGTCGAGAACCATGGCCTCGGTCTTGGAGGTGCTGATTCTCATCCCTGCCGCGTCGCACTCGGCCGCAAACCGCCCCAGCACGTGCTGGAGGTCCCGATCTGATGAAGCCAACAGGACAACATCATCTGCAAAAAGCAGAGATGAAATCCTGAGGTTCCCAAACCGGATCCCCTCCGGCCCCTGGCTGCGCCTAGAAATCCTGTCCATAAAAATTATGAACAGGACCGGTGACAAAGGGCAGCCCTGCCGGAGTCCAACATGCACCGGGAACAAGTCTGACTTACTGCCGGCAATGCGAACCAGACTCCTGCTTCGATCATACAGAGACCGGACAGCCCTTAGTAGAGGGCCCCGGACTCCATACTCACTCAGCACCCCCCACAGAATGGCACGAGGGACACGGTCAAATGCCTTCTCCAGATCCACAAAACACATGTAGACTGGTTGGGCAAATTCCCATGAACCCTCGAGCACCCTGCGGAGGGTATAGAGCTGGTCCAGTGTTCCACGACCGGGACGAAAACCGCATTGTTCCTCCTGAATCCGAGGTTCGACTATCGGCCGTAATCTCCTCTCCAGTACCCTGGCGTAGACTTTCCCCGGGAGGCTGAGAAGTGTGATCCCCCTGTAGTTGGAACACACTCTCCGGTCCCCCTTTTTAAACAGAGGGACCACCACCCCGGTTTGCCACCCCAGCGGTACTGTCCCCTTCCTCCATGCAATGTCGCACAGGCGTGTCAGCCAAGACAGCCCTACGACATCCAGAGACTTGAGGTACTCAGGGCGAATCTCATCCACCCCCGGTGCCCGGCCACCGAGGAGCTTACGAACCACCTCGGTGACCTCGGCTTGGGTGATGGATGAGCACGCCTCCGAGCCCCAACCCTCTGCTTCCTCGATATAGTGTTGATTAATAACCCTCCCCCTGGTTCTACACACTGAACTTGACCCTTTTCCGATAATACCGGTTACTGATTGGAGCCTATCTCTTCGTTATTCATCTGTTCCAGCTGAGAACATATTATCTGAGAGTTGAACCTCAGCCCAATTAAACTTTGAATATGCTCCCTTCCAGGCTTCACGAGGTGCTCGGTCCCAGGCTGAGCACTGAGAGGGGGGAGAAAAAGAAGAGAGGGCCCCTGAAAAGGTGCTTTGTGTTGTTTTAGAAGAGTCTTGAAGCTCTAGCCCTTCAGAAGTTGTGGGTGTAGGCCGGCAGCCAGGTCTTCAGTCCCCTCTCACTGGCAGAGGCTGCACTAGCATCTGGAGGGACGGGGCCCTGCCTGAACTTCAGTGTGGGCCGCACAGAGCCGGGCCAGCCCGGGCTGGTTCGGCTCGGTTGACACGCACCAAAGAGAGCGGGAAAAACAAACCTATGGTGCGTTGCTAAAATTCCTAAGCTCCAGCGCCATAACTATGAAGCGCACTTTTACCATGGGAGAGTAGGAGGGCTGGCCTCACAGCGAGCTGGTGAGAAGAGGACAACTTTAAAAAGCTTACCACATAAACGTTTACAACAAATTCATAAACATGATCTGGCTTGTTGATGACTGTTTTTGATGATTATGACGAAGATAATGATGTTTGAATTACGCTCAGAGACATGCTCAGGTTGCATTTGGCTCACGAATCCCTCAACAAAGACGCTGATGATGAAAGAAGCAAAAGAAAGTTGTAAAAAATGGTTTGATATGAGTCATTATCATGGAAAGTGATTTATAGTGTTTATGGTGGGCCTTGGCTGTCACCAGCAGAAGTAAGTGGGAACGATCAGCCAACGTGCAATAGACAGAAGGACTCCTGAATGAACCATTAATTTTGTTTGTTTACTTTTTGGATCCAGACCTATATAGTGGAGAAAAAGTAGGTCTGGCCAAGAAGCAATGACAGGATATACGGAGTCTGTGTGCCTGGAGGTCAAGTCGACTCAGATTTAATCTATGGAGAAGCTATAACGTATACCGACTGCTTTATTTCAGCCACACTACTTCACATGAGATGAAATCAAAGTTCTCCCCTTCAACTGAAAAACAAGATAATTCATGGTACATTTAGTATGAGTCAGTAAAATGTGAACCATATTGTTTGGGGTGTTTTAATGGGGCAGCTCTCTGTGTTTCCCTATTCCCCAAATCCTGCAACTTAAAAAAAAAAATAAAATCTGCGGCCGCTCTGGAACTGGCCCAAGCCAAGCAAATTACGGCCCGAGATCTTTTAACATGAACTTCTGTCACGCACAAACATCGCTGAGCAGCATCTTCTTCTCTCTGTGTAGAGAGGGCCCACTTTCATGCATTTCTTTTGAGACAGGCCTTTTGTTTAATCCTTGCGGCTTCCATAACCCAAACAGAGAGAAGAAAACGAGGACAGAAAAAGCCTGAGAAAAATTCAGAATGTTACATTAAGAGGCTTGGAAAATTTACTGACAGCTAGATCTCTGTGATCACTGAATGGGGAAACTTTGGTGCAATATAAACAGTTTTGGGCATCAATTGTGCAAAACGTTCTGAAGGCAAATCCGACTCATACACCACTTCTATAATCAAAATACCCTTCTTCTGTTTAACCTTTATCGTATTCATTTTTTAGTAGTATTTATTATTATCACTACATTTATGTTTCTTTGACGTTGGTGAGAGACGCCAGATGAAAATTGAGATGTAGTGACTACAATGACAAATAAAGTGTTTCATGTCTAATGCCTTAAAAAAATGTTCAAATTTCATTTTCTTATTGGTTACTTATTGGTGAAAAAAAAAAAAAAACAACCCAAAAAATAACTATTGGTCCAAAACCAATTTGATCAAACTTCAGACTGGCAGAAAAGTCTGTGTTCAGGACCCAGAAACAACCGGTTAGGTTTAGGAAAATACAGTTTGCATATGTTACCTAGATAAGGTAAATTACACTTGATTTCTGCTGTCCTGTGAACTAAAGTAGCTATTGCCAATATTTTAACAAAATGAGTATTGTTGTCACCACTAACACAACCAAACACAGCCATGACGTACGCTTGGTTTCCTACAAATGTATTGTCAATTAAATATAAGTGTACTGTGTTGCTCTGCTTGAAATGTTGAGAAATTTTGATACAATTTAGGCTATACTATCTGTTGTGTATTTTCTGCATCTCATCAGTATGATCTGCAAAAACAATGCAATGCTGCAACAGCTAGTGTTACGTAGTCTTGCTAGCTACTATTGTAAGCCTTTGTAAGGCTAAATTAATTGTAGGCTACTTGTTTTTTTGGAAGTGAGGCGTTGGGAAGTTCTTTTGAGTACTGTCTCATCTGACAGCGGTCAGAGTGCTCAGAATGTTTGGTGAATCAGAGAGGAAATTTGTGCTAACAGCTACACAGAATCAGCGCAGAATCATGCTAGCGCATTTTCACTCATATATTTCAGCTGATCAATTGCATACTGATTCAATTTAATTATAGATTGTTACACAGGAATCACTTTTGTATCAGTTAGTTACACAAACTTCACTAATCTCTTTTTCCACGTTACAACGTGGACTGTTGCGACATGGATTTTTCTGTGGTAAAAAATAAAGTTATGGCAGATTTAGTAACCACCAGGTGCAAAAAGAAATGCCACATTATAAATATATTGCAGTATTCGCTTGAACTGCCATCAAATTTAGAGGTTTGAGTTGTTTTAGATGAAAGTTAGCTTGTCTTTAGCCTTCACTTTGATTAACCGTCAGCCTAGCTTCCCATCAGAATTCCTCCCTGAAAATGATGCGTCTTTTGTGCATTGCAGGTAAAACACTTGACTATTCAAACATATTTTACACAACGCAGATTCAGAGATTAGAGGAAAAACAACAAAAAAACAAAATAAATCAAAAGAAATGCTCTGATGATCCAGTGCTAAAGGAAAAGTTAACAAAGCTACAAGCTGTTGTGATGCTAATGTTGTTCCAGATCTTAACAATTCGCCTACATGAAGACCATCATATTTTGTTAGAAAAACAATCAACAGGCTGCTTTTCTAGTTGTCTTCAAAAAGTCCATAGCAAACATCTGTGCGGGGTCACATCATGCCCCCCCACCTCTGGAGTTCAGCGCGGTGTGGGCCACTCCAACGGCCCCGTTGTTTACAGTAGTGTTAAGTGTGTGCCCCTCCAGGATCAGACAGAGTCATAATCCCCTCTTCATTCCCACTGCGGCCCAGATTGTGTGTAAGTGGACATGGGCGATGGCAGACAGAGAAAGGCTGTCCAGCCTCTCGATTCAAGCCAGGCATGGCACTTCAAACAGACAAGAAAAACATATGTGAACATGCATATTAATTATTGCATTAAAAAAAAACAACAAGCCCCAAATAAAATTAAGTGAAAGAAAGAACATCAAGGAGAAATGTTTTTGGCCTTTGCAAGGCTATTGGCAGGCACTTTTTCTGTTCTCCCGGTGTTTTTATGTCATGTCACCTTGTAAAAAGACATTATGGCCTTCCCAGGCCTCAGGGCTGTTAGTGCCATGAGGTGGATTATGGGAGCTTTAAAACTCCTCCAACATCAGCACTTAGTGTGAGTGACAAGAGAGCATCTCCAGATAGCTTTAGCTCACAAACTGGGCAACTCTTTCATCTGACTCCTTCTTTGATTTAAATTATAACCTCTTTCTACATATATATAAGCTTACAGAAAGGAAAGCCAAATGCATTTAAAAAAAAAACCCCACCCTCTCTCCCACGCACACACAAACATGTGACCTCTCAAAATCACCCAAAGAGTTTTAAAAAGTTTAATGCCTAGCATGGCAGTCCAGAAGGAGGGCAAAAGTCTGGTTACTTGTATTATTGAAATCACCCGTGGCTTTGTTTCCACACCAGACACGAAATGCTATTGCAGTCATTTATAAGACGTACAAAATAATATACCTGTCAAAAGACATCAGCACAAGTGACTAAATGAGAAACCCATATTACAGAAAGCAGAAAAGAGGTGGGATTTTGGCTGCATGTTAATCTAATCAGCTAGGCGTTAGCCATTAGCACTTAAGTCTCATAACAGCGACTTTGTTTTCTTTTACCCCCCTTCTTCACCTTCAACCTCTTCTATCGTTCCTGTGCAAGTCTCCCTGAATATTGCCCACATGTGGGGCCTCTTTTTGCTGCTAAAGCTGTGCTTTAAACCGGCAGTTTAGTTTATATTATTTTGTGTGAATTGAGCTTCATTTATAGTTGTATATATGTGAGAATATGTGCCACACTTACACTATAGGGGCAGAAACAAGACTGTGCTTTGTGTATCTGTTAATGTTTATGCGTTTCATTCGTCCACCCACTCTCTCAGGCGTCAGTCTGGCCAGTTCCATGTTTTCATCCCCAGGACAAATAAACAACTTTAAATGAGCATAATGAACAGCGAGCTGTGACTCCACTGCTTCATCTGTCTGTCCTGATACAAATGCCTTCACACAGCCAACTGAAAGTAATGCAGCTTTAAGTACAAATCAGATTTCGGTCTCCTATCCCTTTGTGTTTTATTTATGAACATCTTCAAACACACTCACTTCATGCAAACCAAATAAATGCTGGATAGGACAATAACACACGGCCCTGGCTTCCCGCCGAAGCCTCGGTGTGAGAAAAGTACAGCAAACTTGTAAATGTAGCAAAAGAGCCCTGCACACATTCCTGAGCGTCCAGTCGTCTGCCACTGCTCCACATCCAAAACCAACACCACAAAATGTGCTGGACCACAGTCTTTGCTGTCAAGGATTCCATGTGTCACATGCCACATGACGTGTCGAGCGCGCACATGTACGGACAACCAACCTCCCTGCAGCGCAAAAACCAATAAGTCTGCTTTTGTCTTCACTCACAGACGTATCCATTCGTGTAAAGTCCAGCGCCGAGGAAGGAGAGACGGAGAAGCCAACGGCAGCTGACATATTTATATGAAATTTAATCATCATAATGATCCACATCAATCACGACGGAGGTAAACAGGAATTTTTCTGGGAGATGAATCACGTATGATGAATTGATTCCATTTAATTGGGCAGGCGTCCTAGAGATGAGCAATGAGTTAAGACATTCTTTAAATTTGATTTCCAATTAGCTTGGTGAAGTGAAGAGCAGCAGTCACAAACATCCCGACACCAACCGTGATTGATTTGATGCTGATTCATTTGAGAGGTGACGGATTAATATGCTTCTTTTCTTTTCTAAAAGCTGTTTTGAGCTTGGTTGAGTGTTTCTGGACTAATCGTTGGTTTGGAACTACTTCATTCCAGCATGTGTACAACCCATAAATAGGCTGTTGAGATGAAAATCTTAATTTGCGCTTGTGATATATGCCTCCACCCCTCAGCCCCCTCACCTCACTCCCACTCCCCTACCTTCTCCACCCCCTTCCCTCTCTCTCTAAGCTGTGTGTGTGTGTGTGTCTATGGTTTCCTGTGTGCCATACTCCCCAGGTTGTGCTCTGGCAGAAAATTTACGACGGAGGATGTTTGGTCTTCCTCTAGCTCCAGGGCAGGAAAAGTTGTTAAATATGTGTAAGCAATAAAAGAGAGCAAGCATGCTTCACCGAAACAGCACAAATAATAACACACATATGCAGTATATGCATACACACACACACACGCCTGTGCATGTGTGTATGTGAGTCAGAAAGCTGCAAATACAGACTTATTGATGGGGATGTGTGATGAAGAAAATAGGGGATATGTTTTAGTAAGACGTGGACGAGAGAAAAAAGATACCGGGAGATTGACTCTGTAATTCTTGGCACGATATTCACACACCATTACATTCCTTCAACGAAAAAATGCAGAATTTAAAAGCCATTAACTGTGGAGGTTGTCCAACAACTGCGTTGCCCATTTACTGTGCTCTAATTAACTGCCTTGTTAATTAGCTCGCTGCATTAAAATACACCATTTTGACCAAAATTGCAGCTGGAGTGTTTGTCTGTGGTTGCAGTTACGCTTGAAAGAATTACAGTGCTATTAAGTAGTTGCTTTCTTTTTTCCATCGGTTTGCAGACACATTCCTCTTGTAGGTGTGAGGTTTGGGCTTCTTTGCTTGTTATCCATTTTTAGCCAGATGTAGAAAAACTGTGAGAGCTGACAAAGTGTCAACTCTTTCCGTGAGTGCACATGTCTACTTTTTTTTTTTTTGTGAACCTCTAAAAAAAAAACATGTACCCCCCCCAGCTGCCTGAAAGTTAATGAGGTAATAATTAAGTATTAGTAATAAGCAAACTAGCAGTGAAAATAGAGGGAAGGAAGAGATGGTAATCTTTTCACCCATTTTCACAGTCTGCGAGCGGCACGGCTCGCTGAAGCCTGCTGCTGTGGGGGAAAGCTATTATACACGTTCCACGGGCTGATAGCAAACCAGTTCATTTTAAGAGCTTTAATTGTTGGGGGGCTGCTTCCTAAAGATCATTGAAACTCAACGATCACACTGAGAAAGCTGGCTTGAATTGTAACGTTTACGTACGAGCGAATGACGGCGAGAACTAAAGAAAGCTGCTGCAATCCTTTAATGGAAATTTTGGAAGGACCATTAATCCCCGTTTCACCCCCACCCCTCACTTCCCGCATGCCTGATGTCTCCACTCTGTGGCATACAGTAAAATTATGGCTCAATTAGGTTGGGGCTATGAGGAGGGGCTGGGGGATGTGGTGGGGGAGGGTTGTTGGTGGTTACGTGTCAGGGTTTAACTGCTGCTGTTCTTGGCGTGATGCTATCTGCTCAGACTCAGGGGAGCACAGGGGACCATGGTCTGACCCTCACCCTTTCCCCTCGTAGCAGCTAAAGAGACTGGTGCCACGAAGGCCTGAGCCAGTTTCAGACGGAGCAGTGGCTAATAAGACCGACATGTCAACCACACATAAATGAGAGCAAGGGCTGTGGAGCTAACTGGGGTACACTCATAGACACGGGGGACTTGGACGGCCGCTAATTCTCTGGCTGAAACGTACTGATTGGTGCCCATTCTCACAATCATGCACGAAAAATAAAATAAGTAGTACAACCTCAAGTCAGAAAAGTCCTGGCAGCATGGGAAATGGAAATAAAAAACATTTGAGTAATTACTTTGACTTTTATTTCTTGACCAGAGATTTCATGATTTTTCTCTTGTGTCAACCCCAATTCATTTGTTTATATACAGGATTGTCTCAGAAAATTAGAATATTGTGATAAAGTTATTTATTTTCTGTAATGCAATTAAAAAAACAAAAATGTCATACATTCTGGATTCATTACAAATCAACTGAAATATTGCAAGCCTTTTATTATTTTAATATTGCTAATTATGGCTTACAGTTTAAGATTAAGATTCCCAGAATATTCTAATTTTTTGAGATAGGATATTTAAGTTTTCTTAAGATGTAAGCTATGATCAGCAATATTAAAATAATAAAAGGCTTGCAATATTTCTGTTGATTTGTAATGAATCCAGAATGTATGACATTTTTGCATTACAGAAAATGAAGGACTTTATCACAATATTCAAATTTTCTGAGACAGTCCTGTATATATATACACACACATAGTGTATTTGTGTCTTTGTATATAATATAAATCTAAAGCAAATTCAGCGCATAAACATGAAGGGGAAGCATCTTCTGGATCCCTCACACAACGCTACGTACAGAACTGTCATTTATAGATAACTGATATGAGTAATATGAGCCCTCGCCAGCAGTGCAACACAGAGCCACAAACACACACAGCCTTTAAAACCACATCTGTTTCAATGACTTTTCCATACATGTTTCAGAAAGACCATATTCCACACATTACAAAGGCATGAAGAGGCCACAGGTTTCACTGGCCTGGCAGCAGAAGGTGTGGAGAAACCGAAACGCTTCATCTCTTTGGATTTTCATGCCTTTTTTTCAACACCTTTTAAGTGTTGCTAGAAGGAGCAGCAACACGACAAAGTGGGAAAAGCTTTACTGTCCAAAATTCTAAATTCAAATATAAACGTGGATGTGTGTTGCTAAATGAAGTAAAGTTGATGAGAAGAAACTATATCTTGGGTTCATACTGTTTTCACAAAAAAGTCAAGTAGAATCGCTGTTTTTTTTAAATTAGCACTACCCCTCCCGCCCCAAGACTTTCTGATTTGCGGTTGTATAATTTAATGAATTTACCACTTTACAGTGATATGTAATTTATTTTGCAAACCCACTTCCTTGGATCTTCTGTAGTATTACTAAAAAAAACAAAAACAACCCTTCCTCTGCACCAGATGACGTCCTTGAGGCCAAACTGGACCGTGTCAAACATTCACGACAAGAGTATAACTTGAACCACAGCTAAGATTCAAAAAATGGTCAGTGACCTGCTGATCTGGGTTTTGTTTATATTTAAATGCTGAGAAATGTCATAAAAAAGAAAAGAAAAGGAAAAAGTACACAATCTTCTGCTCCACCACTCCTCGTCATCCTTGGGCGTATGCCTCTCTCTGCAAAAATAAAACCAGGTTGCAGAGGGATGTGGATGCCATGTAAGTGCACATGAGCTTTTTTTTTCTTTTGCACAATGACACCCACAACAGTCCAGTTCCTTCATCCCCTTCCCCTCTTCGGTGGATGTTTTCCTCAACCCCAAACACATCGGTTCATTTCTGACACACTTGTGACAAATTACAAACTGTTGCCGTGTTCAAGGTTGAGCCAGGCCGCGTTGGTGGGAGGACCACATGTCGTGTGTTTGGAGATGAGGGGCTGAGGAGGGCCAAGCTGTTGTCAGGAACAGGCCGCAAACACAACTAACAATGGGCCTCTCAGAACCAGTCGAGAACATATGGTGGTGCTTAGTTGAACTCTTCATCAGAGTTACATTGTTTGATTTTATATATTCTTGCTTAAGAAAGAAATATGTTTATATTTATTTGTTCAAATGGATTTGGGATTTTTTGCAATGGATAAATATTTACAGCCCAGATGAGAAGTAATTTATCAAGTTTGTTAAGCAAGATGAGGAAAGTTGGATCACAATTGCAGATGGGATTTCTTAAACAGAATGGCCTAAAACATAGGATATATTGTCGGGTGTTTAATCGTTTTTGTTACCTCCAGTGCAGTGGCGTGTGTCTTGGAAGCTGTAATAACATTTAAATGTAAAACATGTAATATATTACATTGTCAAGGCAAGCCTCATCACAATTCAATTGTAGTTGAAGGACCTTTTTGCCTGGTAAAGAAGCTCGGTGAAACAGGAGCACACTAACAAGTTGAGGTCCAGTGAACCTGAAGTAGCAATATCTTAGGTTAGTATTACGTTACCAAGTGGATGATTCTTGACTCAGCTAACAGGGAGTTGATTCATTGCAGGGGTAAAAGGTGATCAATGGTCCATTGCATCAGATAAGTACCTGACTGGGTGGTTGGATGGATTCCCTGTCAGGAGCTGAGGGCAAACAATGCAGTCCCAGAGTCACTCAAAAGCCCCTGAAAATTAAAGGACAATTACGGCTTTTCAGAGTGGGCAGTGAGGTGAGTGGGCAGTTTGGTGGGGGGCGAGGAGGGCAGCACAGGCAATAAAGACTCCTTGATGTAAATGAAAATAACTTGGTTGATGGATTGGGTGAACGTGATCAAGTAGTTCTATGGGTTTGTGAGCAGGATGCTGGAACTACTATCAAGTCTGAGTGACAAGGGAAGACCCTGTTTGGCGTAACTAATACAAACAGAGCTTAGGATGGCGCAGGAGATGCAGTGTGAAGAGGAGGAATGAGGGCAAAAGGCAAGGTCTTTGCTACTTGACACGGTATTGTTCCTCTTACATGTCATGATCTCATGAGGCTGAGCAGGAACACCTGCTCAGAGTTGGCCGTCTCCGAGGCATATTGATAAGTCTCGTACGTGCACAGAGGGAGAGAACAAAAGACTTGTACTAAATATCTGCAGAGCTGGAAGCAGTCAAACACAGTGATGTGGAGAACATTAATACGGCACTCATTACCCGCATTAACGTGGCCTTCTTCACTCACTCCTGTTCGAGCTGGGACTGATACACCAACTTACAGTCAGTGGTGTACAGTAACGGAGTAAATTTACTTGAGTACTGTACTTAAGTACATATCCAGAGGATTTGTACTTTACTTGAGTATTAGATTTCTTTGGTACTTATTACTCTTACTTGAATACATTTCCAAGACAAATATTTTTAATTTTACTCGAGTAAATTTCTAGGAAGGCTGAAAAGTACTTGTTACTTTCAGGTCTGCTCTTTTTTCTTCTTCCCTAAAATCCTATTGGACACAAACTGTTTTTGTCAAAGGAGGAGACCTATCACAGTGCACGCTCTCCACTGGGATGTACGTAAAGCGGAAATACGTCAAGCCTCCTCAAAACGATACCGCCAAAGTAGCCTGCGTTTGTCAAGACAGAGCCGCAACAAGTCAAGACAGAGCCGCAACAAGTGAAGACATAGCCGCAACAATGGCTACGCCTGCGTCAGGAGAAGAAAGACAATCCGCTGAGTCGTCTGAGTCTTTTTGGTGTTTTTGGTGTTTCTGCAGGTTTTATATAACATTTTGGTTCTAAAAGCAGCACATCAGTGCAGCTGGTTTCAAAGAGTTAATTCTCAGAAACAAGAGTTAAAAGATCCTTAAATGAATTTAGAAAAAATATAGTAATTTACTGATGTGGAAAATAAGAAATTTACTCTTACTCTTACTTTTACTTAAAGTAAATTTAAAAGCATTTACTTTTGGATACTTAAGTACAGGGGTTAATTTGTGCCGGATCCTGCCGGAACAAGATCCGGCACCTCTCGATTTTGGCCTCCCTGCGTTCCGGGACTTATTTGGGCAGATCCGGCACCTCTCGTATATATATAAAACAATAATAATATAAAAACGTTTTTTTTTAATGTATAAAAAATAATAATATGCATAAATTCATTTACAGAACAAATCCCAAGCATTTCATGTTGTTTATAAAGATTTAACGTCATTTGAAAGAGTCGGAGATTTGTTGATGCAATGAAAAGATGGGCCAGCAAACCACGCCCCCGACCAAAAAAACTTTGGAAATTTGCTGGATCTGGGGAGCCAGCAGCGAGCAACGCAAACATGTCAAAAAGACAGTTGAATTTACTGTCTTTTTTTCAAAAAGAAGGAAGAGTTGCATGATTCTTCAAAACGAATCAGAAAAGCAACAAGCGGCGATGAGGGCAGCTGCAGCACAATCAATGTGCTCCTTGCGCCGCGGAGCACATACACATGAATGGATTTGTGTCGGTTGCTGTGGATTATGTTCTCACTACAAATAAAAAAACGGGCTGAAGCCCCCCATAATTTCATCTCAGCCCCCCCAAAATTAAGAGGACATTTTTCCCTTTCCAACGATACCAATATTGTGTTTGTACAATTTAAAACGGCGTTATTTTGGGGTTGATGCAGCCGCATCTCTCTGCCTGCGGTCACTGCACTGCAGCAATGTCCCGCCCACAGCACCATCTGATTGGTTACACACAGAGACAGGCACGGGAAACAGCCAATCAGCGGTGAAGGCTGTGCATGCGCTGTGCTCACACACAAACAGAGAAGCGGAGAATATTAGTTATCAATTATTTAGTCATTAATATTAGTTTAGCCGGGTAGAGAAGCTCCGGAGAGGATATGTTTCCAAGGTAAGTTAAGGCAGCAGACACCCTATTATTGTTATTCTAGCTTTCCAAAGTGCACCAGATTGATGCATTTAAATGCATTATGCTCAAACCCCCCCCCCCCCCCCCCCCCCCCCCCCCGAGATGTTCCGGGGCCTCTTCATGGACAAATTAAGCACTGCTTAAGTACCTTTAAAAGCAAGTACTTTTCTACTCTTACTCGAGTAATATTTTGACTGAGCTACTTTTACTTGTAACGGAGTAAATTTTGACCAGTAGTATTTGTACTCTTACTCAAGTACTGGGGTCGAGTACTCTGTCCACCTCTGCCCATTACCCGCATTGACGTGGCCTTCTTCACTCACTCCTGTTCGAGCTGGGACTGATACACCAACTTACAGTGATGATATTTTGGAACAGAAGGAATCACGGAGAGAGGAAAAACAGTGTGTGTAAGAGCAAGATGGAGTACACACCTTTAATCAACAAATGATATGAAATGACAAGAAACTGGAGAGCAGTAAACTGCACCAACCTCCAAATAGTGGGAGGAAAAAATGGTCAATATTCTGAGGGGATCTAGTCCGCTAGCCAGGAGACAGAAGAAGAATTTGTATCCTGCTGGTCCAACAGGCAGGCACATTTGCAGTTTCTCTCAAGATCTATAACTGATCTAATGTCAGGTCATTTATCAACCTGACCAAAGCATGTAGCTGGACTGAACTGGATTGTACGTAATTAGACTTGAATTTCAACCTGACCTGGCCACGCAACTGCTGGCTGCTTCTGCATATCTAAAATCCATTTGTGGTTTAGTTTATAGGTTCTGTAATTTCTCACCCTTTTAGAGAGCTAATTTATTGATGCAGTTGGCATGGCATTATCTGGCTGCTCCTTCCACTTTCTTAAAATATAGACTATGTAGAGAACAGGCTGCCTGCAAAGAAAAAAGACCCAAGTAAAACTTGCGTTTGTGGTTTATGTATATAACTGAAGACTTTGGATACAGAGAGATGTAATGTGGCCATGAGTGAATAATGGAAATGTGCTTTGTAACATGTAAGCCAGAACATGAACCGGGCACACAACGGCAACTCATACAGCGCTGTAATCACAGTTATCTACCTAGAGCAGGGTTACTCATGAGAATACTGCTGCCCATGAAGACATTGTGTCTACATAAACTGATGTGAAGAAACTTCAAGACAATCTACAAGTCTGATCATAGTAATCAGAATATTTCACATACAATTGGAAATAAACTAACCAACTGCAGATAAAAGATGAGAGAATTTCCAAATTTGGCATGATTGATCATAAAGAATTGATATAACTGTCTCACTGTCTGTGTCTCGAGCTTTCAGCATCATACACCCTCACTCGGGTGACCCAGCAAGGATTGATCCGGTCCTGACCTGTAAATTTCCATTCACCCCACTTCGGTAGGCTTGCAGCCTGTCTGCCAGCCTGCCTTCCTGCACTCCTCCACCAGCTTCTGACAACTTTCCCCACTTCTGCTCGTTTACTTCTTCAATGTGGTTTTCCTCTGGAACTGCGAGCTCCTTCAGGAGCATGTGCTTCTCAGCAACCGATGTCAATACCACATCTGGTCTCAAGGAGGTTTTTCCAAAGCGGTCTGGCAGCTTGAAATGTCTCCTTAGATCATCGTGAAGCTCCCTGTGTGATGCAAAGTTGAACAGCCCGGCTGCAGGTTTGCACTTGAAGCGGCGCTGCTCAATCTGGTCCTCCGGCAGAAGGCATGCCTGCTGCTGCCCATGGATATGGAGACGGTCTCTGCAATGGCCTTCAGCACCTGCTTGTATTGCTAGTGGTAACACCCTTCCCCCAGGACTGTTGGGCAGCTACTTTAAATATCCTCTAGGGAACTTTTCATCAGGTAAAGTCAACAAACTGGTAAACTGGTCTAGTGGAAAATTGATGGACTGGGAAAACCATCATAGACTGCCCGGACCAAGAACTTGACTCATACCCCTTTTACACCAAGCTGGTTCCAGGGCTGGTTCTGGGCTAGAGCCAGACTTAGCACCAGTTCTTTGGTTTTACACAGCCTAAGCACCGGCTCCTGGCTCTCAAAACTGGTGCTAGACAAGAACCAACTCTTTGCTGGTCTAGGAAAAGAACCACGTTACGTCGGGAGCTACGTGCTTACGTCAAGGGCTGGGGGCGGTGTTACTGAACAACCAAAGCAGAGTAAACACGGAAGAGCGCAATAAAAAATATCACATATAAAAAAATATCACAGAATATCTGTACCGTTTCTGATTGCGCATCATTTTTAGACACAACAATGAACGGCAGAGGGACCCGGAGGCACCCTACGTCGCAGCAAAATGACCACAATAGAGAAGTTCAGAACAGAACACACTGCAGGCTGATCTATGGTTCAGCCTTTCACCAACGCAGAGCCTAAGGCATATGGATCGCCGTAAGGCTGATTTATGGTTCCGCGTTACACCAACGCAGAATGGTCCGTGTCGCTGCGTACCCTACGCCGTAGGCTACGCCGTACCCTGTGGCTTAGCCGTGGCAACAGAGCCTGCAGGGCAGCACCGCAGCCACCGGCGCCACCGGCGCTCCACGAAAGAGCACAGCGTAGTCCTCCATCTTTGTTGTGGTGACTGAATTTGGCGCTAGTTGTACCGGGAATTGGTGACGTACACAGACGTATACAGTAACGTAATGACGTGGCTCTCTGGCCAGCTGCTGGCCAGCACCAGCTTGTGTAAAAGCAAACGGTTCTCAACCGGTTCTTACTTAGAACCAACTGCGAACCGGCTCTAGCACCAGCACTAGCACCAGCCCTGGAACCAGCTTGGTGTAAAAGGGGTATCACTGGCGTTCTTTCAGTCAGAACCCCGTCTGTAATTAATGCCTCCTGCTGCTGCATACCAACTGTCCTGCTGTACGTTTCTTCTTCAACACCACCCTGCACTTCTTTCCTGTATGAGCGGGTGCCTGACTCTTCTGTGGGCCTTTCAAAGTTGGGTTGAGCGGTGGCTCCTAACTCTGGCAAACCAATGGCTATTGTTTCATCAAAAGCTCTACGCCTCAGCCCCGATTCAACCATCTCCAGTTCTTTTTGGACACTCCACTTCCTGCCTTACTGGACTTTGACTTCTGTCAATACCACTCTCGAGTCCATGGAGTCCTGGTTAGTGTTGTTTTTGTCAGCCTATTTCTAGACTATATCTAGTCTTTGAGTCAAGCTATCATTTTAGTTTTTATTAGTTTTAGTCATGTTCATACTCCTTTTAGTCGTGTCAAGTTTCAGTTGACTAAAAGTCTGAGCATTTTAGTCTTATTTTAGTCAGAATTGTCCATGATCATTTTATTCTAGTTTTAGTCGAAAAAAACTGATGACATTTTAGTCTCATTTTAGTCAAAGATTGTATTTAGTCAAACCCATTTTACAATTCAAACAAGGTTATCTTATTATTATATTATTGTTACCTTATAGACTCAAGAATACTTTCATTCAGATACAGAAGACGCTCTAATTTGAGTTTACAACATATCTATTTTACTGCATTTCTCTCCATCTTTTTCTTTTTCGACGACACATTTGGTTTTCTTTTCCACGTCTATGTAGCAAAAGTGTTTTCAAAGATGGTCCCAGAGAAGATCCCCGCGTTTCTCTATGTAACTTTGTTTTTAATTGACGTGAACCTAGAGCTCTGCGTTAATGGCATCAAACTCTAACCACGACTGGGATTGAGGAAGTGACGTCACCCAGCAGCAGCGACTAAACTAGAGAAACAACTTAAAAAATGTATATTAAATGTTATAACATTTCGTCTTGTCTCGTTTTGGTCAACGAAAATGAAGACACATTTTAGCGTAGTTTTTATTTTATAATCTACATTTTAGTCTCGTTTTTATTCGTCAACGATATTGCATTATATATTTAATTATCATTATCGTCACATGACCAGCATTTTCGTTGCGTCTCGTCTCGTTTTCATCAGGTGATAAATGTTCGTTGACGACAATATTTAGTCATAATTTTCGTTGACGAAAGCAACTTTATTCCTGGTAGGGTGAGGTCTCTCTGGTGTGACAGACTTTGAACTCTTTGAGGTTGCTGAATGGGAGGTGGAGCTTGACCATATTCCCATAGTATGGTGGCCGACAAGGGCCAAATGCACTGCAATGGCCTAATGCGTCTCAGTTAAGGAAAACGGCTTCAAGTACAGAAACGATCCAAATTCACAAACTCAAAACGAGGTACAAAAAGAGGAACGTGGTGCAAATGAAAAAACATGCTGCAAAAAACAAAGACAAATGCAGCATCATCAAACGCGCTGCAAATAGAGAAACGATGCAGAGCACAAAACAATATAAAACAAGAAAACATCTTCAAAAGAAAAACGCTTCATAACTGGTCACTACAACCGGAAGTGCTCCAAACCTGCAGGGGGCGCTCTCGGCGTAACAGCTCAATTGAAGCCGTTTTCCTTAACTGAGACGCATTAGGCCGTTGCAGTGCGTTTGGCCCTTGTCGGCCACCGTACCATAGAGTACCGAACAGTATCAGCCACCTGCAAAGGTAGCAGATGACCTAAATCGTCATGACTTCCACTGTTGACAAGGTTTCCTTCTACACCAGGAGAGGTCATCCAGACCCAAGACAATATGGTGTGGTAATTTATCCATGCTTTTTAATGAAGTCCAGACTTATTAATGTGGTAAGCCAAGACTCCAACTCCCTCAGTGTGACCTTGAATGGACTCGTGTCACTGTAGTCAAAGACCTTACCAAGGCTGGTTTCTCAATGGGTCTCGATTCCCGAAAAAAACATATTCACAGTCTGCTACAAAAAAAATGGCAAGTGAATGTTTTTTTTTTTTTATCCCAGTCATATGGTAAATATATAAAGCCACAAGTTTATACATAAATCGGAGTGTGTTTTGTTTTTAATTGACAGCTGGATTGCAGTCTATGATGTTAATGATTAACTGCCATCATTAGTTGACAGCTGAGCTCTGAATTAAAAACTAAGAAAATATAGAGAGTAGACGTTTTGCCAGGTGCTACCGCTGATACCAGCTGTGGCGAGGGACCGTGTCGGCTGGCTGGTCATGGCTCTGGCTGCCAGCTCTGGGTGAGGTACTCAGAGCAACCCGGGTGAGTTAGGGGTCACGACTGGAGTCCTCTCTTTTCCTGGTTGAACCACCATCAGGGCTGAAGCTAAGCCAGTAAAACATGGCCATGCTAGCTCTGGTGAAGCCTGCTCTGACCTTCAGCTGTCCTCGTTTCAGCTCTAGCAGCCCTGGCTTCACATGTTTTTTCTTGGTAGTTAGATTTGATATGATGACAAATTCAACAAGAATAAGTATAAGGTCATGCTAGTTAGCACCTACATACAGTACATTCCTTCATAGGCTTCAAAATTAAGACTTCATAACCAGAGGTGTACAAATACTTCGTTACCTTACTTAAGTAGAAATTTTGGTTATCTATACTTCACTGGAGTCATTATTTTTCAGACGACTTTTTACTTTTACGGTTACATTTTCACACAATTATCTGTACTTTTTACTCCTTACATTTTAAAAACAGCCTCGTTACTTTATTTCATTTCGGCCTTTAAAAAAAAACTATCCAGTTAAATTGCTCCATCCGGATAGAGTGAATTTGGTTGTGGTTGTTTCAGATGTTCTTGTCCAGTTTTGTTCTTACATCCGTTCCCTCAGATTCCTGCAACTAAACTTGGATGTACATTCCAATAAAGGTTAGGATAAATGATGACATGCCTCTGAAGTTTGACTTTTTGCACCATTACAATACTTATAGGCAACTAGTCATCATATCTTCTGCTCTCTGAAACACATGTTAATGCTCAATAGTACACATATATGGTTCTTTAATATATTTGCATTATACTAAGATGCATTCATTTTCAATGGCTTTTGTCCTTAATGGCTTTTTTCCCCCTTACATTACTTCTACTTTTATACTTTAAGTAGTTTTGAAACCAGTACTTTTATACTTTTACTTGAGTAAAAAACTTGAGTTGATACTTCAACTTCTACAGGAGTATTTTTAAACTCTAGTATCTATACTTCTACCTGAGTAATGAATGTGAATACTTTTGACACCTCTGTTCATAACTACCCTTCAAAAACCTTTGAGCGACATAAGACCGAGGTTGCCCAGTTCTTTTTAGACAGTGCATGAGACTTGCAGTGTTTGCAAATGTAGAGTACTCTTGTCTTTTGATGCTACAGTAAAGAAAGGCATGTGTTGTACATTCATCCAGAGCCTTGTGTTTTCATGTTTCACTTTGACCTCTCCATTTCCATTACCTCATTCTGTGAGGTCACAGAGTTACAGTCTACTTGTAAAATACTAACACATGCACTATAGCCACGGCTGTACATATAAACATAAAATGAACGGACACGGCAGACATATCTTTTATCTATTTGAAACACAAAAGAACAATAACTTATTTTTGTGAAATTTTGTGCCCTGGTAAGAAAGTAAAATCTTGAAAACAGACATTCCCCTATAGATGTAGACAAGGCCATCACACTACTTTCAGCATAATCTCAATCTTTTATCATAGTAAAGGAGTGCAGGACAGACTGAGCTGAGTATATACAGCACTGGCCAGTTTGTCAGGAAACATTTCACAGCCTGATAACATTTCTTTCAAATCCTCGGTTTTCTCCTTTTATGCAGCTTCATCTCTCCTCAATACCTCTTAATTCATTCACAGAGTTTGGTTATGTCTCCCAGAAAGTGGCCTCGCCGTGCCTATTGACCAGAACCCTGATGTTTCTGGTTAGGCCACAGTGGAAGTCTCACATTTGAAAAACAGCAGTGTCGCCTTGGGACTTTTGGTAGAGCGAGAGGAAGAGTATCTAAACGAGGCCGATGCTGGCAAATGAAACTTTAACTAACTTCCTACACCCCCTTAATACGAGCATTGCTGTCAAGATGCTCCAAACCAGCTGCACAAACAAGTAATGACGTAAATGTGGATATGTTGACAGTTTTAACAATTTGCCTGAATGCACGGGGCTCTGACTTCAGCATTGTTTCATATTATTATGTAATAAACCACTGTTCATTCTGTTACTTATATAAATGTAATTGCATGGGCATTTAATAAAAAGGCTGTTAGAATTCACAATAACAAGAGGAAAAAGGAGTTTGGAGAGACAACCAATAAATTTGGTTAATATGTCTATATATTTGGGTAAATGGCCTCAGCTGAGCTGCAGACTGCAGCGGGGGATGACATCAGAGGGATTCTATTGATATTCAACTGCAGTATCAAAGGCTACACCCAAAAGTAACAAAATAGTCTTTAACATGCCAAGAGGACAAATAGTCTGCAGAACAGGAGCCAAAACATGCTCACAGCCAAGTCATGTCCTCATCCACACACTGCTGACACCAGGTATCCGGATTAACTGCATTGCGTTTAACACGTGCAGCGATGCCAAGTGCTCTTGATGAAAAACATGTCCCTCCGTGAGTCAAAGGTACCTGCCTGATGATAATAACAGACGGGGAGGTGAGGAGTAGGCTGAGGAGTAGAGAGTGAGAGGGACAGGGAAGTATTTTTACTATCCTGTACAGCGGATGGCTCTCGCTCAGAGGTCCGGTCGGTCGGCAGAGCTGCTTTATTAACTGCTTGGCAGGGTGCTACCTGAGGAGGGGAGGAATCAGAACTGTTATAATCCAGTTATAGTTATTACTTCTGCTGGCTTGATATCCAAAAGTAGCAGTCACAGTCCAGTTTTTACTGTGAGTCAGAGACTGGATCAGAACTAGATCATGTCAGCAAATCCAGGCTGGTTGGAACTCGAGACCAGCTTCAGAAACACAATTCAACACGACATGATTTGTTTTGTTTTGTTTCTGTGTCTGCAGTTATAGCTGTGCAATCATGGGGTTTTAATAAAACCTTGCTTGCTTGTGCGTTTGTGTGATCCAATATTTCAACTGAGGGTCTCACTTTACTTATTGGGAAAACAAAAATGGTTAGAAAATAATGACACATGTACTACTGCTTACCCGAGTGAGTACGGAGCAGTGACTAATGCATCACGACACGCAGATGTTGCTCAGGCAACAGCTTGACCGAGACATTAATACATTGTCCTATAAACACAGCGAATGAAAGTCATGAAATCACCGGGCTGCAGAAACCACTTCAGCATGTTTGAAGTGACTACTTTTCATACTGATTATGAACACAAAACAAAATGTCTGGAGAACGGGCCGCAGCACGATGAAAACTAGTAGCCCAGTCTTCAAGAGTGTTAATCTGCCAACGTATCATGGCGACGCTTCAAACCTCTTTATAGTTTGTTGACTATCTGTCACAATGGGAAAGATAGCCCATTATATTCTTTCTTTCCTTCAGTGCATCCTTACGACGGAGTATTAGGGCCAAACAAAAAAACAAAAAAAGGAAATTACGAGAATAAAGTCATAATGTAATGAGAATAAAGTCGTAAAATTACGAGAATAAAGTAATAATATTACGAGAATAAAGTCGTAAAATTACGAGAATAAAGTCATAATATTATGAGAATAAAGTCGTAAAATTACGAGAATAAAGTCATAATGTAATGAGAATAAAGTCGTAAAATTAGGAGAATAAAGTCATAATATTACGAGAATAAAGTCGTAAAATTACGAGAATAAAGTCATAATATTACGAGAATAAAGTCATAATATTACGAGAATAAAGTCGTAAAATATTTTAAATATATAAATATAACTTCACAAGATGCTCAATATTCCTCATTTTAACACAGGGAGAAAAAGCTCTTCCTGTTAGAGTTCTCATAAATTATATTCTCATAATATTAGGACTTTATTCTCGTAATGTTACGACTTTATTCTCGTAATTTTACGACTTTATTCTCATAATATTACGACTTTATTCTATTACGACTTTATTCTCGCAACATTACGACTTTATTCTCGTAATTTTACGACTTTATTCTCATTATATTATGACTTTATACTCCGTCGTAGCATCCTAAAGCTTTTTGTAAATCTTTATTTTTTTTTTTTTAGGGATGCTTAAAGTCAGAATAAAAAATAAACTAAGTAAACCCTTTCTTCCATAGGAATAAAGAGGGTAAGTAGCAGCCTGAAGCTGCTGGACATATTTAACTAAGTGATCATCAGCAGGTTGAGCACCTTCATAAAACCAGATTTTAACGGTTTCCTGGTCTGGAGCAGTCGGGTAGGTGTTAACATACTGTCAAGGAGGAAAGACATCAGTAACGACGTTGGTTAATCGATTGTTGCTGCCTATGAATTTAGAAAGGAAGATAAACCCATTTCCAAAACCCATTATTCTACACTGAGAAAAGTTAAATAGGGGAACAAACTTCAGCTTATTGCTGCTGTATTGGGACCTTAAGAGAGAGACGTGGATAAGCAGATTATGGCAAACCTCAATTAAATTAAACAATAAGGACAAGGACAGTGCGCCAAACATCGCACCACAACCATGTGAGAGACCGATATTGTTGCACATAAAAACAATTAATTCAAGTTTGTCCTTTGTCTGTTTCCAAGTAATGTCATGGAAAGTATTTCCTAAACTTACTAAAGTTTAAAATAACTTTAAAGAGCACTTGATGTGTGTAAATTCTTCCTCATCAAGTTGGCACACGATGGCTCAGCTTCCCTTCAGTGTCAGCATTAATAAAACCATCAATAAAACAGAACCTCCACAGAAGACAAATTAACCTGCAGGCTACATATTCTTCATTTTAAATGCAGGAAAATGTCATAATAAAGGAGCAAACCATGTTCTTATGTGCACAGTAATGAAACATTTTACAAGCTTCTAAAGTAGAGGCTTTATTCTTATATTGGAAGTTCTTGATTAGGTTCTAGTGAAGTGATTAAGACCAAACGTCAGGGTGAGGTGTTCAACTTTAGGAAGAACTCTTACTCAACTCCTTGGAACTCCTGTTAGCCTCCAAGACATCCCACTCAGAGGTGTTTCAACTTGTTGGATGACAAAGCGAAGAGATTGACTCAGAAATGTTTCTTTGGACACCCACAACAGGGTGGGATGACAGTCTGTCCAGGCTGAGACACCAACAGAAAACAGAATAAATGGCATTTTCATTCTCTGTAGCTCTGCCCTGCAGCAGTGTGTCTTCCTGCGAGTGCAGCCCTGTCTTTGGTTGTTCCTGCCTTGGTTGAGTGGGACCTGCCAACAAGTCCTGGAGTGGGGACTGTCTAAAAAAAGCCCAAGAGGCTCACGAAGGCCCAGGTGTAATGAAAACATCTAGTGATGGCATGAAGTCATTTCACAAGACTGAACACGCTGCCTTGGCAGCAAACAGCCACCCAGAGATGAACTATGCTTTCTTTTTCCCACTTAATAAAACGCCTGAGGGGAAGAAGGAGACTTGAAAGAATTGGTGAAAGAAACACAAGTGCATTGAACTGATGTTGAAATGTTGATTAAAATGATTTACGCTTACTTGTGAGAGCTTTATAAAGGTCCAATGTGTGGGATTAAGTGCCTGTCTACTGCTTAGTGTTCAAACTGCACCTGAAGCAAGGTATGCACATAAAGATTATCAGGCTTTTTTGTCTTTATTTCCCCTTCCTGACCAACTCCCGATCATGTTCAGTCTTATTTGATCATCTTAAATGATTATCCTGTGGTCTGAGATGTGTGAATTTCTCCTCAGGGTCGGAGCCGGCAATCGGAAGTATTAAACTTGTTCAATATTTACGACAAGAAAATCTTCCCGTGTGTGTGGACAGCCGGCAAAGATTGTGACATAATAAAAATGAATGGCATCAACACAACTGAACGTGCACAATGTCTATTCAACAACAACCCACCTTGAGCTCGCTCAGTGGACTATAGTCCGTGTTCACACCGTGGCCAGGACTTTTCCCATAATCTTATCTCTTTTTTACTTTGGGATATCTTGTCTCTAGGGCAGTAAGTTGGCCTGGTGTTTAGCAGAGTTACAGATAATAATAATAAAAATAAATAATGCATTCTTCAGTGTTATGTGTTTCTATGTGATGACAGCTTAAAGGAGCATGAGGCAGGATTGAGGCAGGATTTATGAAAAAAATTTGTATACGTTTTAAGTTTTCTAGTAATAATGTCAGATGAAGCGTTCCAAACCAAAAAGAATGAGCCCTCTAGTGTATCTCTCCGTTGCCTTGAACAGGCTGTGTGCTGCAAAATGTGCTGCAATTCTAGGCCCGAATTTCCCGCGCTGTCCTGCGGATGTGACGTCAAATGACGCTGCATGCGCGTTCTCCCGTGCCGGCTTCGCTGTTGGCTGCAGTACCCCCGACGGCCGTCGTGGCGAAGGGTGGCGCTAGAGAGTCTCATTTCTTAAAAGGAGCCTCATGCTCCTTTAATATTTTATTTATGTATATTTGTTGTAAAAATTAGTGTAAAATATTTTCAAAGGTCAAAAATTAGAAATGTGCATGTATGATCAGTGATTTGGAGTCTGTACGACTTCAAATAATAAGTAAAAATTGTAAGTTTGGAGATTGTGAGGCTGCATGCTTGACGACTGTTTAGAGTTTAGATTTCATTTCATGAATGAATGAACAGTGACATCAAAGATGAATGAGATGTCACCTGACCTTAATTGGCATTTGAAAAAGCCTCAGATACGAGCCAGGTCTGATGTGAAGAAATATGATTATGTGTAATTTGAGCTGTTCAGACACCCAAAAGAAAAAAAAAAAAAAGAATCAGACTCGGGCAAAGAAACGGGATTAGCGTCTCCTCTGCCTGCAGTGTGAACATAACTTAAGAGATTCGACAACTTCATACAGAAGAAATAAATATAGTTTAATAAATATAGAAATAAAGTCATATAAGTGACTTAACCACCCATAAGGGACACTGAGCTAGAAACTGTAAAATCTCCAATGTGACTTTTAACAGGAGCCTTTTGAACCTGCTGTCACATTGTTGTTTTTTTATTGTACATATAGTGCAGATCCTGTTATCACATGTATTGTGAGAACAGTTCTATATATGTTCCTTTATATAATATACCAACTAATGTTGACTAATGCTGTTGTGTCGCTGTGTATTAATTTAAAAAAAAGGAGCTGACAGTTATTAGCAGGAAGTTATTGACTGTGCGGGGGAGTCACTACAACCATAACGTGTACACACACGTTTCCAAGTTTATACTGAAAGGTGAGACGTTAAAACATAGTAGAAATATTTTAACATAAAATGGGGAAATAAATTCCCGTGTGATCCTTGAAGAGTCGTGGGTATAATCACCTGCTTGGATCACATGGGGGGGTTGCAGGTGCCTTCTTTATGGGGAGGTGACGACAGTTATTCTACACTATAACGTCCGCAGGGGGAAAACCACACAAAGCACAAGGACAGACACACATTTAGGTACCTTATAACTGTATGCGCGTTCACTCAAACAAACAATGACAAACAAACGATGACAGTCTGCTCAGAGCAACGGTTCAGATCAGTTTTCACACCAATCTCGCACCCTGAGATTGTGAGAGACTGCCACAGTGGGGCTGAAACAACACGAGGAGTGAGATAGAGAAAGCGCCAGGGGGTTTGATTGTCAGTGGCCTTTTGTTAATGAGTTCAATCCACAGAGATCACAGGGAGCAACCCGTTCGTACGAATACAGAAAGGGAGCAACTGTGCCGCGTCACAGGGGCGTTGAGCGCTCCTGAGGACGTCAGAGGTACCAAACCAGTCGCATCAGAACATCTAATACATCACTATGATCATGAAACTTGGAGAAAAAGAAGACAAACAAAAACTCTTGATCCAAGCTGAAATATATTTACCGGTAGTCCGCAGAAGCAGCCTTAAAGGAGCTTGAGGCCGGATTGTGGCAAGATTTATGAAAAAAATCCGTATACATTTTAAGTTTTCTAGTAATAATGTCAGATGAAGCGTTCCAAACCCAAAAGAATGAGCCCTCTAGTGTATCTCTCCTTTGCCTTGAACAGGCCGTGTGCTGCAAAATGTGCTGCAATTCGGTCCCGAATTTCCCGCGCTGTCCTGCGGATGTGACGTCACATGACGCTGCATGTGCGTTCTCCCCGTTCTCCCGTGCCGGCTTCACTGTTGGCTGCAGTACCCCCAACGGCCGTCGTGGTGAAGGGTGGCGCTAGAGAGTCTCATTTCTTAAAACGAGCCTCATGCTCCTTTAAATAAGTCTAATAAATAAGCCATAAATAAGCCTAATATTCCCCATATGTGGCCAAAATTGTCATATTCTAGGCAAAAATGTCTCTATCCATGGTGTATGAAACATTTTTTCTTGACTAAAACTGTTAAAACTTACGGAAGAGTATTAGGGCCAGCCAGGAGAAAAATAAAAAAATGTTGAGAAAAAAGTTGATATGTCGAGAATAATGTTGCAGTACAATTTCGAGAAAAAAGTTGAAATGTCAAGAATAATGGTACTATTTCGACTTTATTCACGAAGTTTCGACTTTATTATTGAAATTGTATTTCAATATTAATCTCGAAATTTCGACTTTATTCTCGAAATTTCGACTTTATTCTCGAAATTTCGACTTTATTCACGAAATTTCAACTTTATTCTCGAAATTTCGACTTTATTCACGAAATTTTGACTTTATTCTTGAAATTATATTTTAACATTAATCTCGAAATTTCGACTTTATTCACGAAATTTCGACTTTTTTCTCGACATTTCGACTTTTTTCTCGAAATTGTACTTCAACATTAATCTCGACATTTCAACTTTTTTCTCGAAGTGCATAATGAAAAAAAAATCTTCCTCCTCTAAGATATTATTTTTATTTTACTCCTGCCTGGCCCTAATAGGCAAGGCAAGGCAAGGCAAATTTATTTATATAGCACAATTCAACACAAGGTAATTCAAAGTGCTTTACATTGACATTAAAAGCGGCAAGACATAATAACAAATAGGTAAGAATAAGAAAAGAAGTAAAATAATAAAAAGCACAAGCAAAAAAAAAAAAAAAATAAGGGCAGTAGAGTACAGCAGGTTTAATTTAAGAGTACACTTCAGTAAACTAATGTTTTTAACCCTGATTTGAAGGAGCTGACAGTTGGAGCAGACCTCAGTTATACAGGAAGTTTGTTCCACCGTTGAGGAGCAGAATAACTGAACGCTGCCTCACCTTGCTTGGTTCTGGTTCTTGGGACACACAACAATAATAATAATAATAATAATAATAATAATAATAATAATAATAATAATAATAATAATAATAATATAATAATACTTAAAATAGTTTTTAATTCTCTCTAAACACGTTTTTTTTCTCAGTAAGAAATTCGTTTTTGCAGTGTGAATAGAGCAATTGAAGTCTAAAAGTGGAAGGTGGGTACGTCCATCTAACACATCTGAGCTCACTGATGGTAAAAACGTCTGTTCCCCTTTACTGATATTTTAGGTGGAGACAGCTTAAACGGAAACCCGAACATAAAGGAATAGAGATGGACAAATGGCCGGCCTGGCATGTATAGTGTTTCTGAGGTCTGCACCAGCTAAGTCAGCCGCTCATGAAAAATCTACTCTCTCTCAGCCACAAAGGGAGCTAAAGTTACCCTGTAACTAATGCATTGTCCCTCTTATTTCCTGCACCTCTTGGAGCCTCCCGCACTTCCTCCCGTCTCATCTATTTTCCTCCCGGTTTAATCTTCCCCTTGCTTGGATCCCGACTCCACCAGAGGTCCATCCCTGTCACGTGGAAGCCTTATCTCTGACAGCGTTCTGGCACCGTCCGAGCAGAGACTGAACTTTTACGTCCTTGGCCACAACAGCAAACGCTGGCGAGGAGCGCCGGTACCGCTCCAGAAGGGTCCTCCAGATGGGGCCGAGAGTTCAAAGGTGAATGGTATCCCGGCCCTGTGGGACGCAGTGATGAGGTGAAACGGCGTGCTGAAACAGACTCCAGACAGAATCACGTATCAGTCCAAATCCCTGCTCGTTCTGATCCATCAATTCACAAGAGTGTAGTGAAATCCAAATGTTAAGAGAATATAAATCTTGTTAATGTTTTGCAATCTCTCATTTTTCTAGTTTTGTCAGCCTTTTCCTCAAACACAAGCACAGATACATCTGTTTACATATGTGTAGGCCTTATTTCAAAACACATAAATATCTAAAACAACTGACTGAACGCAGGATTATATGTGACATAATACAGTTCAGGAAAGTATTTACTCCAGTATTTCTGCTAACAATCTGTGTCGGCATCTACACGGGTCATTTAGAAAACATAAATGTGACTGACAGAGATAATATCAGAGCCTCCTCTCTAATTTTGATCCCGAATATAAAACAAATGAATAGAAAAAGACTTTATAATGACACCTATGAAAATCTGGAACCCCCCTCCCCAACGCCCCCCGAATGTTTGTGTCATCAGAGGAGATACGGCCCTGCCAGAAACAGTCGCTTCGTCACCTCTGTTCAATAAAACCCTAATTAAAAACAAACACAGACTGACACGGCTGATTAATGAGGACACAGATGTGGAGATGTGGGGGGCAGGCCTCTCCTGAAGAAACTCACGCTTTTAAGGGTTTCTTGCATATATTTTAACGACTAAGCAAAGTCTTTCCCAGGCGAAATGTGTGCGGCCCGAGCCTTAATTAAATGATAAACCTCGGCCTGGATGGCGTTACTTTACAGAAACCTTCTGCTCATTAAGCTCAGCCCTTTTCATGGGGCGAGCAACACGTGCGCGCACATAAGGCCCACACTCATCTGATGAGCCGAGTCAGGCAGAGAGGCTGTCAGGAGAGATTTGATTCATGACACTGTATTTGAGTTTTTATGCCAGGTCATACTGCTAGTAAAGCAGCTCTGCTGGATGAGTTGGACTTTGAAACAAATCCTTCATCTGCTTTAATCTGACCCACATGGCGGAGTATCTGGACAGCGATGATCCCCCTCTTTCAGGAGGAATGTGCCGCATCTGTTTTCACGTCACGATGTTGCTATTTTCATATACGTTTTGTATGAACGTGCCAGGTAAGTTCGCCTTTGTCTTGGATACTTAGAACAAAAAGGTTCAGTTTTCATCTAAAATCTGGTATTTCAACTAAAGGTGAAAGTTGTACATATGAACTCATTTGATCATCTCTGACTACTAGGGATGGGCGGTATGGACTAAAAAATGTATCACGATAATTTCTGGCATTTATCCCGATAACGATAAAAATGACGATAAAAGAAATACCAATTTAACTCCATCTTTTTAACTATAAATCTATCACCACATTCAGTCTTTGGAGCCAAAACACTGCTCTAAAAGAATACTAAATACTACTAAACGTCATCAATGGGAATTTATCTTTCTTTCTTTCTTTCTTTCTTTCTTTCTTTCTTTCTTTCTTTCTTTCTTTCTTTCTTTCTTTCTTTCTTTCTTTCTTTCTTTCTTTCTTTCTTTCTTTCTTTCTTTCTTTCTTTCTTTCTTTCTTTCTTTCTTTCAGGCTCATTTCTTTCTTTCTTTCTTTCTTTCTTTCTTTCTTTCTTTCTTTCTTTCTTTCTTTCTTTCTTTCTTTCTTTCTTTCTTTTTTTCTTTATTTATTTTTCTTTCTTCTTTTCTTTTCAGACTCATTTCTTTCTTTCTTTCTTTCTTTCTTTCTTTCTTTCTTTCTTTCTTTCTTTTCCTTTTTTCTTTCTTTCTTTCTTTCAGGCTCCTTTCTTTCTTTCTTTCTTTCTTTTTTTCTTTCTTTTTTTCTTTCTTTCAGACTCATTTCTTTCTTTCTTTCTTTCTTTCTTTCTTTCTTTCTTTCTTTCTTTCTTTCTTTCTTTCTTTCTTTCTTTCTTTCTTTCTTTCTTTCTTTCTTTCTTTCTTTCTTTCTTTCTTTCTTTCTTTCTTTCTTTCAGGCTCATTTCTTTCTTTCTTTCTTTCTTTCTTTCTTTTTTTCTTTCTTTATTTTTCTTTCTTCTTTTCTTTTCAGACTCATTTCTTTCTTTCTTTCTTTCTTTCTTTCTTTCTTTCTTTCTTTCTTTCTTTCTTTCTTTCTTTCTTTCTTTCTTTCTTTCTTTCTTTCTTTCTTTCTTTCTTTCTTTCTTTCTTTCTTTCTTTCTTTCTTTTCCTTTTTTCTTTCTTTCTTTCTTTCTTTCTTTCAGGCTCCTTTCTTTCTTTTTTCTTTCTTCATTTCTTTCTTTCAGGCGCATTTCTTTCTTTCTTTCTTTCTTTTTTTCTTTCTTTATTTCTTTCTTTCAGACTCATTTCTTTCTTTCTTTCTTTCTTTCTTTCTTTCTTTCTTTCTTTCTTTCTTTCTTTCTTTCTTTCTTTCTTTCTTTCTTTCTTTCTTTCTTTCTTTCTTTCTTTCTTCCTTTCTTCCTTTCTTTCTTTCTTTCTTTCTTTCTTTCTTTCTTTCTTTCTTTCTTTCTTTCTTTCTTCCTTCACGCATTTAACACAGAACCATAAATCAGCTTTACCCTAAACGTCACCAACGGGAATTTATCGTTTTTACCGCGAGATGACAAATTCTTACCGTGGGGAATTTTTTTGACGGTTTATCGTGAACGATAAAATATCACCCATTCCTACTGACTACCATTATTAACATTGTTAATAGCAACATCCAGGCAGACTTCTCACAACACACACAGTAATGCACTGCTCCTTATGAATGGAAGTGTGCTGCTATACCTTTGTCTAATTGCTTGCACATGTGCAATCATTTATTGATTTATTTAATTTTGCTGTGGTTCCATCTCTGTTTTCTGAGGAAATTTGTGCAGAAGTCATAAGCGTTTTTTAATAAAGTGCCTGAAATGTGGAATGGATTAAAAGCTAATGTGAAGTTCTGCAGCCAAGTAACTTGAGTGGAAGTTATTGTCACAGACCTCGACCTCTCTCATCTGAGTTAGTTTCTAAATGCATGCATTTTTCCAAAGTTAGTCCTAACACCTGTAATTGCACCGTAATGCAAGCTTCATGCATTATCAGAGGTAATCTTTCAGGCACCGAGACTAACACTGGTATAACTGACACAGCATATACACAAATACACTCATGCACAACAGCAGAGACAGAGACGGGCAGGAAAAGAGATGGAAGATGCAGCAACGAGAGAATGAAATCAGGTTGTATGCTCAGTAAAACTTTGTTAAGGAATGAGGCAACAAGTTGCTTCAGCCCTAAATTATAAATGATCTCAATCTGGTTGATTACAGCCGTAGATACAGAGTCTTTGAAGAGTAGTGCTCCAACAGGACTGAAGATAACAATTACTGCCTGACTGATTAGCACCAGGAGCATTTTCCCATTCAGTAAATAAAGTGTATATAAAAGGTATATGAAATATACATCCAGACATATGCTTTATCTAAAAGATTGTCCCACCATCTCTTCACATTCTTGGCTTTCTTATTATGTGATACAATCATGAAAAAATAGAAAATCTTAGAGAAAATGAGGCAAAATGTGCTGTCTTTCCTATGATAGATATCCCCAAACCCATGTACGAGACAGGACAGATCCTTGAAGAATCAGAAAAAGTAAAATACGACAGTCGAATATAAAACATTATCACCAAAATAGATTTGATCCACAACTTCAGTAAGTGAAACCAACCACATTTTATTCTTTTGTTCCTTTGGTTTCCACCCCTCCCTCATTTCTGGGTCAGAGTGAGCAGTAAATCCTGGCTGGCAGAGATTCTGACATTTCAGCTCACACAGATCTGTGGATAATTATCTGTGTCTGCGCATGAGGAAGACACATTCGGAGCTTTATAGTGGTGAAGCGGTACAGGCAGAACTGGACGGATCGGCACAATAAAATCCCCTAAAAGTTGTTGATAATGTGCAGGGGGAGCAGGTCTGTGCGTCTTGCCAGGTACTGATGGGAAATCAATAAAGGTGAGGTGAAGGCTAAGTGCTTGAATGAGCATGCTGACTGCCAGAGTGAGAAATAATTACTCCAAACATTTTCTGTGGATGTGATGAAAAGCAGCTCTTGTATCACTGCCACTGGGTGAAAAGGCCAAATACTAAGCTAATTGTCAGGAAACACAGCGCTGTCAGTGAGCGTGTGCACGTTTCCACTGCCCCAGTTAGGTAACTGGTTGCGCAGCTGTTTTTGTAAAACGTTGGTAGAAACTTGATAATGAGTGTGTGTAAGAGGTGTGTGTGTGTAGTGTCGGGTTCCCAGCTGACCTGGGAAAGCGTTGTGTTTCCATCTTGTCCAGGAATCTGAGCGTAGTGCTCAGCACGTGGACGGTCTGCCAGGAAGGAAAACCTCGATAAGTCCAGTACAGCAGCAGGCTGGGTGACAGCGCTATAGATAAACTTTAGTATATACTTAAGTATATTGCCTTATACTAATTATTATCATCATCTGGGATCAGAGGTGTCAAGTAACGAAGTACAAATACTCCGTTACCTTACTTAAGTAGAAATTTTGGTTATCTATACTTCACTGGAGTAATTATTTTGCAGACGACTTTTTACTTTTACTCCTTACATTTTCACGCAATTATCTGTACTTTTTACTCCTTACATTTTAAAAACAGCCTCGTTACTCTATTTCATTTCGGCCTTTAAAAAAAAAACTATCCAGTTAAATTGCTCCATCTGGATAGAGTGAATTTGGTTGTGGTTGTTTCAGATGTTCTTGTCCAGTTTTGTTCTTACATCCGTTCCCTCAGATTCCTGCAACTAAACTTGGATGTACATTCCAATAAACATTAGGATAAATGATAACATGCCTCTGAAGTTTGACTTTTTGCACCATTACAATACTTATAGGCAGAGGTGGACAGAGTAGTTCGACCCCAGTACTTGAGTAAGAGTACAAATACTACTGGTCAAAATTTACTCCGTTACAAGTAAAAGTAGCTCAGTCAAAATATTACTCGAGTAAGAGTAGAAAAGTACTTGCTTTTAAAGGTACTTAAGTATCCAAAAGTAAATGCTTTTAAATTTACTTTAAGTAAGAGTAAGAGTAAATTTCTTATTTTCCACATCAGTAAATTACTATATTTTTTCTAAATTAATTGTTGCGGCTCTGTCTTGACAAACGCAGGCTACTTTGGCGGTATCGTTTTGAGGAGGCTTGACGTATTTCCGCTTTACGTACATCCCAGTGGAGAGCGTGCACTGTGATAGGTCTCCTCCTTTGACAAAAACAGCTTGTGTCCAATAGGATTTTAGGGAAGAAGAAAAAAGAGCACACCTGAAAGTAACGAGTACTTTTCAGCCTTCCTAGAAATTTACTCGAGTAAAAGTAAAAACATTTGTCTTGGAAATGTATTCAAGTAAGAGTAATAAGTACCAAAGAAATCTAATACTCAAGTAAAGTACAAATCCTCTGGATATGTACTTAAGTACAGTACTCAAGTAAATTTACTCCGTTACTGTCCACCACTGCTTATAGGCAACTAGTCATCATATCTCCTGCTCTCTGAAACACATGTTAATGCTCAATAGTACACATGTATGGTTCATTAATATATTTGCATTATACTAAGATGCATTCATTTTCAATGGCTTTTGTCCTTAATGGCTTTTTTCCCCCTTACATTACTTTTACTTTTATACTTTTACTTGAGTAAAAAACTTGAGTTGATACTTCAACTTCTACAGGAGTATTTTTAAACTCTAGTATCTATACTTCTACCTGAGTAATGAATGTGAATACTTTTGACACCTCTGTCTGGGATAGATAAGTGCAGAACACCACGCAGCCATGTGGTTGTTCTCTCAGTGACAGGAGCAGGTAAAAACCATGGGCAGTCTGGGTAAGGTGATCCACCTGAGAAATGCCCAGGGAATCGCGGGTCTTTGTGGCGAGGAGAAAGACGGGGCCCTCCAGCGTGTGTCTGCTGAAAGGGAGCCACTTGTGCCGTTTTACACAGCGTTCAATAACACCACCGCAGGATCAACCAATCGAATCAACAGGCCTGTTGTTTCCCCCCGGTGCTGTGACCTTGTGTGCAAATACCTGTAATTATCCCTCCCCGACTGCCTTAACCCCCGCTGTCAAACAATGCCGAGACAGCAAATGAGCATCGTGTGCCATTGTTCCTCTCAGCAAAAACATGCAACCTTGAAAATCTATATCGTAACTCATCTGGCGAGGCAGGAGTAAGTGATGCTTGATTTTTCAGCACAATAGGCTTTTATATCTGCAGAAACAAGAGAGAAATTGTTTTAAATGAGCAGAAGGAGCCAGATTAAAGTGCAATTAAGTTGTTTTCTACAATTCACTTTGTGCCATAGAAACGAATGTTATTTATCTCATTTGCTAAGCTTTTGCAAAGCCAGAGATGGGCTGCTGTGGGTGGCCCGGTTCAGCCTTCACCGTGGCTTAGACTAAACCAGTGTTTTCCCTCCAAGAGACAAAAGACGCAAGCGAGAGCTCAATTGAGAAGGAGAAGGAGAGGCTTTAGGTAAGTGTGTCTGTGACTTTCTGTGCAACTACAGATGGCTCTGCTCCTGCTGCCTTCGTAATAAAGTCTCTGCACAGGACGTGTTCTGCTATTTACGTTTTATATTACTGTACTGAAATGCCACAATTGCACGTTTGGTTGTCTTTTTTGTCAATACTGGGAGGAATGCTCACTGTTGTGATTTATAAATGACTTCTAAATGACAGGTAGGCCGTATGAAGGGCTAGGGAAGAGTGAAGGGTGTGTCTGTGCGGAGGGTGGCGGTAGGGTTGCCACCCGTCCCGTAAAATACGGAATTGTCCTTTATTTGAGAAAAAAATGTTGCGTCCCGTATTGAACTAATACGGGACGCGATTTGTACCGTATTTTCATTAACTTTTACACCATATTCTAGTTGAATTATTGAAATGAATTAACTTTTACACCATATTCTAGTTGAATTATTGAAATAAATTAACTTTTACACCATATTCTAGTTGAATTATTGAAATAAATTAACCTTTACACCATATTCTAGTTGAATTATTGAAATAAGTTAACTTTTACACCATATTCTAGTTGAATTATTGAAATAAGTTAACTTTTACACCATATTCTAGTTGAATTATTGAAATAAGTTAACTTTTACACCATATTCTAGTTGAATTATTGAAATAAGTTAACTTTTACACCATATTCTAGTTGAATTATTGAAATAAATTAACTTTTACACTATATTCTAGTTGAATTATTGAAATAAGTTAACTTTTACACCATATTCTAGTTGAATTATTGAAATAAGTTAACTTTTACACCATATTCTAGTTGAATTATTGAAATAAGTTAACTTTTACACCATATTCTAGTTGAATTATTGAAATAAGTTAACTTTTACACCATATTCTAGTTGAATTATTGAAATAAGTTAACTTTTACACCATATTCTAGTTGAATTATTGAAATAAGTTAACTTTTACACCATATTCCAGTTGAATTATTGAAATAAATTAACCTTTACACCATATTCTAGTTGAATTATTGAAATAAGTTAACTTTTACACCATATTCTAGTTGAATTATTGAAATAAATTAACTTTTACACCATATTCTAGTTGAATTATTGAAATAAGTTAACTTTTACACCATATTCTAGTTGAATTATTGAAATAAGTTAACTTTTACACCATATTCCAGTTGAATTATTGAAATAAATTAACCTTTACACCATATTCTAGTTGAATTATTGAAATAAGTTAACTTTTACACCATATTCTAGTTGAATTATTGAAATAAGTTAACTTTTACACCATATTCTAGTTGAATTATTGAAATAAATTAACTTTTACACCATATTCTTCACCTGTAGGCTATATTATACATCTTGGCTGATGTGGACATACATATAGGAGGATATTTCAGTTGCTAGTATGGTTGGTTGTCTGTACAGTCATGACAGTTCAATGCTATTAAAGCACTTTAAACTTTAAATCAAAGCATTTTGTTTTTTCATATAAAATAAACAAATTTTTATGCAGTTTAGAAGTTTTGGGGCTTTTTTTTTTGGCTCCTGCGCTGCTGAAATCAGGGCGTCCCTTATTTCTATTTCTGAAAGGTGGCAACCCTAGGTGGCGGTGTCCAGGAACTAGAGCAGGCCGCTATTACTTCAAGTAGAAAGTGAGTCCTAGCAAAATAAACCTTTGCAGAAGCGCCAGACTCCCCACCGATGCCACCGTCATACGTTTGTGATGCTCCTGCGGACGGAAAGAGGGAACACCTTCAACATACACTGCCACCTTTGTTTCAGAGCTCTACCTACTCAAAAGTGCCTGTCAGTCGCATTCAAACGTGAAAGACTGATGTGAGGAGGAGGGAGCGCTGTTTATAGCTGCTGTCAATCTCCTCTCTGACCTCTCCAGCACATTCCTCTCCTTCTTTGCTTATTAGCCGTGTATTAGCTTTTCCATTTGTCTTCTGCTCGCCCCTGACGGCCTGTGTGTGTTGTCACACGGGCGTTGCGGACGGCCCGTATGAAACCATTTGAGAAGAGAATACAAAGGTAGCTCTGTTTTTCAGAGCAGACCGAGGCAGCGGTGGAGACTCCGACGGCAGAAATGGGCTGACGGCAGGTTGTGTGTGTGTGTGTGTGTGTGTGTGTGTGTGTGTGTGTGTGTGTGTGTGTGTAAAAGTCACCCACGCTACTGCCCACAGGCAGCCCGAGCCCGCCCTCTCCACAGCAAACCGGGGGCCACCCAACACCTGAAGCTTATTAAACATAAATCTGCACTGCGCCGTATATGTAACTTGAAACCTAAATTGACTTTTAGAGGGAGCTGCATGAATGTTTTTTTCCCTTTTTTTTTTTTTGCTTTGCTCCTTCCTCTCTCATCAACGTGTCCTTTATATCCCAAAGAATGTTATTTTAATTTGAAAATATTCGTTTCTGTGATGGTGGAGAAATGTTTAAACTCTAGAGTTGCGTTAAACAAATATAGCACTTCGTGTGAGACTTCCAGGTTCGAGCAGAACTAAATTTGCCTTCATTTAAAGTGGATGAAACAGATGTCATAAGTAGCTGCATATGGAGAAAATATGAAACGGTTGAGAGTGAAGGAATGTGCAAACTGTTATTGTGGTTAAATGTGACTATGGCGTTAAAAGAGAAGTACACCAACATTGCTATACGTTTCATAAAAAGCAGATGTTTTTTAAGAAAAGATTCTGGAGAATGACATGCTGTTATTAAAAAGCTACATTTTCCTGATTGAATGTAGACGAACGTCTCGTACTCTTAACTGCACCGTTGCAACATTCATGTTTGGAAAATATTAATCCTGTCAGACATGCCACATTCCGACTTTAAATAGCATGTCTCCTGCTGACGCTTCCGCTCTCCCAGAGATCTCTTAAATGTATTTCTGAAGTAAGCGTTTCAACTGAATTTCTTTTTATCCATATGTACTGAATGAGCCGAATTATAGAAGCTTTCATGGGCGACTTTTCTTTTGATATAATTTTACATTGTGTAATTTTATTTAGATGTTCTAGTTTTACACATTTTCCAGAGATATTATTAAAACTTTTGTGACATAGCCCCCTTCCTTGTAGGGGGAGGAGTCCGCCACGTCCAGCCTCCTCTTCTGAAGGGTGTGTCCTTTTGAAAACTGGTGTTGCAGCTTTACACCACCCACTTCTGAGGTACGGTGATGATCTGGGTTCGTGATGTCACAGTATCGTGCAAACATGACCTAATTGCTGAATAACATGTCGTTAAACTCAAGCTGCAACAATAAAAATGACATATCAGATATTTTAACTCATTATTCATTTGAGATACTCAAATCAAGCTTGGGAAATACTTTTTTTCCATTGTATGTTTTCTTCAAAGTGATATTTGTTGTTGCTAAAACCTGCTCTTACAATGTTGAAAGTTTTGCCCTTTTTACTTCTTAACTACTTTAAGAACCAATAAAAGTATTTCCTTCACGTCCCTTTGCCTGTTGGTTTAGGGCGGGGGTCGGCAACCCGCGGCTCCAGAGCCGCATGCGGCTCTTTAGCGCCGCCCTAGTGGCTCCTGGAGCTTTTTCAAAAATGTTTGACCTTTTTTTTCCTTTTTTCCTTCTTTTTTTTCTATTTTCTCTTTTTTTTCTTCTTTTTTTTCTTTTTTTTCTCTTTTTTCTTTTTTCCTTTCCTTTTTAATCCTGACATTTCGACTATTTTCTTGAAATTTTGACTTTTTTCTCGACATTTCGACTTTTTTCTCGAGATTGTACTTCAACATTAATCTCGACATTTTGACTTTTTTCTCAACATTTCAACTTTTTTCTCGACATTTCGACTTTTTTCTCAAGATTGTACTTCAACATTAATCGTGACATTTCGACTTTTTTCTCTAAATTTTGACTTTTTTCTCGACATTTCGACTTTTTTCTCGAAGTGCATAATGATCTTCCCCCAGTTATAACTAATAAAGATACATGTAGCATGTGTTTTCCTTCATTCTAAGACTTTTTATTTTTTGCGGCTCCAGACATGTTTGTTTTTTGTGTTTTTGGTCCAATATGGCTCTTTCAACATTTTGGGTTGCCGACCCCTGGTTTAGGGCAACTCTTTATTTATTTTTTTTTGATAATAGAAATGAATGCGTGAGAACACAAGTGAAACGGCAACCATATGCCAAAACTTTCAGAATTATTCTTGAATTGTATTGGGCAGGCTGGAACGAACTTGTTTCAGAGTGTTTGTTCATCCGTCCGTCCAGCTAAACTGGCCCCATTTTTATTCAAGGTCACATGGGTGTGCAGAAGCTTATTCCAGCTGGAAAAAGACAGGGGTGCCACCTGGACAGGTCGCCGGTCCACTGCAGATGGTGTTTGTGACCTTCATCTCAAATAAACGCTTACTTCAACATAAAGGCTCTCATCTTCTGGTGGGGTAAAGAGTCTTTTTAGGGCCAACAATTTTGTCATTGTCATGCAACACAGCAAACTGTGGACCTGGCATGCAAAAACAGCTTCATGCACCGGTTCTGGGTTACCTGTGGAAAAAAAACAGGTTTTTCTGCTGCATTATGTTTATTCACATAGTCAAAATGTCTCTACTTTGAGTAAAAATGCAAACAAGGAGGGCTGAAAAAAATAAATGTGTTTGCAGGAAAAGACGAAATCAATATCAGCACTGACTTGTGAGATCTCCAGGTCGGTGTTAAACATCCGAACATCTGGGTGCTATTCTCACCTACGCGAGAGATGCAGAAGAAGGATGATCCAGACTGGGTGGAGGAGAAGGGGGTGGTTCAGGTTGGGTGGGTGTGTGTGGGGGGGGGGGCAGATTGAATATGTGGCTACATCACGGGCTGCCATTGCCAAAGCCCCCGGCTTCCAGCTGCAGAGTTCATGACACTCTTCCTTCCCTGGAAAGAATTACAGATCCCTGTGTACAATAAAACTCAGGCAGCAGTTTGATGTGTGTTTAGATATGTATGTGTGCATGTGTACTTTAAAGTGCAAGCACGAACGATTGGCAGCGGCTGCAGAGAGAGGGATTTATGTAAAAAGAGAACGTCAGGGAGAAGAGTCGAGGTGTTATAAACCGGGGGATGTGCACAATGGGCCCTCTGTGCAGGGGTGGCCGCCGGGTCGCCGTAACACACACAAATATTCACACACCTTCCTCAACCTGCCACCATTACCAGCCCCCGGGGGAACCTTCCACGCTCACACTGCCCAGCGTGACCAGAATGAGATCATATAAATAACACGACAAATAAGGAAAAAGTGAGTGCAGAAAAAAAAAAGGATAGAGCGGGCAGAGGAAAGACGTAAGAGAGGGAAAATGCAGTAGCAGCAACACGGCAGCGGCTGCAGCGGCAGCGGCCTGAACAGGGATTTCTTCTCTCCAGCTACAATGTCTCATTGTTTTTTAGAGGAGGGGTGGACAAGAAAAAAAAAACTAAAAAAAAAAGCTGGAGCTGTGGAATGTATCAGTCTCAATCATTACCCTCATTTTCTCCTATTTTAAACATCCCCTCTAATAATAGTTGTGCTCACGTATGTAAATAAAAGCGTGATTTCCTTTGGCAACCACAGCGCTCATGACAACCAGCGCCAGCAGGCAGAAAACACTGAGCCCGTGTTTGTCTGTGAGAGAGACGGCTGAAAAAAACATGTTTATGGACCGACGTGGATCTGTGTACTTGTGTATTTCTGCAGCACTTATAGTGTGCACACAGGGATAGACTCCTCACCCCCTCCGGGGTTACGGTTAGACACTCCACGCTTAACAGTCCGGCTACCCAGCAGTGCTGCTCTGCGCTAATAGAAACCTGAAGGACTAAACAAATATTTCCAAGAGAAGCTCGGAGTGGGTGGAAGCAGTACTGGAGTTGAGGGGGGATGAGGGGGGATGGCAACCCCCCCTGAAATAAAAATGGTCAAAATCATCCCCTCTGTAAAACTGCCATCCCCCCTTTCCATCACTTATGTCATTTCATCAATGAATGTGGAATTACTGCTATTTCAACATTTAGAGTCATCACCAGAAAAATAACACCAGAAAAATAACTTATTTGAACATTTTCACCTGTTTCAAGTACATTTTCACTTTAAATAAGTAGGAAAATCTGCCAGTGGGACAAGATTTTATCTTCTTATTACAAGCAAAAAAATCTTGTTCCACTGGCAGATTTTTCTACTTATTTCAAGTGAAAATCTACTTGAAACAGGTGAAAATTGTTGTTTTTTTCCAGTGATGACTCTTGTTTTAAGTGTAATGAGATTTCTTTTACTAAAATGAGACATTTTAACTAGAAATAAGACAAATATTCTTGTTAAGATTTTGAGTTTTTGCAGTGATCCATTTTATTTATCCTGTGAAAGACAGAGTCATATTGATAAGTTTAGAAAACTGTTTTTTATTGTGTTTTGATGTATTTGATGTAAGCCCAGTGGATATTTAAAGCTTACAGAAGGCTGCATTTAACTGCTGCTATGTCATTCCTGGTCAGTGCTATTATTTGTAATATATTATATTATTTGTAATCAGCACAAATTATCTGTCCCCGTATGATAAAATCCACCATCCCCCCTGAATTCTTTTTAAAACTCGAGTACTGGGTGGAAGAGAGCGAAAGCGAGAGAGAGAGAGAGAGAAAAAGAACAATTGAGAAAAGAAAATCTGTCTCATGCCTGATACTTATGTTTTTAATTCTTGCAGAAGCGACTACGTTGTTGCAGCAGCATTGTTGTTTGGAGTGTGTCTCTTTGGAGACTCCCACTAAGGAGATGCTCATATATCCAAACATTATGGCTGGAGTCAGGCACCAAAGAGGACGAGCGTCCAGAGGCACGAGCCAACAGGACAAACCACACGAGAGTGGGAAGGAGGCGTCAGTTTGAAGCACGGCCTGTCAAGACAAGCCGAGATGAGCCTTTTCCATACGGAGCCCCGTGAAACGGTAAAGATGAACTATCTGATTCTCTCATGAGAACCCAGACAGAAGGCTTTGTGATGGGAAACACACACAAGAGCTCAGATTATTGGAGCATTATACCAAGAATGCAACAATCCAAACAGTCCTCCTCTTGCCTATTTTTCCTCTCTTCCGATACAGTATGCCTTCATTTAAGAGAGGAGGACATAAAATATTTACAGTAACAAGATACATGCATGTAAGGCCAAGAGTTACATCTGCAAAGCTCTGATACAAGCCCTGCGGTTGGCTCGGGAGGTCATTCTGTGCCACAATTTCCCTTGGAAGCAAAATTTATATCCCAAGCTGTGGTTTAATTTAGACTGAGATGAGTTACATTATTTCACTTCATTGACAGCTCTCTTTTTTTTAAAACTTAGCTGCACGGAAGATTTATAACATCTTTCCAGGAGTCAGTTAAAGGATAGAGGCAGTTAAATTTCCTGGTGTCTCGCAGGTGAGGACATGCTCATGGCTTTCGGTCATTTTTCTGGTTGAACACAGTTTTGACTTGCTGGTTACGTCTCTCTCTGGCTGCTTGGAGCTTCATTGAACTCTTAAATGAGGGCTGACCTCCAACATCCAGCCAAGATGTTGCCTTGTGTTTTGTCCCATTGTTCTGTGTGAGATCTGGTGGAGCATGCAGCGCTAAGAGGCTTGGCCTGATAAAAGGGCTGGCGTGGCGTGAGACAGAAAGGTGAAAGGATGACTAACTTCTTTCAGACGTTAGAGGTAAATGACTCTATAGTAGGGCCTAGTGTGTCAATACGCACATTTACACTGAGAGACATTGAAGGGTTCAAGTTGCTACCACATGCATTTTTTTTCAGTGTAAAAAGTTGGAAAGGACACTAAATAACCATTCATCCAATCTTTGGGCACTCCTGTGCTGGGGAACAAAATCAGCGGTACAGTAGACTTCTACCATGACATCTATGTGGCTTGTGAAAAACAAAAGATGCAATAAAGAACACAAGCTGTTCACTGATAAGGAGTGAAGATGGTCTCTTCTTTGATGACAACATTTACAGGTCAAATCAGGGGGCACAGAACCGGCATCACTGGGGGAGAAGAGGTGAACTGAACTGAACTCCACGGCCGTCCTGAAAAAGGCCCAGAAAAGACTGTTCTTCCTCCGTCAGCTGAGAAAGTTCAGGCTGCCAAGGACCGTGATGGCCCAGTTTTACACGGCCATCATTGAATCCATTCTTACCCACTCCATCATCACCTGGTTCCCCGCTGCAGCTGCAAGGGAGTGACACGCTCTGCGGAGAGAGTGATTGGCTGCCCCTTGCCCTCCCTGAAGTCCCTGTACGACTCCAGGGCATTGAGCAGGGGTAGGAAGATCATGGCCGATCCCTCTCACCCTGGCCATGGCCTCTTCCCTGTCCTCCCCTCTAGTAGGAGGCGGAGGCTACCTAAGGCTGTTTACTCCCTCACTGTGGTGTTATGTGTCTGTTATTTATTTTTTTAATATGTGAAAATAATATACTGAATTAGGGCTGGGGATCGATTCAAATGTCAAGAATCGATTCGATTCCGATTCTTAAGATTCAGAATCGATTATCAAGATTTGATTCGATTCCGATATTGATTTGGGTTAGTGTTATTAAAACTGTTTTTTGAGCTGTTGCATGAATTATATGACTGTAGTTATGCAAAATATTACTACTAGTATTATATTGAGATTAAACAGCAAGTATTGCAGCTAATGATGCTGTAAGGACCAATCACCTCCCAGAATGCTGATAGAACTGCTTTCAGAAACATCGTGGGGCAGAATTACCAAACAGATCCAGGGAGGAAACAGAGACGGATGAAATCGGTTTTATTTTTTCCCACATTCCGTTTTTACTTGTTCCATTTTCGGTCTATTCGGGTTTTTAATTTTTGAGCATTTGGTTTTTAGCATTTTTTGCAAATGTAACCCCAAGACAGTATATAAAGTAATGAAATATAGACAATTTATGTAATTATAACCTCACACTTTAATGTTTTCATACCTTTAAACATATTTAAAGGCAAAAACATGGCACCAGTTATTCTCGTGTCCAACAAAACATTCCTTTTTTGGGGATAAACAAAAAAATAACCAAAAGTTGTAATGTAATGATGAAAATAAATAGGCTACATAAATAAATAAAAAAAAATAAATAAAAAAAATAAAGAAATAAAGAAATAAAAATAAAAATCGATCTTTAAACATATGAATCGATTTTTAGGAATTGATATGAGAATCGATTTAGAATTGGGAAATCGATTTTTTCAACACAGGCCATACTGAATGCGCACACTGTTACCACCGTGACAAATTCCTATGTGTTTAACACAAATGGCAAATAAAAGTAATCTGAATCTGAATCTGCATCCGGAATCTGCAAATGCAAGTGAAGTCTGGTGGTGTGATGAGGGAAGAGAAAGTATTCAGACTGGTCGCAGGAAGGGTGAGAGCTGAGGGGTTCCAGCAGATGGCCGAGTGGAGGTGGAGTAGATGTATGAAGCTGTGGAGCGACTGAAAAATTAAAGATCACACCAGCCAGCTTTTGTTTCTGCAGCTAAAGTGTTGGTGGGCGAGCTTACCGTAGCTCCTGATTCTGTGGATTTATAGTGTGTGCTATGTTTTTATCTTACATGGAGGTGGAGATTCAAGGCAGGCCAAGGATTACCATTTGAAATCATACAGAACCGATCAGAAATCAGATGAACTGCGGCTAATGCTACATGTGTCAGCTTGGACGCACCAAAGCGGACATGAGCGGTGGAGACAGAGGGTATGTAACCTGCCTCTTGGGAGATTCTTCTCAGTGCTTTTCAGCAAGCCAATACACACACATTTGTGGTAGCTGAGCAAATGTTTGCACGGGCTGATGCGTGCCCCGTGCCTCCATTGATTTCCTGCTGACAACAACTGATCTGCCGATGCCGCCCTTGGACTCTGTGCACGGCCTGCGATGGATTCTGGCGCGCTCTGGAAGGAGAACAATCCTGGATCTTGCTTGGACACAACCAACCATGACTAAACATTAACTTTTCAATCACAGCGTCGCTATTGTTCATTTGAGTGTCAGGCATGTTGTAAACAAGTGGTTAGGCCCTACAGCTGAAACCATTTTATTAGTAAATGGCACCTCATTTGAACACACTAAAAGACTAAAAGAGTAAATCTTAATTGCAAGGATGATTATGTGCACAACTACAGCTGATGCAGATACTTTAAGTTGAACCACATTAGAATATCAAAAGTAACTGCAAATTCACACAAAATGCCTTCAGTTTCCATTTAAAGTTGGTCTACTCAATGTATTAATCACTATCAACAATAAAAGCAATCCTTCTGTTAAAAAAGGTGTCTCCACTTAGTTTATTACAAATTCATTTCAACTGAAAATATTAATGTTGTAACGATATGATTTCAAAAAAGCTTTGATTCATAGTTCCCACCAAACGTCACACTCAAACAGTAAATACAGGACTGTCTCAGAAAATTAGAATATTGTGATAAAGTTCTTTATTTTCTGTAATGCAATTAAAAAAAACAAAAATGTCATACATTCTGGATTCATTACAAATCAACTGAAATATTGCAAGCCTTTTATTATTTCAATATTGCTGATTATGGTTTACAGTTTAAGATTAAGATTCCCAGAATATTCTAATTTTTTGAGATAGGATATTTGAGTTTTCTTGAGATGTAAGCCATGATCAGCAATATTAAAATAATAAAAGGCTTGCAATATTTCAGTTGATTTGTAATGAATCCAGAATGTATGACATTTTTGCATTACAGAAAATAAAGGACTTGATCACAATATGCTAATTTTCTGAGACAGTCCTGTATGTGAGCGTGTGGCACTGATTCAGATGAGCTATATCATGTAATATGTCAAAATGTGACTTAAAACTCCAAGATCGGTTATCAATAAGAAAAATACAACATCCTGCATCACAGACTACATGGAGCTTGAGCGGAGAAAACCACCTGTAGGCCCATAAATCACGCCGTCTCTACACGGACACCTCTGTCTCGAGCGGTAAGTCGTTCCAACGGGGCTGGCTTGGCTGCGTAAATGAGAAACTCCTTATCAGGCTGCCTTTCTCTCCCACCTGGACCAGCTCCAGGGCCTGCACGTTAAAGAGCTGTCAGTCAGAAGCATAAGCTCCTGTGCGCCGGCCTGGGGCACCACTTAACCTCTGCTTGCAAAGAGTGTGCCTGACTGAACTTGTGCTGAGACGTCGCTTTACCTCGGGCAAAACAACACAGCTCCGGCTCGCCTCGTGAGAGCCGAAGGGAGTCAGGGTGTCACAAAGGAGGAAACGTGGAAACCAGCGAGGGCGAGTGTTTTCTTTTATTATTTATACTTTTTAATTCACTTTCAGTTAGTGAGAGAAATAATTAGATTTTTAGGGTGGGAAAATGTCCCCTCCGCCCACACACACACACACACAGCTCACAGATATCTCCATGCATTCCCATTTTCTTCATAGATCTTGGCAGGCTGAAGCGAAGCGAGATACTGTAAGAAAAATAGGACGTGGGCCTCGATCTGAGAACGTCTCACACAGTCAGCACGCTGGACGCTGCCAGAACAAACACGGTGGCTGTTATTGGACAGGACAATTACAGTTAAAAGTACACTCCTCTGCCAACACTGGCCTGTTTTTAAACCCACTCTGAACAGAGGAACAATCCCTCTCTCATACGCACACAGTGAACACACACACACACACGTGTATCCATGCGTTTAGCCTCGGCCAACCGTGAACTCCCAGGCATCCACTTTCACCCAGCCTGACCGCTCGCTCGCGTAGCGACCCCACTGTCCGGCATCCAAATGGCACAATTATCTGCAATTTATGCTCAGACAAAACGGATCACTTCCCCTGCAAATGAAATTCCCCATTAAGAAGCAACAAGGGGGAGGAAATAAGGTCAGTGGCACTTTCTGTGCTACGAGACGAAAGGCCAGTTATTCTCTCTTCAGAAATAAAAACCTCAAAGAGGAATCAAGGATCAGGTGTTACAGAGAGATTACTCAAATTCCTTAAAAAGACACGTTTACTTATACGTTTGAAGGCAGATTGAGGAAACGTCCCGCCTCTCCCTCAGGGATAGTGAGAGAGACTTCTGTCACGTGACATAAAACTGTTGCTTAAATCCACAGTTATGCTTCGATATAACCAGATTCCCATTAACTGTAAGGACCAGAGGTGGGTAGTAACGAGTTACATTTACTCCGTTACATTTACTTGAGTAAGTTTTGGGAAATTTTGTACTTTTAGGAGTAGTTTTGAATCACTATACTTTTTACTTTTACTTGAGTAGATTTGTGAAGAAAAAACTCTTACTTTTGCTCCGCTACATTAGGCTACGTTGAGCTGTTACTTTTCTTTTATCCCTTTTATCCGCGTACGCGTCAATCTCATGACATCACTGAGTGATTCTTTGGGAAAAATGTTTTTTTTTGCATGTTTTGTCACATTTACACAGACTCAAACACACACAGAGTTTCTATGAGTTCATGGGCTTGTTCTAGTTGTGCCTGGTTAAAAAAGAAAAGTACAAAGGCTTGAAATTTTGTACTACTTGTGCTTAATTTTTTTTTTATTCTGTTATTTTATTTATTTTATTATTTATTAAAGTACTTGCATTTACTTTAAGATTATTTTAATTCAAGCTATTTTTTATTAATTTAAATTTATTTTATTATTTCATCGATTTAATTTGCCTGAAGATGATTATTTTGTACTTTTGTCTGTTTGAATGGTTGTGTTAAAAAAATAAATCAGACGTTACTCAACAGTTACTCAGTACTTGAGTAGTTTTTTCACCAATTACTTTTTTACTTTTACTCAAGTAATTATTTGGATGACTACTTTTTACTTCTACTTGAGTCATATTATTCTGAAGTAACAGTACTTTTACTTGAGTACAATTTTTGGCTACTCTACCCAGCTCTGGTAAGGACCATTAATCTTTTTAGAGGACTTAAAGCCATAGGAGGAAAAAAACAAGAGACATTGTTTTTGCAAACAATCTGGCAGGTCTCCAGCTGCGCTCTAATCAAGACCGAAGGACAAGTATGTGGCTGACTCAGTGGTGGGTCATACTGGCGTTTCAAACCAGGCTGGGACAAACGCATCAAACGACTCCAAGTTAATGCAAACTGGACATTTTCCAAGCACGTCTTCTTAAAGTGTTTCTGAAACAGTTCCAACAAGTCATTTTGAACAAAGCCCAGCTGAGCCGTGACTGCAGAGATGAGTTTGTCACTATAGCATCCAACATTTATAAACGTGTTTGAAAGACGTAGATGTACACGCTGCAGGAACGGACATCTGAAAGGAAAATCACTTCCAATCTGCAGTGGAGCTGCGTTACATTGTTTTCTTGTCAAGTCTTTGCTATTTATGCTTCGTCTGCTGCTGGGTGATTATTCCAACATTACCCTGAGAAGCTCTGGCAAATCCCCCATGTATCTGAGAGGATGTATTGTGATTGCTCTCAGAAACTGAAAACAATAACAATAGAACAACAAAGGGGTAGAAAATAAAATAAAAGTGACTGCTGAGCCCTGTCGTCATGCTGTCAAGTAGAACTGCAAGTAGAACTGCAAGTAGAACTGGCGCAATGCAGCAGCGTCTCCAAGTACAAGTACTACTTCTGGTCGTGTATGTGAAACAAATGCCTGGATGAAGCTGAATATAATCTGGAGGGTCAAGTGTTAGTAAACTCACTCCCGGTCAGTCAGTTACAGCTTTCACTGTCATGAAGCAGCTGTGGCAATCACAGTAAAGGCACAGTGGCTCAACAAGAACAGAATCATTTAATTAGGACGTTATGCCATCATTAAAAAATGCATTGGTGCACAAAACTGCACCTACAGCACAAAATTAATGTTTTTGTTCAACTTTTACGCTGATTATAGAAGTCTGAAAGAATATTAATGAAGCTATTCATAGGACGGCATTAGTGTTTTCTACTACGGAAGTCTGTAGTTGATTTGAACATGTATACCATGACTTTCAGAAATTGGGACCGAGGCACTGACGTGTAGGGTTGGCCTCTACCAAACAGAAAACACAATAAGCCATTGCGCTCCTTTCAGAGATATTGCCAGTGTCATGGAGATGAGAGTAGCCTAATGTGTCACTATGGTCACCTGCTTACAGCTAATGTTGCGTTTGTGTCTGATGATGCAACCTACGGCGCTGAAACTCGACCAAAAGAAGTAGTTAAGCCTCTATTATTTAATTTTTTAAGTAATTTTGCAGACTGAAATATGATGATATTCAGAGATAAGGTTTTCATCACCCTGCATCACTATTCATTTCATTTTATTCTTTATTTCATTCAAGAAAAAATAAAACAATTCAATACAAATACAAATGTTCATAAATTGTGAATGAAAAAGGAGCAGAAAGAAGAAGAATCTTATCTAATCTGCCCCTTGTTTCAAGAAATAAATTCACAAATGACATAAATTACAAATAAAAAAACAACAACTAAGTAAATAAAAAAACTAAAATAAAATAAAATTACAGCCGTCTATGGGTATGTCAAACTTAACTAATATATTTCATTATATTTACTTAACATACAGGCTTTAATTGTTCTTTTGAATGTAATGTTTGATTTGGATTCTTTGTTTTCTTTATTCAGATTGTTCCATAAACTGACTCCTTTCACAGAAACACAACGTTCCATCAATTTTGTCCTGCATCTTGGTTTTTTTTAAATCTCTGTTCCTTTTAAGTTATACTTGCTTTCTCTTTTTTCAAATCTTTTCTGAATGTTGATTGGTAAAGTTTTTTTATGAGCTTTAAACATAATTTGCAGAATACTATGGTCTACTAATTCATGAAATTTCAACAATTTTAACTGAAGGAATAATGGATTTGTTGGATCTCTATATATCGTTTTCTACTGATTATTCTTATGGCTCTTTTTTGCAGAATGAAAATTGATTGAATATATGTTTTACAGGCATTTCCCCAGACTTCTTTTTTTTTTTTTTTTTTTTTTTTTTTTTATTAACAAACAGTGCAAACGATGACAAAAGACATTTCCCCAGACTTCAACACAGTAGGTCAGATACGGAACAATCAGAGTGTTATATAAAATGTACAATGCTTTGTTGTCCAATGAATCCTTTACTTTAGTATGAGCAATTCCCATCACAAATGGTAAATGGCAGCCCCTCTCACCTGTCTCCTCATGGTACTACAACAGTGCAGAAGGGACAATCGCTGGTTCTGTAACGGCCTTTTCACAACAGTTGCACCCAGGTGTTGATGGGAATCATTCAGGACACAGTCCTACATGCACGCTCAAGGTCACCTGTGATTGACGGATTAAGAAAATACATGACAGCTGTTCATGGTGCTCTATTGCTGATCTGTCGTCAGTTTTCATTAAGTAGCCCTGTTTTGACCAAGGTGAGGCCGCTCTGTCTGCACAGCCTGGATTAAGCTGCTGAGTCGAGGCCTCTGAGGAGAACACAGGGAAACTTGGACGACTAGAGTGACCTGAACCTTTCGGTTAAACACTGAACCCGGAAAGAGGGCCTTGTTGCGTGTTTGGCGTGTGCACACAGAGCCCGTGACTGCATCCTTAAGGGTAAATTCCAGCAATGTCATCATTTGGAAAGAAAATGTCACGCTTCGTGAATTGTGAAGAAGTGTAAAAGATGTGCTGCTTGGGCGACACTACGCTTGTCCTACCAGCGGGAAATCATCGCAGGTGTGAACCCTGTTTGTGCACGCCAACCCCATGGAAAATTGACAGTAAAGAAACTGACTTACTTTCCCAAAAGAGCCACTAAGTTGTGAAGCTGAAACTCGAATGGGTCCCAGTGCCTGCAGGACATCGGGGGGGTGGCCCAGAGCCAGACGCTGGGTCCAGGACAGGAACCAGAGCCTCCAGTGTTTTACCTCAGACAGTACACACAGCAACAACAAGAGATCTCTCTCTCTAAAGCCCCAGGAACACTGCTGACAGTGTTTAGACAACTGCTGAAGTCTCTGTTTCCCGCTATAACTCATGCTACCTCCTGTTTCCGCTTCCATTCTGCAGCTCCAGGAACCCAGAAGGAAGATACTGAGATCTGTCAGACAGCTGGAGAAGACGCATGCTTACTCTGTCAGTAGATGGTGCTGGAACCGCCAATGCTTATCTAATGTGTTAAAAAGTATCATACTGTATAAGATGACAAAAGCAGATTTATTTCTTCCAGTACTTGGAAGGATTCAAACGAGTTAAGGCGTCCTAAAGTTATTAGATCCTTCTGTGTTGTTTTCTACGACGGAGTATTAGGGCCAAACTAAGACAAAAAAAAAAAAAGGAAATTACGAAAATAAAGTTGTAATATTACGAGAATAAAGTCGTAATATATAAAATAATATATAAATATAACTTCACAAGATGCTCAATACTCCTCATTTTAACACAGGGAGAAGATGCTCTTCCTGTTAGAGTTCTCATAAATTACCACTTTATTCTCGTAATATTACAACTTTATTCTCATAAATTACCATTTTATTCTCATAAATTACCACTTTATTCTTGTAATATTACGATTTTATTCTCGTAATGTTACGACTTTATTCTCGTAATGTTACGACTTTATTCTCGTAATATTACGACTTTATTCTCGTAATGTTACGACTTTATTCTCGTAATGTTACAACTTTATTCTCGTAATGTTACGACTTTATTCTCGTAATATTACGACTTTATTCTCGTAATATTACGACTTTATTCTCGTAATGTTACAACTTTATTCTCGTAATGTTACAACTTTATTCTCGTAATGTTACGACTTTATTCTCGTTATGTTACGACTTTATTCTCATAATATTACGACTTTATTCTCATAATGTTACGACTTTATTCTCGTAATATTACGACTTTATTCTCGTAATATTACGACTTTATTCTCATAATGTTACGACTTTATTCTCGTAATATTACGACTTTATTCTCGTTATGTTACGACTTTATTCTCGTAATGTTACGACTTTATTCTCGTAATGTTACGACTTTATTCTCGTAATGTTACGACTTTATTCTCGTAATGTTACGACTTTATTCTCGTAATATTACGACTTTATTCTCGTAATGTTACGACTTTATTCTCGTAATATTACGACTTTATTCTCGTAATGTTACGACTTTATTCTCGTAATATTACGACTTTATTCTCATAATATTACGACTTTATTCTATTACAACTTTATTCTATTACGACTTTATTCTAGCAACATTATGACTTTATTCACGTAATTTTACGACTTTATTCTCATTATATTATGACTTTATTCTCGTAATTTCAAAAAAATGTTTTGTCTTAGTTTGGCCCTAATACTCCGTCGTAGTTTTCCCAGCAGTGCGATAAGATGAATCCCAGGATGTTAATTACGGTGTGATTAACAGATATTTGGGGAAAATATATATTTTTTATTAAACATTAATATCAAAGGCAACATTCAACAAAATTATGTATGTGGTTCGTCACAGTTAAACAACCAGCTTAGATGGCATCTGGAGCAGAGACGATCCTAAAATGATTTTTGTAGCTCAACCTATAAATAGCTTTTAATCATATGCCAAAAAAAAAAGGGAGGAAAAACAATCAGAGCATTTACACGCTCTCACTTCTGAGAATAGGCTGCACAACAAGGTCCAGGATTGGACTTAGCGATAAGTCGGCCATATGAGCTGCATTCCCTGTCTGCTCTGACCTGGCTGCATGTGAGCCGCAATAACAAAAGCACTCAGCAGCGGGCCCCAGGGTCCGTTTACTTAGTGGCGTAATGTTTGTGCTCTCATGCCCCCACAGCAGCCGAGCGCTGCCCTTATCAGGGGCCCCGACCCAGCCGGCCGCGGACCTCTGGACGGCCGCGCTGCGCCGCGTAGCCCAGTGCAAACAGCTCTCGCACAAAGGGGTGCGAAAAGGGAGAAGGCGTGAGGGGGTAAAGCGGAGGATAAAAAGCCAGGATCTGATTCCTGGGGTCTTGGTTGCTTTCCATAAAGGGGCCGCCATCCCTGCTCCTCGGGAGTGGAAGAGTAGAGGAGGGTGGAGGGCTGCGGTGCATTCCTCGGTCTTCATGCCCTGTAGGGGTGTCGGTTTTGGCTGCAGAACAGGGAACGGAGGCCTAAGCCCCTGCAGGCACACAGGCCCTGGCTGGCTAACGCTCTGCTGGTCTAACGGCAAAGTTTAGTTTGTTTGGCCCGTCGCTTCCCCCAAACCCAAAGTTTTCACTGATCAGAAGAGCTCTCTGTTCGGCCTCTCCCATTACACGTACTGGACAAATATATATTTCAGTCAGAGGTGTCAAGTAACGAAGTACAAATACTTTGTTACCCTACTTAAGTAGAAATTTTGGTTATACTTCACTGGAGTAATTATTTTTCAGACTTTTTACTTTTACTCCTTACATTTTCACACAATTATCTGTACTTTTTACTCCTTACATTTTAAACACAGCCTTGTTACTCTATTTCATTTCGGCCTTTAAAAAAAAACTATCCAGTTAAATTGCTCCATCCGGATAGAGTGAATTTGGTTGTGGTTGTTTCAGATGTTCTTGTCCAGTTTTGTTCTTACATCCGTTCCCTCAGATTCCTGCAACTAAACTTGGATGTACATTCCAATAAAGGTTAGGATAAATGATAACATGCCTCTGAAGTTTGACTTTTTGCACCCTTACAATACTTATAGGCAACTAGTCATCATATCTCCTGCTCTCTGAAACACATGTTAATGCTCAATAGTACACATATATGGTTCTTTAATATATTTTCATTATACTAAGATGCATTCATTTTCAATGGCTTTTGTCCTTAATGGCTTTTTTCCCCCTTAGATTACTTTTACTTTTATACTTTAAGTAGTTTTGAAACCAGTACTTTTATACTTTTACTTGAGTAAAAAACTTGAGTTGATACTTCAACTTCTACAGGAGTATTTTTAAACTCTAGTATCTATACTTCTACCTGAGTAATGAATGTGAATACTTTTTACACCTCTGATCTCAGTTATGGGAAAAAGTGTTTGGTAGGCAGGGCATGAAAACAACAACAAGTCCTGCTACAAACTCAGCTGAACTTAGTTCGGGTGCTCGGTGAGTCACAGTGCCAGTCCAACCAGGGGGAGAATAAGACTTTTCACTATTTTCCATCCTCTCCTTCCATCCTCTCTTGGGCTTTTCTCCCTGACTGGCACACAAGCAGCCAGTAAGCTGGCATGACTGTTGTAATTTCCAGCTCTGCTCTTTTTCAAAACTCCTCAAAGAATGGTGCTTCATGGCACTCTCTGCCCAGCTCAGTCTAATTGCAAATATTGCATCTAAAAAAATACCTTCCGACCGCAGCAGAAAGGAGCAGAGTCGCAGCAGAAATGAAGAAAAACTTCTTCATTTTGAAGTGATGATGATGCAGCTTTGAAAAGGGAACGACTTCCTCGTCCAAAATTAAATCAAACTTTTCTCTGCGGGATTAGCTTCAGCTGTGGGATGCCTGTGACTGATGCGGAAATCTTCCCAAAACCCACTAAAAATCCTGTTCAAGCTTTGTGGAAACCATCTCGCTCTGTGACCAAAAGAGGCCCTTCTTTAACTGTGCAGCCAACTTACCAAACCGCAGATCTCTGTTCTCATATTCTCTCTGGTTTTCCTTAAAAACCAATAGAGAAATGGGATGCAGGCCTGCGGACTGTTTTGAGTTGCACCCATAAAGAGGGCAGACAGTTGGATGAAGCATTCTTTATGGTCCCCAGAAGTAGAGGAATGTTAAGCATATCCCTAAGAAGATTAAGCGTCTCCTCGGTGTAGCATACAGATTTCCCTCAATGTGGCAAAGGATCCGTGTAGATCAAAGCCACCTCGGACTTCCTTGTCATTAGCCGTGGCTTATCCCCAAATGCCTTCACCCCCTGATACTGACCCCCTTCATTATCCCAGCACACCCATCACTTTGGCTGGCTTTAGGGAAAGGAAGAGCTGCAGTGCAGGATGCGATACCCCTTTTTAAGAACTCCTTCCACTCTGACTGAAAAAGCTACGTTCATGTTCAGATATCAGAAACACAGACGCAGAAATGTCGTGTTTTACATTTAGCACAAGCAATTTCTGTAAATAAATCATTAATACGCTACTACACTTTTGGTTATACGGCTCCGTGCAGGCGTAAAAATAACTAAATAAACATAAAACAAGATAAAATACCGTTTGAAAAGGTGAAGGTTGAAGCGAAAGCTTATTTTGTCTACCCCTTATACCAGGGGTGGCAACCCAAAATGTTGAAAGAGCCATATTGGACCAAAAACACAAAAAACAAATATGTCTGGAGCCGCAAAAAGCCTTAGCATGAAGGCAAATGGCGAAAGGCGAAATGTCGAGAAAAAAGTCGAAATGTCGAGGAAATAGTCAAAATTTTGAGAAAAAAGTCGAAATGTCGCGAAAAAGGTCGAAATGTTGAGATTAATGTTGAAGTACAATCTCGAGAAAAAAGTCGAAATGTTGAGAAAAAAGTCAAGATTTCGAGAAAAAAGTCGAAATGTTGAGAAAAAAGTCGAAATGTCGAGAAAAAGGTTGAAGTGTTGAGATTAATGTTGAAGTACAATCTCGAGAAAAAAGTCGAAATGTTGAGAAAAAAGTCAAAATTTCGAGAAAAAAGTCGAAATGTTGAGAAAAAAGTCGAAATGTTGAGAAAAAAGTCGAAATATCGAGATAAAAGTCGAAATGTCGAGATTAAAAAGGAAAAGAAAAAGGAAGAAAAAAGAGAAAAAAGGAAAAAAAGAATAAAAAAAGAAAAAAGAAGAGAAAAAAGGAAAAAAAAGAGAAAAAAAAGTATGAAAAAAGGTAAAAAAAGGTAAAACATTTTTGAAAAAGCTCCAGGAGCCACTAGGGCGGCACTAAAGAGCCGCAGGTTGCTGACCCCTGCCTTATACAAACAGAAAATACATATCCTTTGCAGGGTCACGGGGGTCTGCTGGAGCCTATCCCAGCTCCTTTTCAGGCGAGAGGCAGGGATTACATCCTGGACAGGTCGCCAGTCCATCGCAGTTTTTGAAAATCAAACATTACATTAACAAAACATAACAAAAACCCGAATCTAGTGCTCATAACTGAACATTTTTAATAAAAACATTATTTTTATGAGAAAAGAGAACTAAAGGTTTGTAATTAATTCCCAAAGTTGTTCCACAAATCCACTCCCTTATAGATACTCATCTGCTCCTTGTGACTGATCTTCCTCTGGATTTCCTTTTAACAATCGTGTGTCTCTGATTTCAAACAGTTTTTAAACTCAGTGGAGAAGCAAATTGTTATTTACTTAATACATTATTTGAATAGTTTCATAGTCAACCAAATCGTAAACTTCTAAAGTATAAGCAATTACTGGATTGCTTGATTCATAGTAATTCGATTGATTTGTAATTCTTAAAGCTTTCTTTTGTAACATGTAAATAGGTTGAGTGTTAGCTTTTTGTGGGTTTCCCCAAATCTCCAGACATCTCGTGATGCATGAGATGATGAGGGAATAGTACTACACATAGAGGGACTTTTGCTTTGAAATATATTTCATTTATGTACTATTGCAATATTTTAAGATATCTTTATTCCCATGTTTTCAATGTGTCTTCCAACTTAATTTAAGATAGATAATAACACCTAAAAATGTGTTTTCATATATAGTCTTTCAAATGCAACATCATCTATCACTATTTTTACTTTCAATTAATAAATGTTATAAACTTGTTACCTAAACTGAGTGATAATTTAATAGATAAATGTCAAGCCAACTATACAGATCTGGAAAAAAAAGATAAATCTGTCTTTTTAAGTCCCCTCCTGATGCAATTCAAGGTTTTAACCACCAAATCCATGTCCAGGGAGGTAACTGTAGAGGTGGAGTCATCACGTTTCATCAGGAGCGCTGGTGGTTCATTAAAACTTCCCAGTTCATATCAAATCTTCTTTGGGAAACTAACTTAACACCTTGAACTTCAACGTCCCAGTTACTTCGGACAAAACTCTTCTAAATGAATGTAACGTATGAAGATGCCTTTTAAATGCTCCATGAGTCAGCCATAGACACGACAGATGACGCCATCATGAGGAACGTCAGCCGTCAGGACTACTACTGGTTTCCCTGGTTTGATGATGGTGCTGTGCAGCTCAGACAGCCTGGTCCATGGAAAGTAGTGAGAGAACTAATTCTGACATTGTTACAGATGGGCTAATTACAAAGATGGAAAATCTGATATTCTCTGTTTATGGCTGTGATCGCACAATATCCATGTTTGTAATCTGTCATATTTAACCCCAAAGATGTTGATTTATAACAAAAGTAGATTTGGTAAAATTTGGAGGCTTTCAGAGGCGTGATTAGCCCAAATCATTAGTAGTTGTAGGCCACGTTTACACATAGCCGGGTATTTACAAAAACGGATATTTCCCCTTCTACGTTTTGAAAAATATCCTTGTTTACACGAACCCGGATAAATACGCTGTTAAGGTGCTATGAGCATCCAAACCTACAGGGGGCAGCGTAACGAGAAGCATAAAGTCATGCTAGCTAATCAGAATCCTGGAAAAAAACTCGCGCGCCGCCGCGTACCCTACACTGTAGGCTCTGCGTTGGTGTAACGCGGAACCATAAATCAGCCTCGACTGCCAGTTACTTCCAAGACGGAATGAGAGTCTTTCGTTTGGAGTGACAGAGAAGTGGAGTTACTTTTAAGTGTGACTTTAGAATATAAAACAGGTAAAATACAAGAAAATATTGACGGTGGCCAAACAAATTGTAAACACAGGTCGCACAAATAATGCTGGTGACGCTTCTGTTGCATAATGTGACGTTCTGAAGCCTAAATCTCTGTTTCCCTCCGTTTACAAGCAAACGTGAAAACTGAGTTTTTGGCTGGAGTTTTCAGAAATGATCGTTTTTGGTGACTTTGAGCTTCGTTTTCGTGTAAACGAACGGCCAAAACGCATGAAAACACCACCGTTTTTGCTCCGTGTAAACGGGGCCTTAATCTTACGACGATACGGACGATAAAAAAAACTACCCTCAGAGCTGAAAAAATGATTTAGGTAAAATTAGCATTACGTTTGAAGGCAGTTACTTTGTGAAGCTAAAGCCCTCTTTTATTATGCTTTACCATTCTGTTATATACAATTATCCAAACTTCCACATTTAATTATTTATGGGTTTTTTTTTAAGAACTGCTCTCTGTTTGAGACTAAACCAGCTGAATCCCCAAGTATCAGGACGAGCCATCGGTCGGGGAAGGAGAAGGTCAGTGTCCTCAGCTGGAGCTGCAGATGTGAGTGACGGATTATCATATTCATGACATGTTTTTTCAACATGTCCACTTGTCTGTTCTTGTGTTCTTGTAAAACCGTATCAGTCTCCGCTGAAGCGCTAGTCCAATTCAAAACATGCAGCATCCAGTCACGTACCGTTGGACTCCCTGGATCTGTTCTCGTGCTGCTCATTTAATCGAGGCTGCTGCAGAATAGAGATGGCAAAGTATCCCAGGGTGCTCTTGCATCAGCAAGCACTAGAAGACAGAAGAAAGGAGTAAAAAAGAAAGTTGTAACTTTGTTTTTGTGTAATTTAATGTGATTTTAAGAATTTTTAAGAAAATATAGACCAGTATTACTCCAAATGTGTGTTTTTTAACTATAAAGATAAAGTTTTTTTTTTTATTTCCAGATTTTTTTTGTCTTCTCTCCTGTATTTATAAAAATCACTCAAACACAAAAATGATTAAATCCATTTAAATAAATAATTAAATAATAATGATAAACACAATATAAAATAACCATTGTCAACATTTTAGCCAGAGGAGACCATTGTACATTTTGAGAAGTGTTTATTTAAAGTTACTGCTTAGAAAAAAGTCGAAATGTCGAGAAAAAGGTCAAAATTTCGAGATTAATGTTGAAGTATAATCTCGAGAAAAAAGTCTAAATGTCGAGAAAAAAGTCGAAATGCCGAGAAAAAAGTCTAAATGTTGAGAAAAAAGTCGAAATATCGAGATAAAAGTCGAAATGTCGAGATTAAAAAGGAAAAGAAAAAGGAAGAAAAAAGAGAAAAAAAGGAAAAAAAGAGAAAAAAAAGGTATGAAAAAAAGGAAAAAAAAGGTAAAACATTTTTGAAAAAGCTCCAGGAGCCACTAGGGCGGCTCTAGAGCCGCATGCGGCTCTAGAGCCGCGGGTTGCCGACCCCTGCCTTATACAAACAGAAGATACCTGCTATATCCTTTGCAGGGTCACGGGGGGCTGTATTTATAAAAATCACTGAAACACAAAAATGATTAAATCCATTTAAATAAATAATTAAATAATAATGATAAACACAATATAAAATAACCATTGTCAACATTTTAGCCAGAGGAGACCATTGTACATTTTGAGAAGTGTTTATTTAAAGTTACTGCTTAGCCTTTTTCCTATTGCTCTTCCTCTGTTTACAATACTGAAAGTGAATTTGTTAGCATTCCTGCATTGGTCCTGTGCCGTCTGGAAGCCATTAATGTCAGGCTCTGCTTGCCACAAGAGTTATAGGCACATTTATACACTTATGGCTCCTAATCAAAATAACAACTGGTCATCTGAGTCAAACATTTACAGTACATATTGCTAGTGAAATAAAAATACCTTTCCCAGAGGCGATGTGGTTGAAGGAGATTTGTAATTAGTACAAAGAACAGTCACAGGAAAGAGCAAAAATACTGTTTGCGAGCTGCTGCTTTGTGATCCATAAACAAACGAAAGCAAGCAACAATAGACTGCAGTGTACTCAGTCACTCTGCCGTCATCAATCTCACTACCCTCCATAAATTAAGTCAATACATCAGTTATCTAACCTGCCTACACAAGTAGGCTGGCTAAACTTGTATTTGTTCCTACATCTAGGAATTCTTTCATCCATAAAGTGGAATATTCAGCTCTGACACTGGAACAAAGCTGTCACAAATAGATGGATGTTTCTTTTCCATCCAAGTTAGAAAGTATATATAGTGCAAAGCAATCTAAGCATTTAGTTTGTTTGCTCAGGGTGTGTAAGGGCTGCGGTGGGGGAGTATGCTCGGGGTTGTTGGGACAGCCACCTGAACACGAGACAGCTTGCACACCTGTTCTCTGTTTGGTCAGCAGGGCAATCGCAGCCGGATCACGCTGCACAGTCCTACCGCTGCCAATCTGGAGAGCAATCCAGCACTTATCACTTATTGGCTCTGATTGCAGCCATTCAGGCCAACAAGGAGCTCTCCCTGCAGCCGCACGGCGCTGCTGCACGGCTGCTGCAGTTCCTGGACCAGGTTGAGTCAGCTGGGGCACTGAGGGAATTAGAAATTAAGTAAACATCACAGGACAGTGGCTCAACGACACCATGTTTTTTCTGAAGGTGGAAAAGATTAAATATTCACTGAAGGGTAGTTGCAACAAATTTTATAATAAGTGGCTTCCCTTTCTTACATTCTTCCACTCTCTCCAGTCCCTGCCTCCTGATTGACGGATCCCCCCCTCCCTCTCTTCTCTCATTCCTCTCTTTCTTCCTCCTTTTTATTTATCTTTTTATTTACTTTTCTTTTGTTTTTGGGGTTTTTTTTTTTTTTTTTTGCTTTGGGTTTTTTTTTTGTTTTCTTTTTTTCTCCCCCTTTTTATTCATCTATTTTTTAATTCATACTGTTTAGCTTTAATACTTAAATATTACTTATATATAAGAATATAATAATTTTCATGTATTTGTCATTATTTTGTGTGGATTTTTTGTTCTGTTCTTAATCCAAAAAAAAAAAAAAGGAGGTAGACTGTATATCTTTTTTTGTTTATTCCTGTTCAACTGTGCCTTACCCCCTAATAAAAATATCAAAAAAAAAAAAAAAAAAACATCACAGGACACCGTTTCCCACATGTGGACGTGTTTGCAAAGAGGAAAGTGTAGGTGGAGCAGCCAGTGGCTGCTGCAACACTGAAAACCTTGTCACAGCAATTAAGTTAAACTATTTCCACAAAAATAAAGATCCTGCTGTGTGGTTTTTACTTTTGGAAGGACAACTGGTTTGCCTCAGATTACTCCAGAAGTGGGAGTTTGGTCGGAGCTGAACTTGTAGCCTTTCAGCAACAGAACTGTCCAGCCGGCCACCCTGCAAGTCTCAACAACACGATATTGTCTTTAAAATGTGTGGCCAAGTCATAGAAGCTTTGCCACACTATTATATGATTAAGTCTTGAGTTGTCCTGGTGAGGATCAATCCTGCTCAATAAGATTGAGAAAAAGCAGGGATGGACTCTGAGGAGGCTTTGTGGTGCCCAAGCAGAGTCGTCCGCCATCCATGAAGAAAACCCAATCCTTTGTCCTCTCGTTCACATTGCTGCAAACTTTTCAGTGACCGCAGGAAAGGAAAGGAAAGAGGGGAGTATGAACCACATTCACTATTTCTCTTGGATGGACTCGCCGGCGTACATCACCAGCCCTGCCATGTTTAACCATCGCCGTGGTGATGATTCACAGCCCAGCCATTAACACAGCGGGAGGACTGGAAATCTTTACACAAACCTGGCAACGTGCACATAATGTACACATACATACCCGGGTAAAACCCCCTAAAATAGACGCAGAGCATAATCGATCCTTTCACATCTGCGGCTGCAGGCGTGTGACGTCACGCCAGCTCCACGCCGGCTCTCATTGGTCCTGACGCTGTGAGCAGGTGGGGAAGTGAGGCCACAATCTGAAAACAGTGATCACGCAGGCTGTCGGGTTAATGATTATTTCTTTTTGTCAAATAGCTGCGTGTAATCTGTGGCACATGCTGTTGTTTGTTGACACATCTGATACAGAAACACTTCGGTTTTCAAGTAAATAGCAGAATGTCTGGAGCAATAAGCTGAACGAAGAAGACAGGAATGTGAAAGAGAGAAAAAGATACAGCGTGTGCTAGACAATAAGGCGTCGTAGCTGGTTCTATAACTGGATGGAGATGAAGTACATTGCATATCACAGAGGTCTTGATGAGGAGGACGATTCATCTCACTCGTTGATTTGTCTCCAGAGTCGCCGCTGGCTGCCAGAGCGGCGAAGCTTCCTTCCTTGACAGTTCATAACGCCGTGGAAAAAGTGTAGAGATTAACCAACGTCAGAGAGGAGCCTGTATGCAAAGAGGGAATTAAATAAGGAGCAAGAAAGCAGAGGTGGGTAGAGTAGCCAAAAATTGTACTCAAGTAAAAGTACTGTTACTTCAGAATAATATGACTCAAGTAGAAGTAAAAAGTAGTCATCCAAATGATTACTTGAGTAAAAGTAAAAAAGTACTTGGTGAAAAAACTACTCAAGTACTGAGTAACTGTTGAGTAACGTCGGATTAATTTTTTTTAACACAACCATTCAAACAGACAAAAGTACAGAATAATCATCTTCAGGCAAATTAAATCAATAAAATATTAAAATAAATTAAAATTAATAAAAAATAGCTTCAATTAAGATAATCTTAAAGTAAATTCAAGTACTTTAATAATAATAAAATAATAACAGAATAAAAAGATAAATTAAGCACAAGTAGCACAAAATTTCAACCCTTTGTACTTTTCTTTTTTAACCAGAACTAGAACAAGCCCATGAACTCATATAAACTCTGTGTGTGTTTGAGTCTGTATATATGTGACAAAACATGCAAAAACAAACATTTTTCCCAAAGAATCACCCAGTGATGTCATGAGATTGACGCGTACATGGATAAAAGGGATAAAAGAAAAGTAACAGCTCAACGTAGCCTAATGTAGCGGAGTAAGAGAAACAGTTTCTTCTTCACAAATCTACTCAAGTAAAAGTAAAAAGTATAGTGATTCAAAACTACTCCTAAAAGTACAAAATTTCCCAAAACTTACTCAAGTAAATGTAACGGAGTAAATGGAACTCGTTACTACCCACCTCTTCAAGAAAGTCATAATTTATTAAAAACTGTAGTATGAGATTCTTTAAAAATTATTATTAAAAATTTCATAAAAAGTCCTCGTCCCCTGAATGATGCTGAAAAACATTTGTGGAGGGAACCAGCTGAGTTTAGCATAACCTGTGAAAAGAGGTGGGCAGGCCGGCTTGATTCAAAAAGGAAAGATTTCAGCGTGCTACTCGTCTAATAAACCAGACGAAGCAGTGATTAATTAAAACCAAAAGAAATCACAAGTGAGTAATGGCACACATGGGTTCAAAGTGCTCACGTCTGTCGTGTCTCTGGTTGCTGCATATTGCTCAAACAAGCTGACAGATATAAATGACTTCTGACCCAGAATAAAAAGATTTGAAGGCAGGAGTGTCTTCTGCTTCACATATCAATAGATCTCAGCGGCCGTGAGCCGTCAGGGATTCTCATGGTTTTTTTCCAGGTTTGAAGAACCGTTTTACTGGTAAGAATGACATTTTTTCACATTCATATGACGTTAACAGACATGATAAGGGCCAGAGGACTCTTTATCATGTCTTTATAGAAAAAGAACCTGTAATAATAATCTTACAAATGAAGTGCGTCAGATCAGTCTCACGATTTAAAGTGATTTTCCGTGGTGGAAGACATTTTCTGAGGCTTCACTGCAGTGAAAGAAATTACACTGCTACTCAGATTACACTGACACTGATATGAGCGTGATCAAAAATCGTTTCAGAGTTCTCATTAATGGATGTGACGCTCAGCATGTCAGACTGAAACTTGTAATTGTTGTCATTAATTTGCTGATTATTTTCTCAGCCGAGGGAATCCGACGCTGAGAAAATAATCTCTGCGCTCACAAGGACCCCATCATAATGTCTGCATTGTCCAAACATCTGAAGAACAACATTCTCTCATTAACATTACTGTTTTAAAGTATTTTAAGTGGTTATGGATTGGATTTCAACAAAAATGCTGAAGCCGTCTGCTTCGAATTGAGGTTTTGATTGATGGAGGGATGCATGTCTCAAGCCAGTAACAGCAACGATTCAAAAGCCGTCACTGAAAACACCCATACGACGAGATAAAACAGCCTGGATCAATGCGATACATGTGACTAACAGAGCTCTGTGATCTGTGCAGTCATAGATCTGCTCCTCCACTCATGGAAATTATTCTTGGATTGCCTTGAGAGGCAGCCAAGACATGCCGCTTTGACTAAAAATCAAACATGCAGGGTACGCTGCATATGAAAGTCTTTACGGGACGCTGTGGTGTGCCTCATTCTTTGTTTCATTCACCCCTTCCCTCTGCTCCCTCTGTCTTGTCATTTTCGGGGCTGTGTAAGCTCTGTGGTTTTGGCACGCTGCTGCAGAGATCTTCGCAGTTCCTGTTGCGGGGAGAGTCAATCCCAGCCCAGCAGTGCTACGGTAACAGTCCTGCAGGGGCACAGAACTATTATCATAATTGTCATTTTACTAAACACAGCTATGATAAAGAGATATAAGGTTGTTGGCTTGATTTTTCCTGATATCTATCTATTTTGTCGTCTGTCTTTAATTCTGCATGTATGCAGCCATGGGAAGCAACGATGTAGCCGTTCACAGAAAGCACACTGAGAGACAGGATTAGTGGCCACTGTGAGAAACGCACAAACGGACCACTTTTCCGAATTGAAAACATGATTAAAAAAAAAAAAAACACATGGTATAAAAACAACTGGGGAGAACTGTTGAGCTGTCAAATGCCAAGGCTTTTTTTCTTCCTGTTCCCTCCACACATCTGGCAGCGCACACGCCGGCCAGAGCCAGCCACAAAAAGAAAAAAAAGACAGAAATGGAGAGAAGTGAGCAGGACAAGAGAACAGAGATGAGGCGTCCGCCAGTCTCCCGGCAGTGGAAGAACACGGCAAAAAGGAAAAGAAAAAAAAGATTAAATCAATAATACAGTTCGCATTGAGCCAAGACAATGGCAGCATCCATCCTCCGACTCCATCCAGCTCCACTTTTCTCCCAGCCGCAGCGACTGTTGGAAATGACCGTGACTTGACCGGGTATGAGACCCCAGACTGTCTGCCAAGGAGCCACAAGGAGCAAAAGGTCATGTTGAGAGTGGGGTTTGAGAGGCGACTCCATCCAAAGGGAAGGAGACTAATGCAGGGGTGGTTATGCACTGGCTGAATGAAAGGAGAGACAGCGGTTAGAGAAGGATGACTGGGATGAGAAGGAGCTGAGGCTCAGACTTCGTGTGTGTATTCATATAGTTCCCAGTTATGCATGATTCCTCCATGATGAGATCAAAATAAGTGATTGCATTCTTAAAGGGGTAAAATAATCCAGTTTGGACTTGAGGGAATGCATATAAAAATATACAGAACCAGAACTAAAAGAGGAAAACATATAAGCTTGATGAATGAATGTGAGCATGAATGTGAACGTGAAGCAGAAAAGCAGAAAAGTGATCAGTTTCCTCTAACTTGCATGTACAATAACTGATTTCCTTGTGCTATAATGATGCCTTGGCTGTATTTCACTTACTACAGACAAGGGACAGACAGCAGAATTAAATCACATGTGCACACATAGATTACCATCTACTGTTTAGCTGGAGGTCTGTGGTAATTTCACCAGGAAGATGCTTCATCCTCAGTCTTCATTCTAAATTACAGCAGATTCAAGAACTGCAGTTAAGATCTGCCACCATGCTGTGATTTTTTTAACAAAAGTTTGAATTAAACAAGAAATGTGGGATTAAAATTGTTGCCTTTTTTACAAAATTCCCATCTTTCTCAAGTTTGTTTTACAGTGGCTAATTCAGCTCTCTAACACATGATTTGAGTGAGGACTTCCAGCACTGCTGTGCTGCTGGATGGGTACTGCAGGCCAACAGAAAGACCCAGGATCTCAAAACATCTTGGTAATCATCTGATTTAATCATTTTTGGATCATTTATTGCCTTCTGAACCAAGAGGCCACAAATCAAGCCCACACCCTGACAGATATTCACCTGCAGGATTGTTCATTTACTTCCTGTGAGTATTTGTGGAGGAACTCCTTCTTTTGTCAGACTCAGGAAAGGCATAGTTCATAGATACCCTCACAAACTCCTTGTGTAAAGACTGGTAAAACATTGACTATGTAAGCAAAAGATCATAAAATTAGTCTTAAATAATTAAACAGCTCAGTAATGGACCAAGAGTGAAGTCCGGCCTTTGTATGATGGAGGAAATATAACATGACTGATCCATCAACTGGTGGTGTGCAATTCAACATTGGTATCAGAGATGAGAGTCCAAACATAACAAAACCCTTTGAAGATAATGTATGTAGTTTATAGAAGAGCTCCCCGGTCGTCCTTCACCCTCAGTGTCTGCAGGATGCCTCATGTTTGGAGTAGGTGGGCTGTGCGTTTCCTTAAGGGCTTCATTCGGTCGTCTATAAACAAACCGATGTACTGCATTCCTAAAGAGTATTGAATTGCATTGCACTGCATTCTTTTCCTTTGGTTTCCTCTGTTTAAGGAATATTATCTGAGGAAGACTGTGACTCACAGAGGGCTGTATGGAGCCCTTTGTGTGGTACATGGACTCCCCACTCCTTCGGCTGTGCAACGCCAGAGGTGCTCAAGAGCTACCGGCCAACATTCGCAGTGGAACCTCTCGCTTCAAATGATGTTTTCATGTCGACATCAGAAATGACTTCTGACACACTGTTGACCCGAGCTGCCTGGTCCGAGCTAAGCTTCATCTTCTCAGCCTTCCAGGCCAAACCACAGCCAGTCGTGGAGCTCTGTTAGTAAAATAACACTGCAGCAAAATATGTTCTCTTTAAAGGGGACCTATTATGGCATCTTTTTTTTTTTTTTTTTTTTTTTACCTTGTCTGCACACATATTATTGATTGATACCATGACGGTAGAAACCAAAAGTGTATATATGTGCATTATTACTATATGTAATATATACATATATATACGCACACATATGCGTACACATACATAAATATACACATACAAACCCAGTGTTTTTTTTTTTTTTTGTTTTTTTTGGGGGGGGGGGGTGACGACATCCACTGCCAATCCAGGAAGCAGGAACACACGGAGACACACGTCAAGCACTGGAAATCTGCAACAAAAAAAACACAAACAAAGCACGAAACCGGTTATGGCATCTAATACCTATTTTAAACAGGCCTTGAATGTCTTAAAAACAAGCTTTTGATTGTTTTTGCTAAATAAATTAGAAATTCAGCCTCTGAGCCATGTCTTTATCTTCCCATTCTCTAACCTCATTATCTATGTGGGATTCTGAGGGGGCGGGGCTATGATAACGAGGCTCTGTGCTGATTGGCTGCTTGAATGACACGATACACCGCTACGAAAAAATGGCGGAAGCTCCGGCCGGTGGAGTTGTTGTTGTTCTGGCCAGAGTTAGTTGTGGCCGTGGTTTCACGCATCGCTCTCGTCGTTTTGTAACGACAGGAGCAGAACCTGAACGGCTCGTAGAAGCCACATCACACTGGACGGCTCATCCGGGCGGCTGTACAGACACTGCAGAATTTGGTTGCTTTCCTCCTTCTCTGAGTTGGCAGGCTGAGGAGAGACCACTTTATATATGTTAAAGCAAGAGAAAACCTGTTTTTCATAATAAGTCCCCTTTAAGATATGAATAATTATGCTCTGTTAGGTTATTATTCGCAGCTCAGAAGTAAAAGTAAGTGATGATTGTCAACCATTGGTGATGCCTAAAAAGCACACCACAAATTATATATATATACATTGCTTTATTTAATTTTACCTGATATGGCATAAAATCTAACAAAATTATGTTTTTAGTCCTTTGTTTTTTTTATCCAGACTGCAAACAAGTTTATTTCTGCTGACAATTTGTACATTTCGACATTGGGGGGGTGAATGGAGATTGAGTCACATTTGGAGCCGGACCCTAGTGGTCAATCAGGGGAAGTGCAGCTCAACCAGGACGTTGGTTGGAGCCAACTGAAGATGTTTTAACCAGTGCTGTAGGCCGGTATCAGCGCTTTAGGTGGGCCGGTATGTGCCGGTACTGACACTTTTCAATTCCCCCCTCAGCTTGATGGCATTTTTTTCCAGCCTAGGGTGCGTACCAGGACTTTCCTCAATAGTCAGAACCCTCCGACCTCTCCACAGTTTACAGCTAGTTTTTTTTGTTGATAAAAAAAAATCAAGCAGACGTAGGTGTATCGGATGAGAGAAGAAGTGGAGAGAAAAAGGTGTGATGTTGACCACGGACAGTTGGTGTGGCAGGGTGGAGGGGATCAGGTGATGGGGCACAGGTGGGCCCATCAACCTCTCCACCCTGCCTGCCTTCATAAGGCGTGGCTGCACAGCAGCAAGGGGTCTCCCTGCGAAGCTGCTGCTGGCTGGAGTTGTTGGTGCACGTGTGATTGCAAATAAAGGAGTTCTGCACTGAAATCCCGTGTCCTCTCTGTCCTGTCGGTCGGGCCCCGTAGCACTCGCCCTGCTACAGTTGGATATTCAACATGTTCATGCAGAGACTCTGTGTAGGGCTGGTCAATATAATGAGTTTTTGAAGAAATATTTGAAGGTAAAAGGTAAAACTATATTAAAGGGGACCTATTATGAAAAACATGTTTTTTCTTGCTTTAACATATATAAAGTGGTCTCCCCTCAGCCTGCCAACTCAGGGAAGGAGGAAAGCAACCAAATTCTGCAGTCTCTGTACAGCCGCCCGGATGAGCCGTCCAGTGTGATGTGGATCTACGAGCCAATAAGATTCTGCTGATTTTCGTTACGTAACCAAAATGCAAACCACACCCACAACTAAACACTGTGTCCTAACTGCATGCGAGCGTCCGACTTTCGCGTCGCACTGCGTGACATTGGACGCTCTCTGTCCATCTCCCTCCAGCTGCCACTTTATTTAGGTTTTTGTAGTGAAATGATGAGGAATCATAGAGATAACTTCTCATTTCAACTAACTGGATCAGCCGTTCCCCATCTATGACCGTTTCCTACAGCGCTTTCTTTTTTTTTTTTTTTTTTTTTTTTTTTTTTTTTTTTTTCCTACCTTGTCTGCACACATATTATTGATTGATACCATGACGGTAGAAACCAAAAGTGTATATATGTGCATTATTACTATATGTAATATATACATATATATACGCACACATATGCGTACACATACATAAATATGCACATACAAACCCAGTGTTTTTTTTTTTTTTTTTTTTTTTTTTTTTTTTTTTTTTTGGGGGGGGAGGGGGTGGGGGGGGGTGGTGACGACATCCACTGCCAATCCAGGAAGCAGGAACACACGGAGACACACGTCAAGCACTGGAAATCTGCAACAAAAAAAACCACAAACAAAGCACGAAACCGGCACGGAGCCATCCAAAACACGAACAGCAATCGACCTAAATCTTGAGATCTGATCGCAGTCTGAGCTAAGCTATCGCTACCGCTACCTAAACCCAAAAACTAGAGAGCCAGCATGCAGGTGAACAAGCCAGTGTGTATGTCTATGTGTGTGTGTGTGTATGTATATGATCATGCATGTGTGTGTGTGTGTGTGTGTGTGTGTGTGTGTGTGTGTATGCGTGTGACTAAATTACTATATGTGTGTGTGTGTGTGTGTGTGTGTGTGTGTGTGTGTGTGTGTGTGTGTGTGTGTAATAAACCAAACAAAGCTCCACCTGAAGTGTATCTATAGTGGGGGAGGGGGGGGAGCAACCCCGCCACCCGTGAGACCAGAGGCCGACAAGGAAGAGCCCGGAACCCAGGCCACCGGCAACCCCACAGAGGGGAGAAGTAGGAGGGAGGCAACCCACCGCCTGCGAGGCCCCCCCCCCCCACCCGGCGGCGGCCGAGGGGGCCCGCGGGCGGGGCCCCCACGGCGCGGAAAGAAGCAGCCAGGGATCCCGCGGCGGCGGACCGCGACCCAGGCAATCCCCGGCCACCCGGTCCGGGCCGGACACGCGGCCAGGAGGCCCTCACCCTTCAGGCCAGCGACCCCCACCCGGCAGGGGGCCAGCCCGCCCGGAGAGACAGAGCCGCCCCGGCCGCCGACGCGGGCAGGCGCACCCGTCCCCCACGAAAGTGGCCCTCCAAGACCAGAGGGGCGCCCCGCCGTAGAGGCAGCGGGGGGGACCGGAGACGGGCCCGGAGAGAGGGAACCCCCCAACAAGGCGACACCCGCGCAGGCCCGACAACGGAGGGCCCCAGACCCAGGCATCCCATTCATTCATCCATTCACCTATCCGATACCTATACTAATAATAATATAATATACTATACATAATAATAATAATAATACTAATAATAATACTAATAATAATAATAATAATAACCATCTTTGTATAATATAATATTGATAAATTATTAAGTTTTTGATGTCCTGCCAATGGAGGCTCAAATCCTCCATGGCAGGACCCTCCCATACCGCATTCTCACCGACACAGACATACAATCACGCACCGTTTCCCCCTCCCCGGGGGGATCCAGCACCGCCAGAAGGCACCCCAGGCTGCACGGCGGGCCCCGCCAGGCCCGGGTAACCCGACCCACCCGTCCCAGGCCCAGGCCGGTGAGGGAACGCGGGTGATGTGGGACCCCCTCCCGCCCCTTGTGTTGAGTGCATGTGATTAATGCCATAAAAACAGGGAGGAGGGAGGGCCAAGTATCGATTGACACAGACCCCCCCCCCTCCCGAACTACGTGTCCTTGTCAAATGTATTTATTAAGTGTTGAATGTGCAGTGTCTAGTTTGCTGTTAAAACCGTGAGGTGGGGAGTGCCAGGCCCCGCGGGACAGTGCCCCACACGACCCGGACCCCCCGCCTTTCGCCTATGTGCGTATGAATCGTGTAGGGGGGGCAAGAGGGGGAGCGGAGGCCGAAGCCAGGAAGCAGGACCAGCAAAGCCGGCCCTGATAAGACACCCGCGTCCCCCCACCGGCCGTCCAGTAGACGGGGGCCGGCCCCCCGAGCCGGGCAAGGGCCCCACCGTACCTCCAAGGGCGCCCCCGGCGCCGCCGGAGCCCCCAGACGGAGGAGGACACGGTCCAACATCCTCCCATTCATACTGACAACATAAGACATAGATACCTGGGAATGGTGCCACCCCGCCGTCGCGCCCGCCCGTGCACCCCCCGGTCAGGGGAAGCCCGCTCCCCGGACCCGGCCCCACCCCCCCCCGAGGCCACCCCGGCGGACACCCCAAGGGTCCCGGAGTCCCCACATCCGCAGGGGCACTTGGCCCCCGCCCAGCGACGGAGGACCAAGGCAGCAATGCCCCCCCAGCGCAGACAGCCACCCCCCACCCAGGCAGGGCCGGGCCCTCCGGGTGGGACCCCCACGTCCACGGCCCCGCCCCCCCCGGGAGGCCCGGAGACGCCCCAGCCACAGCCCCCCGCCCGAGCCCTCCCCAGCCACCCCCCCCCACTGCCATGAGGTAACCCCCCCCACAGGCCCCCAAGGCCCCCACCGGCTAGGGACAGGGCCCCGCGGCCCCCCCCACCGCCCCCCAGGGGCCACCAGAGGCCCGCGCCCCAGACCCCCCAAGCCGACCCCCAACCCCAAGGGCTACGAGATCACCACCCCCCCGCCCCCACTAGGTAACGAAGCCAATAAACGGGGACCACAGAGAGTGCAATTCAGCCGAATGTTGTTCAGTGGAGGCAGACATTATCTCACTACTAATATGATCTGATAAAAGATTCCTAAAATGGTTGATACATAAACTGGATTTTTGTTTCCAATTTACTAAAATGGTTTTCTTTGCGATACATAAGGCAGTGAGAACCCGGTGTGTCCAATTAGGATCTATTTGAGTGTCTCCCAGGTGACCTAATATACATACCGTGGGGCATACTGGGATTCTGTGGTTGATCCATGTGGATAAATCCTCACAAATCTCCTTCCAGAACCTCTGTACCGGTGTACAGAACCATAAAGCATGCATATAATTATCTGGGGTGTTCTCTGTGCACTGTGAACAGATATTAGAGGTGACAAAGCCCATCTGGAACATCCTTTGTCCAGTATAATGTATTCTATGAAGAACTTTGTACTGTATAAGTTGTAGGTTTGGGTTTTTAGTCATAGTAAACGTATTTAAGCATATTTGTGACCAAGAAAACTGGTCGGTATTAAGAGAGAGATCCGCCTCCCACTTAGAGATCGGGAGAGAGACTGAATCGTCCAGTTTAGACACTAACCTGTAGAGTTTTGATAACAACTTTAAAGTGCTTAGATTCAATAAATCTATTATCTTAGCGGGAAGTTGTAAATCTAGTTGGCTAATTTTGTATGTTTTATTTATTATTGCCTTAAGTTGTTGATACTCTAAAAATTTATTCCTGCTAACTCCGTATTGAACAATAAGTGTATTGAAAGGTACAAACTGTCCTCCTACAATTACGTGCTGTAAGTACCGTATTCCTTGATCTCTCCATTGAACGAAGTTAACCATCTTTTTATCATTTTTCACGATGTCTGGGTTGTTCCATATGGGTGTACGGTCACATGGAAAAAGTGAAATTTTAGCTATTTTAAGAAATTCCCACCAAGCTGATAAAGTTGTGCTAATATTAATGCTTTTGAAACATTGATGACGTTTGATACTTTGACTAATAAATGGTAACTCTGAGATTTCTAGTTCATTACAAAACACTTGCTCTGAGTCCAGCCATTGACTATCTAAAGGATGATCTTTTGACCATTTTACAATATACTGTAACTTACTGGCTATGAAGTAATACTGAAAATTAGGTAATTCTAAACCTCCATATTCTTTGGATTTTTGCAATGTCTTTAAACTAATACGTGGAGTTTTATTTTTCCACAGAAATTTTGATACATATGAGTCCAACGATTTAAACCAGGAAAGAGGGGGTTTGCATGGTATCATTGAGAAAAAATAATTTACTTTTGGTAAAACCATCATTTTAATGGTGGCTATTCTACCCATGAGCGAAATGGGGAGAGAGCTCCATCTGGAAAGATCATCTTCTATTTTCTTTATAAGCTGAACATGATTTAATTTTATTAACTCTGACAGCCTAGGGGAGATGTTTATGCCTAAATATCTAATGTTCCCTGATTGTAATTGAGTATTGGTTATATTCCTAAAATTGCAGTTAACACACAGAACAGTGGATTTAGACCAATTAATAGAATAATCAGACAGAGATGAAAATCCCTCTATAAGTGCAATTGTCTGTGATAGTGAAGATCGTGAGTTCTGGAGGAAGAGGAGTACGTCATCCGCATAAAGACTAATTTTGTGCTCTAATATTTTACATTGTATACCTTTAATATTTTGATTTTGTCTAATAGCTGCTGCTAAAGGTTCAATAAATATTGCAAATAATGAGGGAGAGAGAGGGCAACCCTGTCTAGTGCCTCTTTGCAAGGTAAAACTTGTAGAGATTTGATCATTTGTCCTTACACGTGCCTTGGGAGAGCTGTATAATATTTTTATCCAGTCAATGAAAGATTCGCCAAATCCAAATTTATGCAAAGTTGCCAATAGAAACTTCCAATTTACCTTATCAAATGCTTTTTCCGCGTCTAAGGATATAATAGTAGTCTCCTGTTTATTGATACTCGAATAGTCTATAATATTTAATAATCTGCGAATATTAGTAGACGAATGTCTACCTTTAATGAAGCCTGTTTGATCCGGATGTATAATAGAAGGGGTGACTCTTTTCAGACGTTCAGTGATGGCCTTGCTAATTATTTTAAGGTCTACATTTATCAATGAAATTGGGCGGTAGCTCGATGGGAGCAAGGGATCCTTGTCCGGTTTTAATAAAAGACTAATATTAGCAGAGTTCATATTTAAGGGTAAGCTTTTATTTTCCCTAGCATTTAGAATCATTTTATAAAATGTTGGTGCTAATATACTCCAGAATTCCTTGTAAAATTCAGCTGGGAAACCATCTGGGCCCGGAGCTTTATTATTGGGCATATGTTGAAGAGCTTCATGGAGTTCTCCTATTGAGAGCGGTGAGTCTAAATTCATAACCTGTTCCTGATGTAACTTCGGCAGATTAATGTCTCCAAGAAACTCATTAATGGATTGATCAGATGGTTCAATTTGTGACGAGTATAATTTATAGTAAAAGTCTCTAAAGACTGAATTTATTAAACAGGGGTCATGTGTAACTCCCCCTGACTGGTCCTTAATGGATGTTATGGTTGTTTTTTCTTTGTTTATTTTTAATTGATTGGCTAAGTATTTTCCCGATCTGTTAGCATGTGCAAAGTTTTCCAGGCGAAGCCTTTGTACTAGAAACTGCGTTTTTGCGTCAATTATTTTATTTAATTCTATTTTAGTTTTCCTTATTCTGTTAAGGATACGTTCGTCTGCAGAGGTCTGGAAGGCCTCCTCTAGCGTCTTTATTTCACACTCTAATTCTTTTGTTTTTAAGTTGTCTTTTTTTTTCTTATTTGAAGAAAAGGAAATTATTTTGCCTCGCATTACTGCTTTTCCTGCTTCCCATAGAACGCTCGCTGATATTTCCGGCTGGTCGTTATTTTGTAAAAATATATCCCATTCTTTCTTAAAAAAATTAATAAAGTCGGGGTCTTTGAGCAATGATGTATTAAATCTCCAAACTTTGGAGGATGATACGCTCCCCCTCTTCCCCAGAGTGAAAGAAACAGGTGCGTGATCGCTAATAATGATTGGGTGAATTTGTGATTCTGAGATATCTCTCATCAGAGAGCTACTGACTAAAAAATAATCTAACCTAGAATATGAGTGATGAACGGCTGAGAAAAAAGTGTAGTTCCTAAGGGTTGGGTGTAGAGAGCGCCATGTATCGCAAAGACCCAGATCATTCATGTATTGCTTAACAATACTTGCTGACTGCCGACTCCTGTGTCCGCCTGCATTACTGAGCCTGTCCACTCCAGGGTCCAGAACCATGTTGAAGTCTCCTCCGATGATGACTGTGTTGTCTAGGTGAGCAGAAAGTGAGGTGAAAAAAGAGTGAAAAAACGAGGAGTCATCAACATTTGGACCATATACATTAGAAATACATAAATTCAAGCTTTGAATTTGCAAGACTAAAATTAAATATCTACCCTCTGAGTCAATGTGAGTGTCCTTTACGGTGAAATTTACTCTTTTATTAATGAGAATTGCTACCCCTCTTTGTCTGGAGTTGTAACAGGCGCAGAAAACATGCGGAAATTGTGCCGTGGCCAATGCATCTACCGAAGCTTTAACTAAATGAGTTTCTTGCAGTAGGACAATGTCTGCCTGCAGAGTTTGTATATGGTTAAGAAGTTTTAATCTCTTTGCCGTGTTCCCGGCTCCGTTTACGTTCCAGGTGACAAACTTTAATTTATCCATAAGCCAATCATTGAAAGTAACATTATATGTAAGTGGTAATGTTGCATGAAAAGCTGTTGTATGTGTGTGTGCCATGTTATTCTAGATGTGTGAAATGTGTGTTTGTACCAATTTACCAAACCGAGAAAGAGAGTGCAGCAGAGTGGGACATAGAGGGAAAAAAGAAAAAAAAAGGGGAAAGGGAGTGAGGTGGGGGGGAGGGAGATAATTCTAAACATGATAGAAAAAGAAATAGAGAAAGTAAAAAAAAGAGAGAGAAAGGCAATCACCAGTGTGAGCCTATAACTTACCGAGACTAGCAGAGCAAGAATTATTAATACATTAATATATGCCGAGAATATTTTATGAAACTATATCTAATCTAATCACCAAGTGTTTATGTAACTATATCTAACCTAATCACCAGTTAGTAAGAAAGAAAGAGAGGAAAAGAAAGTAAATTTTGTACTCATCCTTTTTTAGAAGAGCCAGGGCGTGATGTTGGAGTCGCGGTACAGTTGTCCGTTCACGTACAGCTTGTCCACGGTGATGACAGCACGAGATCCCTCCGTCATGAACCTCCTCCGGACCGGGAAGAGGACTCGGCGACGGTCCAGGATCTCCCGGGGGAACTGGTCGTTCACGGAGAACGGCAATCCGCGTAGCTGTGGCCCCCTTCTTCTCACAAGCTCTTTGTCTTTATAGTGTTCGAATTTAGCAACAATGGGCCTGGGTCTCTGGGCTTCGGGTCTTCTTCCTCCTAGGCGATGGACGCGGTGAAACGTGATGGAGTTCGCCAGGTCTTCTGGAAGCTTCAGGTGGTTCCGGATGAAATCCTGGACGGATTGTTCAGGATCTTCATCAGGTTTTTCCGGGATCCCCGAGAACACCAAGTTGTCCCTCATGGAACGAGCTTGAAGGTCTAAAACGGCCTCCTTTAAAGATTTATTTTCATTTTGGAGTCGGCTAAAACCCTCTGACATGGATTTCATCGACTTCTTCAGATTGGTGTTTTCAGCCATCAATTTTTCCACCTGCTGGTTACCGTATTCCACAGCTTCTCTTAATGACTGGAATTCCTTGTGCAGGACTTCCACCAGGGATAAACGGGAGTCATGGGAGGCCAAGCGGGTGTCAATGGACCTCAGAATGTCCGCGGTGGTATTTCCTGGAGGAGAAATTGCTCCAGGGGAATCCTCAGGACGGCAACGCTTCGGCGTGGAGGAAGCGCCGGAGGACGCGCCCCCAGACTTCTTCACCATGACAAATCTCTCAAAATACTCGTCTATAGATGCGTCTAAAGATTCGCTTTGCTCCAGGTTGGGTTCGGAATTATATAATCTAACTATAAACTACCCTTTCGTTATTTTAAACTGAGAATATAATCGTTTTTAAAGCATTTATTGAAAACGAAAGTATTACCTCGCCATGTTGGATTCTGCTACCTCGTTCTCGCGATACTACCACATCTCGTGGTGCGTTCGCTCCTACAGCGCTTTCAACGCGAGCGACAGGAAGAAAATAGAAGCAGGGCGTCCAACAAATGTTCAGCTCAAAACGGCGCGCAGCGCTGCGTCGCTCTCGGCCAGTAAGGACAGTTCAATAGAAAATAAAGCAATGGAATTGATTTTGTCGCTGACGCTCGCTCGCATCGCATTGCATGCAGTCAGGACACGGTGTAACTCCGTCGGCCGGAGCTTGCACAGGCCCCTAATACTGCAAAGATATCGATTCAACAGAAGGAAACAGTAATACATTTTCACTTTTTTATGTTTTTGAGGTGCTTTTATTTTATATCTTTATTTTTCCAATGATATTTCCATGCCATGGTAACACTGTGAAGGTTAAAGTTAATAAACATGGCTTTATAACACTGAATTTGGCTCATGTGGATTTGATTTAGAGCGGGCTTTGTTCTTTGTCATTTATGTACAATAAAAGATGGATAGACTGACAGACATACTGTACACATATCATCCATGTTCTGAGGAGTAGATCAGGGGCATAGTTCACAGACTTACCACTTACACACACACAATGATAAATACACCAGCCTTTCAAAGTCAACTCCTTCCCCGTCTCCCCCGTATCAGCCCTAACACAGTCATCAGGTTGGAGAGCTGCGCCATGAAGGCTGCGGCGCTCACTTGGATGTGTCGGAATCGCCCCCAGAACCACCCAGCCACACACACATGTGCAAGTTGTTGTTATGATGTTTGTTAAATTTGTTATGAGTATGTTGCTTTTCTGTGCTGAGGTGGGTTTTTTTGCACTTTCACACTGTGTGATGCCTTTCTTTTCCTCCTCCATCCCGGTGTCACCCTTTCTCAGCTGATTGCACCAGTGGACCCATGTGATATGTTGTCATCTGTTTTGTCTTTATTTTTCTGTTGTCTTGATGGGTTGTACTGGCAGAAAATTCACGTGGCTGGGACGCTAGCCCCGAGACAAATAAAGCTTATTCATTTTTGTCCCATATCCGTCTGATAGACAGCAGGTCATAGGGGGAGTACCAGCACACACTCATATCCCTGGTGTTAACAGTTAGAAACAACTCTGATCTGCTTTTCAGCTGTGCTTCTTCTTGCTTTAGGATTTTATGTAAATTAATCACAACGGTGCCAATAATAGACATGTAACTGTTTTTTTATTATACAGTGGATACTAAATGTCTTCACACCCTTAAAAAATTTCAGGTTTTAACAATATAAAGACATATTTTTTTGTGATATTGATATTTGTATTGGAAAAAAAAACAACCCTCCCTTTCATAACTGGGGCTCTAACTGTCCTCGGAGTTAACCAGTCACATTTTACATCAGGCCTGTAGGTAAATGACTTACAGCTGCTATCAATTAAAGTAATTCAGATTAAACCCAGATAAAAGTCAGCTGTTGCTGTATTATTTGCGTAAATGTTTGGGGCTGCATTCTGCTGAGAGCCACGGAGAAAACTGGAAGACCTATTTATTGAAGCACCGATCGGGAGAGGGACATAAAAGAATTTTGAATGTGCTGATTTTACCGAGGAACCCTGTAAAAAGCTGTCAAAACCTCAAAAGTGGAGAAAATGTAGCATTACAGACACATGGTAAAGATCAGGATGACCCCTCCCCCCCAAAGCGGTTGAGAGGACGATGAGAAAACGTATCAGGAAGGCAACCAAGAGGCCGTCAGCAGCACTGAAGGTACTATAGCAGGCTCAGTCTCCCCAAAACCATGTTGGAACATGGGTTATGGTCTAATGCAGGGGTCGGCAACCCAAAATGTTGAAAGAGCCATATTGGAGCAAAAACACAAAAAACAAATATGTCTGGAGCCGCAAAAAATGAAAAGTCTTGTATAAGCCTTAGAATGAAGGCAAATGGCGAAAGGTGAAATGTCGAGAAAAAAGTTGAAATGTCGAGAAAAAAGTCAAAATTTCAAGAAAAAAGTCGAAATGTCGCGGAAATAGTCAAGATTTTGAGAAAAAAGTCGAAATCTTGAGAAAAAAGTCGAAATGTCGAGAAAAAGGTTGAAATGTCGAGATTAATGTTGAAGTACAATCTCGAGAAAAAAGTCGAAATGTCGAGAAAAAGTCGAAATGTTGAGAAAAAAGTCAAAATTTCGAGAAAAAAGTCGAAATGTTGAGAAAAAAGTCGAAATGTCGAGGAAATAGTCAAAATTTCGAGGAAATAGTCAAAATTTAGAGAAAAAAGTCGAAATGTCGAGAAAAAAGTCGAAATGACGAGAAAAAAATCGAAATGTTGAGAAAAAAGTCGAAATATCGAGATAAAAGTCGAAATGTCGAGATTAAAAAGGAAAAGAAAAAGGAAGAAAAAAGAGAAAAATGGAAAAAAAGAATGAAAAAAGAAAAAAGAAGAGAAAAAAAGGAAAAAAAGAGAAAAAAAAAGTATGAAAAAAAGGAAAAAAAAGGTAAAACATTTTTGAAAAAGCTCCAGGAGCCACTAGGGCGGCGCTAAAGAGCCGCATGCGGCTCTAGAGCCGCAGGTTGCTGACCCCTGGTCTAATGAGAAAGACTGAACGTCTTGGTTTTAATTCTAATAAGGTACGTTTGGGGGAAAACTAATCCAGAACACCAACAGTGAAACACGGAGAAGGTAGCATCATGCTTTGGGCCTGCTTCTCTCCGGCTGGGACGAGGGCACTTGTCAAGATAGATGGGAAAATATTACCTCCAAATACCACGACATAATCTGTCAAATAAATTTAAAAAAAGAGGAATTTCCCATTCAAACGCGACAAGGACCCAAAGGAAAAAGAGCTGCGATCGATCGATGGATAGATGGAGGCAGCGATTCTAAGCAGCACTGTAAGAGTTGTGCTAAAAACACGGCCTCACTGGATCGTTGCTTCAAACATCTGTTGGAAAGATTTCTGCAGGATTTTTGTCAGTAATCCAAATAATTACACATTTTGGTTGAAATAGAAGAATTTCTAAATAATTTGCCAAGTTCAAAACCATAATATCATTGTAAGCTCCAAAAAAACAAACAGAGCCATGAGTATGAAATGTTTCGTACATCGACTGTATTTTCTTCTGAGGTTTATGTGACACTAAAGCAGCTTCGCTGAGGAGGAACACTACACACACTCTTCACTTCACACTAACTCACTTCGTCCCTTCGCTAACACCACATTTAACAGAGCACTTTTGCATACTTGTGGAAGCTGCAAGTCCCATCAAAGCCACATTTCCTTCATTAAGTTATATTTTATTGGCACAGATTTCTGGGTACGGCCTGTTTCAACAAGACCTCAACAGACTGAGCATGGCTCGGTTATCAAAATTGAGGAAGTGTAAGGATCCCAGGGCAGATGCTCAAACCTGCTGGGGGGAAATTCCCTGTTTTTTGACACAATATATGATCACTATCTATATTATTGTCTGTGGTTGAAATCTTTATGATGCCTTAAGGAGCTAGTAATGCAGCATGCAGCAGCATCACATCACATATTTTCTATTTCACAGACATTTAAATTGTATTTGCACCTCAAACCAGTGGAAAATATCTTAATATACCTCTCCTCTGTTTAATTTCACATATCAAATACTCTGTGAATCATGTGTAAACATTATCTAAACATGATCTCTAATTGATTTAGTGTTTCTACCCAACTGTGCCCTCAAATCGTTTTAAAAACAGCAAGCAAAGCTGGTTTCCATTTGGCCGCTTACTTTAACTACTTAATGGTTGCTGAATGCCATAATCACTGCAGCTCGAGATAAGTTTCTCAGTGGCTCCCCAAGAAAACAAACCTCTGACTGACATTAGTTGCCTGGGATTTGACTGAAATCCAGCAACATAACAATCCTCGACGGCTTTTCAAGTCTCAACACCTGACGGGATTCAGAGGTGGGGCACGGTTCAATGAGGAGCCGCCCGAACCAGAGCTCATGTCACGACTTGTGTCTTGTCTTTACCCTCATTATTCAGACTTGGAAAAGTACTTTCACTGTTTGCTCTGCCTTTTTTCCGGTTGAGAGAGCCCACTGAAAAGCCCGTACTTGTTGCAATTCCCATTGCAGACTTTGTCTTTTGTGTTTAAGAGTGTGATGAATCCGCTCACGGTGTTATTGCACACCCGGTGCCACTCAGCGCGGTAAACCTCAGGTGGGTTTTCCCTCCCAGAGGCCGCCAGTGAACCTGCGTGGAGATGTTCTGCACCTGCTTGGGGAAACCCAGCCATTCCTGGTGTTACGTCTCCTCTCTCGGGTCTCTCTCCTCTTCATCCTGCCATTGCAACCATGTAATGAAGTGCTAATGAGCCCGTCACTCCAGCTGTCATTCACTCAGTCATGGGAGTCACGGCAACAGATGAACCAGAAAAAGGTGGGTAAAGCTAGCTGACAGGAAATCTAGGTCAGGTAGTGTTTATTTATTTATTTAATAACATGTATTTAAAGGAGCTTGGGCTCCTTTTAAGAAATGAGACTCTCTAGCGCCACCCTTCACCACGACGGCCGTCGGGGGTACTGCAGCCAACAGTGAAGCCGGCACAGGAGAACGGGGAGAACGTGCATGCAGCGTCATGTGACGTCACATCCGCAGCCCAGCGCGGGAAATTCGGGACCGAATTGCAGCACATTTTGCAGCACACAGCCTGTTCAAGGCAAAGGAGAGATACACTAGAGGGCTCATTCTTTTGGGTTTGGAACGCTTCATCTGACATTATTACTAGAAAACTTAAAATGTATACGAATTTTTTTCATAAATCTTGCCACAATCCGGCCTCAAGCTCCTTTAACCAGGGAGAAAAACTCTTTAGATTTAAATTGTCCTTCTCAAGATCGCCAAAGTTGATTTATAACAACTAATTTTAGCACAACAAACATTCAAAAACAAGTACTGCAGATCAGAAACCAAAAAAATACAAGCCAGCTTAAAAAGCCAGAAAAAATTCAGAAGAAGTAGTAAAAGCTACTAAGACAAATGAGCAGTTTCAACCAACGAGTCATTAAAATAATTGAGGCAGCGTATTATTTGATAATCACAGAAAGGAAAACAAAAAGGAACTGGGCCTAATTTAAAAATACCTGCTTGTGAAGAAGGAGATGGTTATCAGGGAAGCAGAAAGCATCCATTAAAGAAAGAAAGACAGAAGATTGTATGCGATTGCCGGTACGGTCTAATCGCTCTCGAGTGTTTCTCAGCAGTCACGAGATAGATCTCGTGAGCTTCATGAGACCTGACGTGAGTTTGATCGTCTCTGACAGTGTTTATGGTTCTTATGGCGTACTTGGAGTCATACAAAAGATGCTTATAAATGATTGTGTTCTGACCTCATACTGGGCAGCGGGGCGGTTTAGCGCTTAGCAGTGTTCCTTAACAGAGAGAAGGTTAGAGGTTCCACTCCCAGGCCCAGCGGGAGTCTTTCTGTGGGGGGTTTGCATGTTCTCCTCTTCTCCAGGTACAGTCCAAGGGTGAGTGTGAGCATGTGTGGTTGTCCATCTTTCTGTGGCCCCGGGATGAACCGGAGCCGTGTCGGCCGTGCGGCCCTGCATCGGGCTGGGACCGGCTCCAGCAGCCCCCTGACCCCGCACAGGATGGAGCAGCTAGTGAATGTACGAATGTGGGATTCTTAACAACTTTACACAGCTCGACGACTGGAACGAACCCCAGTTCCTAACTCCACTCAGTTCAGTTCATCTGTTTGTTTTCTATTTTTCTTAAAGGAGCATGAGGCTCCTTTTAAGAAATGAGACTCTCTAGCGCCACCCTTCGCCACGATGGTCGTCGGGGGTACTGCAGCCAACAGTGAAGCCGGCACGGGAGAACGGGGAGAACGCGCATGCAGCGTCATGTGACGTCACATCCGCAGGACAGCGCGGGAAATTTGGACCCGAATTGCAGCACATTTTGCAGCACACAGCCTGTTCAAGGCAACGGGAACGCTTCATCTGACCTTATTACTAGAAAACTTAAAACGTATACGAATTTTTTTCATAAATCCTGCCTCAAGCTCCTTTAACTTTCCTTCTTTTCCTTTTTTTTCCCTCTAATAAGAGCCATACTTGGATGCAATATTCTACTGTTTTACAATTATATTTTGTTTTATTATTGCCAGTACAGTTATCAACCAAATATATATGAAGGCCAAACAGTTTACATGAGGTAAATATATATATTGACTCTGTAGCTATTGTTGTTGACCGATAACTGGTGCTGATGGTGTACCAAAGAAACAAATAAACATTTATTTTACTTTACTTTATTTATTTTTTCTGGAGGGGAGTATTCACTATTTTAAGGTGACTCATCTGAATGTTCGAGAGACGGATGTGAAGGTCCCTTTTTTGCTGTCCCTTTACAGATGCATCTTCTTTTTGATTTCTTCTTGATTTCTCTAATTACTTGATATTAATCTTGGATTGACTGTACATTGGACTTTGGTTGATGATTTGTTTTACTTACTCATTTGTTGATTTATTTATTTAATTTTTATTCTTTTTATGAAAATATTGATACTGCGAATATGTAAATCCTGTATGGCTGACTTTATTTCTTTAATAAAAAGTTGAATAACAAAAGAGCTCTACGACTGGAACGCAGTAAGTCATGCTGTGGTGCAGCACAGCCGTTTGCTCCGTTCCAGAAATGAGGATGTATCTATACATTTATTGACCTTTTCTTAAACCCAGGAGAAAAAAATCTTTAAAATGTTTCAGGACTGTCCTCGTCCAGACAGACAAGAGCTCTTTTGTCTTTTTTGTGCTTCCTGTTAACTTTGTCCCTTCATAGGGGTCGCCACAGCAGAGCTTCGTGTTCTGCATATTGATATGATATTGGGTTTATTTATTTATTTTATATTAGATTTACTTCCTGACACAAGCTGCCCCATTTATCCAAAATTGTGTACAGCAGCACAAGTGTCCGGGGTGCCTTGCCTAGCAACACTCTAGCATGCCAACTGGAGTACCATTTTTTTTTCTTCCATTTTTGCATATAAATGCTAAAAAAACATGAAACAATTGATATGTAAAGCGGTACGTTTACATGCACTAAAATAAAGTTGAATTGTTGCCTTAATCCGACCGATATCAAAGTTTTAAAAGCCATGTATATTGTACAACTTAGCCAGGCTGTAGTCGAACCGAACTGAAGCTCTTGAGATCGAGCTTTTAGTGCCAGATAATGCGTCCTAATCTGAGTTATTCCAGCATGTATATGTAACCCACGCTTAGCCGAGCTACTGACTGTAGTGACGAGCCGCGGGAGCAGGAATAACAACAGTCACGGCATCACAACAACATTGTAACAGAAGAAGAAGAAGAAGGAGTCTCTGGTGCATTTTACCTACAACATGATCAGGCTTAGTGTGTACGACATTTACAGAGCTGCATCATTAGGGTCCATTATTTTGCATGTTGTTGTCCTTGTCATTACCCGATGTGAGTCGCTACCCGATTTGAGTCACACATGCGCAGTCGCGTCCAACATCGTCGGCCATCTTGGAAAGCAACATACGGCAACACCACTTGGACAAACTACAGTTACGTCGCCAGACTTGATAGATGAGATCTAAACACACACTTGTTTTGATATACACTACTCACAATAAGTTAGGGATATTATTATTTACATGATTGCTTTTCCTATTTGGTCTGAATTTTTTTTTTTTTTTTTCTTTTTTTTACCTTGTCTGCACACATATTATTGATTGATACCATGACGGTAGAAACCAAAAGTGTATATATGTGCATTATTACTATATGTAATATATACATATATATACGCACACATATGCGTACACATACATAAATATACACATACAAACCCAGTGGGTTTTTTTTTGGGGGGGGGGAGGGGGTGGGGGGGGGGGGTGACGACATCCACTGCCAATCCAGGAAGCAGGAACACACGGAGACACACGTCAAGCACTGGAAATCTGCAACAAAAAACCACAAACAAAGCACGAAACCGGCACGGAGCCAACCAAAACACGAACAGCAATCGACCTAAATCTTGAGATCTGATCGCAGTCTGAGCTAAGCTATCGCTACCGCTACCTACCGTGTGTGTGTGTGTGTGTGTGTAATAAACCAAACAAAGCTCCACCTGAAGTGTATCTATAGTGGGGGAGGGGGGGGAGCGACCCCGCCACCCGCGAGATCAGAGGCCGACAAGGAAGAGCCCGGAACCCAGGCCACCGGCAAACCCCACAGAGGGGAGAAGTAGGAGGGAGGCAACCCACCGCCTGCGAGGCCCCCCCCCCACCCGGCGGCGGCCGAGGGGGCCCGCGGGCGGGGCCCCCACGGCGCGGAAAGAAGCAGCCAGGGATCCCGCGGCGGCGGACCGCGACCCAGGCAATCCCCGGCCACCCGGTCCGGGCCGGACACGCGGCCAGGAGGCCCTCACCCTTCAGGCCAACGACCCCCACCCGGCAGGGGGCCAGCCTGCCCGGAGAGACAGAGCCGCCCCGGCCGCCGACGCGGGCAGGCGCACCCGTCCCCCACGAAAGTGGCCCTCCAAGACCAGAGGGGCGCCCCGCCGTAGAGGCAGCGGGGGGGACCGGAGACGGGCCCGGAGAGAGGGAACCCCCCAACAAGGCGACACCCGCGCAGGCCCGACAACGGAGGGCCCCAGACCCAGGCATCCCATTCATTCATCCATTCACCTATCCGATACCTATACTAATAATAATATAATATACTATACATAATAATAATAATAATACTAATAATTTGGTCTGAATTTTAATGAAATAAGTAAAAGTTCCCTTTGATATTACTAATGATGAATGAGAAGAAACACCATTTTCATTAGTTTAATATTACCCCAAAAATTTTGACAATAAAAATAGTCTCTCACAATATTCCTAACTTATTGTGAGTAGTGTATATATATATATATATATATATATATATATATATATATATATATATATATATATATATATATATATATATATATATATATATATATAGATATACATACATATATATACATATATAGTGTGTGTGTTTAGATATGATCATATATAGAGAGAGATGCATAGATATGTTCATATTTTTTCAGTTGGGAATGGTATAAACTAACACATTTTTAACATTACATTACATTACAATCATTTTACATTCATAGAGCTGGATTTGGATTTCCTATAAAAGTTTTGGTAATGAAAAAAGGCCATCGGGTAATGACAGTTTGTCCAAGTGGTGTTGCCGTATGTTGCTTTCCAAGATGGCCGATGATGTTGGACGCGATTGCGCATGTGTGCTTAAGGCTTTTCTCCCACTATGGGAGTTTTTACCTGCCATTGTTTATATAATAATTGCTTGGGGGTTTATGTTTATGTTTATGTTTATGTTCATGTTCTGGATCTCTGGAAAGCGTCTAGAGATAACATCTGTTGTATTAGACGCTATATAAATAAAATTGAATTGAATTGAATTGAATGTGTGACTCAAATCGGGTAGCGACTCACATCGGGTAATGACAGTCCTCCTTCACGCTTGTTTACTAAATGTACCGGAAGAACTCCAACGCGAAACCGTGTGTGGCGACACCTAGCGTCCCGGAGTTGAACGCACCTCACTCAATAATCGTTTTTCTCGTGCATACTTGGATTTCTCTGAACCTCCAGTTTAATCCTTAGCTAGATTGTTGCCAATAGCTTGATTTAGATGTACATGTAACCGCACTGCGTAGTTCTTCAGGAGTCATTATAAACAAAGCTGGCAACGTTCAGTCAAAACTTCTGCAGTCAGATGTTGCTGCATCTCAAATATTTCAAATATGTTTAAATTCATGAAGTGAGGCCAGATCCTTGCGGTTCAGATGGGTTCGGGGTTGATTTCATGGGGAAGGAGCAGCAGGTTTAAAGGCCTTTCCCTCCTCATCTCAGTTCAGGCTTTGGGCAAGTTAGAAGAATCAAGTCTCTGGAGCAAAGAGAGAAACGTGAACAGGTTTTTGTGTGAGTGTGGGGAATTTAGGTCTGTGGGAAGGAATGAAGAACACCAAGAACAGGTTTGAAGTTAACTTTATGGTGATTTGGTGAGACACAGCAGATCATCCACCCGATCAAGCAGCTCCAGAGGTGAGTCACGGTTCTAAGGTTTGTTATAAACTTCACATCTCCAAGACAGATGAGATCCAGTACATGCAGAGAAATATGCACAAAAATGAAATAACCATACCAGTAGTCTGCAAGACTCAATTCTGATGAAAAAAGGAAAGGGGGGGAAAAAAAAAAATCTTTGTTGGTGTTTTAGTCCCTTGAGAATCTTCAGCAGCGTATTGTCATGTTGTGAATCTGAAAGGCATCTTCTGTGATTGGTCAAAATACGACGTCACATTTCAAAACTCCTCCCAGCAGCGATTTTAGCCACAAACACATGCTATTGTCAGGCTGTGTGCCCATTATCACACTAATATAATATAATACCAGGTTTATATTAGTTGTGTTTCCATTACACTTTTGCGTCCAAGAACATCCACTCTCTGAATTTGTTATGAAGCTAGCGCTGCTGGGGGTCGGTGTTTCCATTGAACAGTGTTTTTTGAATACCGTAAGTGTAATTCTCATAACTTTCCGTATCTCCTGCAAGACTTAGAAGAAAGAAAATGGTCATAAACATCTTTAGTCTTTGACAAATTATAACGACTGTTGCTAGCGCTGCTGCTACATGTGCAGTCAGATGATGAAGGCAGCGGATGATCGAATGATTATTCGGAGGCAAAGCCCACGTGTAATGCAGAAACGAGTGAGTAGTGTTATAGCACAGCTACATCGTATTAATGAGGCCAAAAACAGCTGGAAACTAGATTTTGAGGATTTAAGATTGACGGGCTATGTTACATCCAGCGCTGCCAGAGATGTGGAAATATGGAAAAAGTGTTTCTATTACACTTTTGACTGGATTATCGAATCACCTGAAAAACCACTTCGTGGAAGCGTAATAAGGCTTTTGCGTTATTTGGAAGTTGTTCTTAATTAGAGCCGTTTCCATTACATGATTTCTTTTTGGAAACGCGACTATTTACACTACTGATTTATTGACTACTGACTCTTTAAAGCAGCAGCATCTAACTTTTCCACCTTTAAATAACAGTCTCAAAGTCCCACTGATGTCCATGGTTGTGAATAAGGGTGAACGGGACGCCGGCCACTGAAGACAGTTGGCTTTCTTTTGATTATTAGACAATAATTTTGTCTTTTTGTCTCATCATTGAACGTGTTGCAAACATGCTTGACGTCTGGACGTTGTCCTGGTGCTGTTTGTTGTTTTCTGCCTCTGTTGTCAAGCTGTGCAGTTTATGGGAGGCAAAGTTTTAAGATTTGTAACGTGAATTTTGTCAACTAACTGCATCTCCTTTGTAGAAATGTCTGTGCTAGTAAATATGCTGTAAATAATTATGTGCAGTGCTTTTATTCTTCCTCAGTGAGCAATGATTTTAGTCAACACTTTTCCTTTTAATTTATGATCTTTGAATCAAAAATACCATCACGCCTCCTGGACTAATTCACTCTCACTCATGATACAATAAAACCCCTCGCTCTAAAACAGTAATAACATCAGTGACAAGAACAGATAACAGACTCTGAGTCAGCCTCTGAAACTGCTGGTAACACGCACACACACACGGTCTCTAGAGCAAACTAGCAAACCACATCAAACCATCCCAACACACTGTGATGCTTTAGTTCCAGCAATAAATTAAATCTACTTTCACCCCTGGATGTACATGTCGCTCTCTTCCACAGTGTGGAGCCGCTGAGGCGTGTCCCCAGCCGCCAGCACCGAGATAAACTGTTTTTAATATGAGGGGGTCGGGGGGGGGCCTGGGCGGGAAGAGCGGAATAATCTACAGTCATCTGGCAAAGTTAGAGATTGACTGATTAGAAGCATGTGCTGACCCCCGTTTTTCAACCTATGACAGACGGACCGCAGCAGACACACAGACGGAGGAGAACCTGAACACGAGCATCTCGTACATGCACACGCGTGGTCACACACTGTAGTTGAAACACATTTGGAAATGATATAGTTGTTAGAAACATTCATAAGTGAAGTCCTGAGACGTGGATATACTGTAGTACCTCCAGCATGTTTCACACTGAACTTTGAGTGACAAGGGATAAAATGCAGCGAAATGAGCGGCTGTAAAAAGTTCCACAGGAGAAGTTCTGGCAGGGTTGGGTATGGCAAGGTACGGCTGCCGCCACACCTCGGCTTCAAGGGTTAAATGTAAATGTTTGTTTTTTTAAATACAATTATGGAATTACTCTGTGTCTCTTTGTATTGATTATTCTATTACTTAATACATATAGAATAACTACAAATGCAAATCAGATTTCACTAGTTATTATACACTGCAAAAACTCAAAATCTTAACAAGAATATTTGTCTTATTTCTAGTTAAAATGTCTAATTTTTAGTAAAAAAAAATCTCATTACATTTAAGAAGACTCAAAAACAACCATTTTCACCTGTTTCAAGTAGATTTTCACTTAAAATAAGTAAATCTGCCAATGGAACAAGATTTTTTTGCTTGTAATGAGAAGATAAATCTTGTCCCACTGGCAGATTTTTCTACTTATTTCAAGTGAAAATTTACTTGAAACAGGTGAAAATGGTCAAATAAGTTATTTTTCTGGTAATTACTCTTGTTTTAAAGGAGCTTGAGGCAGGATTGAGGCAGGATTTATGAAAAAAATGTGTATACGTTTTAAGTTTTCTACTAATACTGTCAGATGAAGCGTTCCAAACCAAAACGAATGAGCCCTCTAGTGTATCTCTCCGTTGCCTTGAACAGGCTGTGTGCTGCAAAATGTGCTGCAATTCGGAGGCCGAATTTCCCGCGCTGTCCTGCGGATGTGACGTCACATGACGCTGCATGCGCGTTCTCCCCGTTCTCCCGTGCCGGCTCCGTTGTTGGCTGCAGTACCCCCGACGGCCGTCGTGGTGAAGGGTGGCGCTAGAGAGTCTCATTTCTTAAAAGGAGCCTCATGCTCCTTTAAGTGTAATGAGATTTTTTGACTAAAAATGAGACATTTTAACTAGAAATAAGACAAATATTCCTGGTAAGATTTTGAGTTTTTGCAGTGAGCGAGACCGCATTTGAAAAAGTTCCAATTTTCTTGACCACACAGATAAGCTCCATAGCAGACTTCTGTGATGAGTATTTGCTGGACGTGTTGATTGATACTCTAGTTAAGTTCTGTGACTCGTAACCTTGCCATACCTTAGCTTCCACTGAATTGACGCCACTGAGTTCTGGCCTCCATCTTTGAAGGTTTGTGAATGATAAACACCCTCTCGAAAGAGTGAAAGCGTGTGTGTGTGTGTGTGTGTGTGTGTGTGTGTGTGTGTGTGTGTGTGTGGTGTGAGAGCATCGCCGGCCCAGGTCGCGAGGAAGTGATCCAGGAGAAACCCAACAGCAGCCAAAGAGATGCTCGAAACCCCCAACAGAAGTTCAAACCCAGACAGAAAATATACACCACAGAAAGCTGCAGAGTGAAATCATAACTTGTGTGAAAGCGCCAGAGCTGGGCAGCAAACGCAGCTCCAGCACGACACGTTAGTGCTGAGACCCTTTTGTTCTGCAGGCGTCAGATGCCGAGGCTTTGAGACAACAGACGAATCCGCACAAAAGAAACACATGGGAGGAAGAAAAAAAAATATCATGAAGTTAATAAAACAAATTTCCCTTTATTTAGATTTTGCGTGCGTTTTCTGTTTCACAGTGATCTTTCCCCAGTCTTTTGGTGTGGCCTGGCTTCAGATGATTAAATATTTATCCAGTCCTTCACATCCTTCACTCTCTTCTCGCTGGTGTGGGTTTTAAAAACACACATACTGACGAGTTTACCTCTAACAAAACATGTTGAAGGGAGGATGGGGGCGGGGGGGTTGCTATATGGGTAGAAAACACACATCAATCTTTGTATGTCTTCACCACTTGGACTCAAGGGAGGATTTAAACGGGACGAACAGCAGAAAAAGCAACATCAGCTCGTATGGAAGAAGCTGGCTGGTTGGAGTCCAGAAGACGTGGTCATGTCTGCAGCGGCTTTGCTGTCTGGTTTCCCCTCTTATCTCTGCTTTATCTGACTCTGAAACCCGCTGCCAGCTCCCCTGCCGCTCCTCATTTATTCCTGAACGGCCGGCGTACTTGCAATAAGACACACATGATGAATGAGACGCGAGACGGATAACGGAGAGGAGCTTCACCCATTCCTTCTCCTGACGGTTCAGCCGTCGGCCACATGGACAGAAGAGGCCGAGGAGCAAAGCCTGCATGCTTCATCTGCAAACAAGCCCGAGCAGCTGGACAGATGCTAAACCCTCACGTCTGTGTCCATTTGTCAAAATTTACATGGAGTCAGATTAGACATGCATTTCTGAGAGCTGATATTCAAGATGGAAAGGATTTTTTTTTCTTTTTTCCTTCTCAAAAGCTGTATTTTTCCTTTACCAAAATACGTCTCCAGTTATTTTAGGAAAGGGCTGTTTTGAAGTATAGTATAGTTCACAGTAAATGTGAATTTGATGGCAACCTTTGTTTCAAACACTATTTTTAAAATGTATTTCTCTTTTTATACTGTTACAGAAATGCTCAAAGACATCCAAGCGGTAAGACGTGTAAAAACAGATGTTTTGCAGGCAACAAGCATAATCAAAAGAGGTAAATTCCTGCACCTTTTGTCAGCATGTTTGCGAGGACTTGCTCAAAACTGCAACAGTGACTTGACTCACCTTGAGCTGCGTTCAGAGCATCGCCGTTAGCGCCACTCTCACCTGGCGCTGGGGTTGCTATAAAACACTGCATCAACACAGAGCGTTGCTATGGTGCCGAGTGAGTGCTTACCATGAAGATAATGGCTGGGTACGGTGGAGGAGCTACGCTGTTTCATGACATCAGTTTAAAACGTAAAAGCAGTTCATTGCAGTGTTGCCAACTTAGCGACTTTGTCGCTAGATTTAGCGACTTTTCAGACCCCTATAGCAACTTTTTTTTTTCAAAAAAGCGACTAGCAACAAATTTAGCGACTTTTTCTGGTGTTATTGGAGACTTACAGTATCTGGTGGGCAGAGCAGATCAGAGAGGAGACCCTCACCACTCCACGTCCAGTAGGGTTGCCCCCTTTCAGAAATAGAAATAAGGGACGCCCCGATTTCAGCAGCGCAGGAGCCAAAAAAAAAAGCCCCAAAACTTCTAAACTGCATAAAAATGTGTTTATTTTATATGAAAAAACGTGTTCTTTAATAGCATTGAACTTGCATGACTGTACAGACAGCCAACCATATAGCAGCTGAAATAGCTGCCTATGCTAGGTATGTCCACCACAGCCAAGGTGTAGAATATTGCTACAGGTGAAGAATATGGTGTAAAAGTAAACTTATTTCAATAATTCAACTAGAATATGGTGTAAAAGTTAATCTATTTCAATAATTCAACTAGAATTTGGTGTAAAAGTTAATTTATTTCAATAATTCAACTAGAATATGGTGTAAAAGTAAACTTATTTCAATAATTCAACTAGAATATGGTGTAAAAGTTAATCTATTTCAATAATTCAACTAGAATATGGTGTAAAAGTTAATCTATTTCAATAATTCAACTAGAATTTGGTGTAAAAGTTAATCTATTTCAATAATTCAACTAGAATATGGTGTAAAAGTTAATCTATTTCAATAATTCAACTAGAATATGGTGTAAAAGTTAATCTATTTCAATAATTCAACTAGAATTTGGTGTAAAAGTGAATCTATTTCAATAATTCAACTAGAATTTGGTGTAAAAGTTAATTTATTTCAATAATTCAACTTAAAAGGTGAAACTAATATATTACCTAGTCTTATTACATGCAAAGCATGATATGTTGAACCTTTATTTGTCATAATTTGGATGATGGAATTGATCAATTGAATTGATTATTGATCAATTTAGTGTTGATGTGTGTGAGTGTGACAGACGTGTGTATGGGGCGTTAATGAAAATACGGTACAAATCGCGTCCCGTATTAGTTCAATACGGGACGCAACGTTTTTTCTCAAATAAAGGACAATTCCGTATTTTACGGGACGGGTGGCAACCCTACCGTCCAGACTGCAAATGAAATCCGCTTGTGCAAAGCCGCCGCTGGCTTGCAGAGCGGGAGGTAAATGTAAACGTTTCTTTTTTCTTTTGGGTTACTTTGCCGGTCCCAAGCCCGGATAAAGGAGGAGGGTTGGTTGTAGAGCTAGCAATTTCACCCTACATAACAATCTTTTGATTAAATTTGCTGTTATAACATTTAACAATACAGGACAAAACTGATGTGTGTAATGTGGATCTAGACAAAGCATTAAAATCATTAAATGTTGTTAATGTTGAAATTATTTTTGTACATTTGTAGTTCTAAACATATTTAGGGTGTTTTTTACTCACTTTTGTCTCTCCCACGACGTTATTCCTCTCTCCTACAGCGTCCATTACAGTTATATGCAAATTGCCAATTATGCAAATTATGCGATGACGTCATTTAGCGACTTCTAGCGACTTTTGGGACAGCCAATAGCTACTTTCCTTACTGAGGAGTTGGCAACACTGCTTCATTGCGAGAGCTAATTTGCAGGAGCAGAGCCGGCCGCAGCGGCGCGTCCCTCTCCGTGGTGCTGGGGCCGCGCTGCTGCCGTCCAGCTGCGCTTCCCCGGCCCCCTCATGGCTGCTTCACATTAAGGTATTCCCTCATTCCTCGTTGGGAAATTTGTTGTGAAGTCACTCCCTGGATTCCACAGGACTCACACTTCTGTCAGTCTCTTTCTCCGTCTTCCTCTCTTAGGTGTTGGGATGGAAAAAAGGAGACAGATGGTGTTCTTCACCGAAGCTCACCTCTACCTCATTTGTGCTCCACATATATCTAAATATATCAAAGTAGCTGCAAGTATGTAATCCTCTCCTATGTGTGGGAATCCACCCCTGTGTTTGCATTGATTAGCCTCTCCGTTTCTCCAGCGGCGATGAGAGAAATGCTGAAACAACAAAGCCTACATAAATTGTAAATACGTCATGCTTTATCCTAAGCTTATCTATGCAGCTCGGCGGAGTCATACAAGAGGTATGTAGTAATGCACATTTATGATAACCCACATGTACACAAATCCGTAGGGCTCCATCAGAGTCCTGATAACAAGTTGGCGCCACAGTAAAACTGATATCACAAGACAGGGTGAATGATTGCCAGAGAAAGAAAGTGTCTGTTAAACATATGGTCAAGCAGATAACTGAGCTACACCTCCATCATTCACTCCAGCTCTTAATCAACGCCTCCCTCCTCCTCTTCTTCCTCCTCCTCCTCCTCCTCCTCCTCCTCCTCCTCAAACTGCTCGCTTTGGGTGACCGCTCTGTTGGGTGGAACCTCTGAGACCTCGCTGTGAGACCCCTCCGTTCCCGTGTCAGGGTGACGGAGAGGGGTTATCGGCCCGGACACCTCCCCCTTCCACCACTCCTCCAGAGAAAAAGGCTTGGGAAAAAGCAGTCGGGCCCGAGAGACTGAGCTCTGGTTTGAATAAAGCGGAGCTGTTACCCTGAAGAACGGGCTGTTCCTTTTCCCAACGGGACCGTCAAAGTCTGCAGGAGAGCCGTGTCGCCGTGATGTGCTGATCTGATCACGATTGGTGCGGCATCTGCAGCCTCTCACAGGAGCTTTGAAGCCCTCTCATCCGACGACAGTTCCATCCTTCAAAGCAACTGTGACAAACGTCGGGATGGTTGCAGCTTTTTGCTGAAACCTGCTGCTTCTGCAAAGGCTCTCCTTAAAGCCTAAAGGAACGAACACACCGGGCATGACACTACTAACAGTTTAAACTGACGGCATTTCAGCCGCTCAATAGTTTTCGCTGAACACACAGAGGTCAGTGACCTGCTCTGGAAAAAAAGAAAGTGAAGTCTACAAAAACAACCACATCATCTTCTTTACACACACACACACACATACACACACACATACGCACACACACGTATAAAGGTCATCCAGCTGTGAAAAGAAGCCAAAATACACTTAACTAATCTGCTTGATCTGGCAATTTATTGACGATGAAAACTTCAAAAGGATTGAAACCCGAGTTGCATGCGTCTGCTAAACCATGGCCAATGCAATTTCCACTCACAGGCGGGGGGTTTGGGGAGCGGGGAGGGGGGGAGAAGAGTCTGACCATTGGATGGAGCTTTTATTGGTTGCATTCGCCCCGGCATAAAACTAATTCACCCTCGATGACAACCCGCGGACCAGCAGTGCAGAGGGGGGGGTGAAAGACGAGATGCATTCTTTCACCCCCCCCCCCCCCCCCCTTCCACTGCCTGCTTTATTAGCTGGCCTCTCTGTGGCGGGGCCAGTCGGGCTCTACTCTGACCCTGCTCTCTGACGCATACAAACACCAATTAATCCAAACATTTGATTTTAGCAGCCAGGAATTTCTGCCGCCTTTACGAGGAGCACTGGTGGACAGTAACGGAGTAAATTTACTTGAGTACTGTACTTAAGTACATATCCAGAGGATTTGTACTTTACTTGAGTATTAGATTTCTTTGGTACTTATTACTCTTACTTGAATACATTTCCAAGACAAATATTTTTACTTTTACTCAAGTAAATTTCTAGGAAGGCTGAAAAGTACTCGTTACTTTCAGGTCTGCTCTTTTTTCTTCTTCCCTAAAATCCTATTGGACACAAGCTGTTTTTGTCAAAGGAGGAGACCTATCACAGTGCACGCTCTCCACTGGGATGTACGTAAAGTGGAAATACGTCAAGCCTCCTCAAAACGATACCGCCAAAGTAGCCTGCATTTGTCAGGTTCATTTGGTTTCAGTTCATGATTGTTAATAAACTCTGCATCATCTGCTGTCCTCTTATGATCCCATTCATTTGATTTGTTTTTGGTGTTTCTGCAGGTTTTATATAACATTGTGGTTCTAAAAGCAGCACATCAGTGCAGCTGGTTTCAAAGAGTTAATTCTCAGAAACAAGAGTTAAAAGATCCTTAAATTAATTTAGAAAAAATATAGTAATTTACTGATGTGGAAAATAAGAAATTTACTCTTACTCTTAGTTTTACTTTTAAATTTTAAATTTAAAAGCATTTACTTTTGGATACTTAAGTACCTTTAAAAGCAAGTACTTTTCTACTCTTACTGGAGTAATATTTTGACTGAGCTACTTTTACTTGTAACGGAGTAAATTTTGACCAGTAGTATTTGTACTCTTACTCAAGTACTGGGGTCGAGTACTCTGTCCACCCCTGACGAGGAGAGCGCGGCTATCCGTCAGGCCGAGCCGTCCGTCCGTCACGGCGGCGGAGCGGCCGCTCGCGCCGGGGCCTCAGAGCGCGCTCAAAAGCTGCAACACATGCAGGAAATTACAGCTCTTCATCTAGCTTTGCCTCGTATCGCTATGCGAAGAGGCATAACAATGAGGTTTTTTCGCATGACGACAGCAGGACATTTGTCTTGGTTAAGTAATGTATTCATCCTGTCTGGAGTAGTATAAGTTATAAGGAGTTCAAAGCTAAACAGCCCCCCGTTTGTTAGCTCCACCTTGACTGGCCATCACTTACACCCATTACAGGACCATAACTCTTCATGAAAGGCTGAGGGATAAAAAATAAAGCTAATGCACTGCCAACTGGACTTGGATTATATGTTTTACTTTGAGTAACACCTTGTCCAACATACTGTCCTACCATAATGCTCTGAAAGCCAGGAATGTGCAGATCTCCCCGAGCACCAATGAGCTCCATATTGTTGTACGGTTGGGGACCGGGCTTTACGAGGAGACCTGCCTCCAGCAGCTCTGCAGGCCTATCGGGTTTCTGTGATTGTGGGTCAGAGCAGCCCTCCTGGTTCCACTTAAAGCCCCATTTCATTATTTCAGATTTATCACTGCCATGTTTGCCGTTTGCCGTGTTTTCCCTACATATGTTCAAGTGTAATTCATGGCGTCTAATAATGCACAAACTGAGACATTTTTAAGGAACTGCGAGTTGGAGTTGTTCCCAGGCCGAGGGGATTAGGGGCTCCCACGGGGCCGATGGGTATAACAGTGAAGTGGTGCCCAGATGAGAAAAAAAATAAAAAAAAGAGGCCAGTCCCAGTGGAGGGAAGATTACTGGATATGTAGCGAGTCATTGTATGGCCTGAGGGCCCGGTCTGGCAGCCTCCCACACCCTCTCCTGCCTCTGGGACTGCAGGCAGAACAAGTCCCGGAGGACGGCACGATGGCAGAGTCGTGCCGAGGATGGTGTCCGAATCCTCGCCAATCTCTCCTGTCATTTTCCTTCATTGTGTCATTCCAGGGGCGTCAATTGGGTATGGCAAGGTACACCAGCCGCCACACCTTGGCTTCAAGGGAAAATGTAAATGTTTGTTTTTTAAATACATTTATGGAATTACTCTGTGTCTCTTTGTATTGATTATTCTATTACTTAATACATATAGAATAACTACAAATGCAAATCAGAACAACATGATCGATTTCACTAGTTATTATAAAAACTCAAAATCTTAACAAGAATATTTGTCTTATTTCTAGTTAAAATGTCTAATTTTTAGTAAAAAAAAATCTCATTACATTTAAGACAAGACTCAAAAACAACCATTTTCACCTGTTTCAAGTAGATTTTCACTTAAAATAAGTGGAAAAATCTGCCAGTGGAACGAGATGTTTTTGCTTGTAATGAGAAGATGAATCTTGTCCCACTGGCAGATTTTTCTACTTATTTCAAGTGAAAATTTACTTGAAACAGGTGAAAATGGTCAAATAACAAGTTATTTTTCTGGTGATGACTCTTGTCTAAGTGTAATGAGATTTTTTTTACTAAAAATTAGACATTTTAACTAGAAATAAGACAAATGTCCTGGTAAGATTTTGAGTTTTTGCAGTGAGCGAGACTGCATTTGAAAAAGTTCCACTTTTCTTGACCACACAGATAAGCTACATATCAGACTTCTGTGATGAGTACTTGCTGGACGTGTTGATTGATATTCTAGTTAAGTTCTGTGACTCGTAACCTTGCCATACCTTAGCTTCGACTTAATTGACGGCACTGTATCATTCTTGTATTTGTCACCGATGTCAAACAAGGACCTACCGATCAGGCAAAGGCTCTCATAGGAGGTTCTGAACTAACTAAACTAGCATATGTAAAAGCCAAGGTGGCGAAGAGTATATATATTTTGAATAAGGTTAAGTTTATTTTGAATACTAACACACTAAGAACTCTCTATTGTACATTTATCTTGCCATATCTAAATGATTGTGTGGAAGTGTGGGGTAATACCTATGTAAGTAACATCTCTCCTCTGTTTGTGCTACAGAAAAGAGCAGTGAGAGTCATTCACAGGGTAGGCTTCAGAGAACCATCAAACAGATTATTTATTTTGTCAGGTTTGTTGAAAATGGCGGATATAGTTGAACTTCAAACTTTAAAAATAACGTTTAAAGCAAAAAATAGATTGTTACCAGAACAGTTACAAAATTTGTTCAGATTGGAGGATGAGGACAACAGACTTAGACTTGATTTCAAACATACTTTTGCAAGGCTAAACATAAAACAAATGTGTATTTCTGTTACAGGTGTAAAAATATGGCAAGGACAAAGCAAGGAACTGAAAAGTTGCACAAGTTTGTATCAGCTTAAGAAAATGTTTAAAAAAGAAAAGATAAGTGCCTACAAAAAAGAAGAAGGAGAAAGAGAAAAAAATAGATAGAAGAGTGGTATTTTTGTTTGTTTTCTTGTTATAAATATGTGTATAGATAGATTGGTGTTCAGTAAGTCAACGTTAATTGTATTAAGAGAGAGGGGCAGGTATCATAAGTTTTCTTCTTCCTGCTCCTTTTCTTACATGTTGATAACGTGTACTTCATGGAATTTTGTACAACATTATTAAGAATATATACCATGAATGGAATAAATGAAATGAAATGAAATGAAACTTGAAATATGAAAGCCTCAACACTGAGGGACAGCACCTTGGGGAGGCGCTGTTCATGCCATGTTTGTGTTTGAGCAAAAGAAGCCTCTTCTTTAGAGTCTGCTGCTTAAAAAATGTCCCTTTTTTTACATTTTCATTTTCCTCAAAGCCCATTTTTTTTGACACCGGGCCAGAAAACACCGGATCAATCACTGCAAAAACTCATTTAGGTGCTGTAAGGCAATCTTCAACGTGCAATTACCTTTGAACAGGTCGACATACTGAGCAAGAGATTCAAGAGGGCTGCTATTAGTGCTTCCTACACTAAAACTGATGGATTGGAAGTGCTTGACGCATTCATAAAGATGCGCAGTTGGACTTTTTCATCTAATCTTTCAGGGTCCACTTCACTGCTGTTGTGTGGAGCTGGACGCTCTGCGGTGCGAGTGTGAGCACAGGCCGGGATGGTGCAAGAATGGGAAGAAAGCTGGGATTCATCCTACATTACCATAATAGAATTACTGTGGTGAACAAAGCCGGCATTAGTGCACCCATGGTGGCATTTGGAGAAGATCCATCTCTCTTCCCTCCGCGGGCCGGCCCTCGGCGCTTAAAGAAAGAGGAAAATCTACCCTTTGTTCCTTTCATGGGCCCTTCCAGTTTGGGAGAAGGGGGCCCGGTGCACACACATGTGCACAGAGCAGCCAGATAGGCGCACAAAAAGTTAGTTGGACATGTTGGTGTGAGTAATGTGTTCCTGTGTGTGTGCGCTCACAGCTGACTGCTGCTCCGGGATTCAGCAGGCAGCTTGACCGGCCCATCAGAGGGGATTACATCTACATAACTCCTACAAAACAGTGTCAGCAGCCCGGCCGGCCGGCCCCTCCCTCCACCTCTCCTGTCATCCGGGCCCCCACCCGTCTCCTCATCACTTTAAACTCCTGCCTCTCTTTCTTCTCCCTGTCTTTCAGACTTCAGTCTAGTCTGATGTCATACATTTCCAGGATGCCAGCAAGTCTTCCAGCTGTGTTGCATCAAATATCAGTCAAAGTCGCCTCAAAGACAATCGCGCCTGAGACTCGGGCCCAAGGTGAAGCTGCAAAGCTCTCCCTGCACCGGGGTCCGTTGTGTGGACTAACTGCCGCAGTGATTCCCAGATTAGGCAACACGCTGCAGTGCGAGTGTAAGATTGTCTGGGTGATAGGAGGGGAACGTGGCGCCGTCACACACAAACACAAAGAGCTGTTATGAAATGGACCCGCAGCTTGTGGTTGTTGGCGCTCCGTTGCTCCACGACCCCCTGACACACAACTCAGTCAGCAGGAGACACGCTGTTGAATGTGACTCTTTTTTCCGCAGGCTTAGTGTCCCAGGTGACGTATGGAAATGACCCAAGCGACTGAATCAATGACATGAATTAAACAGCATTTCATTAATGAGGAGGAATTTGGAAAAAGCTGCTGCCTCTCTGCAGCTGATGGAATTCCTGAGCACTCAGATGCATTTTTACATCTCTAATTACTTATGTACTCTAAGTAGATTTTATGCATTTGTAATCTTACATACAGCTCATCTAAAAATGGTCTGGAGAAAGTCTTGCAGCTTGAATATTCAGTGGGGTTTTGTCAGGACGCACAGACCTCTGCTGCCCCCTAGTGGACAGATGACCAACGTATCAGTCCTGCTGCTAATACTGAGGTACATGAATTATCAAACATGAACTACTTTGGCCTTTTTAAATCTTTTGCAAACAGAACTAGTGATTTACTCTTGTGTTTTGAGAAACCTTATTTCAACTTTGAAACAATGCAGTATATTTCAAAAGTGTAAATGGCACATCAAGGAGACTGAATTGGCCTGGATTGTGAGCTGGAGTTAATTGGAATATAACAGGATTATAACTCGATCTAATTGTACTAATTCATTTACACTATCTGCAAAGACTCCTGAGATCACTCTGGCAGTGAACTGGTCTCCTACATGTAATCAAATTAATCTGAAATGTAGAAGAGACTTATTTCTGACCGACAAGGTTCATGCATTTAACAAACATTTGCAGACTTATATTAGATACTAGGGATGGGCGGTATGGACTAAAAACTTTATCACAATCATTTCTGGCATTTATCCCGATAAGGATAAAAATGACGATAAAAAGAATACCAATTCAACTCCACCTTTTTAACTATAAATCTTTCTTTCTTTCTTTCTTTCTTTCTTTCTTTCTTTCTTTCTTTCTTTCTTTCTTTCTTTCTTTCTTTCTTTCTTTCTTTCTTTCTTTCTTTCTTTCTTTCTTTCTTTCTTTCTTTCTTTTTTTTCTTTCTTTCTTTCAGACTCATTTCTTTTCTTTCTTTCTTTCTTTCTTTCTCTTTCTTTCAGACTCATTTCTTTTCTTTCTTTCTTTCTCTTTCTTTCTTTCTTTCTTTCTTTCTTTCTCTTTCTTTCTTTCTTTCTTTCTTTCTTTCTTTCTTTCTCTTTCTTTCAGACTCATTTCTTTTCTTTCTTTCTTTCTTTCTTTCTTTCTTTCTTTCTTTCTTTCTTTCTTTCTTTAAGACTAATTTCTTTTCTTTCTTTCTTTCTTTCAGACTCTCTTTCTTTCTTTCTTTCTTTCAGACTCTCTTTCTTTCTTTCTTTCTTTCTTTCAGACTCATTTCTTTTCTTTTCTTTCTTTCTTTCAGACTCATTTCTTTTCTTTTCTTTCTTTCTTTCAGACTCATTTCTTTTCTTTCTTTCTTTCTTTCTTTCTTTCTTTCTTTCTTTCTTTCTTTCTTTCTTTCTTTCTTTCTTTCTTTCTTTCTTTCTTTCTTTCTTTCTTTCTTTCTTTCTTTCTTTCAGACTCTCTTTCTTTCTTTCTTTCTTTCTTTCAGACTCATTTCTTTTCTTTTCTTTCTTTCTTTCAGACTCATTTCTTTTCTTTTCTTTCTTTCTTTCAGACTCATTTCTTTTCTTTCTTTCTTTCTTTCTTTCTTTCTTTCTTTCTTTCTTTCTTTCAGACTCTCTTTCTTTCTTTCTTTCTTTCTTTCAGACTCATTTCTTTCTTTTCTTTCTTTCTTTCAGACTCATTTCTTTTCTTTTCTTTCTTTCTTTCAGACTCATTTCTTTTCTTTCTTTCTTTCTTTCTTTCTTTCTTTCTTTCTTTCTTTCTTTCTTTCTTTCTTTCTTCTTTCTTTCTTTCTTTCTTTCTTTCTTTCTTTCTTTCTTTTCTTCTTTCTTTCAGACTCATTTCTTTTTTCTTTCTTTCTTTCTTTCTTTCTTTCAGACTCATTTCTTTTTTTCTTTCTTTCTTTCTTTCTTTCTTTCAGACTCATTTCTTTTTCTTCTTTCTTTCTTCTTTCTTTCAGACTCATTTCTTTTTTCTTTCTTTCTTTCTTTCTTTCTTTCAGACTCATTCTTTTCTTTCTTTCTTTCTTTCTTTCTTTCTTTCATATTCTTTTCTTTCTTTCTTTCTTTCTTTCTTTCTTTCTTTCTTTCTTTTCTTTCTTTCTTTCTTTCTTTCTTCTTTCTTTCTTTCTTTCTTCTTCATTTCTTTCTTTCTTTCTTTCTTTCTTTCTTTCTTCTTTCTTTCTTTCTTTCTTTCTTTCTTTCTTTCTTTCTTCTCATTTCTTCTTTCCTTTCTCTTTCCTCTTTCTTTTCTTTCGTTTTCCTTTTTCTTTCTTTCTTTCTTTCTTTCTTTCTTTCTTTCTTTCTTTCTTTCTTTCTTTCTTTCTTTCTTTCAGACTCATTTCCTTTCTTTCTTTCTTTCAGACTCTTTTCCTTCCTTCCTTCCTTCCTTCCTTCCTTCCTTCCTTCCTTCCTTCCTTCCTTCCTTCCTTCCTTCCTTCCTTCCTTCCTTCCTTCCTTCCTTCCTTCCTTCCTTCCTTCCTTCCTTCCTTCCTTCCTTCACTCGCGTACGTTGTGCGTGGATTTAACGCAGAACCATAAATCAGTTTTACACAAAAACGTCATCAAGGGGAATTTATCGTTTTTACCGTGAGATGACAAATTCTTACCGTGTGGAATTTTTTTGACGGTTTATCGTGAACGGTAAAATATCGCCCATTCCTATTAGATACTGCAATAAACTCCAGCATGTACATTTTTAAGAGCACTCTGTTATTGATTACCCTCTCAACTGAACGACACAGAAGATGTTTTCCTTATAAAATCACTAGAGAAAGGCCGAGCCGGCAGCGCGTGCTTTCCCCCAGGAGAGACGGCCTCGGCGGGCCGCAGCACAACAGACCACCAACCCCACTTCCCCCCGCGTCGCAGCTCTCCACACACCAGTCCAGTGTCTCTGGCCAGACTGCACGGAGAGGAAACCAGCACAGTCCGCTTGAGCAGAAAAGAAAACATGTACCTCCACGAGAGACCCAAACACAGCAGCTCGGTCGCTCACAGGAAAGAGGCCAAGGCAGCAGAACGGGGGATCCCTCCGTACAGTCATGCACGTGTTCACGGACACACACACACACACACACACTGAGCCTCACACAGTCTCACGTGCACGCACGTATGGACGACCCACAATACAGGAAGTGGGTCAGCTGCAGCACAGGTATCCTTTACATCCTCTCCTGGCTCCCAGCGCCTGCTGTTGAAAGGCAACACCTCCTGTCTCTGCAGCCCTGGGCCCGGCTGGCTTCCAGCACAGCAGCTCATAAAAGACCATTTCCTTCTTAATCATCCCTGCCTTCCCTCTGCTCTAATCTCTCCAAAAGCGATGGCAATTAGCCCGGGGAGGGCCCCACCGTGGCAGGGGCATCTGTGGCATCTCTAATACCTCATGGCTCGCCAGTGAAACATTAAAAATACATACGCCTACACAGTACTCGAGTTGTAAAAAAAAAATCAGGGGGGATGGTGGATTTTATCATATGGGGACAGATCATTTGTGCTGATTACAAATAATATAATATATTACAAATAATAGCAGTGACCAAAACACCTGCAGAAATACTGCAGGAATGACATAGCAGCAGTTAAATGCAGCCTTCTGTAAGCTTTAAATATCCACTGGGCTTACATCAAATACATCAAACACAACAATAAAAAACACTTTTCTGAACTTATCAATATGACTCTGTCCTTCACAGGATAAGTAAAATGGATCACTGCAAAAACTCAAAATCTTAACAAGAATATTTGTCCTATTTCAAGTTAAAATGTCTCATTTTAGTAAAAAAAATCTCATTACACTTAAAACCAGAGTCATCACTGGAAAAAAACAACAATTTTCACCTGTTTCAAGTAGATTTTCACTTGAAATAAGTAGAAAAATCTGCCAGTGGAACAAGATTTATCTTCTCATTACAAGCAAAAACATCTTGTTCCACTGGCAGATTTTTCCACTTATTTTAAGTGAAAATCTACTTGAAACAGGTGAAAATGGTTGTTTTTGAGTCTTGTCTTAAATGTAATGAGATTTTTTTTTACTAAAAATTAGACATTTTAACTAGAAATAAGACAAATATTCTTGTTAAGATTTTGAGTTTTTGCAGTGTATAATAACTAGTGAAATCGATCAATGTCTAATTTTTAGTCAAAAAAAATCTAATTTAAGACAAGACTCAAAAACAACCATTTTCACCTGTTTCAAGTAGATTTTCACTTAAAATAAGTAAAAAAATCTGCCAGTGGAACAAGATTTTTTTGCTTGTAATAAGAAGATAAATCTTGTCCCACTGGCAGATTTTCCTACTTATTTCAAGTGAAAATTTACTTGAAACAGGTGAAAATTGTCACATAAGTTATTTTTCTGGTGTTATTTTTCTGGTGATGACTCTAATTGTTGAAATAGCAGTAAAACCACATTCATTGATGAAATGACATAAGGGATGGAAAGGGAGGATGGCAGTTTTACAGGGGGGGTGATTTTGACCGTTTTTATTTCAGGGGGGATGCCATCCCCCCTCATCCTCCCTCAACTCCAGTACTGCGCCCACATCGTGGGGTCAAACAGATCCCCCCGGCTCCTCCGCCAGGACACATAATGGTCCCGGCTTTAAACCGTCTCCTCGCTCATATAGCTAATGTTTTGTTGCATGTATCTTTAAGCCCCCTCTTTTTCCCATCTCTCAGCACATTATTGTCTAGCTGCTTGTTCTCCTTTGAAAGGATCCTCACACGGTATCTATTTGTCATTTAATCATAGCACATATACATCCATAGAGAGAATGGATGTGGTTTCAGATTTGTCAACAAAGATCTTTCAACTGTGTGTGTTTGGCCTGTTGACATAGCAGCAAGGATTTCCGCCGCCAGGTACACTTCCTGGAGATTTCTCCCAGTGACAGGTGTGTCAGGTTAAAGCCCGAACATCCCAACTACAGTCACAATCATTCGTCATCTACATCAGCAGGAGCTTGAAGACCGCGATCACATTTACAGACAATGCCATTATTAGGGCCCGAGCACTCACAGTGCGAAGGCCCTATTGTATCAGTAGGAATTATTTTTTCTTTCTTTCTTTTTATTTTTCTGGCGAAAGGAGGGCCTTTTTACCCCCCTAAACGTGCCCCAAAAGTCACCAAATTTTGCACGCAAGTCAGGTCTGGTGAAAAATTTGATATTTAATGGTCTGCATTAATGGGCGTGGCCTAATGGCTCAACAGCGCCCCCTAGAAAAATTTGTGCCTCAAGCCCCACAATACGGTTTGACGTACATGCACCAAAATCGGTACACACCTGTATCATGTCGCAACTTAAAGAAAAGTCTCTTGGCGCCATGGCCGAAACCAAACAGGAAGTCGGCCATTTTGAATTCATCGTGTAATTTTGGCGCAATTTACGCCATTCCTTCGGCAGTTAATACGGCCCGAACCGTAACATGCACCCAGGTGTGTTATACATCAAAATGTGCGTCTCCATCCTGCGACGAAGCGCATCACTTTTCTCAGTCAAAAGCGTTACCGTGGCGACGATAGACGCCAAAAAGCGCGCCCCCCCTTCATGTGATTGGTCCATATTTGATAGTCCCTATTTTCTGCCATAACTTTTGAATGGTTTGACATAAAGACTTGTGGGTGGTGTCATCGGACTCGGTATTGAGTCCTTGAACATAATTGCTGCAAATTAGCCCCGCCCCTTCATCTGATTGGTTGATATCTGATAGTTCCTATTTCCTGCCATGACTTTTGAATGGTTTGATATAGAGAGTCGTGGCTGGTGTCATCTGCTAAATGTCCAGGCTTGAAGAATCTACATAAAAGTCACACAAGCGCTTCCACTGCAGCCTGAACGTGCACAAGGGTGCGAGGGCCCGTTCATCGCTGCTTGAATTGTATTTTCTTTTCTCCTCGTACATCCAACAATTGACCTGAGTGCAAGTTTTCACACAAGGAAACCACAAAAGACTTGTTTTAGAGTTACTAGTTTTCTTTTAAAGATTAACCCGCCTACAAGTCATCAGCAGGGTTTGATAAGAGTTTATCGTGTCAGTGTTCCAGAGATCCTGTCGTTCCACCATGCGGGTCCGGGGTTGCCTCTCGTCCTCCGTCTCCCCACTGTACTCTGGTGCTCACGTCTCTCCTGAAAGGGGGAAGTGTGATGTTGTGGTTAAGTGAGGCCAGGGTCTGCTGAGCACTGCGGCAGTCGTCTAAATGGGATCAGATTAAGCTAAACATCACCTGGAGTCGGAGGAGCGTCACCCCGCATGGGCCCCGGCATCGCTCTGCAGCCACAGTCTGTAAACACCAGGAAGCTGACCAATAGAAGAGGCAAATCACATCTAACCAATCGGAGAGGAGGCTGCTGGATACCCGCAGACCTGGGCGAGGAGTAATGGTGTAGGAGGGGGGATTGTGTGACAGAAAGGGATATGGCCCTCATGTGTGGCTCCAGTTTCAGACTGGGAATTAAAAAAAAAAAATAAACTGTAGAGAAAAGTCAGTGGCAAGAAACATGTGAGGAGAATGCTGCTTTATTTTATCTACAAACACCAGGAAACTGGACCACATTACACCGGTCATGAAATCACTACACTGGCTTCCAGTGAGTAAAAGGATAGAGTTTAATACATACAGTACATGCTTGATCTGTTAGTTCCTATGAAGCTCCCAGACCCCTGAGGTTCATCTGGATCTGGTTTGTTGTGGTTCCCAAGAACCAGAACCAAGCAAGGTGAGGCAGCGTTAGGGCTGGGCGATATGGCCTTTTATTAATATCTCGATATTTTTATATTATATTTTTATATTTATATTTTTAATATCACAATACATGATATATATCTCGATATTTTGCCTTAGCCTTGAATTAACACTTTGATGCATACAATCACCCCGTTATGATGATTCTATATGTCTACATTAAAACATTCTTGTTCATACTGCATTAATATATGCTAATTTTAAACTTTCATGCAAAAAGGAGGAATAAGTCAAATTTACCAAAACTGTATTTATTAAACAGTTACTAAGCAGTGAGTGGCACCAACATAAAAAGTGTCATTTCAAAACAGAAAGAGCAAGTTGCATCTCTCTGACTCCCCGTCTGAAGAACATCTGCTAAGAACATCTTCTGGTCCTGGTTTTACCTGGTTTTACCAGGATGAGCTGCTCTGAGCAGGAGGGGCCTTTATATTAAGACTAATTGTAGGTGTAGGGACTGCAATGTTTCATCCTCTCCTCCTTTACTTTGCATCACTTTCACTTACTTTTAGAAATGACGTCATATATTCTTGTTTGACTTTGTTTCGATGATAGTGATTGATTTCATGTGGCCACATTTAAGCAACACTAGGTGACATTTCTCAGCTCTGGAAGAGAAGGGCTCGGCGGCTCGCTGTGCGCGGACGCGTGTTGCACTGAGCGGCTCCTCGGCTTTCCGGAGAGCCGTGCGCGTCGTGCAAGGAGAAAACATCCCCTCCCGTCTTTACTAAACCGTCCCCGTTTGCTTTGAAAAGAGTCCGTCCCGCGTAGCAACCGGGCGGATGAGCTCACGGCGCAAACAGGCCGAGTTTGGGAAAGTTAGGTGGAAGTCACCGGCGGTCCCGGACAGCAGCGGCGACACCTGCTGCCGCTACCTTTCTGCTGGGCATATGATGATGCACGCACCTGACTGACGTACATGTATGTAACTACAGTAGGTGCGCTTGTTTTATCTCTCTGAGAAGGAGAGATGAGACGAGAGAGTGAGAAAAGCCTGTAATTTAATGCCCACGGCTAAAAGCAAATGCGTGACAACGTATACTCGAATATTCACGATATAGTCATTTTGTACATTGCACAGAGTAGAAGCCGAGATACATCGAGTATACTCGATATATTGCCCAGCCTTAGCAGCGTTCAGTTATTCTGCTCCTCATCGGTGGAACAAACTTCCTGTAGACCTGAGGTCTGCTCCAACTGTAGATCCTTTAAATCAGGATAAAAACATTACTGTTTACTGAAGCTACTCTTAAATTAAATACTTACTTGCTGTACTCTACTGCCCTTATTTTTTAATAACTTGTTCTTTCCCCTTTTCTTATTTGTTATTTACCGTTTGTCTCTTACCGTTTTTAATGTTGATGTAAAGCACTTTGAATTACCTTGTGTTGAATTGTGGACATTAATACACTGTGGACATTAATTCAGTTTTAATCATGTACAAGGCACACAATAATATACTCCCACCCTGAATGGAGGAGCTGTTTGAAGTTAGGGAGTACAAATATCCACTTAGTGGGTCATGTATCTTTAAGAAAATGGGTGTACGGACCAATACGAAGAGTAACTGTGTATCAATAAAGGGGGTCCAGCTATGGAATAATTTAGTAAATGAACTAAAACTATGCACTACTGTAACCAAATACAAAAATAAGTTCAAAAATAAAATATTAAATAAATATAAAACATTGATATGATAATATACCATGATCGTAGCAATTAGTAGCAAGTGTTTGCACGACCGCTCTCCGCGGCCGTTTAACCGAGGAGTTGGTGAAGCAACACCACATCATACCAGGTCCCTGTTTTTTTTACACACCCTAACCTCTGCTCTCCGCGCTGTAGTCTCTTGCCAAGAACCACTTAATTTATCACTCCTTGCAATTTATAGTATGTTTTTTGTTTTGTTTTTGTCTTTGTTTTTTTGTCTTTGCTTCTTGTCTAGATACCTCTGTTACTTGTCCAATATATCCATTCTTTTTCAATGTTTGAACCCAAATTATTAGTTTTGTTTTGTATAAAACGAGGTCGAGGTTCATAAAAGGGTAGGCATAATACGCCTTGGCTTCAGCCTATACCTTTTCGGTGCCACTTAAAATATTGGACCTTTTTTTATGTTGTATTATGTTGTATCTAAATGGACCGAAAAAAAATAAATAAATCAATCGTGCTATACAAATAAACTTTGCATTGGCTTGCCTTCAACGCGATAAAAAAGACACTTCTGAATACAATATAGGTGAACAAATACGGTGATTGAAGCAGCCCCTCAAGTCATTTCCAAATGACTACCTGGTGCAGCAGCTGGGAGGAGGAGGGAGTGATGAACCGACTGGTGACCCCGAGAGAGAAGGCGGGGGAAACAGAAAAGTAAAATATCTCACAAAAACAAGGGAGAGGGTTGATTGTTTCTCAGTAAGTTTTGCGAGCAGGCTCGGACTCGCCCGCCCTGGACACGGCTATCCGTCAGCAGCCGAGCAGAACGCGCTCATGGGAACCGGGCGACCTGCTGCACTTCACCAGTCTATAGCACACAGAGCATGCAGCGCTGGCTGTGCCCGCTCGCTGCACACACTGGCCCAGTTCAGCGGCTACTACCATACAAGATTGATTTGGAGCCGGCTGTTAATCCCCCCCCTCCTGTGCGTGAATTAGTGAAGGCCGGTGATTTCCAGCCATTGAAGAGAACATAAATGCTCCTCTCGGCTCTGGCTCTTAACACACTTAATCTTGTGTTTCTGACACTGCTTTGCATCTTATTTCAGGAGGAGGCAGGCACGGAGAGGTGAAAGCCAGGCGGCAGATGGAGGCAAGCCTTCCAGGAAATTAGCAGAGATGGTGCAGTATGGGTGCCATTCTGCCATTTTCTTTTCTTTCGAGGTTTGGGGGGGGCAAGAAAACCGGAAAAAGCCTGGAAAAGACGATACAAGTGAGGGTAGGTGGATGGGGGTTGTTGACAGAGCTCTCTGGGTGGTAGGTTACGTACGAGCAGAGGTGCGGGGCCGCGGAGCCGTCTCCAGGCCCCGCATACTGATGACCTGGCCCCAACGGCTCTCCGGCTCTCATTCATCAGGCCATTAAAGGAACACAAGCAAGTCATTTGTGAGGCCTGTGTGCTCCGTACTGTTTTTCTCCCCTTTGTGGCTGAGAGAGGGAAGAAACAGAATACACGTGAATGAATAAATCTGAGGCGATGAAAAGAGTGAAAACGGTTAGACCTGGGCAGCGAGCTGAGGCCAGCTGTTGGCCCTCCTCCTGAGCAGAAAAGAGGTAATTAATTGCGGAAGTGGCCCATGCAGGGGCCGATTCACGTCGGAGACAGTTTGATAAATGAATGAACATTCAGTCTACCTGGGTAGAAATTAAAATGGGATCATTAAAAAAGAACACTTAATAAAACATCTTTCACAAAAGGGCTGGCAATTAAACAGCCGAGCGGTGGAGGAGCCTTTGCCTGCTTTGAGAGACTAAAGCGCCCTCTTGTGTCGAGACCTTAAGACTGGAAATAACCAGAGGTGTCAAGTAACAAAGTACAAATACTTCGTTACCTTACTTAAGTAGAAATTTTGGTTATCTATACTTCACTGGAGTAATTATTTTTCAGACGACTTTTTACTTTTACTCCTTACATTTTCACGCAATTATCTGTACTTTTTACTCCTTACATTTTAAAAACAGCCTTGTTACTCTATTTCATTTCGGCCTTTAAAAAAAAACTATCCAGTTAAATTGCTCCATCCGGATAGAGTGAATTTGGTTGTGGTTGTTTCAGATGTTCTTGTCCAGTTTTGTTCTTACATCCGTTCCCTCAGATTCCTGCAACTAAACTTGGATGTACATTCCAATAAAGGTTAGGATAAATGATAACATGCCTCTGAAGTTTGACTTTTTGCACCATTACAATACTTATAGGCAACTAGTCATCATATCTCCTGCTCTCTGAAACACATGTTAATGCTCAATAGTACACATATATGCTTCTTTAATATATTTGCATTATACTAAGATGCATTCATTTTCAATGGCTTTTGTCCTTAATGGCTTTTCCCCCCTTACATTACTTTTACTTTTACACTTTAAGTAGTTTTGAAACCAGTACTTTTATACTTTTACTTGAGTAAAAAACTTGAGTTGATACTTCAACTTCTACAGGAGTATTTTTAAACTCTAGTATCTATACTTCTACCTGAGTAATGAATGTGAATACTTTTGACACCTCTGGAAATAACACACTCAAAACATACACACACACGATTGGAATTTATTGCCAGCCATATATACAGATATCTTCTTTCTGTTTTAAACACAGCTTGAAGCTTTAAGATCTAAGATCACAGTGTAAACAAAGAATGATGGAAGAGAAAAATAAAGATTTGCCTTCTTTGAAAACAGTTAAAGGCATGTCTGCATAACTGGACTTTCAGCATTGTGCGTTAATTAAAGTAGAGCGTAATCATTAGGAGGCACGGCCGTACACAACACTGACATGACCGAAGGAGGACGCGCAGCATCAACCTGACTACGGCTAATCATCTGCTGGGTTGTGCGACTCCTCGCCGTCTCTTTTACCAGGGTAACGTGCAAAAGGGTACGTATAGGAACAACATGAAGCCCCTTAAAATAGGCCTGGGTTGCCATAGCGACAGTATCGGGGGTTGTTAACCATAACAGAGGCTGGAAACGGCGCTGAACTTGGGTCTCCGTTGATGGACTCACTCTCCCGTTTCAGGACGGCCTGACACATCACAAAGCAGCTAAACACACACTCACCAAAGTCACAGGGGATTTAGATGAGCAGGACATGTTTATGATATAAAACTGAGGGGAAGAGGAAAGGACAGGTGTCAGGCAGGTTCAGAGGGCCAGGTTTGGTGATTGCCACGAGCACTAGACACACAACTTCTTTAGGTAAACGGCAAAGTACAGAGTCAAGTAAATATTCATGAAAGTAACAAATTAAAAATCACTTCTTGATAACTGGAATGGATGGACGAAGATAGTATCAGTTCAACTCTCTGGGATGATTAAATGTCATTACTTATAACGCGGCAGCGCTCAGATCCTTCTGTCTCCAGTTAGAGGAGAGATAATAGAGTTTATGATTTAACTGCTGTTCAGGGATTACAGGTGGAGAAGCCCGTCCGTCACTAGATGGGCTTCCCGCGGAGGATTTCATGTCTGGGACAGATACTGATGCGTCTGTGCAGATTGGTATGTCTCTGTGAGATGGGTACTTGAGTACGTTTTACTCGAGCTGTAGTCTTCTCGGTGCAAAAGGTCAGATCTTGAGATTCAAGCGTGCGCTCGCCATCGCTGCCCTTTCATAATGACTTTTTTAAATGAACAAGGGAGATTATTTTGGGGGCGTAAATTCTTAGAGCCACATTTCCTACTGACAAAATCGTGCTTAACAAGTAAAACTGAAAATGCTAAGTGTTGGAATTCACAAGGCAACACAAACTGATAACTGCTAACGTTTTGGGTGGAAATAGAAAGATCAAGTGTTTGTGTTGGGGTTGTTTCATGCACGACCACGTAATCACGAACACGCACTGATTACAACACATCAACGTCATTACAGCCACAGACACGGGTCTCCAACGACAACATCACAGAAAGTTAACCCCTCTAACTCTCTTCTCTTGATGTGGAGACGATGACCATAATTCTCCTGGATGCCGACAGAGTTCAGTTCTGATGGTTGACTGCTGCATCCCTGACATCCCTGACATCACTGACCCCCGACACTCAGAGAGGAGCAGCTCCTCCTTTCCTTTCATCCTTTCATCACTCTGCACTCTCCTCTCCGAGCTCTACTTCCTTTTCGTCCAGAATGGCCTCTGGCGCACTTCCCTCTCCTCGAAACAGCTCCTCCATCAGCTGCTCGCCGGCGCTGCCAGCCCGCGACGCCCACAGAGCGGCGCCCTCCCTCAAACCCAGCGAGCGCAGCAGCCGAGCGTAGTCCAGAAATGCAGCCTCGATGAGTTTATGTGCAAACGTGCGTCAAGGAGAACTTGGAAGAACATGACGTTGCAGTGCTGCAGTACCGAGGACTCATGCATGCATGCAGCCTCTCTCACACTGCGCGACTGATTTGTTGATGAAGATAATCTCTGCAGACACCCGCGTCTGTAATTAAGTAATTGCAGTCTCGGGTATCTCTGTAGACACTAATAATAAACCAGTATTACCTCCATTTGCTTTTATTGATCTTCAACTGAGGTATTTACTGCCGAATGCTGCATGCTCTCATTTCTGCATGAAATATGGTTTCAAGGAGGATTGCAGCCTCTTTTTTTTTTTTTTGGTCATTGCATGTATGTGTGAGATTAAAATGATGAATATGACAAAAAATTTCTAAGACATTTGAAAATAATTTCCATCAAATAGCAGGACTCAGGCTGGAGTAGCCTCTCCGTCGTCCAGGTTGTGGTACCGCAAAGGTTGAAAACGTGGCAAATGGAACAAAACAGAGGGAAGTCCAGTTGCCTTGTTTTGAGCCTTTGAGAACTAACAAAAAGGACCTATTTTTTAGGACTAATATATGCAATTCTCATCTCGTTGGGGCCCTGGATAATCTCTAACATGAACAGAGAGATGGGACAGTACGACACCGGCCAACAAAGCTCAGGTCTCCCTCATGGCTTTTTCTGACACTGAAAAAAACACAGACTATCACCATTTCACCCAGTAACTATACAACGTGTGTTGGTAACACGGCTGTAAATGCTCTTGAGACTTGTTAAAGTGACCTTCATCCAGGAAAATCTCACAGTTATCAGATTTGTGTCTGTGACATAAAAAGGATAGACTTAGAAGTGGAGCCAACTCTGTCTGTAAGTGAGCATCAGAGCATATTCATGATTTAAAAAAAAAAGGATATTGGAAGAGTCGTTGGCCTCCATAACTCCGTACTTCAAACAGGCCTCGATAAAGAGGGCGGCGCGATCAAAGTGCCTCATACTGTCCAGGAGATGGAGAGATAGGAAAAAAGGACAGAGGCAGGAAAAGGTTAGAACAAAGGATCTGTGATCCTAAAGCATATACATCAACCCTAGCGTGCTGATAAATGTCAAAGCCCCCAGAGAGCTTCTGCCAGGAGCGTGAAGGCGTACCGATACACCCGTAGCGCATTAATGCTGAGCAGGGACGTGCGGTCAGGGGAGGCAGGTGAGGCAGAGCCTCGCCTGCCATCATGACAAGTAAAAGAATAAATAATTATAACATCAAATTTATATTAATATTTGTCCACTGATGTTTATGTATGCAATTTCGAAAATCTTTTATAGTCAAAATCGCTGAATTTGTCTATTTCCTGTTCAAATACGGGGCAGGAACGTGAGGTGCGGCAGCAACGAGCCGAGCCGAGCCTCTGATTGCGCAATCCATCACAAACTGTGTTGATACATGCAATTGGCGCGTGCTGGCTGCCGTATCTCTGCATGTCGCCAATATAATGTTTGCAGATACGTTTATTTGACCTGATTTTACACAGTCTGGCTAATGTCTTTAACCATTAAAGTTTAATGTTTGTTAGTGACATATTTAGTTTTGCTGATGGGAAATAAAACCGCAGTGAAAAAGGCACAGGGTGAGGCAGACAATACTCTGCCGCACTGAAGGGGGCGTACGTGAGTCCACAGGTACAAACACTTTTAATTTAAATCTTATAAAAAAAGAGATTAGACTAAGAAAAATACAATAGAATATTTCAAAAGCTAAATGTTGGCCTAAAATAAAATATTCTTTGTTTTTCTTTTCATGCTTTTTGTTCATCAATCTGTAAATTGATTAAAGTATCAGAATTAAACGTTTTAAAAACAACTGAATATTTCACTAAAGGTCAAAATTTAAATCTGTGGTTTTGTACACCAGTCTATTGTCTCATTTATGTTGTATGAATTATAAAATTGCGACGGCCTATACATGGAGGGTGTAGAGCAAATGCAAATTTTTTCTTACCTTTACGTATCTGTAATATGTACCGTGTGTGCGCGCGGCGCGTGTGTGTGCCCGAGTGTTTTTTGTGTGAAAAATGCTGATGAGATATGAAATAACCAGTAGCCAATTGAATAAGCTACCCTTTTCCCTTTTTGGTTTATATATTTGTAAATCTGACACTAAAGGAGTCAGTGCCTCACCAACCATGAACCTCACCGCACGTCACTGATACTGAGGTAAGAGACAGTGATCAGTCCACACCAGAAGCTGCCACGCTTACAATCACGTGAAAAGAAGTCAACTTTCTCCCAATTGCAAAGTTTTATTTCTCTAGATATAATTGTTTTTGTCCTCATCAGCTCCTAAATGATGTAAATACAACACATGATGCCTAACACCTCCCTCAAGGTTGCTTTTACCTCTTTTAGAAGCTGGTAAGAATCATGTGTTGTCTGTTACACCCTGATATGTAAAATCTTGACGCTATACTGAAGAAAAGCACAGAAAGAAATTGAAGGAGACTTTGGTATTTAAGTCACAGGGTGAATCATCACGTAAAATACATTTTGACAGTCTAATAAAAGAGAATATTAAATTAGAGAATGAACTCTTTTTTTTTTAAACTTTAATATCCACAAATATCAAGGGAATAATACATTTCAGAGTCTACATTTGGCAGTAGGCTTACAGGGCGCCTTGACAGCGTTAAGAATTTATGTTTCTGCATGAATTTAACTTAAACGTCTTTGGATTTTGACATGGATCTTACAAAGAGGGAAGCCGAAATCAATGAATAGGAGAACTATACGAACTTGTGAGGGGGTTTTATTTCAGGGTGAGCACCCAGCTGGGTCTTACCTGTGGAGCATCTCCCCTACTTTGTAGAAGCAGCCCAGGGACAGCAGCACCAGGATGGCTTTGGACTTCTGGTTGACCTGCGGGGAGCACAGCTGTTCTGCCCAGCGCTTCAGCACGTCGGAGCCTTCTGCCGGGTTCAGGCGCACCTGCAAGCCCCGACAGCCGTACATGAGACCCGGGAACGTGCATGTAGCGTTTCAAAGCAAGCTATGCAGTAAGAACATGGCGGTGGCCGGCCAGGACACTTGTACATGTGATTATCTTCTTGGCTTGGTTCCTGTTTATTTATGTTTATTTCTTTAGAGAACTAAAAGCCATTATGCTTTAAGGTCGAATTACATCTTGCACCTGGCTGTTCCTCGTGTTCGGACTAACTTGGGGAAAAAAGCTTTTAGTTTCTCTGCACCCTCTGTGTGGAATAACCTCCAACTTGAACTGAAAATGCCTGAACTCGTTTCATTTGAAGCCTTTCGCTTACTTCTTAAAAACCGCCAACGAGAATCCTTTCTGCAGTGCCTGTGTTTTTAAACTACATGTGCCCGTGTTCTTTAATCTTTAATTTCTGAAGATGTTTTTTTTTACATATTACTGAAGTCACCACTATTGCACTTTATTTGCTAAACAGTTTGCACTCTCATTTTAATGTTTATTTTGTGATTGCTGTTATTTGTGTGTTATTTGTGGACGTGTGTTGCTGCCTTCTTTGGCCAGGTCACCCTTTTAAAAGAGGTCTTGACCTCAATGGGTCTTTTTTATCTGGTTAAATAAAGGTGAAATAAAAAAATAAATAAAAAATATCTGTGTGTCTCCCTGGGTGCATTTGGGCGGTTCCACCTGCCAGGAACTTTAAACTGGTCAAATATTTATATCTCTATTTCATTTCTATAAACCCCAGTAATCGCGAAACCCAGTCCCCGACCACCTACACACTATCCAAACACTGCAGTATCTGATGCCGTCGTGCGTGAGTTACCTTTGCAAGCCATGCGGCTCGGTTCCACTCCCCGTACGTCTGCAGGTAGCGGCAGGCATCCGCTGCCTTGTCAATCAAACACAGCAACTGAACTCCCTCTGAAACACAACCAAAGTGGACAAATTAGACATACGTGTGTGGATCTGAGAGGTTCTGCTCAAATTCCCAGACAACTTACTAGGGCTGGGGATTGATTCAAATGTCAAGAATCGATTCGATTCCGGTTCTTAAGATTCAGAATCAATTATGAAGAGTTGATTCGATTCCGATTTGGGTTAGTGTTATTAAAACAGTTTTTTGAGCTGTTGCATGAATTATATGACTGTAGTTATGCAAAATATTACTACTACCGGTAGTATTATATTGAGATTAAACAGCCAGTAGTGCAGCTAATGCTGTAAGGACCAATCCCCTCCCAGAATGCTGATAGAACTGCTTTCAGAAACATCGTGTGGGTCAGAATTTCCAAACAGATCCAGGGCAGCAAACAGAGACGTATGAAATCGGTTTTATTTTATTTTTTTTATTCACATTCCGTTTTTATTTGTTCCATTTTCGGTCTATTTTGGTTTTTAATTTTTGAGCATTTGGTTTTTAAGCATTTTTTGCAAATGTAACCCCAAGACAGTATATAAAGTAATGAAATATAGACAATTTATGCAATTATAACCTAACACTTTAATGTTTTCATACCTTTAAACATATTTAAAGGCAAAAACATGGCACCAGTTATTCTCGTGTCCAACAAAACATTCCTTTTTTGGGGATAAACAAAAAAATAACCAAAAGTTGTAATGTAATGATGAAAAAAAATACATTAATATATAAAAGAAAAAAAGAAAAAATAAATAAAAATAATAAAAAAATAAAAAAATCGATCTTTAGACATATGAATCGATTTTCAGGAATTAATATGAGAATCGATTTAGAATTGGGAAATCGATTTTTTCAACACAGGCCTACAACTTACTTCTACACTAGTTCTCGTGCTTATGCAGTATGCATCATTTGGATCTTTTTATTTGATCAACTAGTTAAAAGTGCCTATGGAAAGAGAAGTATATAGGATGAACAATAGCACTACCTGCAAGCTTTCCATTAGCAATCATGTTGGTGGCCACCAGCTTGATTGTAGACTGCGAGGGGCCCGAGGAGGTGATGGTGGTCACGAGGCAAGCCTTGAGTGAATCACAGTAGTAGCTGGAGTTGTCTGCGCTCGTCTCCAGCAGTAATTGCACTGCCCTGTCCGTCTGAGAGCCACAACAAAGTGAAGAGAGTGTAATGGCTGCGTTAGCCGAGAGAAACAAGGCATTAACACCTCTGGCAGATAACCGCAGCGAGCGAACAGAAATGTGAGGGGAAATTCTGGTCATTATCTTGCTTTTCATCTGGCGTAGATGACGCCTCAATCTCATGCTGGGGTCAGCACAGGCTGACTCCTGTCTGTCCGAGTGTTGGATGACTGCACTTCCAGCTCGCAGTCGGCTGATTGCAGCCTGTGATTAGTGTGAGAGCAGCGACACCGAGGCCGAGGTGCTGAGAGAAAAGCAGCACTCATTCTGCTTAGAGCTGACGTTATCTATTTATTCTTATGGTAACGTGCATGCAAGCGAGTCAAAAACAACTACTTCTTATCCATCAGTCTGGAAGAGACAATTATGTTGCAGCAAAGCACATATTAAATTAATTTCTAATCCAAGTGATATATTTGCAATCTAAAACATCTCAGCTGGAACTTTAAATGTCAGAGCCAAATGAAGAGGAGGCTCATTGTCACCTCCCTGAAGAAATCTACTGCAACGATGTGCGCGGTGCAGTTCTCACCTGGCCCAGCAGGAGGAGCTGGTCTGCACACTTCTTGGTGTGTTCATAACTGGATCGCTTCACCTCCTGCAAGTGAACCCGATCCAACTGGAACTTCTGTTGATCAGAATAAGTGGAGCAGCAAATGAGTGTTTTTTTTTCTTTTCTTTTCAATTTACATAATCCTTCTGAAGAAAAATGGGCAAGTGAGAGAGAGTGAGACACAACGAACAAATCTGAGGCCATGCACTAATAACACGAAGCAGACTTTAAATGAGTAATGACGAGTAAAAAGAGAGGGGAATGACAATTATAGCAATACAGTCCCGAGACGGGGAGTGTAATTAGAATGTATTTAAAAATTCAGGAGGCTCTCTCTGGTGCCAATGCCTCCTACACTGGCTGTCGGTGCTGGTGGTCGTTTCCTCATTAGCTCATTGCATGTTCCCTGATGGGGATTTTTTAACACAGTAAATGATAGGTATGTAACAAGAAAACCTCAACCGCCACTTCAAAGACATACAGATTTATAAAATAAAAGAGACTGAAGATTATCCAAGGGGAAGAGAGATTACGCTTGCATAGGCTGTATGTGCACGCTTTCCACCTTTATTAATCACGCAAGCGTTTTTTTCCCCGCACTATCATAATGAATATTACTTTTAAGTACAGTCATGGGTTTAAATCCTTGTAGAGCTACTAAATGGGTTTAGCAGCTTCAGAGATGTGTGATCTGTACTATAGCCCTGCATATTAGTCATTACAGTCAGAACTGCTGCCACTAATGCCGTGTTACGATGGCAGGAGCCAAATGTTGCCGCAGCATATCTGGGTAGTTCTTCAGAAGTCCTAACTTTGTGATCACAGCATGGCTCCTCATTAAAAACCAGTACAACTTGCACAAAAACCGAAGGGAGTGTAATTTATATTAAAAAAAAGCTGAAAATACATTAAAAGAAAAAAAAATACATGCGTATCAGAGACCTTTTTAATTGGAGCTTGTCGAGCTGAAATTAGACAGTCCATTTAGCTACTTGAAGCTTTGTTGCCTGCTAAAATCTCTTCTTGGATAACTAATCACGCTTTTCTCTTCCTCGTAAACCTTACATAGAGACTGAATGTGGACCAAAGTGCTGCAACCATTAAAAGAAAAAAAAAGGCATCACTTTAACAGAGGGAAAACTTTATAATTACCCTTCACACTTCCTTCAAACTACCCAAGCATTTTCTACAGTGGCACATAATCATCACAAAACAATGAAAGAAACGGTTAAGACCAACAGCAACACAAACTTGGAATCCTCCCATCCTGTCAAGAAACTTTTCTCAAAGCTGAAAGAATGCATTGATCAAAACTAAACAAAAAAAGATTCTGGGTATTGTTTATGACAGCCTTGGATGCTGGTTCATCTGTCATCAGGGACATGCATCGATTTAGGCAACAACCACAGCACAAGCAGGGGAGAGATCCTTCTTTATAATTAAGAGTCTCCAAGTAAGTGACTAGACTCACTCAGAGATAACGCCGAGGGAGTTCAATGTTGCGAGGAATGAAGTGAAAGACTTTATTGCAAAGACTTAAAATTTCGAGTGACTTTCCTAAATGCTGGACCTCACAGTTAGGGAGAGGCAAGAGGGGATGGCGATGAGAGCGCAAATGTAGGGCTGGGGATCGATTCAAATGTCAAGAATCGATTCGATTCCGATTCTTAAGATTCAGAATCGATTATCAAGATTTCATTCGATCCGATTCCGATATTGATTTGGGTTAGTGTTATTAAAACTGTTTTTTGAGCTGTTGCATGAATTATATGACTGTAGTTATGCAAAATATTACTACTAGTATTATATTGAGATTAAACAGCAAGTATTAGCAGCTAATGATGCTGTAAGGACCAATCAGCTCCCAGAATGCTGATAGAACTGCTTTCAGAAACATCGTGGGTCAGAATTACCAAACGGATCCAGGGAGGAAACAGAGACGGATGAAATCGGTTTTATTTTTTCCCACATTCCGTTTTTATTTGTTCCATTTTCGGTCTATTTTGGTTTTTAATTTTTGAGCATTTGTTTTTATCATTTTTTGCAAATGTAACCCCAAGACAGTATATAAAGTAATGAAATATAATAATGACTTGGATTTATATAGCGCCCTTCAAGGCACTCAGAGCGCTTTACAGAAATCATTATTCATTCATACACATTCTCTCTGGTGGTGGTAAGCTACGTTATATAGACAATTTATGCAATTATAACCTAACACTTTAATTTTTTCATACCTTTAAACATATTTAAAGGCAAAAACATGGCACCAGTTATTCTCGTGTCCAATAAAACATTCCTTTTTTGGGGATAAACAAAAAAATAACCAAAAGTTGTAATGTAATGATGAAACCCCCCCCCAAAAAAAATTAAAAAAAAAAATCGATCTTTAGACATATGAATCGATTTTTAGGAATTAATATGCGAATCGATTTAGAATTGGGAAATCGATTTTTTCAACACAGGCCTACGCAAATGTGATGGGGGCTGCTGAGGGGAATGTTCTTCAGACTTTTACAGCTGCGTACATGATCATATATGCATTTGTTGGTATTTTTTATTCACGTGATCATAGGTAAAGTGCTGAAACACTTGAACGTTGTCTCGTTTTACTGACCTGGAAGTAGGAACTCTCACACAGGACGTCGTAGCAGATGTCCAGATGGTGCAGCGGCGAGGGCTGAGCTCCTTCACTTCCTTCGCTTATCTGACGAGCCTGTGCAAACGACTGGAGGTAGTGGGACGCCACTGCCCAGAAGTGAAGGTCAGACTCATCTCCGAACAGCCTGCAGTTTATCACAACAATGCATCAGCCGGGTTAGGAAGGTGAGGCGTGCTCTGGCTGCAGTAATTAGACACTCTGCAGTCTCACTTGGTCTTTTTAGTAGTATGCTCAGTAATGACCACAGTTCCCGTATCTCCCAGCCCACGCCTCGCTCTCTCAGTGAGCTTCCCTCTGCCTCCTCCATCTTTTTCTTCCATCATCTACTTCCTTCAGTCTCATTTCATGTAAGTGCACATGCACACAGCTGTTGCTAGGCTACCTTGCTTCATTAACAATGGTATGAAAACTTGGGCAGCCAGTCAAGGAGACATAATCGCGAGCTCTCTGTGGAAATGTGGCCAATATATTCAGAGAAAAACAAAAAAGGGGTGTTTGGAGTTTCTGGATAAATGATTTCATTAATAAGAGAAACCTGTGAAGATATCGCATCTCAGCGGATTTGTGAGATTAAAAGGAGAACTGAGGTGGAGATGAGATCAGCCTTCGTGCTATTCTTTTTTGAGGAGCAACACAGCAACACTGAACAATTACAGCAAAGATTAACATTCATTATTCTGGCTGATAATTAGAATTGAAAAGAAAACATTAACATCTGTTAAAAAAGCTTGAGGAAAACTGCACTGAGTGAAACAGTCTGGAGTAAAAATCCCATCCACAAGAGAGACAAGCCTGCAGCTATCTGAGAAGACGGTGCTCCTCATAGCAGCTCCATAAATGCTACTAGGAGAGACACCGTCAGCAGAAACATTAACCTGAGCAAAATGTATTACCTGCCTTTCTCCAGAGCAGGTCTCACCTGAAACCGAGATCGAAGGTGACTTTGAATGTCAACATTCAGGTCCGACTGTGGCAACAAGGCTGCGAGGTCTGCTGGCGAACACGCCTGCCTCCGCTCTCCAAAACAAGGAAACTAGCCTCTATGTTGATGGAAAATTGTGCGGCTAAGCCAGGTTAATTTTATGTAAGCCCTAGGCAGCTAGTCTACTTTGAAATCCACATTCTTTAAGCAGTAAGTTGATTTATTTTAAATGTAGCCTTTTCTTGAAAATGCAACACCTGATTCAAAATATGTATATGTCTCAGCAACTGCAATTTGTCCTTTAATTACTTTAGCATAAAAAAAAAACCTAAAAATAAACACATGTGAGATTATTATCACCAGGCCAGTTTTATTTTTGATGAAACACAGAAATAAAAAAACTCCCCATCTGACAAAAATGACTCTTTTCGAGCATATTTCTCTTAAATTCATGTAGCAAAAGAACTAAACACTCTTGAAACCACGGCAACATCTCAACATTTCAATGCATTGGGACTGATTTCCTGTTTTATAAAATATTTTTTTACAGAGTTTTTTTTTAAGAATAACCTTTAAAAAGGCCTTTTCCAATTGGATTTTGCAATTCTGGCACATTTTGCTATCCCTACACAACTGAGATTTGTAAAGGTCCCAAATGATTTTATTGGATAAATATATCATTAAATGCATTATTTCTTTCCAACATTACACATTGGGGGGTTTCAGTATGAGTGTTGTGTGTCTCCTGGTGGAAGTTTTGCAGTTTGACATATTAATAGGTAATTGGCCACATTTTTAAGTCGTCACAGCCAATAGAATCGACTGGTAATTCACAAATCCACATCACTCCAGGCATCACCCAGTCAGAACAACGACGGGTTGCCCGCTCAGCATTGGCTGCTTTTTTGTGCTTCTACAGCCAACACAACCGACCTGAGAGATCAGAAATGATTTTCATTCATCGGAGGTTTTGGACGTCATCATCATTCAAGAGGAATTCTTTAAAAATGTGGCTTGAATGAGTTCTGTGTCATCCGTCCCCCTTACCGGGACATCGTTAAGAACTAAATTATACTCAATTAATTAATACACATCTGTTTTATTGTATTATACATTGGATATTTATTTTCAGTACACTGCATAGCTGCAAGAGTGTGTGTTATTATTCTGAATGCAATTGGATTCGATTCTTCATCATGAAGGAGAGGGAAATAATGGAAAATACCTTTTCTTAAGGATGTATTTTTCAGTTAATAGAACCTCAGTTGTTGTTTGGTGTTTGTCTGAGTGTTAGAAAGGTATTTTATATGGGCACCAACAATCCCTCACGACAGTACAATCTGCACCTGAATGAGAGAGAGCCACGCAGCTCTGTAACTCACCGTGAGACCAGGAGGCAGCGCTGCAGAAGAGTGAGTTCTGGGTCCTGCAGCACGCTCTTCATATCGCTGGGGAGCCAATCAGAGGCAGACAAACAAAAAACAGCCAGAGCCAATTACGCTTAGCAAACACAGCAGCACAGGTGAGGCTGCTCTTATTATCAATCATCCTGCAGAGTTCATACTCATACTAGGAAGGACTCTCTCTAAAGGCACAAACACATAAACTCTGCAGTACATCCACAGGTAATGATACCAATCTGGTGCTGTTTGACTACTTTCATGTATCTAGTCTGTGTTGCCATGTTTTAAATGCCATCAGAATACACAGCATCAGTATATTAACTTACTTGGACAACGAGTTGAGCTGCTCCTGAATCAGACCTTTTATCTCAACTTTTTCATTGTAATCTCTGAAAAAGAAGGAGAAAAGTAAGTCAAGAAGCTCCTTTCATGTTCTCCTGAAATAACACCTGACCTAATAATAAATGAGAATCTAAAAAAACCTGCTTGTAAAGGGAAGACTCCCCCTGGTGTCTAGTAAAGTCTCCCGGCATTTATCAGGTAGTGCACACGGCTCATTTAGCTGCACGGCTCAGGAGAAAGCAGCTGTGAGAGAATGATGCTAACGTCTCACCTGAATGCTCGGTTATTAACAGATGCTCTGGTGCTTTAAGAAAGCTCTGATATTAGAGCTTTATTTTCAGAGGTGTCAAGTAACGAAGTACAAATACTTCGTTACCTTACTTAAGTAGAAATTTTGGTTATCTATACTTCACTGGAGTAATTATTTTTCAGACGACTTTTTACTTTTACTCCTTACATTTTCACACAATTATCTGTACTTTTTACTCTTTACATTTTAAAAACAGCCTCATTACTCTATTTCATTTTGGCCTTTAAAAAAAAACTATCCAGTTAAATTGCTCCATCCGGATAGAGTGAATTTGGTTGTGGGTGTTTCAGATGTTCTTGTCCAGTTTTGTTCTTACATCCGTTCCCTCAGATTCCTGCAACTAAACTTGGATGTACATTCCAATAAAGGTTAGGATAAATGATAACATGCCTCTGAAGTTTGACTTTTTGCACCATTACAATACTTATAGGCAACTAGTCATCATATCTTCTGCTCTCTGAAACACATGTTAATGCTCAATAGTACACATGGCTCTTTAATATATTTGCATTATACTAGGATGGATTCATTTTCAACGGCTTTTGTCCTTAATGGCTTTTTCCCCCTTACATTACTTTTACTTTTATACTTTAAGTAGTTTTGAAACCAGTACTTTTATACTTTTACTCAAGTAAAAAACTTGAGATGATACTTCAACTTCTACAGGAGTATTTTTAAACTCTAGTATATATACTCCTACCTGAGTAATGAATGTGACACCTCTGTTTATTTTATTCCTTCCCCACTGCCAGTGGTGGTAAACAAAAGGGAGGTGTCACACTGCCCCTCACGCAAGCTGAGATCTTATTAGCAAAATAAAAACAGATGTGTAGGGTACCTGCATGCAGCTGCTATAAACACCAGAGTAGCCTACAGCCTGTGTGTTTCACCCACTGACCCACAGCAGGATCATTGCAGCGGCTTAATTGAATGCTATTCAATAACGATAAAACACCAACAACGACACTGGGTGCTTTTCATTTAAGTGTTTTGTTCAGAACTGTTTTAAACTATTCGTTTTATATTGTTATACCATGTACCTTCATTTAAAAAAAAAAAAAAAAGGTTTTATGGTGTAGGTTTCAGGGTGGATTTAATTATCTCCTTTTAATTAAGGACCCCGCTGAAGGCCACAAACCACACATATTGAAGGAGTCCCATCCACAGCAGGTTCAGCTGGATGAAGTTGTGCCAGAACTTAACATAAACTACAGGGACCTATGTAACTTCTGTCAGTTATACAGATCAACGGCTTGAGATTCATCACCGTATTATGAATCCTAATTTAGTCTGATCCAATTCCAAACAAGTGTAAATATTATGTATGACTTAAAACTACAGTTTAACTGTAGCTTGCTTCAAGGACCCTGCGTCCTGAAAATGCAAAGTAAAACTACATTTAAAATAAATGGCATGAATAGTCTCTTTTATCACATTTCTGTTCTGATTTAATCAACCTGAAAATAGGGCCTCTTTAAAATTAATAAGATAATCATTCTTAGATAGGGCAGCTAATAATCCTTTAAAGATTCATTATGATCAGACTACTGAAAAGGTACAGAGGATTGTTCGTCCTTTCATTCTTCATCGCTATGTTGTGCAGTGAACAATAATAATAAGTTCAGAAGCAGTTTAACCAAAAGGAACGGTGCTCAATAATTAATGCCATCTGGCTGGAAAACAATAAATGTACTGGCTGCTATAAATGGACACTTCAGTCAGGTCAGGTCAGAATATCTAGTTTAAAAAAAAAAATGTTTCTGTCTGAACTATTTTCTGAACTGCTTTCAGGGTGAAACTTACACCTGGGTGATGTCCATGGTGAAGGTTCCTGACCAGGGCTGCAGCAGAAGGAAAGCCTTGAGAGTGAGAGCAGCTCGGGGAACCAGCAGGTAAGGGCACCACACCGGATCTGTTCAAATCCCCAACAGAACACAGCAACACCATATGAGACCTTGGCTTTTAATGACATAAGTACATGTACCAGCATGTAAAATTGCACGATGTCCACAAAAAAAGCCCTACAATGGTTGTCTTTCATGCTCTGACACCTTGTGTTCGCTCGCTCACCGGTCAGGTCCTGTTCATCCATACGGTAGCTGGCAGACTTCATTGCCATCTCCAGCACTCGGATGCAGCCGTCGTCTGACGCCAGTACCACCTTGTCTGACGTGCACCAGTCGATGTCTAAGATGCGGTAGTTCACGTTGCGACCGATGCGCATGCTGCTGACCATCTGGACCTGCGGTAGAGGGGAGTTGCCTTAATAACTTCTACTTACAATAATTTATTTATTTATTTATTTCAGATCCCCATTAGCTGGGGTCCAACAGTACAAATATACATTTCTATAAAACTTTTACAGTACAATATAAAATGTTAGTTAAACAGAACAACTACTACTAGTACAAAGAACAACAACTAAAAAGAAAAACGAGACAAAAAAACAAATAAAAACTAAAGATAATAATAAGCAGAAAACAATGAAAAAAAGAAAATTAATTTTCCTAAATGAAAAAAACAAAAATGAAAAAAACAAAAAAAAAACAAATAACAACCAAAAACAGATAGATTAAAAGATAAATCCAAGTACAACTAAAGATAAATAAGTGCATACTAAATGAGGCAAATACAAAAACAAAAAAAACGTATTTCAATAGAAGAAAATGTAAAAATAAATAAATAAATAGTGAAAATAACCGGAAACGTCACAAAACTTCAGCAAAATAAAATACTAAAAATTGAAATTAAATGCAGAACAAGAAAATATGTTTATTTATATAACACCTAACTCAATTAAATCAATAAGCTAAAACCATTAGACACAATCTAAAACAACCAGTTTCTTTTGAACTTCCTTTCTTAGTCTCCTCTTGAAGCCAACTCTGCCACTAGTTGAAATAAGATTTTCTGGAAGTATATTCCAGTAAGTAACTGCCCTGTACATTACTGTTCTTTTTAGTGCATAGGTTTTAGGTTTGGGCAGGGTGAAATGACCTCTCGTGGCATGATTAGTATATCATCTGTGACTATCACTAGCAAGAAGCAACTGAGAAAAGAGGCAATAATGATTTCATCATCTCACACCAACTGACTTGTGTCTACTGTACTGAGCTACTGTGAGGCCGCTGCAAAAATAAACACTACATCTGATCAATTTAAATGCTTTTCAAATGGTTTGTTTGCAACAACTAAGAGATGATAGCGCAGATGGAAAGGTAAGGAGACACAATGGGGAACGCTGTTGTATAACAGACACTGGCCAATGTGCATTTCTAGAGTACAATGAACGATGATGAGAACAACATCACACACAATGAACAGTCGATAGTAATTCCCTTTAGATGATACTTTCTAAAACCTCCCACTCTCCCAGGCTTTTATGAAGCAGCAGTCCATGTAACCCAGCTGTCAGTGAAGCACTGAGGCAATTCAGAAATCTTCACTGCATTTTCTCTCTTTTCTCTCAGACTCCCTCCAGGTCCTTCCTCTTCCTGGCTCTCTGTCCAGCTCTAAAACTGTTCCTCGTTTCCCTTTACGGCTTCATCCATCTGCTGTCTGGCTTTTTCCGATTTATGGACTGAACAGTATCCAGAAAACAGTGTTTCACTTTGATAGGATTCCTCCACCTTTTGCTCCTTAATTCAGCAAATGATCTATCTTTGACATCGACAACCCGTTTGAAAATTTAGCTGCGCTTTTTGTTGTCTCAGTAAGCTGACAAGCATTGTGGCAGATAGTAAATAGATAATAATAAAATAGAAAGTGCAGGTGTACTGTCAGAGGCATCTAGTGTAAACAAACTTTACAGAGTGGTCCTGTTGCCAAAGGCAGATGCATAGGAGCTCACCTCTTTGGTATCCCAGACTTCTGCTCCATCCGTGTACATGACCAGCAGCTTTTGGTTGCCCTTGCCAGGAGCGAAGCGGATCTTCTTCACCCAGCCACGGTGCGTTGGTATTCCCCTGGAAACATCAACGGTATTTGTCATTGTGGGACATTTGTGTGTACTCTAGTGATGTAGCTGCTCCACTTTTTGGATTTCCACGTGGACAGGGTATGTCATTTTAAGGTCCGATGTGCACTGCTCTGAATGCTGCAGTGTAAAGGAGTAATCTATTACCAGAGGTGGGTAGTAACGAGTTACATTTACTCCGTTACATTTACTTGAGTAAGTTTTGGGAAATGATGTACTTTTAGGAGTAGTTCTGAATCACTGTACTTTTTACTTTTACTTGAGTAGATTTGTGAAGAAGAAACTGTTCCTCTTACTCCGCTACATTAGGCTACATTGAGCTGTTACTTTTCTTTTATCCCTTTTATCCACGTACGTGTCAATCTCATGACATCACTGGGTGATTCTTTGGGAAAAATGTTTGTTTTTGTCACATTTACACAGACTCAAACACACACAGAGTTTCTATGAGTTCATGGGTTTGTTCTAGTTCGGCCTGGTTAAAAAAGAAAAGTATAAAGGCTTGAAATTTTATGCTACTTGTGCTTAATTTATTTTTTTATTCTGTTATTATTTTATTATTTATTAAAGCACTTGAATTTACTTTAAGACTATTTTAATTTAAGCTATTTTTAATTTTTATTAATTTTAATTTATGTTATTATTTTATTGATTTAATTTGCCTGAAGATGATTATTTTGTACCTTTGTCTGTTTGAATGGTTGTGTTAAAAAATAAATCGTTACTCAACAGTTACTCAGTACTTGAGTAGTTTTTTCACCAAGTACTTTTTTACTTTTACTCAAGTAATTATTTAGATGACTACTTTTTACTTCTACTTGAGTCATATTATTCTGAAGTAACAGTACTTTTACTTGAGTACAATTTTTGGCTCCTCTATCCAGCTCTGTCTATAACTATTTCTGAAAGAGTGAGTGGCGCAGCACCACTGGAAGTTGTCGGTTGAATATTTAAAGAAGCAGTCACTCCTCACCACAACACCTGCATTAAGAATGAAGCAACCGCAGTATGAATAAAGAGTGAAGTGAGTAAACTTGTACTTGGCAGGTCAGAAACTCTCAAGGTGACATTAAGAGCGGATCAGACACGTCTGCACTTACCTGAATGTTCTCACTGAGGCTTATCTCTTCTATTATCTGCCACTGCAACAACATTGTCTGGCAGTGCCGCCCCCATCTCAGATGGAAACCCAGACTATTTTCATTTGTAGTCCCGGACAGTGGAACAATCCTCCCGAGTGCTGCCAGAGGAGGGACGACCCTCTCTGTTTTCAAGAGTGTTCTTGAAAACCCATCTCTCCTGAGCATACCTCTTCTCTACCCACACATTACTCCTAACATACACTTACCTACCCTTCTTCTTCCTCTGTTTTATTTCTTTCTTCCTCTTCTACTGCCAATTTCTCCAGTTGTTCTTCACCTGCACCTAAACAGCAGTCTCTTGACGAGGCTTTACTCCCTCCCTTTTCACTCCACTGTTACTAGTAATTAGCATTCTCACCCACTGGCAGTCTGTAGTTGCACTTAACATTTCTAACTTCAGCTTTCTATACAAAATAGCGGGCCTATCCTCCTTTTGTAAGTCATTTTGGACAGAAGCGTATGCTAAATTATTAAATATAATGTAACGTAACAATGAAGTATGATGTAATGTCGACTGATGACGAGCTCTGGACCGATTTATTATTTGGGTTTAATTCATCAACTAATCACACTTTGCTATTCAAGTCACTTCCTCAGATTCTACATTTTGTCCAACGGTCCTAAAGCTCCACATAAAACAGTAACAGATACATCAATTAATTAAGTAAAATTAGCATCTCAGAGTTCAACTATTTACCTCGACAAACGAGCTTTGAGGTCCCAGAAGTTGAGATTGCCATCCACATCTCCAAGTACCAGGGTGTCACCTTTCCAGGCAATGCAGGCGATACTACCCATGCTGCCCTGCGAGGAAGGGAATGAAGAGCTATTCACTGCGAGATTTTTTCTTAGGAAGGAAAGAATAGACATGTTCCACCTGCGTCTTAGATCATTTGAAAATTTCTGAAGGTAAAAGTAAGGAGAGGTCTTTGTTTATGTGTCATGCCTTTTATGATTATTTTCAAGTATTTACAGACACAAAGCTATTAGATTTAGTCTAAAATGAGTTTTACTAGTGTGCTGCTGCTGCTTGGAGTGCAGAGATAACTGGTACTCTAATGTGCATGATCCTTCAGACCTGACAGTCGAAAATCTATGATTATCATCCATATAACTGGAGATAAATGTCATGAAAAATTATGTGATTATGTTCCCACGTCACATCTTTAATGCAGACTACTACTATGATGTGAATACGGTGCAAATGCACCAACATAAAAGATCCTCTGCTCCAGAATTTAATGTTTCGACCTCAATAAAGACAAAAAAGACGACAGTAAATTCAAATATCCATGGCTGTTGAGTGGTAAACAAGCGCAGCATCTGGCTGTAAGTACAAGGCTGTGCCACGAGGCAGAATGCTGATGTGAAGACATTAAGTGCTAGCTCATCCACACTGCGTGATAATAACAAAACTTTTTAGGAGTTTCTCCCACTTTTCTGATGTAGATATGAAGGCCCTTTTATCATCCTGAAGGCAGTGTAAAATCTGCACACATCACAGAAATAAGGGTTTAAAGTCCCCAGGTAAACCACAAGAGTCTTTGTGGAGTGATGAAATGTAGTGAGACATCAAAAACACCCAGTGCCTGATCAAAAACAAGGATATGCAATACAGGGTTCGCTTAACAAGTACCGCCTGTAACAAGACAGATGCCGTCCACTTTAATTAAGAGGGTGGAACACTAATATCGCAACATTAGCAGTAAGAGATGGAATTGGGTTGTTTTTACTGTGCTACCAACCTCGGATCATGACTCAGCACAAAAAAGTTTAACAAAGTTCCTGAAGACAAAGTGAGCCAAAAAAACTCTCCAATGAGACTAGGGAGACGATTGAGTGACTCTGTCTGTGTCATATGTTGCCACTTTGCTTTAGCCACTCGCTCGTTTGACACTTTGCTCTAAAGGCAATTTAATAGCTTGGCTACCATATATAAGGTTTTTAGGTGTGCAGCAGCAGTTTGTCGTTTCAAGAGCCCGAGTCACGCTCTAGGTCAGCGAGGTGAGTTCAGCCATATCTGGGACAAACTCAAACTAAAACCACACAAATGCATGTGGCTATTCATTCTCAAAACAAACCAAGCATGAACCTGCACCGCTAACTGGAGAACCTTTGCTTTGACTGTTTATAACTAAGAGTGATACTTCAAGTTGGCCACATTTATTGGGGAGTGGGTTTCTTTATCATTGCCGACGTATGCCCCACCAGAAAACCACCTGAAGGACACAAATGGAGGGATGGCTCTTATTATTTATGCAGGATGAAACCTGTGTTTTGGGTTCTTTAACTGAAATGATGAGACACAGATGCAAAGAGTAATCTATGAACAAGTCCTTAAATTTAGAACTAATGCTGTACCAGGAACAGAAAAAGGGGTTGCATTTAGATTTGTTTTCTTAATCTGAAGAATTGACAGACCGACAGATTGTGGTCTTTAAAGCTAAAGTGTCAGAGGAAGCACTTATTAATAGCCTTGACAGCAGCAAAATCTGATAAATACCAAATTGACTGAGGCAGAAATCAATTTGCTGACTGCTAAATATAAAAAGAGAAAAAAAAATGTGCAAACCATAATGACTCTGTTAAATGCAAACAGAAAGCTATGAAGCAGGTAGACAAACTGTGTGCAGGGACCAGTGTGGATGACTTTAAAGTAGTACAAGTAATCATGAAGCAAGAGGAGATGTAAAAATAAATAAATAAATAAAATACAGAACTCACATCAGGGGGGATTCGTGCACCATCTTTCACGGCGTTGCCCTCCACTGTGATGTGGTAGACCTGCCCGTCTGTGTCAGTGAATACAAAGTGCTCTCTGGCTGAGAAGGCCTGGCTGGTCTCCGATTTGCTTTCAGCATCTTGCAGAAGACTGAAAGGGTAGAGGACAGATATGCCAATTTAGTGCACAATTCAAGACCGTTTAATGTAATGACAACAAACGTAGTAGCTGTAACCTGGTGGAGCCAGCCAACATGTAGGAAAAAGAAGAAGAGGAGGAAGAAGAAGAAGAAGAAGAATTGTATGTGTCACGTGACACTGACAACAGACAATAGCAGTGAAATGGGAGCTGCAACAAGCCCAGATAGTGCAAAAGCAACTATAACTAAAACAAACAAAAATAAAAGAAATTGAACTGCAACACTCTTTAATAATAATAACAACAGATAAAGAAAACAATATACAATCCTATATGCAATTAAGTATGCCTAGGATGGGTGTAAATCCTGAGAGAAGCTGGAATTGCACTTTACTTTATTTTTCTCACTACCCTCGCTGGGTTCCACCTGTACTGGAAATATTGGGCAAAATACATCATTACCTGAACTCAATTATTAGAAAGGAAAACATTTGGAGCAGCAAAGGCTTCCTGGATCTGGCTGCCCTGCAGTACTCTGTAATCAGGGATGAGGATCATTGGTCAGGTGATGGAAATGCTCATGACATCCAGTTCCTTTGTGGAGACTTATGGTGCTCTTATACTTTTGTGCTTAAGTGGTCAGACAGAAAATATTCCTCATAAAAAGGCAGCCAATACCCTTGAAATTTCCAAAAGTGCATCAGAATGATATGTAGACTATTAGAAGTAAAATTCCCTCATCTGATTAAATAAAAATTGAACGGTCCATCTTAAACTCCCTACTGTGAGTGGAGCTGTGGGGGAAACCAGGCACTGAGCTTTTCTACAATAATTATAACAAACAAACATCTAATAAAACATGATCGCCCAGGATGCTTTTTACCGACAGGTGCTGGGCGAGTTGTCGAGACAGAGAAACGACTGCTCGGCATCGAAAGATCGTGCAAAGACTAAGTAAGCGATAATAGGTAATAAGATTACAGGTAATACGATTTTTCAAACGACAGCCGCCCAAGAACAACGCTGTCAAGGTTTTCAGGGTGCACCTGATGACCGAGGACTCGATGTTACTCTGCTCAGCATCTGACACGGTCTGGCGAGCTATGGCCTCCCTCGCTGCCATCTGCTTTTTCTTTAGGCTCTTCAGATTGTGTGATGGGGACCATTCCTGGTGAAACACAGACACATAAACACGGTGACAAATCACAAAGATGCAAAAGCATTTGGTGACATAACAGCAATTACAGGGAAAGAAAAAAAACACAGGAACACAGCAGAATTGTGACCTGCAGCTTTTTGGTGCAGTGTGGCTCAAAGTCTGTTTGGCCCAAGGTTGTAATCAATATGGAAATGAGACAGCAATATCACGTTGGGGGAGGCAGGCATGTATTATTAAGTTTATTGCTCTTTTTATTCGCACTATAGACGATTTTACAGCTCCACTGTAAAGTCTGTCCGGTATAACTCTTCTTTTATGGAGATTTCTCTGGCCTAATGAAGCCACTGTGCGATCTTTGCTGAGGTTGAGGGAAATTGTCTAGGTTAATCTTTCAAGTAGCCCCTTCAAATGCAAGGATGATAAGGAACGAAAAAGTACAGAGTCTATTACCAAAGAGAAGAGTCAACAAAGGATGTTTGTTTCCAAAGCTCTTCCTGTGTGTTGTATTCATAGAGGGTAAATAAATGATGGATTCTGACAACTTAACCATCAGCCCCAGACAAGAAGCCAACAAAGAAAAGTGTTTAAGTACAATACCACTTTTCAATTTGCTTCTTTTAATTTGGTTTTCAAATGGGTTTTCAAGATTGTGAGGAAGTGGAGACTTACATTTTATTGGTCACTGAAAAGTGATGGAAAACTACTGAAATTTGAAATGGGTTTGCAACTTTTGTGTTTTGTAATTTTGCAAGAAAGAAATCTATTTCCGTGTATATTAAATATTTCAAAACTGTTAGGCATTTCTTCATCATTTTCTCCTTTGATGACAAGAACACCACAGACAGACACGCAACCAAGAGCATTAACAGATTTTACTGTCATCAGCTATGAACGTTTGTCTAAAATGACTGATGGATGCGCAATCGGGGCTATTTGTCCAGCTCACATACGGGTGAAAAGTAGCTCAGATTCTCTGCTATTTGTAAAAAGATGCTACCCGTTGGTAACCAAAGTCCAGTACACATGGAGGATGCTGTCCCTTTCAATAAAGGCCTCATCAGGTCAGGACCGCAATAATTGTACCTGAGCTTCCAATGACGTCTAGGGGGAGGTGAGTAGTTTCATAGTGAGACATCAAATGAATAAAGAGAAATGTAAATGATCAAATATGCAGCAGTAAATTTGGATGAGTCGCATTAGTTATCGAATGTTCTTTGTTACAGAATTGCTTGAATTTGTGGGTGTACTCTGTATAGGTATACACATATATATACTGTATATATATATAAATAACTGATGCGTATATTTGGTACCAGTGCAGTAACGGTGGGAAAGTTCTTGGCCATCTCTCGGAGAAGGGTTCCTGTCCTGACATCCCACAGCTCCAGCGGTTTGTCTCTGAACACCACCACCAGGTACTGTCTGATAATAGAAAACAAAGACGCACACAGTAAATGTCCAGGGAAAAAAACAGAGAACAGCCCTTTTTAATTGTCTCTTAATTGTGATGTTTTACATCTCAATTCAGTTCAATGAAACTCCATCAATGCCCGAGGGAAATTATATTGCTGCATTATAAATGAAAAAAAGATAATGAGAGTAAATTATTATATTGCAAAGTGACTGTATAGATGCTTATTGTAAAATATTCTAGTTGTGAGCAGGAACAATGTCCTGCGCTGGTCTGCACTGCAGCGAAGCACAAGAAGCCTCTGATCAGACACTGCATCTGAGCATTTCTGCAAATCTTCACCAGAAACCCAGAACAAGTAAAGAATGAAGGGATGCAACAGCCCAGTCTAAGGCTGCATGTCCACTATAGCATGAGCAGTTTCACACGTGGATACACACCCCTACATAGACATGCATTGAATAATACTCACATGGGATGCATTCATGTGCATAAAGTTTGGTCAAGCTCAACTAGACCTTGATTATGCCGCATTGCTTTTCATAGAAAGTGGATGTGATCCACCAGGTGTAATCAATAAATCACATATAGCGGACACCTGCCATCTAAAATAATGTGGCAGGTCCTTTTGAGAAGAAATGAATGCCTGCAAACCTCTGAACTGAATTGATTATGTAAAGAAGTATGGGGAAATATTTCTTCAGAGTGATGTGAGAGGCCGAGGATGTCATAAATCAATTAATTCCGTTTAATTCTTGCTAAATGTGCTCTACAAGCTATTAATTAGTTGCTTGTATGCCTACGTTCTTGCCGCATCAATGCCTTGAGGTGTTGCAAATTAGCTTTGAATGAGGGTATACTTCCTGTTGCACACCGTGCGGTACAGCAATATAAAATCATGTATGGAGTCGAATGTTGACAGTCTGGTACTGAGTTACAGACGTACTGGTGAATGATTTATGCATTTTATCAAAGCAGTAACATGCTGTAACATAGTTCGTTAAAAGAGAATGATGAGGGATTATAATGATTTCAATGGCTTTGGCATGTGTTGCTATTGACAACAGAGTAAAAAGTATCAACTGTCAGCAATTATAAGCAAGAAGAAAAAAAAAAAAAAAAAAAAATCAGAAGTCCAAGTCCAGATAGATTTTTTTTGCCGATTTCCATCAGGGTTTTCTTTTTCCATTTAGGTTTAACACAATTTAAAGAGCAGTAAAATCTAAACTGAATTAACCATTTAGAAAAAGGAGAAACCAAAGAGCTGCACAGATGACACATCCTCAGGACAGCAATGTGCTGTTTATGCTTTGGCATAAATGATAAATGTAAAAAAAAGTGTTAGGTAAACGTTCTGTCTGTGCATCCCAACTTAAAGCGTTAGAACCTGCGTCGTGTTTGTGTTGGGAGGTATTCAGCTTTGTCGGGGGTGGAAAGAGCAAGCAACTTACTTGAGATGAGACACTTTAATCATCTCAATGGGTGGCTCGTCATTTCCCCGGTCGCCTCTGAATGCAAAGCATCTGCCTGAATGCGAGAAAGAGAGAGAGAGAAAGGGAGGGAGGGAGGAAAGGACAGACTGTGATGGAGGGCAGCTGATGATCTGAGACGAAAGATGATTTGTTTCCTCGTACTTGTGAAATCATTGATCTCTATTTTCAATTTTCCATAAGCACTTTCTTGTCCTGGTCCTCTCTCTCTTTTGCATTCTCATTTTTTCTGCTGGAATCCCCTTCTTTCAATCAGCAACTTTTTACTAACCAAAGTCAAAATTATGCAAATCATCAAGGTGGCCCCTTCAAAGTATCGAGAGCGCCCTTCAGGTGCAGTCTGCACATTTACCCGGGGAAGAGCTGATCTGACTGCAAAAGACAATTAGGAAAGTGGCCTTTAAAGTGGCCTCGTCATGGATCTGCCTGTGGTGCTTAAGACGGGAACTATGACCTACATAGTTGTGATGGTGACAGCATTTGGAGTACACCAGAGGGGACAGAGCAGCTAAACATATGGTGAATGGAAAACTTTTGAAACCTGTGGTGCACTTGAAGCTAATGAACCACTGTTGTTTCTTCACTGCCACACAGTGGGAGTGGCCACATGTCCTGATTGCAGAGAGTCAATTAAGGCTTCCCACATTTCAGAGGCTGTCATCACATATTTTGTAAGAACAGCTCAAAATGTAATACATGGCACTCGAAGCATTGTAAAATGTTTCTCCAGCCAGAACTTTATGCTGCTCACTGACCCTGAGAGCGTCTCAGAAAGACAAGTCCAAGTTATGAGCTGCTGACAACGTGCTTATGTGTTAATGCAACACATAAACGTTATGCTGTTAAAAGGGAAAGCAAACAGCCGCTTTTTAGGACCAACTTCCATCAGTTGTTTCACCTTTGAAAAACAAATTTATTTTCAATCTTACAAAATCTTGCCTCAAAGGACTTGAGAGAGTAGCAGCAATTTCAGTTCCAGACGAGGTCATTGTTTTCAGGTTTGTTTTTGTTTTGCCGTAACTTCATTTCCAGGGTATATATAAATTAATTTTGCATTTCTAACAGGAAAAAGTTTGATGTTCTACAAAATTGAGAGAATAACTCATTTTACCACTTTGTGCCGTCACCACTCCTCACAACTCTTAAACTGCACTCTTGCATGGAGGATACCACGGCATAAAGGGGTTTCAACATTCTCCACTGTCACTACTGACACAGGTCAGGACGAATTCCAACCAATCTTTCTTTGGAAAATATTGTTTTACACAATTAAATCATTTTCTTACACCTGTGACAAAAACAGGGGATCCTCTGACTGTCTTTGCTCCTCATAGCGTTTCATGTTCACTGCTTTTGCACCACATCATCAACACAGTCATCTGCCAACAACACACGTGCAAAACAAAAAAAACAGCATGCCAAAAATGCCTCTGAAGCAACTTGTTTTGGAATAAATTGCAGGCCTGGAACGCAAAAATGGATGACAACAAACAAGTGAAGTGACAAGAAAAAAGAACCATCTGCAAAGAAATAAAAGTCTTCTTTTTATTTTTGTAGTTTCAATTATCTAAAGATTATCTCAAGAACCCCATCAGTCGAAGCAGCACGTCCGCAGATTAACAGATTACGTTAGTATGAATCTTCATTAAAACGCAACAGAGCTATTTTGCTACTGTTCTGCTTTTCAACTCGAGCCCTGGTATTGCACAGTTCACCGTCCCAACAAGTACGGACACTGGTATATGAGAGACATGAGCCTGGGCAGTCTACACTAAACACTGGGCGACAGGTAGGCTGTGTGGTGTACCTGAAGCTGTCTGTGGAAACATTTTTCTTCCTTATCTTCTGAACAAACTAGAAAAAAAAACTAAACTCAAGCCTTCTGCTTTTATTGTAAGCCGTCTTAGCCCAATTGTTTATCAATATTGTCTTCAAATTAGAATATTCCACACATCTTGACAATGTTGATGTGACATTTGCACCACTTCAGGCATAAAAGGTGAACCCACACGTGTATTGGATCATGTCATACTGATCTAAGTCTCTAAGAAAAATAAAGGTATATCACACAGCTTTTCCTTTATGAAGACAAACTGTAACAGAAGAGAGTGATTACCACGCCCTTGGAACTTTGCATCTGTTGATCTATCCAACTATCCCCTGGTGCCTCTGAAACAACCTGTAATTGTCTTTCATGATGGCAAACGCTTCATCTACCCTCAGGTTACTTGGAAATCCTCTCTCTTCAGCACATAAAAAGGAACTATACATCTCCACATCCCCGAGGGGGTAGAAACAACTTTGGTCTGCCGGTGCACAAATTCTATACACATGCAGAAATTCAGGATAGGATCTCATTTTCTGAGCCTTATAGCCGTTGATGTTAACAGTAACACCTTTTAGATTACACTTTAATTTGGAGAATGTTTAAGTGTCCCCCTAGGGGGCGACAATAAAAGTTTCGACCCTTTTCAAGAATGGCCTCGACAGGGAATGTCGAATAAAAAGTTAAGAATGAGAAAGACTTGAGCGGTACTTCTCTTTGTTGTTGAGCAGTAAAGGAGATCAACAAATACATCTAAGGATAACCTGTGTGCGTGTGCGTGTGTGTGCTTGTGTGTGTGTGTGTGTGTGTGTGTGTGCGTCTTACCAGTAGGCAGATCAATATGCTGCAGTTCATTGCGTACCAGGCCCATGTTGTTGGGAGCAGAAGTGGCAAAAGACAGGAAACTCGTGAGACTCACCCATTCAATCCCCCTGTTGAATAAAAAAAAAAAATCATACACAAACACCAAGTTTTCAGATAAAAAAAGAAATTGGGACAGGGAAATGTAAATCAATATATGTTTTAAGGTTCGTAGGAAATTGAAGAGTACAAAAAGGCACAAGTCTTAGCTGCAAAAATGTATGAAAAAGAAAAGAAAAAGGAAAAAAGAAGCCACATGTTAATCTCTTAGATGTGGAGTCGGTGTCTTTGGGCTCGGAGGCATCTGGAATGAAGTATTATTAGTGGAAACCTGGATTGTGGTTAAAGGAATTAGCATCCAAGATCATTTTTTGTCCAAGAAATGAAGCGGATACCGTCTAGGTCAAACATGAAAATCATCATCCAGACTGTCTGGGATTGTATCTGTGTCCTTGACAACAGTTATTTACACTTCTGGGAGGAGGACAAGCCCGTTGACATTTGACATATGCTGCCTTCAGGGCGACATACTGCCCAGGGACAGCCATGCATGCACGCGTTATAAAGGCATGACAAAAGGTGGTTACTGGTCGGGCCTTTCTGAAAACTAAGGATTAACTGTAAACCATGGACTGCTGCAGATTGTAAGATGTGAATGCAGGAAGAATGAGGTAAAATAATAATACTGTACATGAAAAACGTCATCACTTGGTATTTTAAATTTCAGTGTGAAGGAATAGCAACATTACAAAGAGGGAAAGCTTTCCTGTGCTTTACTGTTGGAATGTATTTTAGGCCTGAAATGCAAGAATGGGCATATGATAAGAATTTAGATGAAGTTGATGTGAAAAAATATGAAATATTTTGAGTTTTTTCGATAATTTTTGTTCCAACTTCTTCCTTATTTGGAGTTGTAATGCTTGAATGTTATATGTGCAGTTTAACGCTCTACCAAATCTTGGCAAGAAATAACTTAAATGGTATAATGCTTTCCATTTCTACACACTCCTTCGGCACGGTCCATTAGGGAGGCGTAAAAACACAACGTTCAAGTTAAAGAGTGCGGGATGTAGTTATATTTGACAAGCTTGGCCAGCTGAGGGAATGGAAACTCCATCATGATGGGATGGTAAATAGACACATGATTAATTAGTCGATTTGCCCACTAATGTAAATGAGATGCTAAGTAGCCCAGATTCCTTTAGCAAGGCTGTGCAGGGGCAACGGGCTGCAGTGCTCATTACCATAAAGCACCTCTGCTCTCTCTCCGTGCCTGAAAACAGACACCTTCAAGATCACATTCAAAAAAGAAGGAATGCAGACAATCTGATCAAGGTGTTTCAGGTGTAGGCCATAATCAAACAGCACTTCTCTGAGGTACACGACTGCTTGAATAGATGAAATCCACAACAAAGGGAGGGGCTTCAAATCTAAGGAAAGCAAATGCCGAAGAAAAGGTGAATAATGGTGTAAAGTTGGAGTGTTTATGTGTATTAAATATAACCCTATAAGCTGCGTGTGAACACGAGGTTCAGTACAGAAGATGGATGTTTAGAGCCTTGACTCTACAGCTAATTCATAGACACCATCATCCAGCCCGCAAAGCCGTGGCCCGTTATTGCTGTAACATACACGTATGTGTTAGAATTTAGTGAACTCTGCCCGTGTTGAAGAGCTCATTAAAGTTTGGGTTTTGCATTTATGGATACCAACTTCTCTCATTAAAATAAAACCCAGCTCTGCTTGAATAGATGGCTTTTGCTCCCCAATCAATCTCCTAACAGCATTAACTGATTCAATTTTGTGCTTAATTAATCCGGGTGAAAATAGTTTTGCTGTTCTTTAGAGGATACTATTTAATGAAGCACAGCTTTCTCTTTGTTGGTGTTTACCAGTTGCAATGTGGGGAGCGGGGCTACAAAGGTATCCAGTATTGTGATTGTTACCCTTTTCTGACATGAGAGCCACAATATCACAGAGATCAGTCCAATCGTTCTTGTTTCATGTAATTTGATAATGAAAGTGTGTCTGACGTCATGACTGACAGCTGCAGAAAATCCAAGTAACCACCAAGGAAAGGACTATTTGTATCAATCCATTTTGGGTAATACTGTGAGACTTTCATGGATATTCAGTTTTATTTTTATTTTGCAAAGTTAAGTTTGACAATATTCATAATTAATACTGGTGTCATCGTATAAAAGTTGCAAACAAAAACACTCCACGGCTTCAAACAAAGCCGATATGTTGCTTATTAGGTGGAAAAGTAACAGCTTTCTTCTTTTATCTTGATAAATATGAGCAGATTTTCTGATTTCAGGACCATAACATGATCAATATTGCGACTTGAACCATGTGAACTAAATGTTGCTCATATATATTTTTCGTCTCTTTCTCATCCCCCAGTTTAAGGTGGTATGCTTTGTTTCACATCCATCATTTTGTGCATCTGTACATCACCAGCAAGGCTGCGGCACATGACATCAACATTCCTACACATTTTATTGTGTATCTTGTTTCAAAACCAATGATTCATCTGTAATGACTACAGGATTAAAAACGGTTTAACAAGCATCACCATACTTTTGTATCCATTTGAATAAAAAGCCAAAAGCCTTATCTGAAATTCATTCAACATTAACAACCAGATATATTATAAATAGAAGTTACATTATTTGCTATCGGGCAAGTTTCTATCACTAATGACTAGACGAAAGACACAAAGTTAAAAACTGATTAAATCCAAATTTAGCAACAAAAGTCTAATTAAACTAAGTGGCCTAAGGTGTGGCACAATTATCACTGCAATTATCTGGACTCAACAGAATCCTTTGGTGGAATTACTACCACTGTTTTTCTTCATCTTTAATCACACCATCTTGTAGCACCATCTTCTAAGTCTTACACCCCTTTCAGACAGTGGACGACCACTAATCTGGCATTAAGGTGGTTTATCTGAAAGTGAAGTTAAAGTGGTTCATGAAAAACCAGTCCCACTTGTATGATTAGCAGTAATCTTTAAAAATGTGTTGAGTCTGAATTACAGCAGTGTTAAACTTGTTGTAACGGCAAGACGTGCTTACTTTGATACATAATAAAATTCCCTGTGCGACATATGCACAAATGATCCCTTTCCATCAGAAAACTCATTCAGGAACTCAAAAAACTTGGAGAAAGAGATGAAAGGGAACTGGAATGATTACAAAATCACGGGACTGTTGGATATTTGTGCCGAGGAAGTAGTTTAGGGGAAAGACATTTTTGAGCTGTATTTGAAACACAAAGAAGCAATTTATTGTGACATATTTGCTGTGTGCCAACAATACTGGCCATGTTGCCTCAAATACTTCCATTGTCACTCAAAGCCGCTTTGATTCTTATCATTTTGGTTCTCAAGGAAAGTTTTCTTACCATCTAACAATAGAGTTTGGGTTGTTTTAACTCCTGAATGTTCCTTTACGTAGCAGGCACAAGAGAGTTTCATTTGGGACAACATCTGGAAGTTCCACTGCTGATAAAAAAAAGGAGTGACTCAGCCAAAGCTGCTGACCCCCCAAGTAATTACAAAAGTTATCATTAGAGGAAAGGGATTATGCTTCAACATCTCAGGGGCGGGGCATCAGTGGACAAAACGGCTGGACATATTTTGATAAATGGAGTTTTATACCAATCAGGACCTGGGCCGCCTCATCATCCAAACTGTTAACAGTCTTGCAGCTCTGTGAGTCGTTTAGATTTAGTATTAACATGTAAGAGAAAGGTGACAGGAGCAGCCAGTCAGAATGAAGAAGATGCTAGACGTTTATCACATTTAGCACAAAGGAGGCTGGATGTTGGTTAGGGTTAATATAAGCACTATGATTCTGCCTGTGCCTTTTCAGTCACTATTTTGTCGATAATGTTTGTGTTGATAATGCTTGTAGTGTGATGTGACTGAATAAAGAATTTCAAACAAACAAAACAATATCTGTGTATTAAAGGTCTGAATGGTCACGTTTTCTTCTGCTTGCTATGTGGCAAAAAGTGTTAAAACAGGTTTTTGTGTCTGCAAGCAATTTAACACCAATGTCACTGTAAGCACACTTCATTTTTAAGCCAAATGAAAAGGAATGAAAAGCTGATAGAGGTGATCAATAATCTGACCCAGTGCACCAGGTCATTTTACATTATTTTTCTCTAAAAAAAAAAAAACTTGCTTAAATGTTGTGATATCCAATGCCAAGTAATGGTAGAGACTTCTAAACACTCTACTATAATTAGTAGTATTTTAGGCTTTCTACATATTGAAAGGAGTAAATGGAGAAAAAAAAATGTGATTATTAAAATAGAACCATTTTATTACAATCAGTCGTCAATGTGATTTCACGATTTTGCTATCCCTCATAGATTAAATGTCAAACATACAGATGTATTGTTTTGTCACCTCTGGATTTCTCGCTACCACTGGGATAATTTCTGAAAACCTCTCTGAGTAAAAGTAGTCCACTCATAATGTCCGCTGTGAGCGCTAAAGGAAAACAAGAGAAACACATAAAAACAATTGCATACTTGAGTTTGTGGTGTTGATACAAAAGGTGGTAGGACTGAATTATTTATAAAACACAACTCAAGAAGTGCTAATACGATTGTTTGTAATTTTGTTTTCACAAGACTCGCTCTGTCAGACAGAAATGTATGAGTTTCATTTACTTAATGTGTGTTAATAGTTCCCAATTGTGTTAAATGGCCTTGTCACTAATGAACAGTGCAATTGTTTTGATTGGTTTATAGCTTGTCCTGTTTTTGATTTTTACTTCTCTGATTAAAATGCCTGTTTAAAAGGAAATGAAACATTTCCTGATGTGAAATCTGCTTTTCCTGATCGATACCTTGAATGACCTCATGCTTTTAGTGGTCTTTATATGTGTAATGTATGATCTTAGGAGTTCACAAAAGGCTTTTTGTCTACATTAACATTTCAAATTATTGTCATTACATGTACTTTTCAGAAAACACAATGCTTACATGATCCATCCTGCTCTTAGTCACATCTTTGTGAGTTGCTGTGCTACTGGTTGTTCTGGATCTGAACAGACTGTGGTTGAGCATTTGGCCGTGACTCATTTGCCCTAAACAGGATATCTAACAACATCTAGACTCTTCCTCATTTAAAAGAGGAAGACTGATGGCTGGCCGCTCCTGTCACCCGTCTCTACGGTCCAAACAGTTCACAGAGCTGCAGGACTGGACTCAGGTCTGCAAGTTCTGACTGATATGAAACTGCACCTGTCAAAATATGTCTAGCTCTCTTGACCGCCCTTCAATCAAGAGAGGCCAAGGCCGAATCCTTTTCCCTATTTAGATCAGAAACTGTTTAAATGTGAACTTACAGGGAGGATGCACTGCATGTATAAACGTCTGAGCTGCAGTTTCACAAACTTTAAGTAGACTGATGAGAAAAGCAACCTCACACATTGTCTTCTTTCGACCACAAATAAATAGACACACAAAGACCAAATAAAAGTGTCCAATGTTATCCTTGTAATGCCCTGGTTTTTGATTTACTTACACATGACACAAAGCTGATTCTATTTAAGAACCTTGTTGAAGTAAATGAAATGACAAAGTAAAAGATTGTGCTTTTACCATCAATACTCTGTTCTTCCACTCAGTGGGGTCTCATCTAGCTACGAGTGCCAGGGCAGTGGTGAAGTATCTTGGGGGGGGGTTTGAGCCGGGACAAGTGGGGAAGTACATGTGAAGATACAAGCTGCTACACGCGTCCACGCTCATGGAACCGATGATCATCTCAGGCTCAGTATGTTACAACAGAGGCCTCTAGACATACTATCATGGGGATCCTGTATTTAAAGTAATGTTGCTTTCTCCACAGGTGGCAGATTAGTGGGATTAAAAACAGTATCCCTTTTCACACAGTTTCCACGACATCCACACAAAACAAAAAAACCTTTGCTTCGTGAAACCTCCGCTGTTCTCCTACGGTAATTTACACAGAGTAAAAAGACACAACGCAGCGGCGCATAAATGAGTATTCATACACTGCATTTGAGCACTGCAAAGTAATTTGATTGTAATTGTTTTCTGCCACTCTGCCAGTTCATATGGGCTCAAATTAAAGCCATAAATATTTTGTATCCGTAAATAAACTTTGTACTTCAGTAGGCGATGCAATGTGATGATTGGCTCTCCAGAAACGCTTTGAAACCCGTACCAAAGATCGCTGATTGGCTCTTATTATTGGCATGTCAAAACGGTGCCATAATTCGTAGTTGTAAAAAAGTTTGTAGCTTTTTAAAAAAAAGTTTGTAGCTTTGTATATCCAATGTTGCACACAGACAAATTAATTCCACAGCTACAAAAATGTTTTACACATGCACAAAATATTTCTACAAGTACAAATATTTTTTGCACATGCACAAAATATTTCTACAAGTACAAATGTTTTGCACATGCACAAAATATTTCTACAAGTACCAATATTTTTTGCAAGTACAAATATTTTTTGCACACGCACAAAATATTTCTACAAGTACAAATATTTTTTGCAAGTACAAATGTTTTTTGCACACGCACAAAATATTTCTACAAGTACAAATATGTTTTGCAAGTACAAATATTTTTTGCACATGCACAAAATATTTCTACAAGTACAAAGTTTATTTACAGATACAAAATATTTATGGCTTTAATTTGAGTCCATAAGTTCACTCTTATAGAAAGAGTCTTTTCTGCGTAGCTTGTGTTTCTATTTCTCAAAGTAGGAAATGCTTGGAATACCAGCACAAAGGTCCTGCCTTGTGGCTGTGTCAACTGCTTGGATATCCAGTGTGTTCCTGGATGACATGACACGCAAGTTTGGGAACCACCAAGAGTTTCCCGTTATTATGGAGTTATTACGTAGAGACTGAATTGTGATTGGATTGGTTTTCCTAGACCTAGAGCAATGGGATCATTACTTCTTTTTGTAAAATTATAGACCGAACAAAGGAAGGACCAGCGTTTGAAAGTTTAAGCACCTCAAAAGTTGGAGCCGTCAGCAATCGAGCCTCTAGGGGCTTTCATCAAAATCATTTTTAGAGAAGGTCAACTGATGTAAATGTCAAAGCTTTATTTGACTCCTCAAGGCCTATTCAAAAAATTAGCACCCAAAGGCTCATGTCGGAGGGACTCAGAAAGTTCACGTCATTGAGGTCATATTATATTTATGGTGGTCATGAGGTACAGTTTTTTTTCTCTCTGTCACATCCCTTTCAGTTTTCATCAGTCCCTTTTTTCTCCATCATTCACTTAACCTGACTGCAGTATTAAACTCAGATCATACTGTACATATACCTACTCTTAGATGTCTGTATATTATGAACATACGGTTTCTATGACAATCCTTAGTTGGCTGCGCTTCCAATTGGGTGTAATTAAGAAACTGTCTTATATAAAGTTGTAGTAGTAGGTGTTCAAAAGGCTACTAAGATTTTCAAAAAGTGTTTTAAGGGAAAAAATAAATAGCTTAAAAGGAGTGAAGCTAAATCTTGTTACAAAAATGTACAGTTTCAACACTACTTTTACACCAACGAACCTTTCTCCAATCCACAGTTATGTAAAGAAACAGTGCGGGAAGAAGGGCTGAATGTGTGCGACTGCTGCAGGAAAACTAATTTGGATGGTACAAATAAGCAAACATTTAAATTCGTCCCATAACGGTATTATCTGTGTGTCTTTATGTACAATGGAGACATCAGTTCCAACTGACTTGATCTTGCCCAGAGAGCACAAAGTTTTCTCCAATTCACAATGTAATACGACTGCAGGTGACAGTCTGATATGCACTTTCAATTCTCAATGCTGAATAATAATAAGTGTTGCTTGTGTAAGAGACGCAGAATGTTGGTCAGACATAAAGAATATACGACAGAAATAGTACCATTTGGTTCATGCCAATGTCAAAGACGGCAATTTAAATGACGGACTGTGTTGGTATCAATACTAAACGTATATTTGAACATGTCTACACTGTTTATGACAACATGCAGAGCAATATTTTGTGCAGAAAATAGTGCATAGCAACAGATGCCATCAGCATCACTTGAAATCCCAGAACGATCACCACCTCTATTTACAGAAGGCACACTATGGTATACCTCAAGTGACTGAAACCCCTGAATTCCCCATTCATAGATATAGAAAAAAAGTGAAAATAGAAAAAAAGGCAAGGCCCCAAAATACACTGCCAAATAATAATAAAAAAAAAAAAATATATATATATATATATGTATATATATATATACAGTACTCGAGTTGTAAAAAAAATCAGGGGGGATGGTGGATTTTATCATATGGGGACAGATAATTTGTGCTGATTACAAATAATATAATATATTACAAATAATAGCACTGACCAAAACACCTGCAGAAATACTGCAGGAATGACAAAGCAGCAGTTAAATGCAGCCTTCTGTAAGCTTTAAATATCCACTGGGCTTACATCAAATACATCAAAACACAACAATAAAAAACAGTTTTCTGAACTTATCAATATGACTCTGTCCTTCACAGGATAAGTAAAATGGATCACTGCAAAAACTCAAAATCTTAACAAGAATATTTGTCTTATTTGTAGTTAAAATGTCTCATTTTAGTAAAATAATCTCATTACACTTAAAACAAGACTCATCACTGGAAAAAACAACAATTTTCACCTGTTTCAAGTAGATTTTCACTTGAAATAAGTAGAAAAATCTGCCTAGTGGAACAAGATTTTTTGCTTGTAATAAGAAGATAAATCTTGTCCCACTGGCAGATTTTCCTACTTATTTCAAGTGAAAATTTACTTGAAACAGGTGAAAATTGTCAAATAAGTTATTTTTCTGGTGTTATTTTTCTGGTGATGACTCTAAATGTTGAAATAGCAGTAAAACCACATTCATTGATGAAATGACATATGGGATGGAAAGGGGGGATGGCAGTTTTACAGGGGGGGATGATTTGGACCTTTTTTATTTCAGGGGGGATGCCATCCCCCCTCAACTCGAGTACTGAAAAGTAAGGACATTCGTGTTTAGTAGATTGTTTCTGTGTTGCAACAATGCTTCTTGGCATTATCTTATGCGGCTGGAAAGCCTGCTTATTTCCCTTTTGAACACATTTGTAAGGAACATGCATTTGTGGGAAGAGCAGCAGAGCTGAGTATGTGGGTTGTGCTCATGAAAAATTGGCAGAATCTTCTCTGCCAATGTCAAACTGTTTATTTTCCTGCTGCTATTGGCAGGTGTCTGCAACATGTGTGCTGGAACCTGAACATGTGGAGGAACATCATGTTCAGTCCAGATTCTGCCTACAGCAGTTGGATCATGGGGGGGGGAAAAGACGTGGAGAACACTGTGCTGATTCTTGCACAGATAGAGTAACTTTCTCTTTAGGTGGAGGCAGTGTGGTGTGGTGGGGTGGGGTGGTATCTAAACAGGCTTCCAACGGTATAAGATTTACTGCCAAGAAACATTGTTACAACAAGCATTGTTACAACTTTTCTTACTACATTTTTTACGTACAGTTTTTAAAAGTCTACACGAATTCTATGATTTTCTACTGTGTTTTATGTGGTTACAATAACTTTTAATTTTATATCTTTATATATACAGTGCAGAACAAAGGTTTGGACACACCTTCTCATTCAAACAAATGGGGAAGTGTGTCCAAACTTTTGTTCTGTACTGTATATATTCATCTTATTTTCAATTGAGTAAAATATTACTAGGAAGGTATTCAAAAATAAACTCATATAAAGCAATATACTTAATTATTTGTCATTGACACACAAGAGCTGACACATCACACCTATAATGTGATTGTTGTTGCCTCAACAACCTCTGAGCTGAAAAGACTCAACAGGAAATCAATTCAAAACAACATGACTAGAGTTTTCAGTGCGTTGTGTAATGAATATATCAGCAAGTGTATAAACTGGCTGAATGAAAATGCTGACCTTGAAATACTTTCTTGTTGTACAAAAACACCTATAAGAAATGAAACTGTTACCTGACTTCACAAGAGTGAACACTAAGTTCCTTGTGCAGAAGACCACTGGTCAGGTTGAAGACAAGTACAGACCCATTGCTGGTGCCTGAGAAGAGGAGAAAGACAAGCATGCGTTAGAAAAACAAGTGACACAAATACAAGCGACAGTTTCATACCTTCAAAACACCACGTCTTCAGCAGGAACAGAGACTAAGTGTAAGTGTGTTAATGTGGCATGTTCCCAATCACTGATGAAGGTGTGTGTGTGTGTGTGTGTGTGTGTGTGTGTGTGTGTGTGTGTGTGTGTGTGTGTGTGTGTGTGTGTGTGTGTGTGTGTGTGTGTGTGTGTGTGTGTGTGTGTGTGTGTGTGTGTGTGTGTGTGTGTAGAGGCAGACAACAAACCCGCTGCCTTTTAACTCTCAGTTAGAGAAAACTGCACTGTTTGATTTGTTTCTAGAAACATCACATAAGCCCCATCCATCTGCAAACACCACCTGATTAGATTTTACCATGCCAACTGCCATCATCAGGAACTCTGAGGTTTGACAAAGCGATCCTTTGCTCACATTTTTCACAGAGTAAAAGACAACAAATCAAACCAAATCTACATATGCATAATTTTTATGTCCTACTATGCATGACAATCATACTTCAGCAAATCGAAAGTTATTTGAACAAACTAAATCACTGGAATGAGTGATGACTTTGAGCCCTGTAGGGCTCAAACAGTTTCAGCTGTTTTAGTGAAAAAGGGCCAGCAGGGACTGCACTTCCTGAGTACTACACCGCCCAGAAGATCCCTGGCTGCTCTCTCCCCCGCCTGGACGACATCGCTGCGCCGCTACCTCAGCAGAGCGACCAACATCGTCAGAAACCCATTCATCCCCGGTCACAAACTGTTCAACCTGTTGCCCTCCGGTCGGCGCTACAGGTCTCACAAGACCAGAACAAATGGACTCGGAGACAGTTTCTTTCCCAGAGCAATCACTGCTCTGAATACAAAATGCACTACATCAGAAATTTTAACTGTCTCTTTTTTTTATCATCACTTCTTCGTGCAATTTAATGTGCCACTTTATCACAAGTCACTTTAATAATCTGTATATATTGTGAAACCGTGCGCAATACTCCCCACACAAACTGTATATATACATATGCTGTTTTTACTTCATTTAAATTGGATTCTGTTTTTTATCCTGCTATTCAGTTTTTTAAATTATCTTATGCTAATGCGCCAAATGGTGAGTACGCCCAATCTCGTTGTATACTGGATGTACAATGACAGTAAAGGCTTTATTTTACTTACTTTTATTTCCAGATAAGAAGCTTTTCTTTTCGCTTATGTAAATTGATATCTAATGCATTTTGCACTGAGGCATCAGAAAAATAAGCTACATTTATGCCTGAAAAAATGTACCATAAAGGCTCCTTTTTCCCACCCCCAACCTATGACTCTGGTGCATAAACTGTAACATAATAAAAACATAAAATAATGCAGTGACTTAGAAATCAACTACAAATAAACTCTGATATGTGATTGACAATAAAAACAACACATATGAAATGTTAAGAAACCTTTCAGGTATACGGTGCACGGCTGATTCAGTGACGGCAGGTTTCTCTGTTCCACTACACTTGACAGATGCCGTTTCTGCAAAATCACCATATTTCACAAAATGTGGCCCTGGACATTCTGGTCAAACCTGTTCTCTTGGACCAGGTTAGAGGCAACTTTGCAAACCTTGGCTGTGCAATGGTCTTTTTAGAAATAATATGCCTCATCCTGGAAACGCTTCCAAACAAGCCATTCAGTCTCTCTCTAACTTTACTTTAATAAACTTCAATATTAAACACACTACACTATCTGAGGCATGGAGAGTCTGAGATGCAGGGTTTTTCTGTTTTGTCTGAATTCATCTGAGCACTGCATGCTTTGAACTTGGGGTGATGTTGCTGGGGTATTTAATTTGATTTACCACCTTATATGTAAAACTTTAAAATAAAAATGCACTTTAAAATGTGCTTTCTCTACTTTTGAACTAATAACTACAAGTTGGATGGTCCTCTCCTCCTCCCTGGAGGTTGAGGTATCCATGACCCTTAAAAAAGGTGTTTAAAATTTAGATTGTTCAGACCTTTGAAAAGTTTTGTAGTATAGTTGCTGTGAGTCCATCTTTAAAATGAAGTTGCTTGTTAAATCCTAGTAAATCTGAGTAAAGAAACAGTTTGGTATGTCTCAGCAACAATGAAGCTAGAGAGTAAAACACCAGATCATCATAATAATTAAAAAACAAGCAAACAAAAGCAGATAACTCAAACATAGCGGTCCCTCTTTTTGTCTCGCGCACGCATGGCAGCCAGAGGAACAGGAACAATGAGGATATCCGGCTATTAACTGGCTAAATTGTGTCATTTATAAATGTAAATGTAAATACATTTTCTTCTGTCACTGTGAATGCCCTTAGCTGCAAACGTTGACTGATAAATCATGAAATTGTCCAATTACTGTCCTTCAGGGTACCAGAAAGCCATCTACAAATCATAGGAGGATTTTTTCTGACGAATCCTGTGGTGTTTACGAATTAAGTAGAAGGGTCAAAGACGTGACGCTTACTTTTTCTGTCCGATGGAACTTTTTACCTAATAATAAACATAAAAATGAATAAAAAATATAACATGTATGTCTAATACGTTCCTTCTACATGTGCCCACTCTTATTTTATTTAAACATGTTGGTTATTGGTCATTTTCTGCCATCTGAAGTGTGAAAACATCATGTGGGGTGACCGTCCGGCCTTGACTTCTGTTTGGACAACTGGTTTTAAATCACATTAAAACAATTTAAAAATAATGCTTTCCCTATTGGGCATACTTTCAAACTTGTTTTAGATTTATTGACAAAGTTATGGAACATTTGTACACACATTTCAATCATAATACACAAACTAATCTTGTCCGAATATGTTCATTGTCTGAATTATCATCTGGGGCGACCATGAAAAAAATACAATTGAGGGACTTTTATATTGACAATCATCTCAAAGAGGATGTTGCATCAGCCAGTTACTCCATGAGGGTCCCAGAGAGACAACCTGCAGGTCAGTAGTCTCTCTCTCCTTTACAAATAAATCCTCTTTCTAACTGCTGCAGTGTATACGTCACACTTTGATATCATGTGGGGTGACCACCCTAAAACTGTAAATAATTCGTTTTATTTACAAATCTATATTTTGAAGGTAAATTTGTTAGTGATATGTGGTGAGAAGTAGCTAGCTTAGATCATATAGCTAACTGTTAGCCTGTTATATTTGATTAAACTTGAAAGCATCATGTGGGGTAACCAACAAATGGCAATTCTGTATCAAATTCAAAATTGAATGTCTATCAGTTTTGGTTCAAATATAAATTATTGGTATAGCATGCATAAGTGGATACACCTTGTACACATTTTAAATCAGTTTTATGAATTTTAGAGTAAGTAAGAGGGTGACACTGCCATTATGGATAGAATGTATTTAAAAATGGTTTTCAAAAAATGAAAGGAAAAATGTGTCTATCTTTCTTGAACAGTTAATCTAATTACTGATACTTATTAAAATATAAATTTTGTTATGGAAATCTATTAATTTTGAGATAAATGGTCGCCCCAAATGACGGTTTAAAGGTTTAAAAACACTAAAATACCTTTGTTTGAAGTTTTCACATACATGTATGTGTACACTACATTTCAAATGTTTGGAAAATGGCCAAAAATATCTTTATTTTAAGTATTTTAAAAATGGGCTACTCAAAGGCCTTATACGTCTTTGACCCAGAAACAAAAGCATTTCAACAATCAACCAGCTTTAGCAGACAGTATTGGACAATCCTCAGTCGAACTCAACTAAACACATAAATATCAGGATGAAGAAAATAATGCATATTAAAAACTGAAAGATTTGAAAGGATTTTTTTGCAGACTACAAATCTAACTGATATTGTCTAGATCAGATTTCTGGGCTGAGAATAACAAATCCATTACTCGTTTAATTGCTTTCTGAGGCACATTTGTTCTTCTCTGTGCACCTCAAAAAGAGGCTAAAATACGGTAAAATGGTGCAGGGCTCTGTGTTTAAGGGCAAGCCAGCATCACAAAACACGGTGCTCGTACCAATGATGCTCCTGGAACTCAGATGTTTCTGCAATGCCGCTATGCTGCCTGTAATGACACATGCTCAATCTACTTGAATTATCGAGGGGAAACGTTTTCGTACTGATTTGGCCCTACAGATGTGTGAAGAGTTTCAAGGAATCAGGAAGACTTTTGGATCATAAGATGGTAAAGATACAAGCCCAGGCTGGACATCTGTGATCTCTAGTCTCTCAGACAGCACTTCATCTCGATACATCATTCACAACGAGCTGACATACCGATATGGGGTATTCGTGATCCATATAACTTAAATTCATGAATATAAAATTATGTCTTACATTAACCTTTTTCAGATGCAATGTCAGCTTCTCTGCTTCTCATCACAAAGTAAATATATATTCTGTGGTAAATGGTTGTAAAAGAAGAAGGTTTGAGTACTGGATCCACCCGCCTACAGCCTCGTCCTGAAAACCCCCCATTTCAGGCCTGACACCCATCATCGCTTGGTCTTTCAGCGTAAATGTTGTGTGATGAAATGGTAACATCGCAAAATGGTAACAACTTCCCTGTCCTATCTAGTGCAGTGCAACTCAAACGTCAAGGAAGACAAGCTGTCAGACTGAGCAGACATTTGGACTCCTTAGAGGTGGAAATGTATTCCCCATCTTCAGTTCATGTGAAAATCAGAGCAAAGTCAAGAATGAAGGGAAAGAAAGTTATGTAACCAACTTTTAACAAGGTCACAGCACTCACACACAGCATGTACCCTAATCAAACACACTTCAACCTACACAAGCATCCACAATGACATTTCACATTCTAAAATTAAGTTCCACACACATTTTCATAACTAAGTAATGCATTTTACTAACAGTAAAATGGCTAAATGGCTGGGATATTAAGTTAAATTAAAACAACATTAAAAGATTTAAAAATAAGAAGAATAATAAAGGACGTTTGAACAAATATATCACATCCCGACACTGTATTTATCTATTTTCTTTTAATGTGTGCAGGCCTGCAGTGGAGGAGTGGATATATGTAACAAATTAAAGCAAATAAAAGACAAAAAAGTACAGTATATGAATAAGTATTATTAATGAAGGTACTAAAGTGTGGAAGGATGGAAATTTCGACCTACATAGCTTTTCCATAATCAGCCAAATGGGTATCATTTCCAATACTTGCACAAGGTGAATTTTGGGGAGAAAAAAAAAATCCTTCCTTCAGCATTTCGCTGTCTAGTACTGAATAAATGAGACTGAATGTATTTGCCTTTTAAGTGAGATACTCATTAGGCAAAAACGTGATGCCAACTGAAGCAGAGGCCAATAAAGTGGGTTGAATCTGACAAGCACAAATCCAAACTCCAATCTCGCTGGATTTGCTGATCGGTATTATGACTCTTTGTAAACAGGGGAAGTGACACATGTCAACACATCCAACAACACCTGTCGCATAATCAACATCAACAGCATGGCTGAGGAACTGACAAGTGCAAATGTAACCCAGAAAACTTTTCAATTAATAAAGCACTAGCGCTGAACATGAGCCTGTTCCAAACGACCAACGGCAGCTTGAAGCTTTCTGCATGCGTGCTTTGCCTTAAGCCAACCCCAGCAGCACGCCTCATACACACACAAACACACACAGGTACTCAATTCAATCTTATTTATGTAGCACCTATTACAATACAAGCTGCCTCTAGGTGCTTTCCATAAACCTAGAGCATTACCCCCGAGCAATAACTAAATAAACCATTGCAGGTAAAAACTTCCTGGCCGGAGAAAAACCTTAAACCAAACAGTGGCATAACACTAAAAAAGAAGGGACGTGAAAGACGATAAAATAACCAATCATAGCAGAATGGAGCATCCCTCCAGTTAATTGAGGTACCGCAAACTGATAATGTACAGCACAACATTTAGAAAAAAAGATCTAAACCACTCATTCAAACAAATGAGGCACTTGGTCTGGTTCCCACAGATATATAGCCATCAAAAATGGATCCTTAATTTATAAGTGGACAAACAAAGAAGCAAATTACACTCCGTTATTTTAATTTGTAGCTAAATGGAACGATCCGTCATCCATGTCTTTGAGACATTACAATGGTTATACAACCCCAAATGTTGCTTTGAAATTCCCCTTTGATGTTGCCTGGCAAGAGAAGGCGTGAGGACTGCAGAGAAAAGGAGAAGATGCCTAGAATGTGAACAACTCTCATCAGATCCTCAATCTGGACTCTGCACTTACTCAGTTTCACATTTTCCCTGGATTTATCAGCGCAATGTATGCTAAGTTCTCACGCCTATCCTAGCATGGGTAAGTTAAGACTTACAAAAACTAGTCCCAAGATGGCATTTTAATTGAGCATCCTTCAGTTTAGGAATTATCTGGTCATTGTCTCCCCCACAGGAAAGCTGTTATGCATATAAATCCCAATGTAATTATCCAGGCCTACAAACTTACTATTCACAAGACAAAATACACTTTCCAATGATGCAGCAAGAGGCTGTTTAACCACTTGCCTCTCCAAAAAAAGTGCACCGGGATTTGGCAAATAATGTGCAGTGGAAACTTAATCACTCCGTTCTTATTTTGGATTCAGAACGCCACCGAGCACCAGCTGCGCTGATCCGATCCCACGCCATCTGCAGCATGAAGGGCTCCTACTGCACCAGCGCCCATGTAACTTATTGATTGAAAGAAAAGGACAGGTCTTTGGAACACGATTTTAGTTGAGTTTTAGTTAGAGATAGCCTTCCACATGAAAGGAGGAGGGAAAAAAAGAAAACCTTCACTCTGACGCCTTAAAGACATAAAGACTTAAAAACATGAACAGCTGTGATGGATCCTGAAGGTCCCTTATAACTACTGCAGTCTTTAAACAATAATGTGCTGTGAAGTTAAAAGATCTGCACCTCACTATGAATGTTTAGCAGAAATCAGAGAGGCAAAGAAACCAGATGAAAGCATTGCATGATGTGTAGGTTGAAGGTGTTCTTATTCATCTGCTTGTGGAGGTCTGAAGGAGGAAATGCATCTTTGAGGAATGATTAATTTATGTGGGCTACGTCATTGGGACTTGATGTGGCCTATTTTTCAGCTTGACAACTAAACTAAAGGTTTACTACACTGGGTAACAGCGGTGCACCAAGATGTCAATCAAAGTCAATCATGTGCGCGTGTAAAGCAAAATGGAAATACATTTTTTTTAAAAAGGAGACACAAAACCTTATATTTTTCTAATCTTAAATTCACATTCAAATTGAGAAATGCAACCTTTTAGTCATATCTTTGATAAGGAAAAAACTCATCTCTGAAGAGATGCAAAACTAATCTGAATCAAATACACCCTTATCCCTGCCTCTTTGTCTCGTTTGCCAGGCAGTTGTGTCAGGGCTGTAAATAAAAGAGACTGATACTTCAGATCGAATCCGTAAACTTTTGCATCACTTGCCAAGATTGCAAAAATCACATTTGATGGCCTCCTACTCTGCCAGAAAGCCTCTTAATTCACAGCTGTAAATTATATATTCAGGTAAACTGTTGACCTTTTTATCTTTCTAGCTTGGAGTCAAAGTTCAAAACATGACTTTGAGAGAGATGACTTTGAATTAAGCTCTGAGAGATCAACACAAAAATAAATAAAAAAATTAAAACTTACTTTGACTAATAAATATTTTGTCTTTTTTTGATTTTTTTTACTGCAAGCCCTTTGGGCTGCATTTTATCGTATGAAAAGTGCTATATAAATAAAGCTGGACTTGATTTTGAGTTTGATAATACTGGCAGCTGCTGAGCTTCATTCACTTTGAGAGATTAGGTCATGAAAACTACACAATTAAATCGTTTCTGAATGTATGCCATTTTCGATGTCTACAAGGTGTGAGAGAGTATGAGTTTCTACTTGAGTTATGACTTCATTTTATTTCCTATTATTACTTCCATTAGCACTGTTTTGCAGAGTCTGTAACTTCTCTGCCAGACAAGTTGACAGCAACTTGACGGCCCCACGTTATCCTACTACTGAAAGAATTCATTTAGGCTCTTTTTACTGCCGTCCTGGGGAAATAAAACCAATCAAATTTTACCAAACAAGACAGTTGTGACTTCAGTGTTGGAAAAAGGATAGAAAAAAAAGAAAAAGGATAGAAAAACACCACTTATTTCTGTAATTCTACAGCTGCATTGATTAATTGTGATGAACCTGCCAGCGATTTTATATAATTTATTTTATCAATGTTTTCCTATTGAGATTATGACATCTTTTGTTTGCAACAATGTTATAAAAAGCATTTGAATGTTTTCCTCTTATTTTTTTAAAGATAAATGGTAAAAAATGCTTTCTGTGCTGTGACGGGGTGTGCACACCACAAAGAATGACTATAAGTGCGACTGTTCCAGTTCAAGTGGATACTTGAGTCAACCACAACTCTAACAGCGAGAATAGTGGAGAGCCTTGTTGTTTTGATTACTTTCATAGTGATTCAATGAACAACAAAGAAATCAAACAACAAAGAATATATAAGAGTTAAATCCAAACAATTTTGAAAAATAAAGTACACTTAGTTTAAAGTTTTTATGGTTTAGGGCACAAATAAAATCATCTTATTACTATGTAAACGCAGTGTGAAAGGAATTACACCATGTCTAGTTACTAAGTGTAAAACAAAGCAACTGCACAACCCAACAGCCTGCAGAACCTCCTCTGGCAACAATAAGTTGAAGCAGACATTTTCTGTTTGTCATTGCTTCAACTAAGTTTGCAGGTATTTGTTTATGCACAGCTCTATTTCCACCACAGCATCTCAAACTGGTTGAGGTCTGGATTTTGACTGGACCCTTGCTACATACACAACATACACTATTTTCCCCTTGTAAATAACTTTTTTGTAATGTACAATGATGATTGACTCCAAACTGTCTGGTAATAGCCCTTCCAAGATTGATGGGTGGCAACGGTTTCTTCTCAAATGTTGATGTCTGTCCCCCTTTAGCATTGTGTTAACACACCCACCAGACTTTCAGACCAGCAAACTGACAAAATTGCTTGTTTTGTAGGTGTACCCACCTGCTGACAGTTTCAAGAGTGCATTTAATCAGCAGCTTCTGGCTCCTAATAACCAACTAAGCATACTGTGGCCGTAAGGACAGGGTTAGTTTTTCACACAACTCCAATTACGACTGAGTTTACATACAAAATGTTGTTACAGCATCAGCTATCAATATAGGCTACTGATTGGTGCGATTTCAGTCTCCAAACTTCAAAAAGCTTCTAATATCAGAATTTTTTGTTGTGGTAAATTACCAATGTGAACACTTCATGCAGCCGACACTCGCTGGTACACTCCACAAGCTTTTCGAAATTCGATAAGTGGTGAAATAAGAAGTTAGTCATTTTCTTGAGGCTGGAAGGTCAAACACTACCTGTCACAGAGAAAGCTGGAACAGCATAACCCAAAGTACAACTTGCCAAAAATGTGTCAGACACCACCAGACCCAAACTTTACCACCAAAACCCACAATTAGCAGCTGGTAATGGCTTCATGACAGCTCTACCAATCACCCACACATCTGCACGATATTGTATGTAATTGCATGTTACAAACACTCAATAATAATCAAAGCGCACACACTAAATCCATACAACATGATCGTGCAGAGGAAGGAAGCTTGTTGGGTTGCACTGAAAATGTGAACATGATCCGTATCTTAATTGGACATATTAAAAAGAATAATAAATAAATGAATAATGTATGCATTAGGAATGGGCGATATTTTACCATTCACGATAAACCGTCAAAAAAATTCCCCACGGTAAGAATTTGTCATCTCGCGGTAAAAACGATAAATTCCCATTGATGATGTTTTTGTGTAAAGCTGATTTATGGTTCTGCTTTAAATCCACGCACAACGTAGGAAGGAAGGAAGGAAGGAAGGAAGGAAGGAAGGAAGGAAGGAAGGAAGGAAGGAAGGAAGGAAGGAAGGAAGGAAGGAAGGAAGGAAGGAAGGAAGGAAGGAAGGAAGGAAGGAAGGAAGGAAGGAAGGAAGGAAGGAAGGAAGGAAGGAAGGAAGGAAGGAAGGAAGGAAGGAAGGAAGAAAGGAAGGAAGGAAGGAAGGAAACAAGGAAGGAAGAAAACAAGGAAGGAAAGGGGAGAAGGAAGGGAGAAAGGAGGAAGGGAAGAAGGAAGGAGAGAGCAGGAGGAAGGAAGGAAGGAAGGAAGGAAGGAAGGAAGGAAGGAAGGAAGGAAGGAAGGAAGGAAGGAAGGAAGGAAGGAAGGAAGGAAGGAAGGAAGGAAATGAGCCTGAAAGAAAGAAAGAAAGAAAGAAAGAAAGAAAGAAAGAAAGAAAGAAAGAAAGAAAGAAAGAAAGAAAGAAAGAAAGAAAGAAAGAAAGAAAGAAAGAAAGAAAGAAAGAAAGAAAGAAAGAAAGAAAGAAGAAAGAAGAAGAAAGAAAGATAAATTCCCGTTGATGACGTTTTTGTGTAACAAACATGGCGGATCTGAGAGCGAGATAGATTTATAGTTGAAAAGGTGGAGTTGAATTGGTATTTTTTTATCGTAATTTTTATCGTTATCGGGATAAATGCCAGAAATTATCGTGATACATTTTTTAGTCCATACCGCCCATCCCTAGTATGCACAAGCATGCATAGTCTGACCACCAATGAAAAATCTCTGACCTAACACAACCATGTCTGTTGGTTTCAGCAGGCATGTCATTCAGTTCAACGTTCAGATTTACAGGAACAGCAACATTACAGGCCCAGATCAGAGTAGAATTACCAACCATCTTTCTCTCCCAGCTTCACATTTTGCTGTTTCCGCTGCACCTTGGAAGTGGGGAGCACAAAGCTGTATGGCAGATCCCAAAAGAGGAACGTTCTAGAAGCAGTCAGGTCAAACAGAGTCAAGGAGCTGACTCAATCCCTTAAAATTGTCAGTTCTGAACACAACAGAGAAAACAGCTGCTGGGAAGCATCTCTGATACTCTGATCTGAGGATGTCGCAAACATTTCAATAGGATGTCAGGAAGATTGTGTCATCTTGAAAAACAGGGGCATTCTTTCAGCCCTGACACACAAGGATTTTTTTTTTTAATTTTGTCAAAACATTGATTGATCACTTAATTAATAAAATAATAAAAATATCTTAAAAATAAAATAGTACCCCATGCACATATTTTTTTTCTTGAGTCATCATCACCGGGTTTGCTGTGAAGTGAGTCCTGCTTTTTAATTTTTACTGTGTAATAATTACTACAGTATGATTTCTACTGCAAGTCAAAACACATTAAATCTTTAAAATAAGAGTGATGCATTTTTACATTCTGTTTTTGCAACTGATCTAATATCTATAATGTGTTGGTTCTATTATCCTAAATTGATGTGGCCATTAATGGCTTATTAATACATTTTCTATTGACCAGGCCAATAGTACTGCCTTGTTTCTGAAAGAATACAGTCTTGTTTGTGGGTGTGTTTCATTACAGTTAATTTTTACTTACCGACAGCCAGCAGGGGTTGGTAGTGGGTGATGTTTTTAGTGGTCAGAGGTGGACACATGCGGATGGCAAACGGTGGCAGTGGCAGACCAGACAGCAGGCCAGTAAGAAGGAACTTCAACTGGACCTCTGGTTGGTGAGTTGATGGAGGAGGAGCCTCACCAGCTATCAAGGTTTGACCTGGTCAGAAAACCACACAATAAGGAAAATGTTACTTTTGTTGGTGGTGCAAATAAAAAAAAAAGAAAGTTTTCTGATTAGGGCTTTAATCTTTCATCAAAGTACAAAGTGAACATATGAAGGAAAGACATCTTTTGTGTTTGAAAGCACATATCTGGTAGTTTACAACTGCAGCATATCACAACTTTGAGTCCTTATTTGGAGAATCTAATGTCTGAAGATGTATCAATCAGTGCACCGTTCAGATCTATAGCAAAGAATGACATCACATCACAGACCCATATCAGACTAGATTTATCCATCAACGTATCATTTCTGAGAGGCACACCTCTGTGGGAGAGTGTGGGGAAGTGGGATGATACGCAATGACCAGAAGGTTCAAAATGGAGCTGTGATTTGTTATCCCGGTGGCGTTTTGACAAAACTATCATTGTGGCTTGATGTTGATTGTCAATCGGTCAATTTCATCTATCGCAACTTCATCTTAACCCCCCACTATAACTTTATCTTCTGTGTTCTGTTCTGGCCATCTGTGAATAAATCTATTGATATTTGCCTAGAATTGGATAAACAAGACAGTTTTGTCTGATGCACCCGAGCTGTAAATGAATATTTACAGTTATATTTGCGAACAAACTCAACTTCCAAATGATGATGCCACCAAACACCCCAAAGAAAATAAAAAACAATGCAAACAACTAAATAGCACCTTAAAGTAAGTCCTTTTTACAATTTACATGAGAAAAACATTGTGGCTTTATCTCTGCAGCTGTGAATCATCTTAAACTGAGACCTGTTTGTATCCTCAGAAGGGGCTAAAAGAAAATATGAAAAGGGAAAAAAGCTTAATGTTTTAGCTTTTAAGAGAAATGTGAAATTATTCTCTTTAACCGACCTTATTTATTTTATTGCAAAACCACTTTGACTGGCTTCTGTGAAAGATGCTCTATAAAAACCGTCACTTACTTACTTAGTTCTTTAGAACAGTTATGAAATACAAAATATAAACTCCAGTTCTTTTAACGTTTGCAAAGCTGGGCAGAAAAAAATAGGCTGAGGAAAATATTTTAATGGCAATGGCCTTCACTCTCATATAACTCCACTGAATATATTTTCAAAGGATATATAGGCTTTTACGTCAAATCACTTGGATAATGTAGAAAGGATGCAAGAGCCTTGAATTTCTAATGGTTATATCTTCAAAAAAATCAATTCGGCTTTCACTGGATGCTATATATATATATTTTATTTTTATTTATTTATTTTTTTAATATGATGTTTTATATTGGAATGTTGGATAATGTCTTTCTAAATAAGCATTACTGCAGCTTGAAGTCCCACTAAAATGAAATGAAGATAGTATCTCCAAACAAATCAATACAAAAATAAAAGATAAAATAAAATAAAAATCATGCAAAAGACTGCCATGGGCAATAAATAAAAACAAGAGCTGTAGAAATATATTCTTTCTTAGATTGCAGCTCATTCTTTTAGCAAGGATATGCTTTTCCAGGATTGTAGTACCTGAATGCAGGACTTGGGGGTGTTGACTGAAGAACTGGAATTAAAGCCAGCTGTTTCATCGGACCACACTTGGATCAATAGTGGATACTACTCAGATTCTATTTTAATGACTTTGACTCAGATTTAAACACTGAGGACTCAAGACTTGACAACAACACAGGGTTTGTCTCTGTGGGTTTGATGCTCTCATTTTTCATCAGGAAATCTGTGTACGAACTAGTTTTCCACTGAATGTTTTGTAACCTGCATGCCAGCAACATAGATTCACAAAAACAAGTGTCGGCAGAGCTACTGCTGCAGGCACCATCTGCCTTCAATCTGTTAGAGTGTGTGCGAATGCAGGTGAGAGATGGTAAAATATTCCCTCTCATGGAACACGACTGTCACTGCTTCATCTGTTCAAGGGTCACAGATTGCTTCAAGTTTGACTGTCAGCTCAGATGATTGACAAATGTTGAGAAAGAAGACTGATAGAGTCAGCTGAAAAGTAAATACACTGAAAGGAAGACATTAAATCACAGAATAAGCAAGTGGATAGGATGGAACTGGAAGAAAATGTAAAAAACAGGGGAATGGCCCAGCACATATGGGACTGAGCAGAGCTGCTCAGAGCTGCTGCAGAGCTGGGGAATAATGCTGGCCTGTGTAGTGCAGAGGAACCAGTAGCCACACATGAAAGCTGCAACTCGGGGAGCCCCGAGGCTGACATAAATCTGAGTTTCAAAAGAAAGATACAAGAAGATCCGGTGCACACTAACACTCACATCCATAAACCCACAAGCCTTCACTTATTTTGAGTTTTCACATTTCCTTCAAAAACTGAAAGTTATACTTCAGTGAAGAGCATCAGGAAGCAGTTGCCTCAACGATAAGGGGTGGACGTGACATTTTTCCTTCTGAAACACGAGACCGTGTCTCAGCAGACTCATCAGATGGTGAAGAGTGAGATATAGATGCTCTTACCAATCATGGTGTTGAGAGAGAGGTCCTGAACCCTTTTCTGGTTTGGACCCAGCGGGGCCCCACAGAACGACACAGGAGAGTAGAGCGGCGACAGACCCGAGCTGGCACAGGGGAAAAGAAAGAGCATTACTTGAATGTAATTTAGTTTTTGAAAAAAACACTGAAAAGAAAGTGATAAATGAATAATGCCTGTAATAAATTGCTCACTGGTGGGAATCCAGTGTTCCTCTTACGTCTTGTATTGATTACATGCTACTCAGTGTGGTTGTGTTTTGTTTTGACTTCATGGTGCAGTGAACACATCATACATCTATGCAACACTCACACCAGCACAGCATGTCTTGGGTGCGGAAGTTTTCACAACTAATGACAAAAAATGCCACTAAAAGAACCATGAGGTGTTCTACTGTCACTGAGCGCACAGGAGAGACACGGATGGACGAATTTAGCTTGCTTCTCTCGGAGTCTGCACCAAGGATCTCTCTTAAACAAGCAACTCTTTAAAGTCCAGTTGTCCACTCAATGAACCCTGCAATGACTTAATGACATCTAAATGGCTACATCAAGTGAAGACTCGGCAGGCAGCTGCAACCATTCTCGTCAGCTTCAAACAATGAACATAATGCCAGAGAAATGTAGTGGGCTGTGTCAGTCCTGCAGCCATAAATGCTTAAGTGTTTACTCACCTGGGAAATCGGGTCCAGCAGTTAACAATTAAAAGATACCAGTGGGGGCAACTTGACGATTATGCAATAAAAAAATTGATCAAAACGCTCCACTTGCCCACAGACTCTATGCAAATATGACTTTTTTTCCTTTTTACATTACAAAGATATATTGCAGGTGGAATATAATAAGGGTATATAATCAAGTAAATTATGCAACAATTTATAGTGGCACCAGAGCAGAAAGATGGACTACACAGCCAAAGTTGTTTTCCTTATGGCTAGTTAGGTCATATCGACTCAGAAGTCATGATTATACAGTATAAATTTAACAATATTACACCCAAGGAGATCTTTAAATACATCATTTGTTTCTCTTTTCTAGGCTTTGCTTCCCAAATTTTATGTGGATAAATGTTGTGAATTTTAAGTCTAGGAGTTTGAAAGGGGGAAAAAAAGCCTTGACATCTGCTGCACTTTTGCATTTTCAGTTGTGTAAATAAATATGCAAATGTTAGAGGCTATAAAACCTAAATAAAAGGAGAAATATATGGTGATTCCTTTTCATATAGATTTTACTCTTGTGAATGTGTTTCCAGTAACTTCTGGGGTTTTGGAGAAGGTCCTGTTATCTGCTGCGGTTTTTTTCATTGTCTGCAGTTGAGGGATCGATAATGGAAAACCTTACTTAGTGCACCTTAGATTGGCAGCAGCCCTGCCGGTGTGAGCCTTGAGTTCCCAGAGCATCACTCTTCCGTCGCTGACGATCAGGGCAGCCTTGTTTTCATTTATAGGGCAGACGACCATGCGATACGGTCGGACCGTCTTTGTGACTCGTATGGCGTCACATTGAGAGCGCAGGTCATAGACAAGCTCTTGGACACTTTGTTCAGGATCTGAAAAACCAAAGCAAAGGTGAAGAATGTAAGAAAAATAAGATGAAAAACTGAGAAAGAGGTTTGGAAAGAGGGAAAAAGGGAGGAAATAAAAAAGTAAATGAGGTAATGGAGACCAAGGGACATGCCACTAAAAAAGTAAATGAGCTGGGAGAGATAGGCATGAAGGAGATTGCACAGAGCGTACGCGAAGGCAATAGAAATATTCAATGAACTGGCCCTGCCAGAAAAGACTAAGTTAAAAACAAATGAGCCAGTAAAAGTCTAAATGCCAAGAGCAGCACAGGTCATGGCTATAGGTGCTGAGTGCAAATCCCTTCTGGCTGAGGAGATGATGACTAGGATGAGAGTGGGATGCGAGTACATTACAATTAGCTTGTGCTGAATGTGAGCAGGTACACTCATGTGACGTTTCCATACCTGCTGTTTCTTCTGGAACAACTGTGGAGCGACACACTCGGAGCGTGATACAACCGTTCTCATGAAGGCAGTACAGGGCGTCCCGCTGAGCGCATGGAATCACCTGGACACAGGGATGATGTGTGATCACAACTGTTTTCTTGGCCCAGAGGGACAAATGTGGATGAATGCTCTCTGATGTTTGACTTCCAACCCGTCAACTCAGACAAACTCAAAAGAGGATCCCAAGATCAGTGATTAAGGCCCAGTCCCAATACTATCACTACCCCTAGTTTTCATCTCTACCCCTAAATTTCGCGCATTCCCGTGAGGGTAGTGGTGTCCGAATTCCTCTTTTCATCTAGGAGTAGTGAAGAAAACTAGTGTAGTGGCTATGAATCTGTCCCTACGGATCAAGGGATTTCCGATTTTCACTAGTTGATCTAGGGCCAGAATAATTTCCCAGAATGCTTTTCGTCATCATTTGCGGACTGAATCAAAAAAGAAAAACATGTCGGACATTTCTTATTTTTTAGTGAATAAAATCAATATTTTGAATTAGTTTCTGCATAAAAATGCGTTTTGATTACATTTCTAGCGAGAAATATATATTTTACTTTCATAATCACTCGTTTTCCCATTGTTGCGAAGATCACGCCTGAATAAAGGCTGATTTATGGTTCCGCGTTACACCAACGCAGAGCCTACGGCGTAGGTTACATGACCTACGCCGTAGGCTACGCCGTAGGCTCTGCGTCGATTTAACGCGGAACCATAAATCAGCTCCGGAGCCGGCAGGAAGGCAGAAATCTCGAAAGCTTCCTGATTAGTGGTGGTGCTGAAAGTAGGGGTAGTGGGAGTATTGGGACAGGCCCCTGGGAAGATTTCAAGGGCCCTAAAATCTGTCCCTTCTTTTTTAGGGGTAGTGATAGTGAGGGAGGGCTAGTGAAGAAAAGTAGGGGGTGTATTGGGATTGGGCCTAAGATGGCTGCCTGGTCCATGTTAGGTGCAGGCTGTGCTATTACTTCTTTTTTTTTTAATTCACGCACGTTTGTCTTTGCCTAAAATTTGGTGAGCCACATACACAAAAGTGTAGATATGTTGCTACGGTGCTGATACTGTTTAATGCCAGCCAAGACATTTGGTCTGCTGGGCACGTTTATCTTCTTTTTCTGACTTCCAACTTAATTTACACAAATTTGCAGAGGATATGATGTTGATCCTAGTTACGACTCGCCACAGCATGGGTCCAGGCTGAAGGTTGTCTGGCTCTCATGAGTTGGTTTCGTTCCACCACTTCAAGTTTTAACTTGAGCAGCGATGATCTCATTGGGTTTTTAAATGTGTTGCAGCATCCAGGAGTCGTGTCCGACTTCAGTGCAGTGCAGGTGGAGGGGCTGAAGAGCAGCCACTCAGCACCGGCTTTTAAACTCCTCAAGTAAAGACATTTCTCAACACGGTATTAGTTTCTGAATACCACATACAACTTATCATTGTATAACCACATTCTTTTTTTTTTTTTGCAATTATGAGAAAAAAGTAAACTTTCATTCAAGGTCTAATGCTTTATATGACCGGGTTTAATTATAAAATAATTACTAGGGCTATACATTTATCTATAAACTGTTTAAACTAATCATTTCAATTTTTTTTAATGACTTTACACCAGATGTCTAGTGCACTTAAGTTGGACTATATTTATCTGAAAAACTGGCAACTACAATTTGTATACTGTATGTGGGCTGCCAAATCTGACAGCAAATCTACAGCCTCGTGTGGCCTTTTTGCTCTGCAGCGTCATCAGTTATGCAAATTGGCCGTGTGACAAGCACTTTATAATGCTTAGAAAGAGATGCTGGCTGGAAGGAGGCTGAGCAGCTGAGTAATGCCCCATCACTTTATAGCTCTGGGTCACTTCAGAGTGTATTCCTTCAGAACAAGGGCTCATTGTCCACCTTTTGTGTAGTTAAAGTGAAGAAACATTTATTAAAACCAGATCACTGACAACCCAAAGAAAGTGTGATTTATGGATGCACAACAATATAAAAAGAGCATAAAGCAATTTCACACATGTGAAACAGATCTTATAACTGCTGGGATGAATTGAGGTACAAAAAGACCATTCATGTACATCCAGGCATGTAATTCAAAATCATTATTTTAAAAAGGCATACTATGGGTCATAGCAAAAAACATAATATCCCTTCATCTATTCTGTGTCGAGGCACCACAATTATCATTCCTTCACACGGAGAGTGAGGAGAAGAGGCACAGTGAGCACAACTTGTGTTCCATTATGGGTCCTGCAGCTGTGACAAATCCTCGATGTAATACCCCTACAGAATTCATCAATTTCCTATTAGAAAGCCAGACTTTGGAGGATGGGAGCTTGCACCTAAAGGTAAGCTTTGCTGCTGAGTGTAACAATAAACACCAAAGTCAGGCGATATGTGGGCTGGTGAGATATTTTTGCTGTAATTCAAAACTACTAAAGGGCTGTATTGTGGTCAGAGCTCGATGAGAAAGAAAAATATAGAAAATAATCTTTTTCACAGCAGGTAGAATTGGTTTGTTGGAGGAATAACCCATTAAGAATAACTGGTTTTGGTATAGCCTGCACAAGATATGCAGTAGAAGTAGAAACTGTGCAACGAGTTTGTTTGAGGAAAGAGAAAAATTGTGATGTTGGAAGCGTGAGAAAGCACTAGAACACATCCCTGGCATCATTTATATCACATATACCGGAGACAGGCAACCTTCAAAATTGAAGGAGCCCGTTTCCCACCACATGAAACCCACCTGCAGCCATAAAACCTAAATTAACCCCTTAATTGAAGATTATCCTGCATATTTTTGTTTCTTAACATGTATGCTAAGAAATATAAGGACCATAGTTTGCTGGCAAAAACTGGCACATTAAATTTACTTAAATATTAAATGACAGTTTGTTTGAGTCTTTCCTATTCTTGTTGAATTAAATGAAAATAATAAAATAAGTGTATAAAAAGAAAAATCTGTCTTCTCCAACTTTCTAAAATCATCCAACTACAGTATAACCGGTTAGGGCTGGGCGATTTTGGACAAAAATAAAATCCAGATTTTTTTCTCTGAAAATCAATTTTTTTGGTAAAACTACAAAAGACAATGGAATAAATTGTTTCAAATATTTTATCTTTATTTTTAAAGAAAAATAGCAAACAAATTTCCCTATTGGGAATGAAGTGCAATTGAAACATACTGTAAATCCTCCTTGAGTTTAGTAAAGTGACAACATTTACAATTTTCTTGACCAAACAAAGATGACTAGACGAGCTCTGTCTGTAATGCAGCCAGCTGCAAAAAAGGAAAATCCATTTTCTGATTTTCCTTTTTTTAACATCGTCTTGATTAATAAATCCGATTTAGATTTAAAATCGATTAATCGAACAGCCCTATAACCGGTCTAAGTTAAAAGAGCAAAATAATAATAATAATCACCTGGTTCATGAGATTTCTGTCCCTGAACGTCACTTCACAGCTTATCTAAATCAAGGCTGTGGGCCTTGCCCTTTCATCTTCACGCAGGGTTGCACGCCGTCATCTGTGAGGCACGCGCAATGTTTGCTTTTTATGTGGTCATGCTGGAAAACCTGCTCGCATAAGTATGTGGATCCAAGGATCGACAGGACTCCAAGTGCATCATTTTTCATGTTCACAGGTGTCGGAAATACCCTTCCATGTTTCAAAGACAAGTTTGTCCGGTTTGGGGAGGCGTTCAATATCACTCCATTTGTGTTTCTTAGCAAGAATGGCCAATTGACCTGTAAATGCAGCCATGTTCAACAGGGCTGGATCAACATTAAGCGGAGTGACGGGAAAGGTTAACGTGTTTTGTTTCCTCTCTGAACTCACAGAATCTTTCTCCAAACGCAGTCTGCATTGCGATGAAAATGCTCATAATTTATCTGACTGTGTGATTCTTTGAACGCTCTCAAATGGAGACAGTATTCCTCTCTGTACATCCCTGGCAAACACTGTCATGTTGCATCTGCAGGGCTGTGCCTCCTTTCCCCTGACGACTTCTGTTCAGAGTGTTAAGGTGCGCTGTCATATCCACCATGAAGTGCAGCTTTTCCAGGCAATCTGCCTGTTCCAGCTCAGGAAAGATGAGCCCCTCCCTTTGTAGGAAAGTTTTCACGTCATTCAGACATGCAGTAAACCGTTTCAGCACTTCCCCCCTGGAGAGCCACCAGGCTTTGTTGTGCAGCAAGAGATCAGAACTTATACTTTCAACATCTTCTAATAGTCAGTGGTTTAATCCTTTTGTGACCATCTTGCTCAATATCTGAATAACAAGATTCATCACTTCTGTGCATTCTGAAAGGAAATGTGTGAGCGCACTTCTTGATGCCGAATGCAGTGAAACGTCAGCAGCTTCCTTTCCTTCTGTGCTCCGGTCATACACACCCATCAGAAGCTAGTGACACTGGGTTGGTGGTATTTATTTTATTGGATTTTAAACAATCCAACCCAGCCTCACATACGTCCTGCCCCCGTGTTTGGCCATGAAGTGCTTACATATCTGCACAGAAGTGCTATCAGCTCAATATCACTTACGTCTTTTGACTAATCGCAGGCGATTGAGTACGCTGGAGCTGAACTAATATCCCTAATTTGTTGTCTGGTAACAGTTGCTGCCATTTTTATGGTCTTGCCCTTGACAGTTTTTGCTACCAGAGGTATGTCTCTAATTTTTGTGAACAATTTCACTCTTGTTTTTGAAGTCAAGGAATGGATGTTCTGATACCTTGATGAACGATTCTCTTATATATTCTCCGTATACGAACGGCTTCCCATCCCTGACTATCTTATGCACTGTCACAAAACCAAGTATTTGAATTTATAGATTTCATCCACTTTGACTCTGATCAGGTTTCTGAAACTGCTTCATCTTCAGCTGGGTATTTTTCAGCAAAGGCTGTGTGTTTATTCTGGAAATGTCTTGCAACAATTGATTTTTTGTTGCTTGCTAATTTGTCGCCACATATTAAGCATACAGGTGAAGCAGCCTCGTCAGCAGTAAATGCAAAGGAATCTGTCCATGAAGCTTCGAACTTTCTATTTCCATCAGAAACTTTTCTTTTTTGGGATTTATCCATGGTTAGCTTACCGGGGGTTGAAAATTCAAAATAAGCCTGTTCGGCAACAGGTGACACACAGGGTATGACGCACATCATGAAAAATATTAACACACGTTATTTTGATGTTACAAAATAATCTCAACCTCCAAAATAAAAATGAATAAATTGCATAAACTACCCCCCATCCCAAAACAAACACATTCACAATGAGTCATGGCAGGAGGATGAAAGAGCTCCTGCTGCTCCAGAGCCACATGCTGCTCCAGAGCCACATGCTGCTCCAGAGCCGCGGGTTGCCGACCCCTGGCCCAGACCAACTATCTGCATTTTACAGATTTCTTTTCAGCACAGCGTAACCCCCTAGGAAACAGATTAAACTAAATGTGCATGTAAATATGTACTGTATGTAATCTGCAAACTAAAAATCACATTCCCATTCAAAACCATCTCAACCTTTAAGGTTTATACATTTATCAAAAGCTCATTTTGCCAAGATTAACAGGGATATAATAATAATATATGCAGTCCCTCACCTGAATGAAGGGCACACCAGAGCGCTCGATAGCCACCACACCCACTGTCTGGCTCAGCTCCAGGTCCAGGATTAAAATCTCTCTGGGATAAAGCAGCAGCATATGGTTCCTTTTGGATGGCAGATAGGACAACTGCAGACAGTCGTTCAATGTCACCGCCTCTGCACTACAGCATCACACACCAGAGGAAACAACACAGTTAGAACAGGAGGTTCATGTCGGTGACGGGTTCTTGCTTTAACAGAGAAAGTTCTGCATGCAATGGAACATCAAGGAAGGAAAAAACAAATGTTTTAAATCCTAAAATCTCCTAAATCTGACCACTGACTTGGTTTGCATACCTGAAATGTAAATTTAGGCAGCAGGCCAGTCAGTCTTATTTTGCAAATAAATAAGATGTCCACCTAGAGACTGATGCATGAAGCCTCTATGCAAATGGAATTTGCAAATATTTACAGCTATTGGATGCTGAATTAAAAACTTTTGAAACAAGTTTAATACTGTTTCAGTTCTGACATCTATGCAATGTTTACTCTCATCTCGCCTTGTAGATGACTGAATTAAATACTTATTACTGACGTCTGCTTTGAAAGGCACAGACAAAGAAAGGGGAACTTGAAAGAGAGCTGTGTTTAATCATGCAAGGCAGATGAATGAAGCAGGTATTGAAAGGATCAAAATGACTTTTATATAATTTTGGAAATTCTTACGTGTAAAGCTGCTTTTTGCTTCTATTCCTTTCATGCGTGTTTATGTTAATGACAAACACCATGACTTGCGACAGCCACAAAGTCTGGCATCGTCATGTACAGTAACAACAAAGGGATTACAAATACTTTGCAGGTCAGTTAAAAAGCAACAGAGGATGTTTTTCTCAGAGTCTATGAGCGGGACTGAGGCCACGACTCACTGCAGCAGCTCCATTCCTCATGGTCAGAGTGAAATGAAATAAAAGAGAGGTAAACTTTATAACACAATAGAGATCAGTATTATCTGAGGGAGGCCTAATAGATGAAACTGATTGAACAGAGGAACTTTTAGCAGCTGCTGAGCTGAATCATTCTGTTACCCCATTACTGAAGTCAAGATAGGGACTAAAGTGTCTGAACCACCAAGGACAAAAAAAAAACAGAAAGAAAAGAAAGAATCAGTGAAAAGACCTGTGATTCTCTAAGAAATAAGATGTTTAGAAAATGACTGATTCCTACACAATTCAAGAATTCAAGGACCCAGAGCATTGAACTGATTATTACCATAGTAACCAAGAACGTCTCAAAAATGTCCTGAAACTGAACTGAAATATCTAGATATCTTTACTGTCATAAATGAATCCCAGTTCTGTTGCTGTGGGTCTGGTCATGTTAGCCGGACCAAGTTAATGTCCCAGCCTGCCACTCTTTGCTGCATCTCTTTAAAAACTATAGATAATAATATGAAGGTTATGATCAATTCTGCTTACCAATCTGACTCTTCAATAAAGAAACAGGTATGTATACAAAAGTTTTTAACCTAAATACAAGTGAACGGAGGTTAAATATTGCGCAACAGTGACCATATTGGCTGGGGGATGTACAAAAACATCTACCTTATAAAGATTACACTTTTTTAAATGCGAGTATAGAGTTTCAGCTCATTTCAACGATATACAAAAAAAAACAGTTCAAAAACCAAGGAACTTTAACACTTCAAAATATTTTTAGAAATGAGATTCTAATAGGGCTGGAGGGCTAGATATATCGAGATTTTAATATATATCGATATATTTTCAAACGCGATATGGTACGAGACAATATCGTTTATATCGATTAAAAAAAAAAAAAAAAAAAAATATGATTTTGATATAGCTTATTTTGTGACAAATTGACTTGAATGTTTTATTTGAGATTTGCACAAATGTTTTGTTATTTGCACAACTGTCAACCTCAGTGGAAAAGTGCCTGTTACTGTCTACATTAATTTAATTGCACAGTGTATTTGAATTTAATTGTTATGCAGGAAAGGGATATTTGTTTTATTTTAGCCAAGAAGCATTTTTATTCTATATATGCAGGCAGTTTATTTTTATTTCATTTGTTTTTTACATTTTTATATTGTGCAAACCTCTTTTAATAAAGGTACCTGTGTGACATTTGGCACGAGGCTTTGTATTAAAACTGACTGTTTTTTTAAGGGTTTGCCTCAGAAAAAAATGAAGCTAACAGAGATGCTATGCTATAATGCTTTGGGGGAAACCCCAATTATGGCACAGAAAAAATATCGATATATATCGAGTATCGCCATTCAGCTAGAAAATATTGAGATATGACTTTTGGTCCATATCGCCCAGCCCTAGATTCTAGTGATCTGAGGAACAATGTTAAGGCAGCTCAGCGCTGTTGTAATTCCAAGTAACGCATTCAAACCTTTTACTTTCCATCTGAAGAGGTTCTTAAGTTTATTGCTATCGGTCATTTATATTGTGAACACAAATGAGCCATGGCCAACTAATTTAGTCAGGTTGTGAGCACTCCCTGGCTTTCATATCACTTTTAAACCAAAATAAATCACTGGGATTAAGTGAATCTGTTAATCAGACTGCAGTGTTAATGAAACTGATCAGCGGGGATGAATTAATCATCAGGGCAAAAACAGGTTGCATGGAGGTGAATCAGCAAGAGTCCATTACTTAGTTTGACTTCTAACCATCTTGAAATTAAAACTAGTGAAAGATTAGGCTCGGTCCAGAACTTGTCATGTTAGGACCCTCTTAAGATGAGGCAATGCTCATCTTTTCTTTTCTTTAGAAATTATGTCATGTTCTGTAGCCTTTGTGAACCATGTCCTTCAAAACAGAGCAAATCTTAAACCATTGCATACTTAGATCATCACGGGAAACGTGACATCAGGGGAAAATAAAATGGGTGACCTTGAAGCACTAACATAAACACGGCAGGAATTTCAGAAATGCATTACTATGTGATTCATTAAAACACACTTAAAAAAACATAAACTGCATACTAAAAAAAAAAAAAAAGTATGTGTAGAAAGAGACGATAGACAAAGCAGCAAATTAGTTACTAAAAGCTACAAATGTGGCGCTGCAGTGCAATCATAGCAATCGCTGGAGATTTCAGCCACACCACACTCTGCTGCACTTCCAACTTTCCAATAGTTTGCCAACTGCTTGAAAATCATTATTTATTTTTTATTCTAATTCAAAATGCAATAATAACATTTCCCTCTGTGAATGAACATTGTTCAGTTCAATTTAATCAAATTCAGTTAAGCTGTATCCGGTCTGATCCAATTCAATGCAGCCCAACACAAGTACAAGAACAGACATGGAGGAATGTCTAACCTTTTGTGGTTATTTTAATAAACAGAACAACAGCTTGTCACAGAAAGCTTAACAACAGCACTGGTTTGGATGCAGTCTGATGGCCACATTAGTCCCTGATGAGGAACTAATGTGCAGGATTTAGTACCCTTTTCAGTGCATTTCTGATAACAATGGCAGAAAGGCAAAGTAATGTTTATAACCCCTTCAATCAACAACTGTTGACAGCCATGTCAGAAACATACAATAGCAATAGACATGATGAACAACCAAAGCCAAAACACCAATGCAAAGAAAGAATACAGCACTCTGTAGGTTAATTACACAAAGATTCAAGGAAGGAAGGTCTCACATACAAATAGAAAAGACAAAGACAGAACAGAAGATGCAATACAGAAAAAAATATATACAAGATTCATTGGCTATTTGTTTTTAGATCTGAAGTAGGTAGGTGGAAGAACATGGGTGTTACTGCTATAAATAACCCTTTTTGACAGTCAAAACTGTTCAGAGGCAAAGTGGCCAGCCCTTCAAACTATTTTTTTCTTAATCAATGCCTTTCACAATGTCTATTTATCACTTATTTTCAGCCTATCACTACTTCTTGGCAGATTCCATACATTGCTTTTAAATGAAGTGACAAATGATTGAATTATTCCCTAAGCATATTGCAAAAATAGGCCCTTACTTCCCTGACCCTTCACTTGATTTGGCATCAAAGCTAACCTTCAAAGCTGGCTTTATGTGCACCTTTTCAAGATTCATACTATACATTATGTAGTGATACTGTCAAGGCCAAAGTATGCGAGTCAGTTGCTGCTACAGAAAGAGCTGGCAGTTAAAACTGCCATGGGTCAGCAGGGGATTTAAACTCTGAAAGAACAGCCAGCTTCAAAACAAATTTCACAAAGAGTTAAACAAATGACAAAACATGTTCTTCTCTGCAAGCAGAGTATAAAATGATGAAAGGTTCTGGGATAGTACTATTAATAAACTAATTAATAACATCTTTTGCCTGCATCTCTATCTCCAGCACACATTAAAATATCATCCAGCACAGAAGGAAAAATCATTAATGTTGATTAGGGCTGTAACTACTTATTAAATGCCTCTTATTTAGCTCTCAGCCTTTAAATTCAAATCAAATCACTTTATCATACGTTTTATAATTCACAGGGAAATGTTTTGTGCACCTGCTCCAAACAGGATCGAACTTACAAATAAGTGGATATAGTAATATTGAATTTAGCATGAGGTTGTTTAAATGATGTGCTAATGTAATATAAAAGACAAGAAAGACTGACACTTCATTGAAAAATACATATTTTAACAGCGCTGTACTCTTCTGTGCACATGCAACCCTCGGCAGAGATAGCAAGGGAGGGAGGAAGGTGCCTCACTCTGTTAAAAAACACATGTGGTGACAATTGAGGCTGAATGCTATTGTGCATAATGCCGTTCTCAGCACAGATAAGAAGGGAGAAAACAGATGCTTAACTCTTTTGGACATTTGTTTGGCTGGCAATAGTCGACAATTAAGTTCCGTGGTGACTATTCTTACTATAGATTTTTGTTGACAAAGTCAACTAATCGTTGCACCCCTAATGCTGATGAGTGTTGATGTCACATCAAAATAAACTGCCTTTTTGGTCGTTTTCCTCTGTATAACCGAGCTTGTTACAAGGATACCTGTCAAGGACACCTCTGATGCTTCAGACAGATGACATCTGATTCTAAGTGTGAGGTTCCACTTGCACCTAAATAGACGTGTCATGACAGTCATCCCTCAGCTCTTCAACTTGCTAAGAGGCGCACCTGTCCATAGAGTGTCCTTTTGTGTGTGTGTGTGTGTCTCTCTATGATTACCTCGTCTACGCAAGTGGAGGTAAAACTTTTTTCTATATAACACGGACCATGGGGAAGCATGTCCTGTCTGAAGATCATATACGGAAGTGCTGGCACAACCTCAAGCTTGTGCATTCTGCCGTGAGATTCAGCACTCAGCTCTGGAAAGGTGGGTCAACTATTACAGGGACTTACAAAGAACAGTTTGACCTCATACTTTTATAAGTGCCTGACAACAAAGAGGTTTTGAGATTGTTAGCTGAGATCAAGTGGGACCATTCCAAGAGTACTACCCCACCACACAATTTCAACTTTGAGGACAAGAACATGCTGGAAAACAACAGATTTAACTCCAGTCCAGTGGCAGGTTTCAGAGGGTTAATATGTCCGGTACCAGAGATGCTGTTTAGATAAGAAACAAACTGTCATATATGATATATTTTCTGTTCCTCGGAAGAAGCAAAGAAAAAAAAAAAAGCAGTATAATACTTGACTGCCCGCTGAAAACTGAGCAGTACTTATCAAACTGAGGGATGACTGTGATGATGGATGCATCTAAGATCAGGGAACACTTGACATCTGTCTTCACTTCTGGCTAAAGGCATAATTAGAAGTTCAGCACGACGAGATGACTTTCTGACATCTCATACTACATGTGTTAAAACGTATTCATCTCTTTCTCTTTAAAAGTTATAGATATTAATTTTTGATATAGGCAATGTCCCTCAATCAGCAGCTGGATTTGAGCTGCAGGGAGGCAAATTTAAAATGCAAACCAGGCTGTGAGAGATTTCCAAGGCTTTTACTGTAAATGGAGGACATCAGCGAGGACAGGCAGAGATTAAACATACATCCATGGCATAGATGGGATACAATGTGTTGTGATGTATTTGGATGTGGACATTAAATTTAGCAAGACAAGTCGGTGGGGCGTTGACTAAAGTGGCAAACGTTCCCTAAACAGGAGATCTGCATCTCGACTGTGAACTGGCTGCATTTCCCTGTTTCACAGGTCTCCTCAATTATCGAATAAAGGCTAAAAATCAATAAATAAATAAACCAAAATGAAGACTCTGATGGGAAAGTAAATCAATCTTAAGTTGTCAACCATCTGTTAAAAGAACTCAATTATAAAAAAAAAAAAAAAAAAAGAAAAGAAAATGATGACATCCAGATGATCAGAGCTTGACTGCTCAATGTTTACCAGGAGTGGAGCAAGGGAAAAAAAAAAAAGTAAGTCAAGAGGCCTATGAGAGGCATAATATCCACCCTTAATTACAGCTTCAGAAGAAAGTGGCACTTACGTTGGCTTTTCATTGGTGATGAGCACTTTGACTTTATTAAGGGCTTTTTTGGCACCGGTAGGAGCTGGAGCAGCGGCAGGAGGAGGTTTGGTGTGAGCCGGGCTCGCGTGAGGGCTGGCAATGTACACCTTCTTGCCAGCGCTGCTTGGTGGTTTAGAGTGGGTGAAGTCTGTGATGAAGACTATTCCTTCACTGGTCAGCACTGGCAAGGAAAAACAAAAGGATGCTGAACGCGCTTGACACTTTAACAAGCTGACAGTAAAAAAAAATGTATATTTATATATTCACAGTGACCGTGCTTCGGTCCACAACTGTCATTTCAGATATTGATATCACTATGTACAAATGGAATTGACTTGTATTTCTGTAATCCAGTTCAAATGTTGTGATATCTGGAGAATTTTCAGTTAACTAGAGCCCGCATGTCACGTTTTTCTCAGGTGGCCCAAAATACAACCGTATACGGTATTGCAGATAGTCAGTCTGGATATGTGATACTAAAAATCAAAGACCAAGCACCAACAGCAAAAGTGATACACTAATGTAGACTCATCCAGGTCATGGTGACTGTTAAAGGTTTGAAACAAGGTAACTGAACTTTTTATTTATTATTTTGTTTCACTTTCAATCCTGAAGAAAGAAAGAAAGAAAGAAAGAAAGAAAGAAAGAAAGAAAGAAAGAAAGAAAGAAAGAAAGAAAGAAAGAAAGAAAGAAAGAAAGAAAGAAAGAAAGAAAGAAAGAAAGAAAGAAAGAAAGAAAGAAAGAAAGAAAGAAAGAAAGAAAGAAAGAAAGAAAGAAAGAAAGAAAGAAAGAAAGAAAGAAAGAAAGAAAGAAAGAAAGAAAGTCCAGCGGCCTGTATCAAATCTTTGATGGCGAAAGTGACGCAACTTGTCCCATATGAATGACAGCTGAGGATAGTAAGAAAGTCACCGTGGATATCTGAAATGTTGTTGTTTTTTTACTAGGAAAAATGTATATGCATTTTAAAAATGTTTTTATGTTACAAGTTTATACAGATTTTACTTTGATACATACACACAATAGAGCTATGGGACTAAACTAATAAAACGCTGATATGATCAAATCTAGCTGAGTGTTTGAAACATCACCATGTTTGACTGTATTGACGGAGTATTGTGAGGATTTTTTATGCCAGGTTTCCACACCGTTACACACTGTTCCTGTAGAGTGGTCATAGTATATTGATGAAAAGAAGAATGATTTGGTTCAATTTTATGACCCGACTGAAACATAAAATATATAATAAAATATTCCCACACCACAAAAGACAATGTTATAAACATTTCCCATAGACAATAAGTACATAATTTGACAAACTGTGCATCCAAGATCTCCTAATGTGTGCCAGAAAGTAGAAAAAGTGACACCATATACAAAATAAGTGCATGTCCGTTTTTTGAGCAGTGTTTGCCTTCACTCACATGCCATGTTAGAGGAATCAAAGGGGTCAAAGGAAAAGGAGAGGATGTTTTCTGCGTAGCTCTTCTTCCAAAGCTTGGTGCCCGTGTCCCCGTTCCACAGAACGATGTAGTTGGGAGGGTGGATGGCTAACAAGAGGTCACGAGATGCATCCTGATTCCACACCCACTCCAAATCTGGGAGGAAAGAGCACGACAGAGGGGACAAAGTAGGGATGAAGACAGGCATCGTGTACAACAGGAGTGGCAACAACAGCATCTTAATGAAAACAAACAACCAGCTCAGAGTAACAGCTCAACATTTGTTCTTGGCAGGACTGCGAAGATAACGTCTTGCTCTTGTGATAAGCTGTGAAAAACATCCGTTTCAGGTAAATCCTTACCCTGGATAGGTTTGGAGTGCTCCTGGATCTCGCAGTGGGCAGTGCCGCTGACGACATCCCACACTATGATCTTCCCTGATGCATCTCCGGAGGCCAGCCGCAGACAGTAGGGCGAGCTCAGGTTGTGGTAGTAGTTCTCCCTGGACCATTTCACCTAACACCACAAAACACTGACTGAGTTTCTGGCAGATTACAGAAACGCTGTTACGGCTTTGATATTTGTCAACAGAAAGTTTGTTGAAAAGTCACTGAAAGGAGTTGGTAGTAAAAAGATTTATCTGAATGCAGAGTGTGGTTTTTCAAGATGTTTAGGGAAGAGACAAGCCCGAAATAAAACACATAACATTGACGTTTTTTTCCTGTAAAAGACACTTGGCCGAAAGTTATTTTAGAGAATCGGATATTTACATAAACTGATTCTCTCTATGAATTTGTTTCCAAATTGGCTTGTCCTTCATTATAGCTAATTCTTTATTTATTCATTCATTTATTTATTTATCAAAGATTCTGCAAGCTTATTTATATCAGGCCGGGTGGTGAGGAATGTCCTGCCGCTGTGCCTGCGGCACTTTACAAGATTAATGTGCACTTTGGAGTGAGGAATGGAAGCCATAGATTGAACGCAGTCACTGATAATCACTGCAGAATTTATCGCCCATTATTATACCCATTATTCAACAAAACACACAAACACACAGTGACATACACTTGGTGGGACTCTGCATCAGTGCAGAAGCAAAATGTACCAGAGGAGCTGCTTTGGACTGCGAGGCAAAGCTGATGTGTCTGCTGGACGGAGGCATTACTCTGTTTCAGAAGGGACAAATTATCGGTGTCCACCAAACAAACTAAACAACTTAGGAAACAGCTAAAGCTGCTAAAACTGGGATAAAGACTACCCAGCACATTATCAAAACCAATAAGAAGAAGAGTGATCCATCATTAGAAATAGCCAGAAAAGAAAACTTTGTGAGAGTGCAGTTAAATGTTTATAATCTGAGTGAAGAAAATCAACTACAGGACTACTGTAATATGTAATGTAGTGTAAAAAGTAAGTGTAAAGTGTACAAAGTTCATCATATTAATACTATAGAACTGTGTGGTCTAAAGAAGATGCATCAATCATTAAATCAATTAAAAAAAAAAAAAAAAAAAAGACAAAAAGGCTTCAATTTGACACAAAGCATAAAGTTTGGACTGGAAAACAAATTGAAGAAGTCATGAGGTCTGATGAGTCCAGCTCCAGTCGTGCTTCAGGTGGTCAACGACGTCATGCACCCAAAAGTTAGGTGAGCTGACATCCAGATTTTATTTTCTTCTCTAATGGCATGGGCATATTCTAGGATGACGATGCAAGGATTTGTGGGGCTCAATTTGTGAAAGAGTTATCTGGGGAGCGCAGGAAGTCGTTTATAAAGATGAACTGGCTACTGCAACGTCCAAACTGTAACCCCCCTGGGAATCTTTTGAATGAGATGGAGAACAGTGCACGCAATGGTCCAACTCATTATCAATGCAAGAAAATTTAATCAGACTCTGGATGAAAATAAATATTTAATGAATATAATAATACTGCATAAAATGCTTGAAACTGTGCCATGGTGAATGTGTAATCAGTGTGGGACTTTACTTATTTATTTATTTACTTACTTACTTACTTATTTATGTTGCCTGAGTAGTTTTTACTTACAGTAATTACGGATGCAAAACAAGATTTTGTTTGAGAGAAAGAGTAAAATAGTTAACTAAGCATTAAAAACAAAATTATATTCTTCCAATGTATAATTATTAGAATGGTTATACCAACCAGCAAATTCTTAGTGTTGTAGATTTTTTATTTGTGAATCTTGGCTTTTTTCCAACAGCTTACTTTACTGATGTTTATCAATTTTACATTTTTTAGTGTTGAAACTGCAGGTCAAATAATCAAGTAAAACCAAACCTATAAACAATTTTTGAAAGACTGTGATGGAGATGCATTTAAGCTGAACAACTGCATTAAAATTATATCAAAATATTGAAGGCAAAAATTCAAACAACCATGACAGTAACCAAAAAAAGCGAAAACTAAAAACAGCCAAAAGCTGCACTACCTTTTTGGAGATCAATAATCAAATCCAATTATTGAATGGATAAATAAAGGCTGTAATTGCAGCCACTCACCTTGACCACGTTTGCTTTGTGCCTTTCCAGCACCTGGATGGTCTGAGCTGTTTTTGGATCGATTATGAGAATGCTGGAGTGACATCCTTGAGCTATTAGACCTTGCCATCCCCTAAAGGATATGAAAACGAGACAAATGAAAGAGGAAGAAGGAAACACATGATGAGAAAAGATATGAGGAATCTGTGAAAGAACTGAGAGCCCCATCCACTACAAATGAAAAGGAATCCAATGTTGCCAGGTGGCCTGAAAAGTTTTAAAAATGTGTATGTACCGGTACACTAACACATACACAGATGGAGTTAAGTCAAAAGACAAAAACAGTTTTTATGATTTTTGCCAACACTGTGGTTTTGAAATAAAATGACAGCGATCTGATCAAAGTCTTAATAGAAAAGGTTTTACATAAAATATACAATTTAGGAATCAATGTTTTTTAGGTAAAATACCCCAAGTGTTTGAACAAATTGGGATAATTCTAAAATGTAACCACTATTTTTAATAATATATATATTTTTTTTTTTTAATCTTTCATAGTCAAATGACACCCCGGGGTCCGGAGCCCATGTTATCACTAAATTCTGGCAGCCACTCATTGCCCATACAATTAAACTGCCTCCACCGTGTTTGACAAATTAATTCTCTATACTTCTGTCTTCCCATTATTCTGATGCAAGTTTAACTTGCTTCCTCTGTCCGCAGAATCTGATTCCAGAGCACAGGATGCTTCCTAGACGTTTCCTCAAAGTCTAGTCTGGATTTTGTTCTGAATTTTACCAGTGGTTTGCATCTTTTAATAAACACTGTATTTACATTCATACATCTTGACTGTAGGTAAAGAAGTGTCTACCTTCCTCACCAAAGAAAAGTTATTCTGCGATCATGTTAAATGGTCTCCCATGGTCTTTCAGGCCTTCTGATGATGTTGAGTTCACCAGGGCTTTCTTTATCTTAAAGAATGTACCATTCTGAGGTGTTTGCTCTCTTTTATAGATTAATTTTACTTCTTTTTCCGCCTGATGACAGCCTCCTTCTTTCACACTGAAGTCTCCACAGATTTCATATTGTTCATATTGTTAGCTCCAGTCAAACAGCCGTCATGTTCAAACTCATTATCTGATATCAACTCTGGATCATTTATCTGTTTTATTTGTCTTGAAGAAATAAGGGATGTAACCTGGTAAATGAAAAACTGGAATTACACCCTTACAGCTTCCAAAGCAATTAAGATAATAAGCGGCAGATACATGCTGCTAATTAAACACATTTGATTCCTCTATAATTGCAGAAATTTTGTTTTCTGGTCTGGAACATGCAGGTGTGTTTGAACACAATGCCAAGGAAGAAACCTGTCAGTAATAATCTTAGAAAAGCAGTTGAAAGAATGTGTGTTGGGGGCACGGTGGCGCAGCTGGTAGTGCAGCGGTCTCACAGCAAGAAGGTCCTGGGTTCGATTCTGGCGCTGTGGGCGCTGAAGTGCGTGTTAGTTCCCCCATGACTTCGGTGCCCACACCATGGGTGGGGTTGGCGAAAGGATCTTTCTGTGTGGAGTTTGTATGTTCTTCCCGTGTTCCCCTGGGTAGCTAATGTGAGCTACCCTCACAAAAACATGCACACAGTCCTGGGCTATACATGCCCCCTCTGGCCAACCGGGACGCCAGATGGGGTGGGGAGGATCCGGCCGGAATAACGTGATCCTTCCACGCGCTACGTTCGGCCGGAGAAACCCCACCCTGTCTGGTGAAAAGATGCGGCCTGCTCACTCCTCAGGTTAAGGAGGAGACCTGAGCTCAGTGCAGGGCCCTCCCGGGGTTGGTAGAGGATGGTAATGCCCAGGACTGTCACTTAGGTAAGAGCACGGGGTGGTAAAAATGGAAAAAAAAAACGGGATAAAAATATATAAAAAAAAAAAAGAAAAGCAGTTGTTGCTGCACACACGTCCAGGAAGGATCGTGTGTTTGTTCGATGACCAAACACTATGTGCAAATGGAGAACATAAAACAATCTTTCCAGGATGAAGTGTGCCAGTAAAAAAAAAATAATAATAAATTACTTTGCTTTGGGTAACCAGGACCAAGGTGCAGGTATTTAGTTATAACACAGAGTGACATATTTGGTGAAAAGCAAAAGTATAAACACAAAGCATTTCCTTTCTGGGATTAACAAAGTATCTTTGAATTTAATAGATTATGAAACCCAACCCTTTGGGTTTGTGACCCTTTGTACTTATTAGTGTATTTGTCACTGCCATAAATACATTTATAGCAGACCAATACAGCTGAGCCACAGACAATTCCACGTATTAATTCCTGCTTCTATGATCACTCCAGTATCCATTGTGATACAGTCTAGAAACTGATTGTCACATGCATAGCAAACAGCATCCAAAATATTGTCAGAATTGATGAAAATATTGACTTGTGGAACTTGTGAAATGAAAAATGAATTGTGGCTGAGAAGTTGTTATCATTTTGAGCTCACATTTAACTGATGCCCTGACTGTTTTGTACATTTTCAGGACAGCGAGCTCTTCCATCTTTGAATTAACTTGTGTTGAATTGTGCTATACAAATAAACTTGCCTTGCCTATTAGTTTGTGCAATACATAGAACTCAAGACAATGCATTTGATGGAGTAGTATAATAGGGAAATGATTGTGTTAATTTAACAGCATTAAGCACAAGCTTATTTAAGAATTATACAGTATTTATTTGTGCAAAGAGTAAGTGACAAAATCTGAAACATGACTGCACAAATAAACCTTGCAGTAAAATCAAAATACAGAAGGAAAGTTTATATGTAGAAAAATAAATTAGAAAATTCCAGTTGGAGTAATGATTTGTTTTTACTGCTCTTATAAAAAATTAGTTTGAAAGGAATAGAGCTTTGTATTGGTCAACATTATGTTTCACCTTGACTGTTTTAGCACAATACATTTGCTTTTTATTAGTTTTTTAACAACCAACCATTGAATTGCACTGGAGTTTTGAATAAATCTGCAAAAACAGATTCACAGGTTTACAAAACTGAGAAAAGGGTTGTCCAATAAAAGTAGCTTTATAAGTTATATAAACAATTAAAAGGTGTTGTTTAAAACTTTCTAAAATACAGCAGTAATCTTGCCCTTGTCTTGATTGCGTTTGTCACTTTGCCACTTTGCAGACAGGGCTCTAGAGTCCTATATCCAGTACTGGAGTTGATGGGGGGATGAGGGGGGATGGCATCCCCCCTGAAATAAAAACGGTCCAAATCATCCCCCCAGTAAAACTGCCATCCCCCCTTTCCATCCCTTATGTCATTTCATCAATGAATGTGGTTTTACTGCCATTTCAACATTTAGAGTCATCACCAGAAAAATAACACCAGAAAAATAACTTCAAGTACATTTTCACTTGAAATAAGTAGGAAAATCTGCCAGTGGGACAAGATTTATCTTCTTATTACAAGCAAAAAAATCTTGTTCCACTGGCAGATTTTTCTACTTATTTCAAGTGAGAATCTACTTGAAACAGGTGAAAATTGTTGTTTTTTCCAGTGATGAGTCTTGTTTTAAGTGTAATGAGATTATTTTACTAAAATGAGACATTTTAACTAGAAATAAGACAAATATTCTTGTTAAGATTTTGAGTTTTTGCAGTGATACATTTTACTTATCCTGTGAAGGACAGAGTCATATTGATAAGTTCAGAAAACTGTTTTTTATTGTTGTGTTTTGATGTATTTGATGTAAGTCCAGTGGATATTTATAGCTTACAGAAGGCTGCATTTAACTGCTGTCATTCCTGCAGTATTTCTGCAGGTGTTTTGGTCAGTGCTATTATTTGTAATATATTATATTATTTGTAATCAGCACAAATTATCTGTCCCCATATGATAAAATCCACCACCCCCCCCGATTTTTTTTTTTTTTTACAACTCGAGTACTGGCTATATCCAAACACTGGCTTGTGCCTTTGTTTTTAAAGCAACAATACATGTGAAATCCCACTGCAGTCTCAGTCTCTTCAGCTGTCAGTTCTGCATCACCCCAGCAGGACAGAAAACACATCACATGACACAGGATGCCCTGCATGCATGCTGGATGAGAAATAAGGACAGTGCCATCTTTTGTTATTGCTGCCGTCTTTCGTGCAGCAATGCAAATCAACTATTTCGAAAACAATAAATCAGCTGTCAGTCTCGTCCACAATCAGGCTGAATTAACACGCTAGCCACGAAGATGCACTACTCACCAATCAACAGCGGTTTTATTCTGTAAATTGATAGTGCCAGTTAACGTCCGAGCCGCAAGTTTGATGTTGACAGTGTACGGAATCATTGTTCTTAGTTTGTATTGATGCTACATTAACATTTACTGACTAAAGGCTGCCACAGTTAGTTAGCTTCTGCGTTTCGCCTATGTTATGAATCCGACCAGGAAGTAAACGGTGTTTCACACGGAAGTGCCGTATAGGAACAAATTCCGGCGCAATAATGTTCCAGAAGTCTACAATCATTCAAAATCAATCAGGAATCGATAGTTTTCACATTTATTTTATAAATATATTTCGTTATACTTATTTTTAAGATTAATATTTTGATTAAAGTCATTTAGATAATGAGTCAATCTTTGATCTCATTTTTTTCAACAGAAACTATGATTTGCCCATTGAATTTCACCAATCATCCATCCATCCATTTTCTATGCCCGCTTTTTCCTTTGCAGGGTCACCGGGGTCTGCTGGAGCCTATCCCAGCTAAATTTAGGCGAGAGACAGGGGTACATCCTGGTCAGGTCACCAGTCCATCGCAGAGACACATATAGAAACAGACAACCAGACTCACACCTACGGGTAGGGTTGCCACCCGTCCCGTAAAATACGGAATTGTCCTTTATTTGAGAAAAAAATGTTGCGTCCCGTATTTAACTAATACGGGACGCAATTTGTCCTGTATTTTTATTAACGCCCCATACACACTGTCACACACACATCAACACTAAATTCAACAATGAACAAAATGAAACACAGGAAACATTAAGGCCAGCAAAATCTTTGTTTGTGTAAATTAACTTTTACACCATAGTTGAATTATTGAAATAAATTAACTTTTAAACCATATTCTAGTTGAATTATTGAAATAAATTAACTTTTACACCATATTCTAGTTGAATTATTGAAATAAATTAACTTTTAAACCATATTCTAGTTGAATTATTGAAATAAATTAACTTTTACACCATATTCTTCACCTGTAACTATATTATATATCCTGGCTGAGGTGGACATACGTAGCATAGGGGGATATTTCAGTTGCTGTATGGTTGTATGTCTATACAGTCATACAAGTTCAATGCTATTAAAGATCTTTAAACTTTAAATCAAAGCATTTTGTTTTTTTCATGTAAAATAAACACATTTTTATGCAGTTTAGAAGTTTTGGGGCTTTTTTTTGGCTCCTGCGCTGCTGAAATCGGGGCGTCCCTTATTTCTATTTCTGAAAGGTGGCAACCCTACCTACGGGTAATTTCGAAACATCAATTAACCTACTATGCATGTTTTTGGACTGTGGGAGGAAGCCGGTGTTGTGCCAAAAAGTGATTGCCTGCCAGAATCTGATTTCTCCCCTGAAAATGGGTCTTTTTACCTGCCAAAAATTGATTGAAGGTCAAACACAGTTAATGAAAGGTTGTTTCTACCTAAATATGATTTAATCTCATTCTTGAGCTTCATAATATAAACACTAGAGCTCACAGGATTGCTTTTAACTCTTTTAAAGGACCATTACAACACAAAATAGGCATTTTCACCTGCCAAAAATTGATTGAAGGCCAAATACAGTTAATGAAAAGTTGTTTCTGCCTAAATATGACTTGATCTCATTCTTGAGCTTCATAATCTGAAAATCTGACGTTTTAGCGCTGTCGCTCAACGGGCTGCTGTGCGTGCCCCCGCGGCCAGAAATCAGATTCTGGCAGGCAATCACTTTTTGGCACAACACCGGGAACCTTCTCGCTGTGAAGCAACAGTGCTAACCAGCAAGCCAACGTGCTGCCTTTCACCAATCAAATAAAACATATTATTATGTACTAGGGGTGTAACGATACACTAATCTCACGATACGGTACGATACACGATATTGAGGTCACGATAACGATACAATACGATATTATAGCAGTATTTTTTTAACAACCTTGAATGAGGAACATATGACTGGAAAAAATGGTCTTTTATTTGAAAAACACAAAATACAAAACAATGCTGTGCGTTTGCCCTATTGTTCCAGTTTGTAATGCTTTATAACTGTTTAAGTTTTAAAGAGAAAGCCAGGCCAACCATTTTCCACAAACTGAACTAAAAGTAAATGTCAGGTTTGCATTATGCATCTTCAGTTTCATACAAGTAGAAATATTTTGCCACAAACTGAATAGTTTCTCTCATGTATGATTTGACTTTCTTCTTTTTTCGGATGCGCGTTACTAGTCAACACAATAGATTAATATTAATATTCCAATATCGCGATACACTTTTTCACCTCCACGACACGTATTGTGACGTTTTTGTATCACGAAATTTTGTGGCACGATATATTGTTACACCCCTATTATGTACAAAAACACAAATATCAATCCAGTCAAATACGGTATCAGCCATTGCAGTGTAATGCAGTCTAAGCTTTCAGTCTAATGTTGATATTGTCTGAGATGACTGATTTTCTGATTGGCATGCTGTGTTGTCTCATCAGGGAAAAAAGATAGATGTGTTCTTTCATCTGAGATAGAACAATCGCTCATAACATGCTTCACAAAATCCCTCGAGCAACTTTGACTACATTTTTCACTCTATGTGCTGATGCAACCTCACATAGGCTACACACCTGCACAAAAACAACATAGCCTATCAGAATAAGTTGTGATCACATGAACAATCTAAAAGAAAAGCAGAGTTATGCCTAATTTAACCTTTTATCACATTACTAAGAAAATGAACCTACATTTTATTTTTTTATCACATCACCTCCATTTGTTAATAGATATCTTTTCTACCATTAGGTCTGCATTACATTTCCAAAACGTAGAAACAATAAATATGCTGCCACATTGATATGTTACCATTCTTTCTGACAAAAATTTAAAATCATTCTGGTGCTGAGGTTCAAAGCAATAAAGAAAAAAAAATCTAAAATCTCAATGTTCTTTTTTGTATCCATGCTGTCATCATAGAAATGTCAATCACTTTGCCAAATACACTGATAAAACCTCATCCTATTACTGATGTGACATTTGAACTTGTTGCTGACAACAGTCTGGGTGGTTATTTTCCTCTTTGGTTCAGTGCACACAGCCATCTTTCCCCCCATTAAATATTAAGAATACCAATTTCTCTGACCACGTTTCCACCAGGGACCAGGGATGTTGACACCGCCTATGGACAAAGTTAAGTTGAGGCCTCTTTTTTGCACAGTGACACTTTGAGAAGCATTTTTAAATGCAACTCTGCTTTCTAACTTTGGACAGTTGTTTCTCACAGTTAACTCTTGCTCATGTGGTTCAGTCAGCTGTTGATGAGTGATGGCTTGGCAGAGCATGTGTCCAGTTTAACTGTGTGTTCTTGTCCATTATGTGTATAGTAAACCTTTTAGACTCCTTAACTTGTTTAATAACATTTGTTACCGTAGAGAGAGGTTATGAAAATTAGTTCAAATGCTTTCTTTGAGGATCATTACCTTTGAATGTTTTCAGTGATTTTTCTCACATAGCCTATTTGTTAACAAACTGCCTTCCCATCACAACCTGGACACGTTCCCAGTCCATCACAGGTAGAAACAGGCTGACAAGGCAAACATCCACGCTCACACTCCTTCTCTGGGTTGTGGAGAGAAGTCGGAGTGCCCAGAGAAAAACCATAAAACCCCCACGCTGCACTTAATGAAAAGGCTTGAATGAATGGTACCTGGAATGCTTGAGAATGTTCCCTGATCTGCAGGTAGATTACGAACCACTTAATTCCTGTACAGCGCCAGAGATGAGAAAGTCCTTTCTAGTTTTTATTTTTTGCAGACTGAGCGTGCTTCAAGTTTTCAAACTTTTACTTAATGGTTTTTTTTACCATTTCACCTTCCTCTGTCCTTTTTTAGAGATGCTTGTTGATGGATTTGGGTTGACCCAAAACTGCTTCTTATATCTCACTTTGCATCCAAGGTGTCAAATTCATCTTGCGGTTTTCTGCATCAGGAAGCAGTCACATTAATGGTAATTAGTGCAGGCCTGCCATGCATTTTTCATCATGTTTGAAATGGCTCATCCATAGATGAGACTACCATACTAAGTGACAGTGTGTGTGTGCGTGTGTGTGTGCGTGCGTGTGTGCGTGTGTGTGTGCGTGCGTGTGTGCGTGCGTGCGTGCGTGCGTGCGTGCGTGCGTGCGTGCACCTCAGTCAGTGACGTGAAGGTCTGGAATAAACTCAGCCAAGAACTGAAGCAACGTCCAAGCATGAGTTTGCTTAAAGGGGACCTATTATGAAAAACACATTTTCTCTTGCTTTAACATATATAAAGATGTCTCCCCTCAGCCTGCCAACTCAGAGAAGGAGGAAAGCAACCAAATTCTGCAGTGTCTGTACAGCCGCCCTGATGAGCCGTCCAGTGTGATGTGGCTTCTACGAGCCGTTCAGATTCTGCTCCCGTCGCTACGTAACCAAAATGCGATTTACATCAGTTGGCCTCCGATGCGTGAAACCACGCCCACAACTAACTCTGCCGGCAGGAGCTTTTCGTAGCAGTGTATCCAGGTAGCCAATCAGCACAGAGCCTCATTATCATAGCCTCCCCGCCCACTCAGAATCCCGCATAGATAATGAGGTTAGAGAATGGGATGCTGCAGACATGGCTCAGAGGCTGAATTTCTAATTTATTTAGCAAAAACAATCAAAAGCTTGTTTTTAAGACATTCAAGGCCTGTTTAAAATAGGTATTAGATGCCATAATAGGTCCCCTTTAAGAATTGAAATGTCTGGAATTAATTAATAAATGAAAATGAAATGAAATATTAGTGCTTCAGAACTGAAAAGAAGTAGATTTTTAGAGCCTTAAATCACATTTTCTAAATATGAGTCTTAATCTTTAAAGTCATTGTAGAATAAAACCTTTAGATATTTGTTAATGTTTTATTGGAGAAGATTAAACATTGGAAACATTGTGGAATCATTTAATATTAAAGCTCCAAGGAGTGTCATAGCAATATATTTAAGGTCTCATTTGTTAAGTATCACAACATTTTTTTCTTGTAAAACCTGAGATACAAAAGCGGCCAGTAGACACACAAAAAGGAAAATCAATGATCATGTTTCCAAGAAGGAGTCAGAGTGTCATTACTGGAAAATTTAAGCCCGTGCCCACCCTCCACTATCACTGGCACAGACGTAGCAGACTTCACTGCTCCAGTAGAAAGTACCGCATAGGTTTGTTGTGAAATGCTGCTGTGCTCAGCTCTATTTTTTTAACTAGAATTGGTTGGAGGGGGGACACAAGAAAAACCTGTGATACTGCAAGAGCAGTGCAAATGACCGATGGATTCTAACATACTTTAAAGCACATTTTACCACTCAAAAAAATTATCTGTCGGATGACCATAATTCATCATGGCACACATTTCCACGTAATTAAATCAAGTACAATAATCCATTACTTACTATGTTAAATGAACACATTAGGCATTTATTGGTTCAGTCATAAAATTATGTCAGATCAATTTAGTTATCTTTCACTGAATACAAATACTTTAATTTAATATGTAGAGGCAAATCTGTTAGAAATGATTCTTCATCAAGTCAAAATGTAAGGAAATCAACTCTTGTAAGTAAATCAATTCTTGTTTGAACTTAGTTTACTTTTTTCTTTCTTCTTCTTTTGATTAGATGTGTTTTCATCTGTTGCTCAAGAAAGATATGGCTTATGCATGCTGCGCATAACATGGACAAAAACGTGTGTCTGTGAAATGTCATATTTTGGGCACTTTCTAAGGTTGCAATTGTGGAAAAACAATTTCTAGTTGGCACACACCACTGTCTTTGCTTTATTTGTGCTCTGATATCTACCAACTCCTGAGGGAAAAAAAATATCTGGCTCTCATTCTGCTTGGCGTATGTGTCTCTCCTCCACTCACACAATTACCTCAGCTCTCCACTGGCCATGCAGGAACGATGGTGTTAGTCAGGCTACGCTACCAAGCAGGCATTATTTGACAGAGTGAAAGGCCATTAATCAATCCTTTATTTCGTTCTCTTCTTTTTCTGCTTTCAGCTTCTGCCAAAGGGTCTTAGCAGCGCTATGTTGGTGAAGGTTTTGTACTGAAACCCGAAGGCCAACTTCAAACCTTGTGTTGCATCAAAACCAAATGAAAAGCCTGCATTTCTCTGAATGTAGCTAACTGCCCACTTTATCCATCCAAAGCATTCATACCCATAGTGAAGTATTTAATTGGTGAATGGCATTGAATAGTTATTCAAACAAACTCACTGACCTCAACTTTCAACCAAATTCAATTAAAATTCTAAAATACAAATGTTTGCATGTGGAAATGTGTACTACCTTTTAGCATAAGTGGAATCTTTGTAAGTACTTCAAAGGCAGATGTTTTTCCTCCTTAAGAAATAAAAATCATCATACCACATACCAACTCAGACAGCTGACTTTTTATAATACTATAGGCTCTTTGGTCTGATCCGATGACTAGACTTAAGTATTAATGTCTAGTGGGAACAAAGTTGTGATCATTTTTAACCCAATCCTCCTTACTTTCTTTGCTCACTGCTTGCGCTCTACTTTTCTTTTCGTTATTTTGATAGACACTGAAATATTGGACAAAATGATACGGAGCCCCAGTTCTTCCACAACCTGCCAATCTCTGCCTGCTCAGTCTTGAAAATCTGTTTTGGACTCCTGGCTACTGGTGTTCTTCAAATTGTAAATATTTAATTTACTATCTCTGGCACATTGCTTAAATTTCTGAAAATGGAGGTTATAAAGACCCTTCTGAAAAAAGCTTTATGCTTTATGATCAATTACTTACCCATACCCAGTCAGCTATTTGTCAACAAAATCTTTGAAATCCTAATTGTCAGGTGTTGATCTCTTTCATTAAGGTTTTTTTGTTAACCAAAGCGTCCAGTCAGGGCTTATAAAAGCAGTCAAGGCCATCTGTTTCCACACAGATATCCATAAAGGGAGAGAGCTGGTTTTACTGGATCTCAGTTCAAGGTTTCCACAGCTGATCATAAAACATTACTGGGCTGCACAGATGGAGGCCTGTGTTGGATTCCCATGTATATTTATGATAAGGCTTATGTCATATCTACATGAGAACATCCTCTTTGTTGCTACTGGTACTATTATGCTATAAGAACTTTGCACTTTGTTACCCTGTATTTTACATGTGTTATGACAATAAAGTTGAATCAAATCAAATGAGAGAAGAGCATCGTTGACCTATGATGTCCCCCAGCATCAATCCTAAGGATTTTATTGTTCCCCCTGTACATGCCCCTGCTGGATTAAGCATTAAATCTCCTTGCATACCTATACAGAGGACACACAATCGACCTCCCCATCTCCCTTGATTCCATTAAATCTCCACGTCAATATATTGACCAAACAAATAGCTCGTTGTTTAAAAACCTTCCACAGGTGAACCAAACAAAGAATCGAATGATACTGTTGGGAAGAAAAAGGACAGACCATATTTGACTAAAACAGAAAAGGGTTTGATGTGACTGTCGCAGTAAAGACACCGTTAAATCCTCGGTGTGCTAATAGGCACTGATCTCCCCTTCAGGCGATAATTAAATCAACTTCACCTCATCTTAAAATAAGCTTTATTTCCACCTGCACTGATTACTACATTGATCTACCAACTGATCTACTAAAGTGGTCCAAAATGCAGCAAGAGTCCCTACAAAAAGAGCTGATCACATAGACCGGCTGGCAGTGAGTCCAATCTACTCAGTGATTTATTTTCTTCTTAATTACAAAGTTATTTCTTGACCATTTTAAAGTTGCAAAGGAAAAAAAAATCTAAAGTCTAATACCAAAACGATTTTCCTTCTGCCGAACTGATTAATTCTGTCCATTCTTGACTTGTAATGGTTTAACAGAAATTCCTAAAAATGCAACTGAAGTTAAGTAAAACTAGGACTCATGAAGAAGGGTGCACATTAAACTGGGCGTTGTCCTTTGATTTAAAAGTGCAAGCTATGACACATGTATTTCTGAGCCTTTGCTGTTTTATTCTCCTCTATGCTACCGGATTCTAAGGTTAACCCGTGCACCATTGACTTCCTAACAGCATCACATTACACTGCAGCTTTTAATGACTGTGTGTTCAACACAAGGGACTTTTATGTCAATATCAGTCTGGATGAGTCTGCAAATGTTTTTAATTCAAAGTGTACTGAATAAGAATCATTTATAAACCTCTTTAGAAAAGTTTAAAATACCATAATGGATTACCCAAGAGCACTGAACACTTCAAAAATCTATTTTTTATCTAGACTTTCTCACAATAGTCACAAACCCCAATTTCTTTGAAAAACTCATAAATTACTTTATACATCTATGTGATTCAAAAGGTCTTGTGCCTTCAACTGCTCTTTCAAGTCACCTTTCAAAGAAAAGATTTCTTTGATTAGATCCTCTGCTTCTACCAGTGCTTCTTCTGTATCTGCTGCAGTTTTTGAGAATTTTGAGTTGGTGTCTTTTTTTCACCAAAGATGAAGTTTTCCTGCAGTGTAAGTATCTCACTGTCTGTAGCATCCCACTGCATCTTTGCAAGATGTGTTTAACACCACGCACCAGCATGCTGTTGGACTTATCTACCGCCTTTGACACGGTTGACCACAACATTCTTTTATCATGCTTTGAGTTGCACGCTGGTTTTAAAGGTGCAGTCCTGAGATATGTCTTACATGTCTGAATGGAGTTTTATATCAAATTTGGAAAACCAAACCTTCTAGATAGCCATGCCAGTGTTATGAGGTGGATTATTACAAGTTCATCTCAAAGTTGCTCCTGGAAGGTATCGCATCCAGACTGAAAAACAGACGTCACAGGGCATTTTCCCTTTCAGCCGCCCGCCTGTGGAGCAGTTTACTTTTTCAATTTCAGAGCTGCTAACAATCTCCTTCATTTTAGAACTCTCTTGAAAATGTATGTTTTTCTTTAGCTTTTAGCACCAACTGATCATATGTGTGCCTTATTTTAATTATTATATAAACAGTTTTATTGCATTGTGGTTTATTTCTCTTAGCTTTGTATTTATGTTGATATTTCAACAATTGGGAGTTTGAAGTCATTTGGGGACAGATCTATGGCTTGGTGCTCAGCACTGTTACCTCACAGCCTTTTCTGTTTTCCTCAAGCTTCCGTTGGGGTTCCACAGGTACTTCAAAAGCATGACCATGGGCATGGTCATGCATGTGTATTTGTTTGTCTGTGTGTGGCCCTGCAGAAGACTCATTTGTCCAGGGTGTAGGTGTGAGAGGGGGTAGACTCCAGCAGATCCAGTGACCTGCATTGGGATAGGCAGGTATAGATGATGGCTGGATAATTTGAAGGCATCTGGTGGCAAAACAAACGAGGGGTCTTCTTTCGGCTTAACCCCATTTCATGCATTTTCTTTTTACGGTATATAAAAATTCCACCAACTATGCAGTCTACCAACAGAAAAGATAGTGGTTTGATATCTGGTCTTGCCTTCTGCTTGTTGCAACAAGACATTGGACCATATTTTGTCCCTGACACATTCAGAGGTGTGTGGTTGTGCTTGACAGAGAAAACACTGCATAGACTCAATGGAAAAGAATAGTTCTTTACAGGATAAGAAAGGGCTATTTGAATGTGTGTGTGGTGGTGAATAAGGCTTGTAGTGTGAAATTACTTTTCAAGGTAAACAACACGAGACAGAGAAGTGCAATAGAAATGCAATCCATTCCCCATTTCAACTTCCTGTGGGTATGAATTGCTCCATATAAATCAGGTTTCCTTTTCTAGCTATCTGTATACATGGAATCATGTGTAGTGTTGAACATATTAAAATGTGATGTATTGTAGATTCATTCCATCTGCAATCCCTTGGCTGGCCATAAATTAAGCCGTGCAGGTTTATCGATGCAAACTGGACAAGCAAGACCACAAAGCAGGACATCACTTTTGTAGAGAAAATCCTTTTTGGGATCTCCACAATAATCCTAAGTTTTCCATTATTCCAAATCGTCTAAGTTTTTCCTTCATCCGTGGACTTGAAGAAAACACAGGAGTCAAAGTTTCGGCTGGCATTCGTCCAACAAATACTGTGGAGGTCCTTTATTCCAAAAAAAGTACAAGACGTCCACAGGAGAGCATCGCATGTTCCGCGGTCCAAGGAAAACTCTGAAAACTTATCTCCGCACCCACGGCTTTTATAGGAAGATAAGAGACATATGACAATAAATGCATTATTTTCACCATCAATGATCATAGACATCTGTTCCTACTACTTTGAAGTTCTTGCTTATGTTCCCTTTATCATTGCTAGATAACTGCCACATAGGAACCTGAAGCTTTGGTGCTCATTTACAATCATCTTCATTATTTCGCCTCTCACTTGCTTCGCTTGCAGTTCACTCAAGGTCATAGGTTTGCAAGTGCAGCGGACTTCCCCCTCCCTTACCCGTGTGTGTGTGTCCGGCCAGTGTTTTTTTCCACTCTCTCTGTCTCTCTCTCCACTCTTAATATTAGTCTTAGTTAAATGTTTTACTTAGGTGTTAGATGATTATAAAATATTCACATAATTATATAAAAATATCCTCAACACTTTCACCTCAAAAGAAAATAATCATACCTGTAGTTATATAAGCTGCATTTTCAATAAGATGTAAATGGTTTACAACAGCATGACTAACACACGCAAAGTGAATTAGAATAATATAAACACTCGTTTTATATCAGCAGAGAACTAGACATATTTGATTTTAGTGGCGCCTTGAGAGGCAGAATTACTTGACAAAAGAAATCAACAAAAAACATCGCAAAATAATTAAGTAGCGGAAAACTTGTCAGATCCTGTTATCCTGTTTATCCTGTTTATCTTAGAAGTGGCAAATATGCAAAAAGGTTTATCTCACACACAGAATTAATGATTAGCTTCAGCATCTCCTACTGAGTCTGTCTGCTCTGATTTCTGTCATCCCACCTGCACCCTGCCCTGCAGGGACGGCAGGCTCACGGGAGGACAGGTGATAAAACAGAGACAAGTCCATAAAAATCTCATTGAGTTCTTTTAAACTATCACAGCCCATATGGCAGATACGAGTTGGTGCATCAGGTCCTGAAGAGACGGAAAGCAGCTGAAAAAAGTTCTCAGCAGCACTTTCGGCCTTCTGCTGCTCACGTAGCATGTCAGACTCACATGAATGGACCAGACATTGAATTGTGTCTCAAGAATGTGCTAACAGCTCAGCGCCATATTTCAAACAGTCTCGCCTGATGGTTGCAGCACTGGATGTCAGAATGAGTTATGATATCACACTTGGAACAGAAAAACCCCTACACGATATCCCTGATTTACTTTTCCCATCCAGACAATTGAACATCTGCCATATCTATGTTAATAAAAGCCTAAATGAATTTCATGGTAAAAGCACTGTCATCTGTGCTATTTGCAGCAATATTTATATTACTTCTTCCAGTCGGAAATTGGTTATAAATTACACCCATTAAACGGCAAAATGAGAGTCCATTTGATGCCCAGGCTGCATCATTTCTCAAATTATTTATCAAGGCTAAATTTTATTTAACATAAAGAAAACAGAATACCGAGTAATTCGAAAAAGATTAATGAAATAAACACTTAACTCTTAAGGGCCATAATGCATTTTCTAAGCCTGGGCACACATGGGAAGCATATGAAGTAGCAACCTAACAGAATGGCTGCATTATATCATGTTAATGTTAAACATCTATTTCATCTTCACTGAGGGACATACTCGAGAATAGCTCTCAGTTAACGAAACACTTGAAGAAGTGTTGAAGTGAAGAAGTGAAATGAAGTTCTGTGGTGAGCATCATCATTTCGTTGAAACGCCGAAGCAAAAGAATTCTATGTCCGGTGTTACACTGAAAAGATGTTTTACACCATCAGAAATGTAATTATCATAATCTTTGTTGCCCTATAATTGCATGGAATCTCTGAATGTCTGCAGAGCAAACAACGGTGGCTGAAGCACATCTTGGTTCAAAGCTGGATGTGAAAATGAGAGTGCTTTTGTGAGACATTGCCAATGGATAAACTTCATTGTGTGTGTGTGTGTGTGTGTGTGTGTGTGTCTGTGTGTGTCTGTGTGTGTGTGTGTGTGTCTGTGTGTGTGGGGGGGGTATTTGGGTTAATAATGTATGTTTAATTCCAGACTTCATTACTGACTTTCTAGCTGCTCTTGAGGTTTTGATCCGCTCATCTGAGCTTCGTTGGTAAAAGTAGTGTCTACTTGCCGTAAAAATGTTGAATAGATCTTCTGTTCAGTTTAAATTGAATTCACTTTAAGGATTTTTATCTTTAAGGTAACTTAAATTAAACGCATATGTTATTTGAATACATGGACATATAAATCTCTATAGAAAACTAGTGGGGATCACTTGTACTGCTTTAAACTGGTATAAACTGGTTTAAACTCCTATCTCAAGGACAGGAGGTACAGTTCTCTTCAGCTGTGCACATGACAACTGAAAGGATTTTCTTATTTCTTTGTTTTTAATTTAACTTAATTCATTCATGATTATTCTTATGTTTTATAGAATTATTTAATGTTCCTTCTTGTGATTTTATGTAGCTGTAAAATACTTTGAATTGCCTTGTGTATTTATTGTGCTCTACAAATAGATTTGCCTTGCTTTGCCTGTGGCAGCTCTCCTTACAATATGGTTATGGTCAAATGACATATGATCAAAAACTCAAGCTATACATAAACCATTAGGTGAGATGTTTACTTTACCATTATCTACTTTTTTCACATTATTATTTTGCTTCTGGATGCAACTGGGGACAAGTAAATATCTGAATCAACAATAAGCTTTCTTACAAAGCATGAGGCTACAAATTGCAGTTCAATGACTGACCACTGGGGGCTGGCACTAAAAGCCAGTCAATCTTTATTGACTTCCATGTTAAAAAGTACAACTTTACAGCTGAAATAGACATATTTACAGCTTGAAGTAAAGTTGATCAGTTAGTTGTAGATGTGGGATATTGGAGGTCTGGCAGCTCTGTTGCAGTTTTGATGCTTTTAAAAATGACTCTCAGAGCAAGGAAAGGGTCAGTAATATTGAGTCTTTCAGGTTTAGCAACATATTTTTCTCTAACTTTTAGGTGTAAATGCATAGAAAACTCGGACGCTCTGAAATTCACGATTGCACCGTGACTTTTGACTTGCGAAGGCTTCTGTTTCCTGCCAAAATGGCGCTGTAAACAAAACAGGTCACGTGGGGTCAGAAATGCATTTTGAAGACGACAGACAACCCTCTAACGTTTTATCCAATCTCGTCAATGAAAAGTCACACACATCTTTTCACGTTAAAGTCATCAAAGAGCCATATTTAGCTTGTCACAGTCTCGTTATCGCCATCAAAAAAAGGTGGGTGGGTCAACAAAGTAATTTTTTCATCCTTGATGAAAATAACACTGTTCTCAACATATTTAGGGTGTATTTCTACTCCCTCTTTACTCCCATAACTTTATTCCTCTCATCCACAGCATCCATTACAATTACGTACAAATTGTAACTAAATTGTGACACCATTATTATGCAACTTCTATACTAACTTTTAGGACAACCAGAAGGTACTTTCTTTACTGAGGATTTGGCAGCACTGTTCCAGTCAGCTTCCTGGGCCCTTTGGTTCTGCTCATTTGCAAATTTAAATTTAAATTTTTTGCCAATTCTTAGAATTATCCAATTTTTCTGTGAAGCTGAAACAAATGTCCCAGCTCTGTTCCTATACGGCTGATACTCAACAGCCATTGGCTACTTGAGGGTCGGGTTACTGAAACAAACTAACCCTGTGTATTTAGTTGAGTTGATAGTATGTAACCAGTCTGGGGACAATTGAGGTAAACCACTGAGGTGCCCCTTAAAGGAGCATGAGGCAGATTGAGGCAGGATTTATGAAAAAAATGTGTATACGTTTTAAGTTTTCTAGTAATAATGTCAGATGAAGTGTTGCAAACCAAAAAGAATGAGCCCTCTAGCGTATCGCTCCGTTGCCTTGAACAGGCTGTGTGCTGCAAAATGCGCTGCAATTGTGGGGCCGAATTTCCCGCGCTGTCCTGCGGATGTGACGTCACATGACGCTGCATGCGCGTTCTCCCCGTTCTCCCGTGCCAGCTTCACTGTTGGCTGCAGTACCCCCGACGGCCTTCGTGGCGAAGGGTGGCGCTAGAGAGTCTCATTTCTTAAAAGGAGCCTCATGCTCCTTTAAAAAGACAATATTCCCTTTTAAAACTGCAGAAGTTTACTTTACTAGTTTCATTACGTGTTAAAGTTGCCTGCTCTTGACCTAACACAAAACCAGCTTTTTTCCTCACAGAAAACATTACTGTAATGCATCATGTCCTTTTTTCTTTTTAGGGTTGTTTTTTCCCCCTAATATTTTAGCTCTACTCCACAGAGGTCTGAAGCAACGCACATGTTCGCCAATGTGAGTCAAATTAGTTACAAGGAATGTAGGAATATAAAGCCTTTGAACAAGGTGTGGGAGCTCATAAGCAGTGAGAAAGAACTTTACAATAAATAAATAAAAAGCTCTCTTATGCATTTGCATTTTCCATTTCTTTTTTATTTGGGTTGTACTTTAGTTATTTTTAGGGCCCGAGCACTTGCAGTGCGAAGGCCCTATTGTATTTGCAGGAATTTTTAGGGCCCGAGCACCTTCAGTGCGAAGGCCCTATTGTATTTGCAGGAATTTTTATTATTATTAGGGCCCGAGCACTTGCAGTGCGAAGGCCCTATTGTAATTGCAGGAATTATTCTTCTTCTTCTTCTTATTGTTCTGACAAAAGGAAGGCCTTTTTGCCCCCCTAAACGTGCCCAAAAAGTCACCAAATTTTGCATGCAAGCCAGGTCTGGCGAAAAATTTGATATTTAATGGTTTGCATTAATGGGCGTGGCAAAATGGCTCAACAGCGCCCCCTTGAAAACTTTGTGCCTCAAGCCCCACAATGCGGTTTGTCGTACATGCACGAAAATCGGTACACACCTGTATCAGTACACAACTTAAAGAAAAGTCTCTGGGCGTCATGTCGAGAAACCGAACAGGAAGTCGGCCATTTTGAATTAATCGCGTCATTTTGGCGAAATTGATGCCTTCCTTCGGCAGTTAATACGGCCCGAACCGTAACGTGCACCCAGGTGTGTTATACATCAAAATGTGCGTCTCCATCCTGCGACTACGCGCATTACTTTTCTCTTTCAAAAGCGTTACCGTGGCGACGCTAGACGCCAAAAAGTGCGCCCACCCTTCATCCGATCGGTTCAGATAGAAAAAACTTTGCGCCTCAAGCCCCACAATACGGTTTGACGTACATGAACGAAAATCGGTACACACCTGTATCATGTCGCAACTTAAAGAAAAGTCTCTTGGTGCCATGGCCGAAACCGAACAGGAAGTCGGCCATTTTGAACATTCTGAATTAATCGCGTAATTTTGGAGCAATATATGCCATTCCTTCGAGAATTAATACGGCCCTAACCGTATTGTGAACCCAGATGTGTTATACATCAAAATGTGCGTCTCCATCCTGCGACTACGCGCATTACTTTTCTCTTTCAAAAGTGTTACCGTGGCGACGCTAGACGCCAAAAGGCGCGGCCCCCCTTCATCTGATTGGTCCATATTTGATAGTTTCCCAAAAGTCACCAAATTTTGTATGCAAGGCAGGCCTGGCAATAAATTTGATATTTCATGGTTTGTATTAATGGGCGTGGCAAAATGGCTCAACAGCGCCCCCCGGAAAACTTTGTGCCTCAAGCCCCACAATACGGTTTGACGTACATGCATGAAAATCGGTACACACCTGTATCATGTCGCAACTTAAAGAAAAGTCTCTTGGAGCCATGGCCCAAACCCAACAGGAAGTCGGCCATTTTGAAATCTGATTGGTCCATATTTGATAGTTCTCCAAAAGTCACCAAATTTTGCATGCAAGACAGACTTGGCGATAAATTTGATATTTCATGGTTTGCATTAATGGGCGTGGCCTAACGGCTCAACAGCGCCCCCTAGAATACTTTTCTCTGCCATAACTTTTGAATGGTTTGACATAGGAAGTTGTGGGTGGTGTCATGGGACTCTGTAATGAGTCCTTAAACTTCGTTGGCCTTAATTAGCCCCGCCCCTTCTTCTGATTGGTTGTCCCGATTTTCTGCTATAACTTTTTAATGGTTTGACATAGGAAGTCGTGGGTGGTGTCATGGGACTCTGTAATGAGTCCTTAAGCTTCGTTGGCCTTAATTAGCCCCGCCCCTTCTTCTGATTGGTTGTCCCGATTTTCTGCTATAACTTTGGAATGGTTTGACATAGAGAGTCGTGGCTGGTGTCATCAGATTCTTTATGGAGTCCTTGACCTTCATTGGCCTGAATTAGCCCCGCCCCTCCTTCTGATTGGTTGTCCCGATTTTCTGCTATAACTTTTGAATGGTTTGACATAGAGAGTCGTGGGTGGTGTCATCAGACTCTGTATGGAGTCCTTGACCTTCATTGGCCTGAATTTGCCCTGCCCCTTCTTCTGATTGGTTGTTCCTTTTTTCTGCTATAACTTTTGAATGGTTTGACATAGAGAGTCGTGGGTGGTGTATTTTCTGATATGCTTATGGGGGGCGGTGGACGTGAGTGCGAGGGCCCGTTCATCGCTGCTTGCAGCTTTAATTATTATTATTATTATTATTTTCCTGACAAAGTGAAGGCCTTTTTGCCCCCCTTAACATGCCCAAAAAGTCACCAAATTTTGCACCCTAGTCAGGCCTGGCGAAAAATTTGATATTTAAAGGTTTGCATTAATGGGCGTGGCAAAATGGCTCAACAGCGCCCCCCGGAAAACTTTGTGCCTCAAGCCCCACGATACGGTTTGACGTACATGCACGAAAATCAGTACACACCTGTATCATGGGACAACTTAAACAAAAGTCTCTTGGGGTCATGCCCGAAACCGAACAGGATGTCGGCCATTTTGAATTAGTCGTGTCATTTTGGCGAAATTTATGCCATTCCTTCGAAAGTTAATTCAGCCCGAACCGTAACGTGCCCCCAAGTGTGTTATACATAAAAATGTGCGTCTCCATCCTGCGACAACACGCATTACTTTTCTCTTTCAAAAGCGTTACCGTGGCGGTGCTAGACGCCAAAAAGCGCGTCCACCCTTCATCTGATTGGTTCGACAGAAAAAACTTTGTGCCTCAAGCCCCATAATACGGTTTGACGTACATGAACGAAAATCGGTACACACCTGTATCATGTCGCAACTAAAAGAAAAGTCTCTTGGCGCCATGGCCGAAACCGAACAGGAAGTCGGCCATTTTGAACATTCTGAATTAATTGCGTAATTTTGGAGCAATATATGCCATTCCTTCGAGAGTTAATTCAGCCCGAACCGTATCGTGAACCCAGATGTGTTATACATCAAAATGTGCGTCTCCATCCTGCGACTACACGCATTACTTTTCTCTTTCGAAAGTGTTACCGTGGCGACGCTAGACGCCAACAAGCGCACCCCCCCTTCATCTGATTGGTCCATATTTGATAGTTCCCCAAAAGGCACCAAATTTGGCATGCAAGCCAGGCCTGGTGATAAATTTGATATTTCATGGTTTGCATTAATGGGCGTGGCAAAATGGCTCAACAGCGCCCCCCAGAAAACTTTGTGCCTCAAGCCCCACAATACGGTTAGACGTACATGCACGAAAATCGCTACACACCTGTATCATGGCACAACTTAAAGAAAAGTCTCTTGGAGCCATGGCCGAAACCGAACAGGATGTCGGCCATTTTGAATAAATTGTGTAATTTTGGCGAAATTTATGCCATTCCTTCGGCAGTTAATTCAGCCCGAACCGTAACGTGCACCCAGGTGTGTTATACATCAAAATGTGCATCTACATCCTGCGACACCACGCATTACTTTTCTCTTTCAAAAGTGTTACCGTGGCGACGCTAGACGCCAAAAGGCGCGCCCCCCCCTTCATGTGATTGGTCCATATTTGATAGTTCTCCAAAAGTCACCAAATTTTGCATGCAAGACAGACTTGGCGATAAATTTGATATTTCTTGGTTTGCATTAATGGGCGTGGCCTAACGGCTCAACAGCCCCCCCTAGAATACTTTTATCTGCCATAACTTTTGAATGGTTTGACATAGGAAGTCGTGGGTGGTGTCATGGGATTCTGTAATGAGTCCTTAAGCTTAGTTGGCCTTAATTAGCCCCGCCCCTTCTTCTGATTGGTTGTCCCGATTTTCTGCTATAACTTTTGAATGGTTTGACATAGAGAGTCGTGGGTGGTGTCATCAGATTCTTTATGGAGTCCTTGAACTTCATTGGCCTGAATTAGCCCCGCCCCTTCTTCTGATTGGTTGTCCTTTTTTTATAATAAAATTGCCGCGAGCCGCCAGTCGCTCTCGCGCTGACTCCCGCTTCCTGATTCAAACGTCTGCCGGCCCCGCCCCCTGACCAATCAGTGGCGAGTAGGGTGATGGCGGCCCCGCCCCCCGACCAATCAGTGGCGAGTAGGGTGATGACGGCCCCGCCCCCCGACCAATCAGTGGCGAGTAGGGTGATGACGGCCCCGCCCCCCGACCAATCAGCTCCCTGTAATGTGGTGACTTCAGAAATATTCCCGGCTCAGCCCGGTTACAACCTTGGCAGAATGGTTACAAAAAAAGTAATAATTTAAATAGTAGGGTTTTACTAATATTTATAACTTACAAATATTTAAAAAATTAGGAAAAAAAAGTTCCAGACATTTTATCGCTATGTTGGTCTGTCCTAACCCAGTAGGTCAAATAAAAGGATAAGCTGAGACTTAGCTCAGCCAGATTATTGCGGTCTTTGCTGCCAGAGGTCGAGAGTTCAAGCCTGGCTTGATATGCCAAAATTTTTGTCAGCAATTTTTGTGTTTTTTTTACATCAAAATGTTCGTCTCTGTCCTGTGACGACGCACATTACTTTTCTCTTTCCCCTTCTTCTGATTGGTTGTCCCGATTTTCTGCCATAACTTTTGAATTTGAGTGGAGTTTGCGCGCGCAGCTCCCGCGGGGGGAGGGGCTGATGTTCAGCGCGGCCGCCATCTTGGTCGAGGCGCCGCATTGACTGCCTGAGAACGTCGGGCGTGGCCGCCATCTTGGATCGGTATCGCTTTAACTCTAGAGCGTTCACTTCTATTGTGGAAGGAGGTGTCTGCATAAGTAAAATAACTATAACTCACTTGATTTTCAACCGATTTTCACGCGGTTTGCTTTGTTACAAACGGCAGACATGTAGCTATGATACAGGATGCTTGATGTACGTTAAATATGCAAGCTTTCATGCTAAAATACGTTCTGCAGGTAGTCACACTTCAGGTATACACACACACACACACACACACACACACACACACACACACACACTATATATATATATATATATATATATATATATATATATATATATATATATATATATATATATATATACACACACACACACACACACAATATACACAATACAAAATACAGTATAGCATATTAATGAATGTATTAATATATTTGAATAACAGACATAACAAGCTTAAAAACAAAAAACATAACGGATGACAGCATACAATTGTCATAATGGAGAAAAAAAAGAAACATTTGGAAGGAGTGTGTGTGTGAGGAATTGTATATTAGTGTTATAAATTGAAATTATATAATAATGCAATCGCTATGATATATCATTTTACAATATAATACAGTCAAAAATATATGAAATGAAGCAACATACAATGCAATAATACAATATGCTATATTACTGGGTACGCTAATATGAAATAACAACATGTAATATAATATGGTATAATAGATTAATATAATATCATACATTCTGGACCATGAGATACAGCTGTACTGTATGATCGTCGTTCATTTGAGTGATCTGATTTTTTTTTTCATGGTTTGCATTAATGGGCGTGTCCTCACGGCTCAACAGCGCCCCCTAGAATACTTTTTTCTGCCATAACTTTTGAAAGGTTTGACATAGAGAGTCGTGGGTGGTGTCATGGGACTCGGCATTGAGTCCTTGACCATAATTGGTGACAATTAGCCCAGTCCCTTTTTCTGATTGGTTGTCCCTATTTTCTGCTATCACTTTTGAATGTTTTGACATAGAGAGTCGTGGGTGGTGTCATGGGACTCTGTAATGAGTCCTTGATCTTCTTTGCCCTGAATTAGCCCCGCCCCTTCTTCTGACTGGTCGTCCCTTTTTTCTGCTATAACTTTTGAAGGGTTTGACATAGGAAGTCGTGGGTGGTGTCATTTCTGATATGCTTATGGGGGGCGGTTGACGTGAGTGCGAGGGCCCGTTCATTGCTGCTTGCAGCTTTAATTATTATTAGGGCCCGAGCACCTTCAGTGCGAAGGCCCTATTGTATTTGCAGGAATTTTTATTATTATTATTATTATTATTATTATTTTCCTGACAAAGTGAAGGCCTTTTTGCCCCCCTTAACATGCCCAAAAAGTCACCAAATTTTGCACCCTAGTCAGGCCTGGCGAAAAATTTGATATTTAAAGGTTTGCATTAATGGGCGTGGCAAAATGGCTCAACAGCGCCCCCCGGAAAACTTTGTGCCTCAAGCCCCACGATACGGTTTGACGTACATGCACGAAAATCAGTACACACCTGTATCATGGGACAACTTAAACAAAAGTCTCTTGGGGTCATGCCCGAAACCGAACAGGATGTCGGCCATTTTGAATTAGTCGTGTCATTTTGGCGAAATTTATGCCATTCCTTCGAAAGTTAATTCAGCCCGAACCGTAACGTGCCCCCAAGTGTGTTATACATAAAAATGTGCGTCTCCATCCTGCGACAACACGCATTACTTTTCTCTTTCAAAAGCGTTACCGTGGCGGTGCTAGACGCCAAAAAGCGCGTCCACCCTTCATCTGATTGGTTCGACAGAAAAAACTTTGTGCCTCAAGCCCCATAATACGGTTTGACGTACATGAACGAAAATCGGTACACACCTGTATCATGTCGCAACTAAAAGAAAAGTCTCTTGGCGCCATGGCCGAAACCGAACAGGAAGTCGGCCATTTTGAACATTCTGAATTAATTGCGTAATTTTGGAGCAATATATGCCATTCCTTCGAGAGTTAATTCAGCCCGAACCGTATCGTGAACCCAGATGTGTTATACATCAAAATGTGCGTCTCCATCCTGCGACTACACGCATTACTTTTCTCTTTCGAAAGTGTTACCGTGGCGACGCTAGACGCCAACAAGCGCACCCCCCCTTCATCTGATTGGTCCATATTTGATAGTTCCCCAAAAGGCACCAAATTTGGCATGCAAGCCAGGCCTGGTGATAAATTTGATATTTCATGGTTTGCATTAATGGGCGTGGCAAAATGGCTCAACAGCGCCCCCCAGAAAACTTTGTGCCTCAAGCCCCACAATACGGTTAGACGTACATGCACGAAAATCGCTACACACCTGTATCATGGCACAACTTAAAGAAAAGTCTCTTGGAGCCATGGCCGAAACCGAACAGGATGTCGGCCATTTTGAATAAATTGTGTAATTTTGGCGAAATTTATGCCATTCCTTCGGCAGTTAATTCAGCCCGAACCGTAACGTGCACCCAGGTGTGTTATACATCAAAATGTGCATCTACATCCTGCGACACCACGCATTACTTTTCTCTTTCAAAAGTGTTACCGTGGCGACGCTAGACGCCAAAAGGCGCGCCCCCCCCTTCATGTGATTGGTCCATATTTGATAGTTCTCCAAAAGTCACCAAATTTTGCATGCAAGACAGACTTGGCGATAAATTTGATATTTCTTGGTTTGCATTAATGGGCGTGGCCTAACGGCTCAACAGCCCCCCCTAGAATACTTTTATCTGCCATAACTTTTGAATGGTTTGACATAGGAAGTCGTGGGTGGTGTCATGGGATTCTGTAATGAGTCCTTAAGCTTAGTTGGCCTTAATTAGCCCCGCCCCTTCTTCTGATTGGTTGTCCCGATTTTCTGCTATAACTTTTGAATGGTTTGACATAGAGAGTCGTGGGTGGTGTCATCAGATTCTTTATGGAGTCCTTGAACTTCATTGGCCTGAATTAGCCCCGCCCCTTCTTCTGATTGGTTGTCCTTTTTTTATAATAAAATTGCCGCGAGCCGCCAGTCGCTCTCGCGCTGACTCCCGCTTCCTGATTCAAACGTCTGCCGGCCCCGCCCCCTGACCAATCAGTGGCGAGTAGGGTGATGGCGGCCCCGCCCCCCGACCAATCAGTGGCGAGTAGGGTGATGACGGCCCCGCCCCCCGACCAATCAGTGGCGAGTAGGGTGATGACGGCCCCGCCCCCCGACCAATCAGCTCCCTGTAATGTGGTGACTTCAGAAATATTCCCGGCTCAGCCCGGTTACAACCTTGGCAGAATGGTTACAAAAAAAGTAATAATTTAAATAGTAGGGTTTTACTAATATTTATAACTTACAAATATTTAAAAAATTAGGAAAAAAAAGTTCCAGACATTTTATCGCTATGTTGGTCTGTCCTAACCCAGTAGGTCAAATAAAAGGATAAGCTGAGACTTAGCTCAGCCAGATTATTGCGGTCTTTGCTGCCAGAGGTCGAGAGTTCAAGCCTGGCTTGATATGCCAAAATTTTTGTCAGCAATTTTTGTGTTTTTTTTACATCAAAATGTTCGTCTCTGTCCTGTGACGACGCACATTACTTTTCTCTTTCCCCTTCTTCTGATTGGTTGTCCCGATTTTCTGCCATAACTTTTGAATTTGAGTGGAGTTTGCGCGCGCAGCTCCCGCGGGGGGAGGGGCTGATGTTCAGCGCGGCCGCCATCTTGGTCGAGGCGCCGCATTGACTGCCTGAGAACGTCGGGCGTGGCCGCCATCTTGGATCGGTATCGCTTTAACTCTAGAGCGTTCACTTCTATTGTGGAAGGAGGTGTCTGCATAAGTAAAATAACTATAACTCACTTGATTTTCAACCGATTTTCACGCGGTTTGCTTTGTTACAAACGGCAGACATGTAGCTATGATACAGGATGCTTGATGTACGTTAAATATGCAAGCTTTCATGCTAAAATACGTTCTGCAGGTAGTCACACTTCAGGTATACACACACACACACACACACACACACACACACACACACACTATATATATATATATATATATATATATATATATATATATATATATATATATATATATATATATACACACACACACACACACACAATATACACAATACAAAATACAGTATAGCATATTAATGAATGTATTAATATATTTGAATAACAGACATAACAAGCTTAAAAACAAAAAACATAACGGATGACAGCATACAATTGTCATAATGGAGAAAAAAAAGAAACATTTGGAAGGAGTGTGTGTGTGAGGAATTGTATATTAGTGTTATAAATTGAAATTATATAATAATGCAATCGCTATGATATATCATTTTACAATATAATACAGTCAAAAATATATGAAATGAAGCAACATACAATGCAATAATACAATATGCTATATTACTGGGTACGCTAATATGAAATAACAACATGTAATATAATATGGTATAATAGATTAATATAATATCATACATTCTGGACCATGAGATACAGCTGTACTGTATGATCGTCGTTCATTTGAGTGATCTGATTTTTTTTTTCATGGTTTGCATTAATGGGCGTGTCCTCACGGCTCAACAGCGCCCCCTAGAATACTTTTTTCTGCCATAACTTTTGAAAGGTTTGACATAGAGAGTCGTGGGTGGTGTCATGGGACTCGGCATTGAGTCCTTGACCATAATTGGTGACAATTAGCCCAGTCCCTTTTTCTGATTGGTTGTCCCTATTTTCTGCTATCACTTTTGAATGTTTTGACATAGAGAGTCGTGGGTGGTGTCATGGGACTCTGTAATGAGTCCTTGATCTTCTTTGCCCTGAATTAGCCCCGCCCCTTCTTCTGACTGGTCGTCCCTTTTTTCTGCTATAACTTTTGAAGGGTTTGACATAGGAAGTCGTGGGTGGTGTCATTTCTGATATGCTTATGGGGGGCGGTTGACGTGAGTGCGAGGGCCCGTTCATTGCTGCTTGCAGCTTTAATTATTATTATTATTTTCCTGACAAAGTGAAGGCCTTTTTGCCCCCCTTAACATGCCCAAAAAGTCACCAAATTTTGCACCCTAGTCAGGCCTGGCGAAAAATTTGATATTTAATGGTTTCCATTAATGGGCGTGGCAAAATGGCTCAACAGCGCCCCCTTGAAAACTTTGTGCCTCAAGCCCCACGATACGGTTTGACGTACATGCACGAAAATCGGTACACACCTGTATCATGGCGCAACTGAAAGAAAAGTCTCTTGGCGTCATGCCCGAAACCGAACAGGAAGTAGGCCATTTTGAATTAGTCGTGTCATTTTGGCGAAATTTATGCCATTCCTTCGAAAGTTAATTCAGCCCGAACCGTAACGTGCCCCCAAGTGTGTTATACATCAAAATGTGCGTCTCCATCCTGCGACAACACGCATTACTTTTCTCTTTCAAAAGCGTTACCGTGGCGACGCTAGACGCCAAAAAGCGCGCCCACCCTTCATCTGATTGGTTCGACAGAAAAAACTTTGTGCCTCAAGCCCCATAATACGGTTTGACGTACATGAACGAAAATCGGTACACTCCTGTATTATGTCGCAACTAAAAGAAAAGTCTCTTGGCGCCATGGCCGAAACCGAACAGGAAGTCGGCCATTTTGAACATTCTGAATTAATTGCGTAATTTTGGAGCAATATATGCCATTCTTCGAGAGTTAATTCAGCCCGAACCGTATCGTGAACCCAGATGTGTTATACATCAAAATGTGCGTCTCCATCCTGCGACTACACGCATTACTTTTCTCTTTCGAAAGTGTTACCGTGGCGACGCTAGACGCCAACAAGCGCACCCCCCCTTCATCTGATTGGTCCATATTTGATAGTTCCCCAAAAGGCACCAAATTTGGCACGCAAGCCAGGCCTGGAGATAAATTTGATATTTCATGGTTTGCATTAATGGGCGTGGCAAAATGTCTCAACAGCGCCCCCCGGAAAACTTTGTGCCTCAAGCCCCACAATACGGTTTGACGTACATGCACGAAAATCGCTACACACCTGTATCATGGCACAACTTAAAGAAAAGTCTCTTGGAGCCATGGCCAAAACCGAACAGGATGTCGGCCATTATGAATAAATTGTGTCATTTTGGCGAAATTTATGCCATTCCTTCGAGAGTTAATTCAGCCCGAACCGTATCGTGCACCCAGGTGTGTTATACATCAAAATATGCGTCTACATCCTGCGACACCACGCATTACTTTTCTCTTTCAAAAGTGTTACCGTGGCGACGCTAGACGCCAAAAGGCGCGCCCCCCCTTCATGTGATTGGTCCATATTTGATAGTTCTCCAAAAGTCACCAAATTTTGCATGCAAGCCAGGCCTGGTGATAAATTTTATATTTCATGGTTTGCATTAATGGGCGTGGCCTAACGGCTCAACAGCGCCACCTTGAATACTTTTCTCTGCCATAACTTTTGAATGGTTTGACATAGAGAGTCGTGGGTGGTGTCATCAGATTCTGTATGGAGTCCTTGACCTTCATTGGCCTGAATTAGCCCCGCCCCTTCTTCTGATTGGTTGTCCCTTTTTTCTGCTATAAACTTTGAATGGTTTGACATAGGAAGTCGTAGGTGGTGTCAAGGGACTCTGCAATGAGTCCTTGAGCTTCTTTGGCCTGAATTAGGCCCGCCCCTTCTTCTGATTGGTTGTCCCTTTTTTATAATAAAATCGCCACGAGCCGCCAGTCGCTCTCGCGCTGACTCCCGCTTCCTGATTCAAACGTCTGCCGGCCCCGCCCCCCGACCAATCGATGGCGAGTAGGGTGATGACGGCCCCGCCTCCCGACCAATCAGTGGCGCGGAGGGTGATGACGGCCCCGCCCCCCGACCAAACGGTGGCGAGTAGGGTGATGACGGCCCCGCCCCCCGACCAATCAGTGGCGAGTAGGGTGATGACGGCCCCGCCCCCCGACCAATCAGCTCCCTGTAATGTGGTGACGTCAGAAATATTCCCAGCTCAGCCCGGTTACAACCTTGGCAGAATGGTTACAGAAAAAGTAATAATTAAAATAGTAGGGTTTTACTAATATTTATAACTTACAAATATTTAAAAAAATTAGAAAAAACAGCTCCAGACTTACATTACTAAATATCGATATGTTGGTCTCTCCTAAGTCAGTAGGTCAAATAGAAATGAGAAGCTGAGTCTTACCTCAGCCAGAGCGTTCCCGTCTTTGGAGTCAGAGATCAGAGTTCGATTCCCGCACTATCCAGACTTTTTTGTCAGCAATTTTTTTTTTTCTACATCAATATGTGCGTCCCTGTCCTGCAACGACGCACATTACTTTTCTCATTTAAAAGCGTTACCGTGGCAACGCTAGACACCAAAAAGTGCGCCCACCCTTCATCTGATTGGTTCAGAGGGAAAAAACATTGAGCCTCAAGCCCCATAATACGGTTTGACGTACATGAACGAAAATCGGTACACACCTGTATCATGTCGCAACTTAAAGAAAAGTCTCTTGGCGCCATGGCCGAAATTGAACAGGAAGTCGGCCATTTTGAATTAATTGTGTAATTTTGGCGCAATTAATGCCATTCCTTCGGCAATTAATATGGCCCGAACCGTAACGTGCATCCAGGTGACTTATACCTCAAAATGTGCGTCTCCATCTTGCGACTACGCGCATTACTTTTCTCTTTCAAAAGTGTTATTGTGGCGATGCTAGACGCCAAAAAGCGTGCCCCCTTAATCTGATTGGTCCATATTTGATAGTTCTCCAAAAGTCACCAAATTTTGCATGCAAGCCAGGCCTGGTGATAAATTTGATATTTCATGGTTTGCATTAATGGGCGTGGCAAAATGGCTCAACAGCACCCCCCGGAAAACTTTTCTCTGCCATAACTTTTGAATGGTTTGACATAAAGAGTCATGGGTGGTGTCATGGGACTCGGTATTGAGTCCTTGACCATAATTGGTGAAAATTAGCCCCGCCCCTTCTTTTGATTGGTTGTCCCTATTTCCTGCTATAACTTTTGAATGGTTTGACATGGAGAGTCGTGGGTGGTGTCATCAGACTCTGTATGGAGTCCTTGACCTTCATTGGCCTGAATTAGCCCCGCCCCTTCTTGTGATTGGTTGTCCCTTTTTTCTGCTAGAACTTTTGAATGGTTTGACATAGGAAGTCGTGGGTGGTGTCATTTCTGATATGCTTATGGGGGGCGGCGGCCGTGAGTGCGAGGGCCCGTTCATCGCTGCTTGCAGCTTTAATTATTATTATTATTTTCCTGACAAAAGGAAGGCCTTTTTGCCCCCCTAAACGTGCCCAAAAAGTCACCAAATTTTGCACCCAAGTCAGGCCTGGCGAAAAATTTCACATTTAATGGTTTGCATTAATGGGCGTGGTAAAATGGCTCAACAGCGCCCCCTTGAAAACTTTGTACCTCAAGCCCCACGATACGGTTTGACGTACATGCACGAAAATCGGTACACACCTGTATCATGGGACAACTTAAACAAAAGTCTCTTGGGGTCATGCCCGAAACCGAACAGGATGTCGGCCATTTTGAATTAGTCGTGTCATTTTGGCGAAATTTATGCCATTCCTTCGAAAGTTAATTCAGCCCGAACCGTAACGTGCACCCAGGTGTGTTATACATCAAAATGTGCGTCTCCATCCTGCGACAACACGCATTACTTTTCTCTTTCAAAAGCGTTACCGTGGCGACGGTAGACGCCAAAAAGCGTGCCCACCCTTCATCTGATTGGTTCAGACAGAAAAAACGTTGTGCCTCAAGCCCCAGAATACGCTTTGACGTACATGAACGAAAATAGGTACACACCTGTATCATGTCGCAACTAAAAGAAAAGTCTCTTGGCGCCATGGCCGAAACCGAACAGGAAGTCGGCCATTTTAAACATTCTGAATTAATCGCATAATTTTGAAGCAATATATGCCATTCCTTCGAGAATTAATTCAGCCCGAACCGTATCGTGCACCCAGGTGTGTTATACATCAAAATGTGCGTCTCCATCCTGCGACTACACGCATTACTTTTCTCTTTCAAAAGTGTTACCGCGGCGACGCTAGACGCCAACAAGCCCTCCCCCCCTTCATCTGATTGGTCCATATTTGATAGTTCCCCAAAAGGCACCAAATTTGGCATGCAAGCCAGGCCTGGCGATAAATTTGATATTTCATGGTTTGCATTAATGGGCGTGGCAAAATGGCTCAACAGCGCCCCCCGGAAAACTTTGGGCCTCAAGCCCCACAATACGGTTTGACATACATGCACGAAAATCGCTACACACCTGTATCATGGCACAACTTAAAGAAAAGTCTCTTGGAGCCATGGCCCAAACCGAACAGGATGTCGGCCATTTTGAATATATTGTGTCATTTTGGCGAAATTTATGCCATTCCTTCGGCAGTTAATTCAGTCCGAACCGTAACGTGCACCCAGGTGTGTTATACATCAAAATGTGCGTCTACATCCTGCGACACCACGCATTACTTTTCTCTTTCAAAATTGTTACCGTGGCGACGCTAGACGCCAAAAGGCGCGCCCCCCCCTTCATGTGATTGGTCCATATTTGATTGTTCTCCAAAAGTCACCAAATTTTGCATGCAAGCCAGACTTGGCGATACATTTGATATTTCATGGTTTGCATTAATGGGCGTGGCCTAACGGCTCAACAGCGCCCCCTAGAATACTTTTCTCTGCCATAACTTTTGAATGGTTTGACATAGAGAGTTGTGGGTGGTGTCATGGGACTCTGTAATGAGTCCTTAAGCTTCGTTGGCCTTAATTAGCCCCACCCCTTCTTCTGATTGGTTGTCCCTTTTTTCTGCTATAACTTTTGAATGGTTTGACATAGGAAGTCGTGGGTGGTATCATGGGACTCTGTAATGAGTTCTTAAGCTTCGTTGGCCTTAATTAGCCCCGCCCCTTCTTCTGATTGGTTGTCCCTTTTTTCTGCTATAACTTTTCAATGGTTTGACATAGAGAGTCGTGGTTGGTGTCATGAGATTCTGTATGGAGTCCTTGACCTTCATTGGCCTGAATTAGCCCCGCCCCTTCTTCTGATTGGTTGTCCCAATTTTCTACTATAACTTTTGAATGGTTTGACATAGGAAGTCGTGGGTGGTGTCATTTCTGATATGCTTATGGGGGGCGGTGGCCGTGAGTGCGAGGGCCCGTTCATCGCTGCTTGCAGCTTTAATTATCCTTTTTATTGCAAATCTTACATTGTTAAGATTACTGTCACTGTCATCTCCCTCATGGGATCAATAGAATATTTGTTTATGTATCTTAGCGCCCGTTCTCTTCCTAATATGAGTGAGAAGGAGCTACACTCATCTGTGCTTTAGATCGCACATTAACTCAGTGTTATGCAGGCAATCATCTAGATTCCAGCTATTCAAACATTACACAAAAAGTCAAGACGTACTTTGCAAAAAACAGCAAAGAAAGAAACATTAGAAAGTAAATGTTGAAAATGCATTCATATAAAGTTTCCAGGATATACAGTAAGAGACAAAAAGGCTTATACTGAGTTAAGTATAGTTATTTTCTAGGGGTGTGAGAGGAATGTTTATGTGCTGGTAAAACAGTGTCACATAAACCCGACCCTGACAGGACCACAAGTGTTGCTGCTGCTCTCCTGGCAACACTTAACGTCTCATCAACATAAACTGTGTACACTGATGCAGCTGTCAGGATGAACTATTACATTCTTGCTGTGGCCTCCCCCTTGATGTTTATTAGCATCTAATAAATGACAAGGCGACAGACGGTGTGACATGAAAAGCTGTTAAAGAAAAAACAACCCTTTCCCAAGAGGTCTGTAAGCACAGAGAATTAAACCTCAGATGTATCCTGCTTCAATAAAACGTTATTATTGTAATCAGCAGGCTGAGCAGACAAGGCTTCATAGGCTTTTACACGGAGGAAGAGCAGACATTAAAGCCCCTCTGAAAATATTTCACTGGCCAGCGTGACGATGAAGCCTATGAATCTCTAACACCATCCATCTTATTAATCACTGCACATGCATATTTCTCTTTTTATTGCCCATATGTCATGTGGATGCGCATACAGCAGTCATGCATTTATTAACAGCTTTGGGAACACACATTTGTTGTTAATGTGTTCATGTGTTGCCAGGCGTTGTGTAACCGTGTAGTAACCGGCATTTACACGTTGTCAGATCTGGTGGTATGGAAACAAAATGATGAAAATGAAAAAGGTACGCAATGAAAGACAGAAAGAAGTAATCACACTGCAATCTAATGTTTTGACAGCATTAGTCATTTAGTCTTCATAAAACATGTTTAAACTGAACTGTGAATGTGTTTGTAATGGAGGCAATGAAATTGAGACTGAAGGGAAAGCAAGAAAGGAGAAGCTGGCAGAAAGCGCAAGAAGCTGCAGCTTGATTATTTTAAAGACGGAGGAAAAAAATGCCAGAAATCCACACAAATCTCCGATGCTCGTTATCACAGCTTAGCTGCACAGTTAGCGCCGTTGCACACTCTGCAGTCTCTTTCAGCATAAATCCACCCAGCCTACAGAATAACAGCCAACCTGTGCACCTTTTACAATATTGCAAGCACTGTATATTCCTGTCCAAGACCCCTTTATGTGCATTTTTGTACATAAATATACTTAAATAGAGGTGCTCCATTTCAGACCTTTGATACGTTATTTGATCAAAAATGCAGATTTAGTCAATCAGAATTATTCTTTGAAAGGCAAAATGTTTAATCTTCCCAGAAGTGTGTCTCTGGTCAGAGGAACTTGAAGCTAACTGAATGAATATAATCAGAAGCAGGTGGAAAATGGAAGATTTTCTTTATAACTGCACATTTTATTTTCAGACCTTAAAATCTGCAGTGACACAACACCATCAATATCTGACCCAAATACTGGTATTTCTGATGTGAAGCCTCTGCTTCACACATATTATCTCAATCGCCAGTAGTAGTTGCATGATGCTGCCACTCCTGGGAACAAATCAATACAAAAAAAGAAAAAAAAAGTGTTGTATGTATAATTGATTTCCAAAGAAACAAACCACTACGTTGTGATGGATTTCTTTGCCTCAGGTGAAATTTCATCAGTGCTTGAGTATTATTTAATGCTTCAGTCCCAAAACTGACACTCGTGGAAAGGATTTCACATCAAAACTGTGTAAGTGTGGAGGTATGTGCGAACTGTATGCAGCCATCACTTCTTCACTTTGTGGGGAAGCAAAAAATCTTTGGGTATCAGCTGAAATAAAAGCACTTTTACAGATGCTTTTTTCAAACGTTCATCTTTCTTTTACTGAGTTTTAGATGCCAAAACTGTTACTATAGTTCTAACATGGATGATATAACCAGACCAAAATAGTTTTTCCTACTATTAATACCTTTCTTCAGAGGTGTCAAAAGTATTCACATTCATTACTCAGGTAGAAGTATAGATACTAGAGTTTAAAAATACTCCTGTAGAAGTTGAAGTATCAACTCAAGTTTTTTACTCAAGTAAAAGTATAAAAGTACTGGTTTCAAAACTACTTAAAGTATAAAAGTAAAAGTAATGTAAGGGGGAAAAAAGCCATTAAGGACAAAAGCCATTGAAAATGAATGCATCTTAGTATAATGCAAATATATTAAAGAACCATATATGTGTACTATTGAACATTAACATGTGTTTCAGAGAGCAGGAGATATGATGACTAGTTGCCTATAAGTATTGTAATGGTGCAAAAAGTCAAACTTCAGAGGCATGTTATCATTTATCCTAACCTTTATTGGAATGTACATCCAAGTTTAGTTGCAGGAATCTGAGGGAACGGATGTAAGAACAAAACTGGACAAGAACATCTGAAACAACCACAACCAAATTCACTCTATCTGGATGGAGCAATTTAACTGGATAGTTTTGTTTTAAAGGCCGAAATGAAATAGAGTAACAAGGCTGTTTTTAAAATGTAAGGAGTAAAAAGTACAGATAATTGCGTGAAAATGTAAGGAGTAAAAGTAAAAAGTCGTCTGAAAAATAATTACTCCAGTGAAGTATAGATAACCAAAATTTCTACTTAAGTAAGGTAACGAAGTATTTGTACTTCGTTACTTGACACCTCTGCCTTTCCTCATACTGTATGTTGTTGAAACAGTAATTTTAATCACTAAACTGATGATAAAGCTTCAAAATACAGCCTCCTTAATTAAAGTCATAGCTCCTCATTATATTTTTACTCCTTAAGTCCTTAAACCTACTAAGGTACATTTATATTCCCAAAACTAACTAATCATTCATAGTGTCAGCCTGTTAGTCAGAGCAAGATGCAATTTGTTTACATGCTGCAATTATGTGATGGAAAGTAGGCCACCGCTGATGAAGTCAAGACCAGGTATCGTCCCAGAAGCCCTCCTGGATAGTCCAAACTCTGCTGTGGATCATAAATATATCCATCAATATATTCCAAACATGTCCCTTAATGAAGCGGCATGTGCGTTAATATCGTCAAAATTCCCTCCTGGAAATGCTCTAGGAAAATCAATCCATCCACAGGTTCAGTTATGTCTAAAGGATGACTTCGCTGGCCGTCACAGTCGATAAGAGCTGACTTTCATCTTTCATATTAACAGGTGTGCGAAGGTCATTCACCTCAAAGGGAGCAAGTTGAAACCTGTAACCAGTAACAACTGAGATTTGATTATAACAGCGGGATGAAATCAAAGTCTGTCATGCCTTTGCGCTGCGTAATGCCAGCTCCTGAAAAACAAGCTGTGAAAGCAAGAGCAGAGGAGTCACGGGGATGGTGATCAATCACCCTTGCTGCTGTGATGAAAGCAGGTTCCACTGCAGTGATCCCCAGGCAGACGGAGATGGAGGGCAAGGGGGAGACACCGGTGTGTCAGAAGAATACAGGTTAGTCAGATAAAGTGCAACAGAGTGTAAAAGACAAAGTTTGAGCACATCCCTAGCAGGATGGGAGCTGAGACCAGAGCCACACAGAAGGGGAGGACTGAAAGGGGGAGGAATGTCATCACACATGGAGCCGTGCTTCAAACGTCATTTTAAATCTCAAACATGTAAAGAAAAATATCAAAAACAATAAAAAGTAATCTAAACTGTTTTAAATTGATCAGACATCAGATCTCATATAAAGCAGCACAGCTTTATATGCATGGAATGATTTTCTCCCATATGTCATATTGTGTTACAGTGTGGAGCCAAACTTGTGTAACTGTGATTAAGCCTATCTCATCTCTATATAATCAAGCCTTAAAAATAATGGATAAAAAACCGATGAGATGGCATCACTGTCACATATTGAAACAGTACAACATGCTTAGTTTTGATAATTTCTTAAAGTTTTCTACACTCAAACTGGTTTTTAAGTGTCTACAGAACCTAGCACCAGATGTTTTATGTAAGTTAGTTAGCAGGCAGAATAGTGGTAGGATCACCAGGGGAACAACAAGTGGTAACTGTAAGGTTGAACGCCGTAAGACCTCCTTTGGGCAGTCAGCGTTCTCCATAAAGGGCTCTCAAATGTGGAACACACTGCCAACTGAGATAAAAACAACTCAAGATTTTAAGGTTTTTACTAAAAATGTCAAAGACTGGTTGAAGCAAAATCAGAAATGTACGCATTTTTAATCACCTGTAACCGCTAATAGGGTGCTCTCTTGCAAGCTGAGAATTGTAAATAGGATATAGCTTTGCATGTTGAAAATTGAATGTATTTTTGTATTCTTTTTCTCCTTTCTTTCATTTTCTTTTACTAAAAGCCTAACTAGGGACAGGAGATGGAAACTAGCAATAGCTATACTCTCTGTATGCAGAACATCAGTCACATTGGCTTGTTTGTAATGAGTGAATGTGATCACATGTAAACCTGCATTGTCCCTATTAAATAAAATAAATCAAATTAAATTAAACACTACTACTAATCTTCAATACCGTCTCAGATACTTAATTGAAAATGAAAAGGAGATGTTTTATCCTCCCCCTTAACAAAGTTACAGCCCCAGCAGAAAGAGTGGGGTGTGCCTGATAGGTGCTGGATTTTATTAGCAAACAGTTTGATTACAGCTTGTGTCACCTGCAGCTATTCAGGAAGTCATTTCCTCCCTGGAGCTATTCATTACTTGTCAGACGTTGGGATCACGATTACCCTGTGATTAGGAAGGTGGCTTGAATAATTCATGAAAAAGTTGACCGTACACAATAAATCTGTGGTTTGCACGGTACAGTCTTCGAGCCGTGTCTCTGCGGTTCAGTTGTACCAGACACTCAGCTGGCAAACCGATGGTGAAAAGGCTGAAGAAAAATGCAAAATAAGTCATTTTGTTTACAACTTGGACTGTCAACTTCACCCAAACCTCCTCCTCCTCGGGGGAGGAGGCTACTGGACATGAAGGGTGAACAGTATCAGTGCCTCGCACTTCAGCCCTGCGCTGACTTAAAGAGGAGAGTGTCTGCAGACGCCTCCCTCTCGTTTCCCTGTCTCTTCAACTAAAATGTTTTCATTCCAAGGTCGCTTTTTTTTTTCTTTCTCTTTTTTCAGTATTACTGAATAAAACATGATGCCCAACTTGGCTGGTTTGCCAATTTTCTTTCCGTACAGTTTGCTATATGTAGGCACACTTTTTTGCTACGTGCTTTTGAAAGAGTCACCGCCATCTGTTCTGTCAGAATCTTGTCATGTAAAAATTATTACTAAAGAATAAATAATGAGTCCCTCCAAGGAATTATATGCATGACTAACATAAGGAGCTCATTTTATTGCTTCTATATGTATTTTAATTGTAAAATACATTTTACAGGTTGACAGGTTTTTAAAAGCTATCTGGAGGAGCTATCTGGAAAGAAAATAACTGTCTGTACTGTAGATGGACAGATGTGAAGCACAGCTTTTAACCTGTACATGGCCACTAGTACCGATTGTAACCTGTGAAGCTCCAGGCAAAAAGCAATTTTTTCCCCGATTCTGTCTGCACTTATGTGGTTTGTCTCATCTCAACAGAGTGATTATTTCACAGCTGCATGGTTCCATCGCAGCCCCAGTTGAGTCAGATATAAAACTGGTGTTGATGGGAGAAGCAACACTGACCTTTGAGCTGCTCAGTGGGTGGAGGAGCTCTTTTAAAAGTTCAGATGAAAATCCGAATCTTCCCTCACTGCAGCCGGGAAAAAGGGCTGCAGTCTCACAATCCTGTGAGAAAGAAAGTGCCAGCACTGTCAGTTCAAAAGTCCTATGTAGTAATAATAATAACGTGGTCATTTTTATATTAAATTAGGTTAATCCAACCTCACATGAACATACACACTTGCAATATTACATATTTTACATGTTTTCAATGATCCCATTACTTTGTCAAAGTGACATCCAGTGTGGACATCCAGATTGCAGAATGTGGTTTGGCATTGTTTTGCTTAAAGGGGACCTATTATGAAAAACATGTTTTTTCTTGCTTTAACATATATAAAGTGGTCTCCTCTCAGCCTGCCAACTCAGAGAAGGAGGAAAGCAACCAAATTCTGCAGTGTCTGTACAGCCGCCCGGATGAGCCATCCAGTGTGATGTGGATCTACGAGCCGTTCAGATTCTGCTCCTGTTGTGACGTCACGACAGGAGCGATGCGTGAATTGAATTGCAGCAAATGTGGCGTATTTGTGAACGCAGCAACACTCTGATCCCTGAGACTCGTTTTCAGAGGGGTCCTTCAGCCCTTGCAGTCATTTTCACCAAGATTTGTTGTTGATGAGCTGCCTATAGCGGCCAGGAAGGTTGGACCCATTCGGCAATGGTTTTCACCTTTTTGTCTGAATTCTAAAGATATTTTTAGTCTGTTTCTTTCTTTCAGATTCTTTGAGTATTTAATACCAGTGATCACAGTGAAAGAACGTGTTTTAGGTTCACGGTTAACTCTGTTCCAGTTCAAGTCTTTTCAAATTTTAAAATAATGAAAGTTCTCTGTTTCAACATCTTATCTTTGTACTTTTAAAATGTGAGTTTTGCATATGGTTTTTATGTCCGCCCTTTCATAAAATCTGTGATACAGCTGGAGACCCTCAGCGAAAAACAAACGTACATTATTGCTATCCAAAAGCTCTACAGAATAATGTAGTGTTGAAATTCTGTCCCAGTGGCAGAATGTGTGATGCTATTTTGCTTCTGTGTGTCTCCGCTGTCCGCTTACTAATGGCCACTCTTCATGCCTTTGCTTTCAGTGGCTCGGTTGTTTTCCAAAGGGGAACAAAACGGACCAGGGATGCCTGTGTCGCTGCATCTCTTTTCATCATCACAACTTTGGCCATGTACCGTTGGGAAGAGAACCGTCTAAATTATCAGGGGCAAAAAGGAAAAGAAAAGAAAAAATACTTTGTTTTGCAGATGCTGCGTTCAGCGCCAAATCACCATATTTTCATATTTTGAACGAAAGAGAGGCACAGATGGGCCTTTAAGATTTTTTTTTTAGATTAGATTATATCTTTATTGTCATTGTTATATAACAACGAAATTAAAAGTGCCATCAGTCGGTGCTAAAAAATAAATAGATAAATTCTATAGTATATAAAACATTTACACCCAACATAAAATAAAACAAATGACTGATTAAAACCAATAAATAATTAACAATAGCCTACAAATGCACACAATCCCTCATATCAGTTACAGTTTGTTTTTGAGCAGATTAAGTTTTGTTACAGCTGTAGGATAAAAACTCTCTTAAATGGGTTGTTCTTTTTATTGCTCTGTACTGTCTACCTCAGGGCAACAGTATAAACAGTGAGTGTCTGGGGTGAGAAGTGTCTTTTGTGACATGTTTTGCCTTTTTAATACAGCGGCCGTTGTGTAAGTCCTCCAGTGAGGGGAGAGGGCAGTCGATGAGTTTTTGGGCTGTATTCACTGTGGGCTTTGTCAAGCAACACTCCATAACATTTTCACTTTAAAGCTTTACTTTCAAAATCAGTCTGACATTTCGTTGACTTCTACTGGGGGGAAATGGGACTTCAACTACTGATATGGCGCTCCTTGACGCCCCGGTCTGACCTCACCCCTCATTTCAATACATAAATTACCAATTCTAACTCCAATAATCATTCCTGGCATTATCATGATATATTGTTTCATAGTGTATTATTATATTAAGTTATGAAATCTCATGGGATGTTAAACTATAGTATTATTATATTGTTATATATTATAGTATGGTGATATCATTTGGTTATATGTTATAATATTTTATAAAAAATAGTTTATATTAGGATATTACTATATTATTATGCTATATTTATATTATATCGTGCTACACCACTCTATATGATAATTATTTATTTGTTTAAATTATTTACTCTCGAATTAATATTCTCAATTTATGTATCTACTTTAATCAGCTTATTTACACACACACACACACACACACACACACACACACACACACACACACACACACACACACACACACACACACACACACACACACACACACACACACACACACACACACACACACACAAACTGATGTCGTCTTTTGTCGTTGTTTGCCCTGTATGTTAATAAATAAATAAATACATTTAAAAAATGATATGGCGCTCCTGGCTGGCCTAAAAGGCGCAAGTCAGAGCTTAGATGGAAATGCGTCCTGAGAAATCTCAACACAAGTGGTAAAGCATTTAGCGCCCATTCCCAACTGGCTTCGAAATGAGAACACAAATTTGCGTTTTGGATGAGTGGATCCAAACCTCCTGCTTTATGGTGACATAAATGCATTACTATGCCTTGCAAACAGCAAGGTCACCACAGGCAGTAGCTGGAACCTCAGTGTAATTTGCAGGAAAAAAATAAAAATAACACGACTCAGAAGATAAGGCACAAACCTTTTTTTTTTACTTTATATAACAAAGGGTACAGTATCTTGAATACAAATCAGCGTGTATACAACAGGAAAAAGAATAAACCTGTAACAGAAATAGCTTTATGTTGTTGAATCTGATGCAAAATGATATGAGTCATCACCTTGGTTGCTAACATTAATTTATTAGGCGCCCTCCAAGTCCACCACTGCTGTATGATTCTGAAGTGATCAGATCTGAATCCATCCTGAACGTGTTGAGGAGACAGGCGACACACCGGTGAACATTCATCATAACAGATGAGAGGAAGACTCACCAGGGTCACTGACTCAGGATGCTTATGATGAATGTGTCCCCATCGTTATACCAGAACAGTCACTAAAAAAATACCCCAATTAAAAAACAATGCATTGCACACTAATTTTAAATGACCAACAAAAACTGTAAGATGTAAAAGCTTATTCAGCATTTTTCCCCTTCAATATTTGATCTGTGAGGGATTATCCCTTTTTGCAGGTATATTTTCTTCAACAGACAACTAAAGCTTCTCCTGGACACAAGAGTAAAAAGCATGAATGTGGCTGGCCTCAGATGGCGTATTCATGGCAGGTAGGAGATTGAATCCCTGGATACAGCACAGTATGGTGTGCCACCAGCTGCAGCTGAATGATTACTGACTGCATCTTCTGCCAATGCATGCTCAGGGGAAAGACGAGCGGAGACACAGGCAGAGGTTTATTCAGCATATCAGCAGTCAGGTAATAAGTTTGGCTGTGGAATAAGAAGATTAGCAATACTTACCGATGAGTGTGAATTCCCAAGAAATATTGCTGAGCAGTCTTTGCCAAGTTAATCTTTGCATGAGAGCAGGTTTGAAGATAGCAACATTTGGATAATCCTGAACTGCTTCCTTCCTCAGCTTGACATGTTTCAGTGTGTTATGTTGATATGAAGAATGTGTATTCAGGAATTGTTCTTTTATTTTAAAGGACAAAACCATCCAGCGTGTCTAAAGCAGGCTACTTAGAAGGGGCCTCTTATAAGTTACAAAGAGCAGAGTCAAGCTACAGGCTGCTGATAAAAAAGCAACATGTTTTTTTTGTACTGATTAACAGAGGGGGTGAATCACTTGCCAGATGACATGGTAAGAAGTATTAAAGATTCATGGAGAGGAAATAATCTGTAAATCACTGTTATGATTCATGCATATTTAATGATGCCTCACAAACAATAAAAACCTTGAGCCTGAATGTAGAGCCAAGGCTTCTGCTGCTTTATATGATAATGAACATGCAGGTACTTTGAGCAGCCAGCACCTCATCGGCCAGCCTGCAGGCATCATCTTTCACTTGTCTCTCACAAAGTCTATCAGAAGTGGATGACAGACATGCAAGCCTAAATTGCTTGCATGGATAAACGAACCTGTCTCTTTTTGCGAGTATCTTTTGTTTTGTTACGGCTAACAAAGCCCCCTCTGCTTGGAAAAGGACCAAAACAAGCAAATGAAGAGAATTTCATTCAGGGAGAATTTGATGTCATATAGACAAACACTTTGCAAAAACATCCCCAAAGGCTTTGTCTTAGGGTATGTAATTATAGTAGGGTGTCACGACACGTGTATGTGCGTAAATCAATGTGAAAGCAAAGAGGAAGGTACCATGTGTATTGCGGGCAGATTTATTGAGCAAGTACAGCTTCCACCAGCTTTCAGAGTTTATGCCAAATGGACTTGCAGCATGAGAGCCACAGCTTGTTATTTATGGGGTTTTTTTTAACATTTTTTTCTTGTTAACTATGTGATTGCAGCAGATGGAGCGGTGCAACTTTTTATTTATTAAGATGCAATATTCCTGCAGACTTTGACAGAGTGTAGGTCAAGTCAGCCCGTCAAACAGACAAAGTCATTTTTAACTCTATTCTACAACCACATGGCCATCTAACTTTCTTTAGAGCATGACTTTGTTATTTAAATTTAACCAGGAAATAAAAACTTTATTAAAAATTAAAATGTCTTAAATGTCACGGTGAAGAGGGGCAGCAGCTCAGGTCATCAGAGATACATAACCACTACTCAGAGGAATATACAGATCTTAAAATGTCATAGTTTTAAATATGAAACAATTATACACTGAGAATTTTGAATAATAAATCATTGCAGTCACTAAAGGCACTAAATGGGACAGAATGATCAATTATAATATTTCCGAGCAGCATTTCCTTTAAAGATTTGGGTGAAACCGTTGTCCAGACCTGTGATATAGCCTAAAGGCAGATGTTTCATTCCCAGATGAATCTGTTATGGTCTAGGGAAGGGTCATTCACCGGCAGCAACTTTGCTGGTACATTTGAGTATTTTGTAATGACAATAGAGACATCGGTGACAGTACCTCTCAGGAAAAATCAGACATGCAAAAGATTAGTAAAGCTTAGGGGGAAAACACTGAATTAGAAACAAAAAACAAATCACCATCTACGATGCAACTCCCTGTTCTTGAAGCTAAGGTCAGAAAATTCATAATTATAGCTGACTTTAAAAATCCCAACCACATCAGTCAAAACAGTATTAAATATTCATATCCGTTAATCACCTCCATGCGGTAACATTTGTGCAAATTTAACAAAAATCTTAGATAAAAGGCAAATTCCCCCGACCATTACCAGAACACAGCTCTTGACTACTGATGAATAGACTCATTGCAAAACTGTTAAGTTACTAAATAAGCAATATACCAACAGTTAAAGAAAATACAAGACATTAATGTGCCTGTGACTTCACAGGAAAGCCCTGGTGCAGTTTGACTTAGCTCAGAAATACAGTACATCGATTTTGCTGATACCCATTTTCTGCAGCTGAAAATGCTTCCCCCAACTTTATTTAATAAGTTTTCACTGCATCTCTTTAGCTTCTAACATAGCTGTGAGCCTCATATTGAGTTTAAATACTGGGGTATGCAAACAAGTTCAAATCCACCTACTGATTTACTAAGGCTACTAATCATCAGCCCTCCATCAATGTGCTCAACAACTCGACGTGGTGTTTGTACAAACACATTGATCCAGTGCTGTGGTTTGTCCAGGTGCAACTTCCCCGAACTGACGTCATGCTGCCATGTTCTTCTTAGCCTGAAGAGATTTTCACCTTATTTGACCTTATTTCTTACCTTCTTGTCTTGAACTTTAAAATCTATAGTTCAGAGCCCCGTTGAATCTGAGATATAGCTCTCTGGATTTTCAATTTCCCTTAAAGGAGCTTGAGGCCGGATTGAGGCAGAATTTATGAAGAAAATCCGTATACGTTTTAAATTTTCTAGTAATAATGTCAGATGAAGCGTTCCAAACCCAAAAGAATGAGCCCTCTAGTGTATCTCTCTGTTGCCTTGAACAGGCTGTGTGCTGCAAAATGTGCTGCAATTCGGGCCCGAATTTCCCGCGCAGGAGTCTGGTTCGCATTGCCGGCAGTAAGTCAGACTTGTTCCCGGTGCATGTTGGACTCCGGCAGGGCTGCCCTTTGTCACCGGTCCTGTTCATCATTTTTATGGACAGGATTTCTAGGCGCAGCCAGGGGCCGGAGGGGATTCGGTTTGGGATTTCATCTCTGCTTTTTGCAGATGATGTTGTCCTGTTGGCTTCATCGGACCGGGACCTTCAGCATGTGCTGGGGCGTTTTGAGGCCGAGTGCGATGCGGCAGGGATGAGAATCAGCACCTCCAAAACCGAGGCCATGGTTCTCCACCGGGAAAGGGTGGCGTGCCTTCTCCGGGTGGGTGGAGAAGTCCTGCCTCAGGTGGAGGAGTTCAAGTATCTCGGGATCTTGTTCACGAGTGAGGGAACAATGGAGCGTGAGATTGACAGGCGGATCGGTGCAGCGTCCGCAGTTATGCGGTCGATGTACTGGACCGTCGTGGTGAAGAAGGAGCTGAGTCGAAAGGTGAAGCTCTCGATTTACCGGCCAATCTACGCCCCTACCCTCACCTATGGTCATGAACTTTGGGTAGTGACCGAAAGGACAAGATTGCGGATACAAGCGGCCGAGATGAGTTTCCTCCGCAGGGTGGCTGGACGCTCCCTTAGAGATAGGGTGAGGAGTTCGGTCACCCGGGAGGAGCTCGGAGTCGAGCCGCTGCTCCTCCACATTGAGAGGAGTCAGCCGAGGTGGCTTGGGCATCTGTACCGGATCCTCCTGGACGCCTCCCTAGGGAGGTGTTCCAGGCATGTCCCACCGGGAGGAGACCCGAGCGGTGGAAGAAAAATCCACAGAATAGCCCAACCTTTGTATAAGCCGCATAGTTCAAAACCTATGAAAAAAGTAGCGGCTTATAGTCCAGAAAATACGGTACTTCCTACATTGCTGGGCAACAGCAATTGATTCTCTACGATCACTGCTGATGGCTTTCCTTAATGTCATTATATTACATGTATCTGAACGCTCCAGACCGGCAAAGTTCTGGTTTTGTAGAGGGGCTCATGCTTGCTCATAAACTAACAGAATACATTTAAATGTACATGAATTGATGGATGGAGTTTTTCATGTTTCAAAAGTTTACATGTATTTTGTCATAAACGAGTCTTTGTTAACTATGGTCTTGCTTAGTCCCCATACGCTTATCCCCATTTTTTCCAAAGTATTTGAAAATCTTGAAGACAACACCAACATCTGAAATCCCCCAGATATTTCTGAATGGCTCGTGTTCCCATGCACATTAAAGCCAGAACACTGTCGCTCTCGACGGTGAATTTTATCCAGGCCAGCTCCTCTCTCCTCTGCGGGATGCCTCAAGGGTTTAGGAGGGTGGTGGTGCCAATGCCCATCAGCGCTGAACATCACACACAGCATGCCCCAGATTCACACATCATCTCCACTTCAGAGGGCCGTCCAACTCCTCGTGCATTTGTGTATGTTTGTGTGTGCATAACATTAACTAACTAAGGCAGTTAGAAGTTTCATGAATATCATTTTTGCATGAAAGGGGTTTTATACAAACAAACCTGATACAATTCCTGCGCATGAATAATGTAGTTGAGACGCGTGGACTTACTCTGTGAAATGCCTGTCGGTTCATAAAATACACCACCTGACTGACTCACCAAAAAAATGCTAATTTCATTTAGAGCAAATCTCAGTTCTCAGTTCACATTTGCTCAAAATGAGGTAATGTCACGGTGAAAATAAACAGCAAATCACAATATCTGCTGGGAAGACATGATAAAAATCTCCTCGGATGCTGTCAGAAGTTTTCCTACGCCAGATAAAAACGAAAGCTCGGCCTCCGTAGCGCCAAGAAAATACGGTAAATTCTTTCAAGAACAAAGGAAAAGTAGAGACTGCAAGTTTTTTTTTGCGATCCATCAACGGCAGCAAAGAAAACAGGCTGAAAGCCAATTAAAATTGACAAACCGAAATGATAAGAACCAAAGTAGGCCAGCTTAAATATCCATCCTGTCTCCTTAGCTCAGCACATCTATGTTGAGAGCAGCTGTGTGGTTTCCACTGGGGAACGTTTAATGGATTCCATTGTGGCTGTTTTCCCTTTACCGCTTTATTTTGGAAAGGTCTTCAATAACAACAAGCAGAAACAAACAGCAATTATCTATAATTCATCATAACAGCGGCAGATGGATTTATGGTGTTTACCTTAACTTTGTAGGAGTTACAGTGGATGTGTTTGCTGAGGGGGTTAGCGAGCTTCTGGAGGCCTCGGGGCGCTGGAGCTGCCGCTTGGAAAGGGAACAGGATGTTTTTCTTCGAGGGGCAGATAGCTGCGCCTCGGGCAAGATGAGGCTTTGTAGTGGGCTCATCAAAATACAGCACAAGTCAAAAGAAATCCCTGTTTCATCTAATTCGAATTCTTTGTGAGCGAGAGCCATTACAGACACAATATTCTTCTTGATTTTTTTTTTTTTTGCAGCCTAACAGTTTCCTAGAATGACTAAACTTTCCATCAGCCTCGCGGCCCTGAAAAAACGCTATGTGAAAGAAATGGTGACAGTTACTGTCGAATGCATGAATAGTGAATGATCTCTGTGTGCATTGGTGAGCATAAATCTGGCTGACTTTGGTGAAAGGAGCTGCTGCAGCGATCATCGTAATCTAAATGATGCAACAGTGCTCGTTTTGACGTTGCACAAATCAACTCTTTGTCGAAAACAAATAATCATTTCTGCTGCCTCGGCTCCCGTGGGAGTTTAGGAGGTTGTGGCACAATAATTGAAGCTACTGTCAGATAAATATCGCCTGTTAAATAGTTCATATTTGCAACATTTGTGTGAAAGTAAAAACTTTTGACGCTCCTTATAACAACTGGAATTATTCATCAAATGAACACTTTGTAAGATAGATAGTGTAGATAATGGATGAATGTTATTTTCTTTCGATCTATTCCCACCACAGGTCCTTGTTGATGCACCAGTGATTACAACCCCGTCATGAAGTTTTCTTTTACGCTCTTACATGGAAACACCTCATCTTCTCGTCGCCACCGGAGTGTGTAGTGTTATCCGTGGTATTCAGAAGAGTTTGCAGATGCCTGCAAGTCTGGTGAATCATTGAAAAGACACATTTGACCCACATGAGATGTGCCCCAGAAGAAGCCTTTGTAGTTCAAATAGAATATTAACTGAACTAAGTTTGTTACAAGTTTGAACTTGTTCTGTGAGAAAGAGAGCAGAGCTTTTGGAATAATGAAATTTGTGGTAGCTTTGCTGGATCAGGTTTGGGGCTTTTATGGAAGTATTAATCTGTTTCGAAAGCAGGATTCCTTGTTTTCACTGTCCGGTATTGTATTGCTCTCCCTCAAAACTCACACTCAGTCCCTACATGCAAATCCATGCGCTCTGCCTGACCCATAATAACCGCACTCGGATTCAGTGTTGCTTTCCAGCTTGACCCTAACCCGTCTCTGCACATCCAAGTTTCTTCTGGTTGTTCTTGAAATGTTTTCTCTCTGATTTTTTGCAAGCAGAATATTTTATTTATTTATTTATTTTTGATAAAAGGATGATAACAGAAAGTTATCATGTTATTTGTGGGTACACTCACATTCACAATCAATGGATTTGAAATTAAACAATCAAGATGTTAGTAAAGTGTAGACTCTCAGCTTTCATTTAATACGTTTCAAATATATGTTTAATACCATTTACACATTTTAAACAAATAACGTCCATTTTCAGAGGCTTAAAAGTATTTGGTCAATCGGTTAAAAAGCAGCAAAATGGCCGGGTGAGGTTACATGAAGCGGTGTGTCTTTATAAAAATATTTACACTCCACACTTAACAACTCTGGGGACATGATGGCTACAAATATACCGTAGGCTTACTGTATTCCCAGTAGCCTTACTGTTACTTAATTCCCTTGGAATAATACTCATGACACTGTACAAACTATTTAACGTTATCAGCGACAGTCTGCAGATACACACACTTAACATCACCAGTTATGTTTGTCTTGAGTTAACTAGTCATATGTTTTTCAGTTTAACACTGGCATGCAGATAAAAGAGCTAAAAACAAACATTATTAACTGAACTGAACTGGATAATAGTGAGACTGCATACAAATGGGCTTTTATTCACCATTCTCCGTAAAATGCAATTAGTTACTGAGTGAATTGGCGCACTTGACATCACATAAACCTTACAGTAATTGAATTTAAACAAAAACATGATCTTCTGAGGAGTTAAGTAATATTTGTCTGGGGGTAATGGTACTGTCCCCTGGAAATTAATTGACCCCCCCCTTGTCCCTTTAAGTAATTACCCTTTGGGGATTAATAAAGTGTTTTGAATTGAAACCAAAAATGAATCCACAGGGGATTGACTGATTATTTGCATTGAAGATGAACAGAATAGGGATGGCTGGCCAGGCTAATAGAAATCTCAAATTAAAATTTGAATTAAAGATAACTATATACTCTCTTTGCCCCTTTAATTAACCTTTTATTAGCCTTTCCACACAATAATCATCACTATAACAGTGGATTTGAAGAGAAAAAAAATAGTATCTACATCATTCATGCTGGAGAATTGTATCAGGCTTGTTTGGGGGTAAACGTAGTGACTCAGAGCGCTGCAAATACAATTAGTAATGCATTTAAACAACAGCAAAACTTGACTCAGTCTATGACAACCTCTAAATCCTGCTCTTGAACTTGAAATTCATGTGCCTGGCTATGCCATTTATGCTAAATATCCATGCCTTTGCTTTGCAATTTAACACATTTGTAGATTATAAATGAGCAAACAAACAAAAAAAGAAAAAGAAAAGTAAAACTTGAGTCACCCTTTGTGATGGGAGAGTCGTATAAATATAAGAACGCTTGGAGGAAGTGTTAAAAAACCCTCACATGACTAAAACTATAGATGTTTTAGCTTGGGAAATGGTGTTCAGCTGTATGATCTAAACTGTTGGTACTTGGCCTCTTTCATGAAATCTTCGTAAATATGTGTTAGTACATCTGAACAGAAAAAAGAGGCAGGGCACTCCTGTCCCTCCTTAGTTAAACTCAGGGACCAACACGTGAGCCACATGTCCATCCTTAACGTGTACTGCACGTCTACCTGTGGACATGGTGCCTGAGATAGAAGAAACGGTCACATTTAGGTATTTTCAACTCAAGTGGAGCATCTAAAAATATTTTATCTTTCTCCGTTGAGCAGGCGTGACTGGACCAGCAGGACACAGGCCTGGAGAGAGGTGACTAATGCAGTTAATGCCGTGTCCTGTGTCCAATGAAGCATTCAAGAGGTGAAAGGACATGAAGATAGATGCATAAAGAAAAAAAGAGTAAAAAGTAAGATTGTACTTGAGTTTATTATGTCTTATATAACCATGCATGGTGACAGGGGATGTTTTGCTTTAAACGAAGCAAAAAATACGCAAAATATCAATCAATTAAGAGAAATGTGTTTTATTCCTGATGTATTCTAATCTTCAAAAAGGTATTTGTTTTAAAGGCATTTGCCTATTTTGAGAAAGCAACAGACCGTAACGTTGTAAAGTCTGATGATATTAACAAGTAATATTTAACTGGGCTCTTTTCTTAAACGAACTCTGTGCGTGGTTTGGGGCTGGAGTAGATTATGTTTGGTGCTTTGTAGAACATTTTAATGAAAGCTGAAAAATTTAACTGAATTGCTTATGCACAAAGTCTCTGCTCACATTTAATGAATGCTTCAAATGAAGTTTATTTATACTTAATATTAAAAAAATTATAATCATGAAATATACTTCTACAACTCCATCAAAGAAGAAAGATTAAGATAAAGAATAAATGTATCACTGTTGTATATACTTACCTGAGAAACACTTTTTAATTTTAAGAGTAATTCTCTGCACATTTTCTGGGAATATCAGGTGCAATTCACTCAAACAAAAACAAAATTTTACAAAAATAAAAGAATCAAGCTTTACTCTTGTAATCAACCTAACATTTTGAGACGATTGTGTCTTGATCCAAGTCAAAAACGGGTCTCATACCACAACTCCTACAACTTCACATCCGGAACGACACTTCAGTGATTCAAAGATGAAATCAAATGAGGGTGGGAAAACAGTGATACAAGCTAACAAACAGCACAAAAACATAGATAAAGCATCAAAATCAGATTGTCAGACATATGAAAATATAAGAATAAGTCCAGTAAAGCATTTGAGAAAACGTGACAAATTCAGCTCTGCTTTACTGTCTTTTCCACAGGCCAGAAGTGTTGCAGAAAATAGCTCATCTCAAGCTTTTTCAGACGCTGACATGTGGGTAGCGCTATATATCTGCGAGTTCATACCATTTCACCCTTCCTATGACAGGTGTTGGAATACGTGGTCACGACTACGTCTTCATGCATTTTCACTGCACATATTGACCCCACATGTAATCTAAGAAATTGCCATTTTAGAAAACACCCACATCTAAGGTTTTTCTAGGGTGCAATATTTTGCCTTGTGAATTAAGATCAGGGCTGTGATACAAGGTCTGCAGAGGTAATTGGGAAAAAGGAATATGATCTCGTTTGCTGGATGTTGTGACTGAAAGCGACGTGAAAATACCAGGGTCAGCTGGTGTTAAGCCATCATAAATACAGAAATGGAGGTTTGTATCATGCAATAAATGATTTTACATGTTGAATTTTTAACATGTCTTCTTATAAGTGGCAGGGGCTGCCACACAGGATTATAAACGAGCCCTCACTCATCCAAACATGTGAATGCATTTAAAAGTGTGCTTCACATACCCAAACAGGCAATCTGATGGCATCTAATGCTGCTGGGTCCGTTCAGATGGAACAGATTACATCTCAGTCCTGCCAGTACGTTTCAGGTTTCTGTACGTTTCCTCAGAATCGTGATGCTAAAAGACATCCAGGGGCCTTAAAGTGGATTCAAACATTCCTGAAATAGCTGAATCTTTGAAGCTGAAGTTTGATGAGCTTATACCTGGAAACCAGATTTGTGAGTGAAAATCTCATGATGACAGATAAAAGCTTTAAATAGTAGATTTATTCATTTAGTTTGAATGTTTCTGTTGAAAAGTCACCTTGGCATAGGTATCATCTTTGTTCATACCTCCTTTACACGTCGTAACAAATTGGCAGTTTGGTGGGATCCTGCCCCTCAGTGCGTCAGTGGCTTTTGATTGAGAAGCTTATTGTTTTTTGGATCTAAATGTCTACAGATTGCTTTGACTTGCTCAACATACCACACGTCATTTTCTGTGGACCAAACCTGCAACTTGCAAAGTGTAGTTTGTAACATTGCTGATGTTGTTTTTCTTTTCATTTCACCACGCAGGGTTGAACAGTAGCACACTTCTTGATATTGATGGACCCAATCTTCTCATGATAAATGAAGATGCGTTTTTTTCTTTGCTTTCGTACAGATATTTAAATCAGTGTTTCTGGTGTTTAAAATCGGCTACGCTATGATTTTTAACCATTTTAATCCACATCACTTCTTTGGTTGTGTTAACAATACATGTGACATCACACATCAACATCCTGGGACAATGAAAGCTGAAAAATCACAATACTGAGAATGACTGAATCATTATAGCAGTGATCATAGCTCAGATGATAAAGGACAGTCCTTCTTTTGGTATTTGGGGACTACGTGGAAATTAACCGTGTCCTTTTAAGCTATGATTCTTAATCTTGTGCATCCCTCATGGAAACCTTCACCGGTTTGTAAAGCACCAGTGAAATCGGTGAATCTGGCTGCGTGCTGCAGGTGTCACATCATTACTGTTGATGCCTTTCTTCTCTGACACTGTCGTTTTGTCTCCTTTGCTCACAGCCTGACAGGACACTTTTATGCCTTTAAGCAGTCTTTCAGCATCTGGCAATCTTACAGTTCAACTAAGTGTCATGTTGTTGTTTGCTTTCTAGGAATGCACCACTCAGTCATCCCCTGACTCTGCTACTTGTTTCAACTAATAACGTCACAAGGGCAAATGTAAAAAACAGACTTATTTAAACATTCCTCATCCCGGTGTGTAGAGTGATGTCTCCTTCCTCTTTTATTTACGTTTGGAGTATATTACAACAGAGATTGAGAGTACAAAAGTAAAAGAGCAGCTTAAGAGCAGCAGATTCTGAAACTTGAAGGTTGGTTTTGTGCATATTATCTATTATGTACAGCATATTTAGAAATTAGAATCAAAACAAGAGTCAATCGAAAAAGTTTGCATTTCCTGGACAGTTACAAAGCAGCCTTAGTATTTTGATTTGTTTCCTTAGTGTTTGAGATCAACAATTCCTCTAGTTCAGTGATTCTTAACCATAGGGCCGCGGCCCACACTTGGGCCGCGAGCGCCATCTAGTGGGCCGCGAAAAAAAATCAGTTTTGTACATGTGGGCCGCGGGGGCCGCGGGACTGCATAGCAACTCCCAACCAAATGAGGAGAAGAAGACCCTCAGCTAGCTCTAGGTGTAATAGTAAGAGAAATGGTGTGTATTTATAGAGAAAATCCTTCATTTTGCACAGAGTAGGTTTAGATCCGCCAGGATCGGGGATCGATTACTTGGGTCTGCGCCCAGAGCGAGCGAGCGCGGCGTGCTCATTTATCCTGACTCGTCCGCGCGGCCGGGGAGGTCGGTGCCGCTCGGGCGGTGGGCTCCATCGTTACTGCTGAAGGATTACATGTAGATGTGTCGTCTGGACTGGACTGTTGTTCGGGCTCGCAAAAGCATCGGAAAGTGACTCTGCTGCAGCGGCCAGAGAGCTGCGGGTTCTGCCCGGCTCAGCTGATCAGGCTCGGATGAAATCCGACACGCGCAGTCCTGACAACTTATTAATGTAAATAAAACTTAGTAAGTTACTTAGTAAGTAATTAGCTTGACTCTTACAGAGATGAGAAGCCTAACAGGTGGAAAGGGAAGTTCAACCCGGAATGGACAGATTCATCCTGGTTCAGTCTTCACACTGGGACAAAACCAGTGTCTCATACGTTCAGAGACCGTGGCGTTCAAAGTGCGAAAGTAAAACGCCACTGAAACAAAACACAAAGTTTTTCATCAAACATATTCACTCAAGTCTGAACTGAAGTCACAGAAAATAAGCTGACCATCTTAAACATGTTTGGGTTCACATACAGCTGTGAAGCAGCTTTCTCCACAATTAACATAATTAACTAAATATCGTTCCAGGTTCATCAATGAGCACCTTCTCATGTGCATGAGAACCTGACACCATCCAGCCCAGATTTAAAGTCCTGGCAGGAGAAATTAGAGCTCAGTTCTCTCACTGAACGACAGAAAGTGAGGGCATAAGATTAAGGGGAAGAAAGAAAAACTGCAAAACTTTTAAATTGTTAAGATGTGTTTATATTAATTTATTATAAAAATGTGTTGAGACAATTAACAAAGAAAAGGGGAAATTCAAACTGCTGGTAAAGAAATAAAATAAGATAGCATTTGAAAAATAAAATAAAATCTTATTTATTTATTTTATTTTTAAGAGAAAAAAATGTGTAATTGAAGTTACACATGTTAATGGGCAAATATGTACTTTTTTAATATAACAGTCAGATGCAGATGTTGATACAACTATGAGGCTACTTATATATATATATATATATATATATATATATATATATATATATATATATATATATATATATATTTATTATGATGTTCTGGACCTTCGCTGCTATACAGTGTTAATATTTAACGGGCCTCGGGCCACTCTGTACTGAAAAAATTGGGCCCCAAGGTCAGAAAGGTTAAGAACCCCTGCTCTAGTTTACCCGTTTAAATGGTAAACATGTATTTACCCCGACCAGAGCCATTTGTTTGAGCCATTTTGGTGCCGTAGGGGAGATTATGGTCTGGTCCCCCTCTGCACACCACCCCAAACATTAATGGACGACAGCTGCATGTCCGGCCTCAAAGGTTTATTGTTGATAAAACACACCAACACAAAAGTACACACTAAAATTTAAATAACGATAAAAATAATTAAATGAAATAGCATGAATACAGGCAAAGTTCCTTTTTATGGATTTAGTAGGTATTTAGAAAGTCCTGATAGCTCCTGGAATATGAATAATAAAAAGATACCAGTTTTAATTTCATTGTTCAGCTTTTACCATAATAACAGAAGTATGTAGCAGCTTTTAATTATAGATACTGGTACTAGTCTTAAATGGATTCCTAATAAAAAGGTGAAATATGAGGTAATATTGCACTGAAATGAAAACTGGGATCCGTGTTTAAGCTACAAATCACATTCTTCTCTGTCGCTGTAAAGATTTAGAAATGTTTAAAGGTTTGGCCTGTTTACAGGAATAGTAAAACAGACTTTCATAGCTCAATCCTTGGACCGACTCCCAGTGAGCAAACCAGGATGAGTTCCATGTGTAACTGAACTGAAGCCAAAATCTGTCTGGATTTGGCCACATTGACTAAGAAACATGTCTGATGCTGTAAAAAAAAACTTGCAGACTCACCTGCCTCCAGCTGTGTCTCACCTGTGGTGCTGCTGCTGGTCTTTTTACATTCACTGTTACGCCACTGCATTATTTCTCTTGTGTCATTCTGCTTTTTATAACAAAAACAACAATATTACAAAAAATGACAACATATGATAGCAATGAGAGCAGAGACCACAGAACTGACTTGACTTCTGCTCTTCAGCGAGTGGAGAAGACGTGAATGAAGGTTCCTCTGCAGGAACTCCAAGACACCTTCTCAGTGCGTCTGAGAAAATATGATGGCAGAGTAGATTTACCTCTTATTGTACAGTACAAGCACAACATGAAGCTGCAGCAGACTGACGACTACCTGAAGGGTTCAACGTAACATCAATTATCTAGATGTACGGAAGTACATCTACGGGAGTATTAGGGCCATGCAGGAGAAAAAATATTTGAGAGGGGAAGATTTTTTTTTATTGTGCACTTCGAGAAAAAAGTCGAAATGTCGAGAAAAAAGTTGAAATGTCCGGATTAATGTTAAAATACAGTTTCGAGAAAAAAGTCGAAATGTCGAGAAAAAAGTTGAAATGTCCGGATTAATGTTAAAATACAGTTTCGAGAAAAAAGTCGAAATGTCGAGAAAAAAGTTGAAATGTCGAGATTAATGTTGAAATAGAGTTTCGAGAAAAAAGTCGAAATGTCGAGAATAATGTTGAAATACAATTTCGAGAAAAAAGTCGAAATGTTGAGAAAAAGTCGAAATGTTGAGAAAAAGTCGAAATGTCGAGAAAAAAGTCGAAATGTCGAGATTAATGTTGAAATACAGTTTTGAGAAAAAAGTCGACATTTCGCCATTTTTCTCAAAATTTCAACTTTATTCACTAAATTTTTAATTTTTTCCCAACATTTCGACTTTTTTCTCAACATTTCGACTTTTTTCTTGACATTTCGACTTTTTTCTCGAAGTGCATAATGAAAAAAAAAATCTTCCTCCTCTCCAATATTATTTTTATTTTTTATCCTGCCTGGCCCTAATACTCTTCCGTATAGATGTGATTATGCATTAGTAGTAAAATAAATGAGTAAAATAAAAGAGGTTTCACTATTACATAGTTACAAAGCAGCTCAGTATCTACAGCAGCATCATTAGGGAACTTTCAACTGCGTTAGCCTCTATATAAAAAGTCAAACCATATTTTTTCACCATTGGAGATCATGCACTTCTGCCTCCTCTTTTCTCTGCTTTTTGAAAGCCCCAGCTGAGGACTTGGATGGCCTTTTCAAGACGACAATATCGATATGACAAATGTGACTAGTTGACACCTGTTACTATAGGAACTGCTACCTGAGATGAACAGCTGTTCACAACTCGTCACATCCCCATCGTCACAGCGCACATCCAGATGCAGAACAGGCCATGTCAAGCAAAGAGAGAAATAACAAAGGGGGTGTTGTTTATCTTTTTTCTTTTTATTCTCCATTTTCAAGATGGAGCACAGGAGGAGCGGGAAAGTAGTATTTTCCGTTATGAGGGCTTGCAGCAGCGCGTCCGCCCACAAATGGCACCCTAGGTGACTGTCTATATCGCCTATGTCGAGACCTAAACCATAATTAAAAGTGTACATTTTACAAAAGAATCACTAACAGAAGCCAATCATGTCACCTTCACAAGGTTCAGACTTGAACACTGACAAAACAAACAAACACACAAACAAAAAGCCTGGTTGAGCCAGTTTATCCAGTCGTAGCCATGACTGCAAAACAAATCCAAATTCACTCCAGCTGCTTTAAATTTGCCACTAAAAAGTGTTCGGTTTCTATCAGAAAAATACGGAGCCAATAAGGGGACATCAAAAAAAAAAGAAAAAAGAAAATCAGTTTCTTGTGTGCATGACAATAATATCTGGTGCCCCCTATGCGGTCCGCATGAGACACTTTCTAGTGCACATGAGATGGTGTAGTGCTAAATGTCAGCTTTACAATGAGAATGAGCCACAGTAGAGGAGATATTCAGTGTAGGGCTGTTCGATTAATCGATTTTAAATCGTAATCGCGATTATGTAATTAGAACGATGTTAAAAAGTGAAACTCGTAAAATCGATTTTTCACTTTTTTTTTTCTTTTTTTTACCTTGTCTGCACACATATTAATGATTGATACCATATTAATGATTGATGGAAATACCTCTCAATACCTGCGACAAGTGCCCCATCGGAGAGGCTCTTTAGTGTAGGAGGGGGCGTTGTAACATGCCACCGGGCATCCCTCAAGCCAGATGCGGTAGACCGGCTCGTGTTCCTTGCAAAAAACTTGCAAATGTGAATAGCAAATGTAATGACTGACATTACACACCTCTACCTCCTTCATGGGTTGCATTATTATTTAGCATGCAAAGACCCAGTTTAGTTTAATTAGAAAATGTCTTGTTTTATTTAATTGGAAATATAACTTACTGTATGTTTGCAAGTGCTGATTTGCTAATTTTTTTTCCAGAGATAAAACTTTATATTTTATTATATTTTTTAAAACTTTTTTTCAACTTATTTTACAGAGTTTTGCACTTTATTCATTCATTTTTGGTTTAATAAGAGCAGAGTTTGCACTTAAAGCCCAATGGGGCAAATGTTCAATTAAAAAAACAGCATATTTGAAATCATTTCTTTGCCTTTTGTCAATTCACAAAATAATCGTAATCGAAAATCGGATTTAGAGAGAAAAAAATCGAGATTTTATTTTTGGGCAAAATCGAACAGCCCTAATTCAGTGTCTTGCAAACATGAACATTAACTTTCTCCAGAAAGATTTTTCCAATTAATCGACAAAATGTGTTACCACTGAGGACAAGGGGAATAAAAGGTGAGTTCTGCTTTCATCAGAACACATTGTAGTAAAATATATATATATATATATATATATATATATATATATATATATATATATATATATATATATATATATACATACATACTGTATATATAGCTGCTTAACAGCTTTCCTTTGCCAGATCGAGTTGTAGTTTCTTGTCCCCTGTGTCTTGTGACCCTGCTGTGCCTGCCAACGACCTCGCCCGAGCCCTTTTGGATTATCCTGCTCGGTTTCTGACACCTCTTCTGGTCTCTGGACACGGACTGTTGAGGATCACCGGACTCTATTTCCCGGTGGGGATTCCGGTCATACCCCCTTCAGGGTGTCACGAACCTGGCGAACGCTGACACATTTCAAAACCAGAAATAAAACCCTTAACACTAATCCATGGGTCCTGTTTGCATATATATTACACTTTCATCTCATTATAGAGAGGACCTTATACTACTCGTGAATTGCAAGTGCAAATCTAGTGCTTGATAAGGATCAGATGGGACATGCAACCCTGACTCTGCAATCAGAATATTGCACAAGTCGTAGATGTCTGTGTCACATCATGGGAACTGTTGATCAAGATGTGCAGCTTGTAAAGCACATCCATATGTCAGCAGCCACTTGTGAAAGGTAGCCATCAGTTGAGTAGAGGTCTGGAAACTTGTACGTCATGTGGGCCCACAGCTTGGTACTCTGTCATGCCTGGATGGTCGTGGATGAATCCCACACAAAGACGGTCTAATCTAGTTCATCCTAGTAAAACAACAACTTAATCTTTATTCCAGACGGATATGTCATTCTTCATGCACTTTGTCTACATCCATTCATATCCACTGCAGGCCAGATGTTTGCAACTGTTCATAAATGAAAGTAATTAGCTGTTGGAGGTATCTGTATGCCTTGTGACGAAACAGACCACGACACTTGAAAAGTTGCTTTAAATGTCGCTGGGAGACAATGTAATAGTGATGACTGGTCTGGCGAGAGAAATGTTCAAATGTCTTCGTTCAAAAGTCTCAGATTGAAATGTAACTTTTCAAGTTGCAATTACTGGACAAAAACAAAGCAGGCAGAAATGCAATGAATGATTTCCTGTGTGCACCAGACACTCTGCATGTGCATCTCATTGTGGCCCTCGTGGGATATTTTCTACAATATCTCATGTGCACTAGAAACTGGCTGTATCTTTTTTTCTTTGATGTCCCCTTATAGGCTCCATATAAACCTAAACTAATACTTTTTTTTTCCAGATTTTTAAACTTTTTTAAACATGAAACATAAATAAATGTTATTAAAATAAACAAACTTGGAAAAAATTAAATCCCTAGCAGGGAATAATAATGCTGTGGCCTTAACCTGAGTGTGATGTGAAGATCATCAGTTTCAAAATATATTTCAGAGCAGATGGTTCTTTGTTTGAGACTCTCAAAATTGCTTTTGGCTAGACAATTTGTGAGAAACTCCTTTAGTTTTATTCCATTAACATGTTTAGAGGTGCACAAAGGTGCTCCGGTTAATCTGGAGCTGCAATTTTTAAAGCTGTAGCTGCTGATTTTATCTCTTAAATCGCTTTTTTCTCCTTGTTTACGGAGGAAACTCCTTCAGCATGGAACAAGTCCTTTGTATCAAAGGGAGCACGTAAACAAATAAAGGTCTTTATCCGAGCTGTCTGTCCTTTTTGAAAAAGGCTATTTATTTCAAAGTGAGTTAGCACTCAGTTATGTTACCTGTAATATCAAAGTTTACAATCTTTTTCAGCTTGGTTCAGGGGGGCATGACGCCGAGCTAACAGCCTTTGGGTTGAGGACCAAAGAGGAGCAGATTATGAACTCAAAGACCACCATAAACCACATATTTGTGGATTTTTACAGACAATGTAAGAATATATGTAACGCAGGACTCACCCAGGCTGCTATAAACCTTTCCTCTATAGCCCTGCGTCTGTGTATCTGTTGGCTACGTTCCCAATGGAAAGCTTTCCAATTCTTCAAACTGAGAGTTCTGTGATTGCTCTCTGCTGTTTGTAGTAAGACACTAACTATTCATGAGTACTTCACAATATTTTTCTGACACAATCCTTCATGTGGCAGCAGCTGAAGGAGTCTCTATTTTCTTGTAATATTTTATAAGACAGCAGATCCCACTTCAGAACGGGGCAGAGTAAAACTAGCAGCCTGGAAATTAATAAATGATTTCATTGAATCCCAGCACAGCAAGCAACGCCCTGCAATCCCTTCAATGAATATATTTGATCAGAATGTACTGTGAGATGTTGGGAAATAATATTGTCAGCACATGCAGGTTGCTGGCACATGTATTTAAGTATTTGTTAAATAATAATAAATAAGTAAAAATAAATAACGATGTAAAATATGTTAGTTACAGCTGAGGCTGCTTTTACCTCCTTCTAAGACTTGGTAAAGGAAATAATATTTTGACTTTATGTCTTTATACATAAAACCCTAAAATTGAAAGGTTTACTTTCCTTTTTGTGACTGTAACCAGGCTCTGCCTGTGCAACGATGTTATTTTGCCCCATGTGATTTCATTTTATTTATTTTTGTTGAGTTTAAAAAACTAAAACTCCATAATACTCCTCTTATTGTCACAATTCAGATGTATGAGACAGAGTCACTAACCCAACACAACTGTCTGGAAATCCACACTTCTGATTCTTTTCCCATTGACATTAGCCAACATAAAGAAATGTATTAAACTGGAGATTTCACACTTGACCATCTGCATTAGGACCCATTTACTCAAAATCAATTCAAGCAAATCTTAGACACACTGAAGAAGGTATGTTTGGTGGTAAAGGTGATGATTTACCTTTTTTATGTCATTATGTAATGTTTTTGTTCTGTAGCTCCTTTTATTATGATAACATGATTTTATTCTTTATCATTTTGGACTCCATAAGAAAGGTTTGAATTTGCTCCTAACTCCAAACATACTGACTCATAGAATTGTTTCACTTTTTTTTGTTCTGTGAGCTGCACACGAACAACCATGCAGTAGATGTTTGGATCGAAATGCCACAGTGGAAAATGGTCATTTTTGTTTCAGTAACAGAGCACTGACGTATCATATCTGTCAAGTTATTTCAGTATGTCATTAAAATATGTCATTAATTAATTAAAATACAATTAATTTTAAGTAAAAATATATATTTATTATTTCAGCATTTAATTAATTAATGACATGATTTCGTGTTGCGTGTGAATCATGAAATGTAAAACTGCATTTAATTAATTAATGACACATTTAATTAATGATTTCGTGTTGCTGAATCATGAAATGTCAATGTAAAACTGTCAGTTTCACTTGTCAAACTCAGTGGGCGGAGCTAACGCAAATCTAGTGGAATCCACTGCTTTGGACTTTCTAAACATGGCAGCTGTGAGTTTGGAGGATTTTCGTGAACTTTGTAGAGAGTTGGTGAGCGATATCTTCGACCTTGCAGAGTATGTGGAAGCAGGATCTGCTGACCCCGAGCATGTAGCGTGTAATGCAGAGGAACTGCTCGAAGTCGGAGTTATTTCTGCACTTTCCCATCTTGACTTGATGTGCAGGGGAACCAATGAGGTGTTTGGAATCTGCCCACTGAGTTTGACGAGTGAAACTGACAGTTTTACATTTACATTTTATGATTCAGCAACACGAAATCATTAATTAAATGTGTCATTAATTAATTAAATGCAGTTTTACATTTATTGATTCACACGCAACACGAAATCATTAATTAAATGTTTAAATAATAAATATATATTTTTACTTAAAATGAATTGTATTTTAATTAATTAATGACATATTTCATTCTAATTTTAATTAATTAATGACACATTTAATTTATTAATGATATATTTCATTCCCATTTTAATTAATTAATGATGTATTTATTTATTTAATTTTGGCACAAAAAATCCTCCATAAGTTTCTGGTTAGTCTTGGTTTTCATTTGCTCATTGCTTTTATCCAGTTAGTTTTTCTAACCCTGTCATTTTTTATCCTCCTCCTGTTTGAATGGACCCAGAAAAACTTCCAGATGTATATATGGGGAATATATTACTCTAGGGAAGACTTAATAAAAATGTCATTTCACCTCTTCATATCAACTCAAGTGACCATTCAGGATTGTGAAACCTTGAAATATGTAATTCTTTTGTATTGAGCTGTTACTGTAACTTTGCTCTGAGCTTGTTTGCGCTTGCCTTGAATACAGAACAGTTTGTGCTGGTCCTGGATTGGAAAGACTTGTGCTTTCCACATAAGTATAACCAGTCAGGTGTACCTTCTTGCTTCACGTTGGCCCATATTATTTGGCTATCATGAAATATTTATTCATTCCACCCTGGGATTTTCTTTGGCTCACTTCAGGCCTTTTTATTCCCACAAGTCTACAGTTTGTTGTTTTACATTGCATATGATCTGCCACATCTCATCTTCTTCTCAAAATCTGCTCTTCTTTTATAAGTAAATGATACTGCGAGCCTCAAGCATGACTTTTATTTTTCCATCCTTGCGGTGTCCTCCCCATTGGCATGATGATTCCCCCCTATGATCTTACTGTAACATAACAACTGAGAGCCTTGTAGTCCTCCCAACACAGCTGCATCATGCTCCAACTGGTGTTTTTTTTCTTCTGCCCTTCACGTGTCACATATATCACACCAGGAGCGTCTCAGAACATATTTTCTGGAGCTTTTCTGAACCTTAGACAATAAACTTCTGGTTTCTGTGTGCATCATCTAATAAAAGAGTTGGACCGTTGTTTGTTGAGAGAAGTGTTTATCTCCCCCTTAGCTTCTGCTGATGCTGTGTGTGACGTCGTCAGCTTAGTTGTTGCTAGGCTGCAAAAAAAAAACCACTGAATGCATTTATGGGGATCCTTGGTGAGATGCATAAAGCTCCACTGCCCTTTATCCTGAGCATAGCAGACCATGATGTGATACTTGTCACATCCTTCTCTGTCCCCACCTGCAACCGAAAGAACTGTGAAGAAGTGTTCACACTTTTCAGGGGTGCTTTGAGGCCAGACAGTGAAGTGCATGAACATGACACAATACCAAAGCTAGGTGTGTGACGCACTACATCAACTTCTGTGTGGAGTATCCTCCAAGAGGATGAGGTCGAGCCTGGTAATAAGCTCCTGATTACGTATGAGCTGATTGATGGAAGCCTGGGTGGAGCCAATTAATTAGTAAGCTGCACTAAGAAGGAGTACAAAAGATCAATTCTGCACCACAAAACAATTCAGTGTCGGGAAAGGGGCTCTTTGATGAATGGATGATCTGTGTGGCCCTTTTTCATTTGTTATTATTATTTTTTATTTCGGTCAATCAAGCATTACTTAATTCATCATTTTAATTTTACATGAGGATTGATGAGTACCATTTTTATTAATTCAGGCAACCTCCCTCACCCTGTGTTGTGATGCTGGGAAGCTTGAGCCCATCCCAGATGTGATCAGGTGAGAGTCTGCGTACACCCTGAACAGGTTTGCAGGGCCTTAGGGGCACGTAGAGAGAAACAACACCAGACAACCTGAAACCCAAGAATCTTCAGTTAACTTAGACGCATGTTTTAGAGAGTAAGAGTCCAGTCCCCCTCCTGATTTAAACTAATGCTAGCTCCTACGACACCCTTTTCCCACTCAACTCTTCTCCAATAAGAATGAAACAGAAAGAATGATTGTGTTTTTTTTTTTTCTGGGCCAATTAGCATGAATGTACAAATGTGAATTTGCCTTAAAGTAACATTTTGGAGTTAAAGGAGCTTGAGGCCGGATTGAGGCAGGATTTATGAAAAAAATTTGTATACGTTTTAAGTTTTCTAGTAAAAGTCAATAATGTCAGATGAAGCGTTCCAAACCCAAAAGAATGAGCCCTTTAGTGTATCTCTCCGTTGCCTTGAACAGGCTGTGTGCTGCAAAATGTGCTGCAATTCGGTCCCAAATTTCCCGCGCTGTCCTGCGGATGTGACGTCACATGACGCTGCATGCCCGTTCTCCCCGTTCTCCCGGGCCGGCTTCGCTGTTGGCTGCAGTACCCCCGACGGCCGTCGTGGTGAAGGGTGGCGCTAGAGAGTCTCATTTTTTAAAAGGAGCCTCATAGTCCTTTAAATAAGTCCTGAGACCATTATTAGATGATGAGGAGTGTAAACTTTAGTTAAGGACCAAAACAACATCACTCGAAGTAGTTTTGAGTGAGAACAGAATAAATATTTGTAGCTTAATGGTCATTAATTTCAGACCCTCCGGCAACCAACCAACGTCAGTATAAAATCCTATTTTAAGCCTCTGATAAGACTCAAAAACGTCTTTCCACTTAAGCGATAGTGTAGATAGGGTCCCTAAAGACAAACCAGGGTTAATTTAACTTTAAATAAAAAAGTGTATACATTTATAGGGCACTCATTGAAATACTTGGAAATGTACAATTTCAAGTATTTTTCATTTTTTCTTTTTTTCATTTTTCTTTTTATTCTTGATGCAAATCAAGGTCAAAGAAGTTACCATATATGGTTCCTTGCCCATCGCGAGTAACATTGTATCTAACACTGATGTTACCATATATGGCCCATTGCCCATTGTGGGTGAAATTGTACCCATAAATTGGATATGTATAAAAATACAAAAAACACATACAACATAATATTTATGATACTTTATGTTTTAAAATATTTTACTGTCTCTTCATAGAGATATTAGAACTTTTCTCCATAAATGGTATAACTTGACTTATAGGGCTTCTCTTTTTCTCTATCCATATATTTCGTCCAGTCAGTCCAATCACCTCCTGACCCTCTCTCTCCACCAGCAGCAGGCAGGTTGACCATGCCATTGACCATGCCACAGAACAAGAAGTGAAGAGTAGCATTAGAATTAATGGTGGTACTGATATTATGCTATACAAATCTGTGGCAACATACAATGCAACATCCAATATTGTCTTACCTTATAATGCGCTATTTGTAAACGAAAACACCCGAAGTATGACTTACTAGATGCACCGGGCATATGTATACAAAAGGACACTGCAGTATCTGGCATATGTCTATAAAAGGTTCCTCAGTCACTTGCACTAGTTTTACCACACAGGGGCGTAATGATCATATATGGGATCACCATTATTCATGCTAACTATTTCACTGATTTCACTAATTCTGCACAAACAACACTTATCTCATCAGTTAGCACCATCATTCAAACACATACTGTGTGAGTGTCATCAACTTAGCATGGTTAGTTTCAGCTTTCTGAACTTTTGTGTGGAAGAAGGTAGGAGCAAAAATGTGAATTTTCCCCTTCTTGAAAATCAATGAAGTTCCCGCTTCTCCAGGGCACTGCTGATTGGTCAGATGCCATGATGACACTGTCTGTGAGCATGATCTGTGCTAATTGGCAGGATTAACTCGCATGACTTCAAGACCTCACTGAGAAGTGGGCCGAAAGTAGTTTTTCATGTCCACGGAAATTACCGTATATGGTTACTCGCCCTATAAAGGGATAAAAAGGACACTCATCTCTGTTCAGCCGCTACCATTTCTTCACAAGTTTAACCAGTTTACTACTGGTAAATAGATTCAAAAGGAGGAGCGTTCAGGTCCACTGCTTCCATAGAACTGAATCCACACTTATGGACTTGACATATTTATGGCAAACTAGGCAAGCGTTAGAAGCAGAAGCCATGAACTCTCCTCCTTTTGGGTCTATTGACATTGGTAATCTATGGGTAGAGACTTAAGATGGTGATCACTTGAAGGCAAGTCAGGTAAGTAGACAAAGCCATTCTTTATACACCTCCTGTGTACTAACAAATTCAAAATGACCTTGTTTCTTCTGTTGGGACCCTATTCTAATATGTTCCCGTAAACAGGCACCATCTTTTGCACTTTTAAAATGACATAAAACTTTTGACCGGTTGTTCTTTGCTCTAATTGTTTTCACTTTCTTTTTTTTTTCTTTTTTCATATTTCAATTTTTTTTTTCAATTTTTAAAATAATTGTTTTTATTTTCAATTGAAAAAAAAACTTTACGGATGCAAATTCACAATATTATTTAAATGAAATAAAATGTAATTATGATGTTGTCTGGTGGGCCTCTGGGCTAATAGTGATTATTATTGACTATTTTATTATGAATCTACTGTAGATTCCATTCTAATTCAAAAGTGCTTTGATTCATGCTGTTTTGCTCCCTAATAATACCAAAGAGTTGATTTCATACTAACTTAGGAAAAAGACTAGTGTTCTTGAAATCATGTCAGCGCTTTCCAACAATATTTACAGAAATTACTGTCAGAACACAAAATCCCTCAATGACAGCAGTTTGTGAAATCTTTTTGTAACTGTTTGATATCATGTGTTTTTCAGTTAGGGAAGTCTTTCTGAAGGTAAGAAGTTTAAATAATTCACGTTCAGTCGTCTTGACAGAATGCAGTGGATTTGTGCCCTCTAGGTGCTACTCAGCTGTATCCAAACTTAAGCCATCAATATAGCCATGAAGTAGTAAGAACAAAGAGAAAGGATCTAACAAGATCCTCCAGAGTGTGCCTGAGCCTGCAGATGCAGCAGGGAATGCCAGATTTACTCAAAGCTTCTGATCTTGGGACATAAATGCATGCATTTCAGCAACATTGTTTTACAACAGCTACAGTTACACTGTTTTCTTTTTTTTTTGTTTTTTTTTACATTTCATACACTTACAAAAGCACAGCCTATTTCGTATTACATGTGCCCCACCATATGGAGTATTGGTTTTCAAATTTTACATGATTTTATGAGAAACTGTTTCAGCTGACTTTTTTTCCCCCCACATGAACACAGTCTGTGCCCAGTTTGGCTCATCGTCAGCTGTGTCCGTGTTGACTTTGGGTTTGATAATCACTGCCTTTTGCTGACATCTCATCTTTGGTTCTCACTTCACGCCCTTTTCAATGTTCACACACCATACCTGCTGAACCCTCACACACCCAGCAATTTATTGTCATTCACATCACATTTGCATGAGGAGGAACGAAATTTCGTCCCGGTTAATCCAGTTTAACGAAAGAACGTGTAAATGTATAACAAGTAATACAATAAGAAAAATAAGAAAAAAAAGTAAAAGAAGCAAAAGTAGAAGTATTAAAATGTAAAAGAATGCCAAAACCTGAGTATCAATATGGCGTGTATATATATATATATATATATATATTTATATATATAGCTTGGGCCAAATTGCCCAAGCTAGACGCTAGTATAGACATAATAAGTTGTAATTATAGCAGAAAAATGCAGGCTTGATGACCAGCACTGAAGTGACAGTGTCCAATAAAGTGTCAGTAGTGATTAGAGCTACAGTGGCAATTTGTGTCCATTTGTATTCAAGAGTCTTACAGCTTCTGGAACAAAGCTTTTTCTCAGTCTGGTGGTTTCACACTAACAGTAATGTTCCTCAACTTCCTGCCTGAGGGGTGTGCGTGCTGGGCGAGTGGGGTCTTTCATGATGCAGGTGGCCCTGTTTCTGCATCTGGAGGTGTATATGTCTGTGATGGTGGGTAGACTGGTTCCAATGGTTCTCTGTGCAGCCTTCACCACCCTCTGTAGAGCTTTCCTCTCTGCCGCAGTGCAGTTTCCGTATACCACACGTTGATGCTGGAGCTCAGAACAGTCTCCCCCACACATCTATAGAAGGATGTGAGGACTGAGCTCCCAAGTCCCACACGCCTCAACCGCCTCAGGAAGTACCGCCTCTGGTGTGCCTTCTTGTGTTGTTGTTCCAGTCCAGGTTGTTATTTAGGTGCATGCCCATGTACTTGTAGCTGGGTACTACTTCCACCGCAGATCCTCCAACATGCAGGGGAGGGGGGTTACTTGTGTATTACACACTCTCACATATTGTATAAGAAGAGAATTTAAGCTGGTTGCAGATTTGATTAATATAAAGTAAAAAAGAGCAAGGGTCCTAAAATAGAGCCCTGAGAAACCCCCTTATTCAGTATCAAGAATCGAACCGAACAACCTGCGTGCGATTTGTTAAGTACAGATAGTACTGTTTTCAAATGCTCATTTCACTCACGGAAAACAAGATGTTCATAAACCTGGTGGCTGAGGAGAGAATTAAAAAGGGATCTAGACGGGCGATAAGGAACGACCAGATCCACCAGGAACTCCGTCACTTCATAGCTGCTTGCGGCTACCAACGGACTTTTCAGCAGCGCCGAGACAAACTAAATTAAATTAAAAAGGCCCCTGCTTGAAGCTTCTCTCACTCTGTTTTTAACTTGATATCGAACACAAGTCACAGACCCAGCAGCACATATATCATCTCCTCCATGTTCTACATCTTCAGTGTGGTCTTCTTCGTTTAGATCAGGGGTATTCAACTAAAACTTTAAGAGGTCTTGTTATAGAAATGTTTCTCAAGCGAAGGTCCAGAATATATATATATATATATATATATATATATATATATATATATATATATATATATATATATATATATATTAGTCAAACGATTAATTTTTTGAATCGCATGTTGTCCATAGTTAACTTGCGATTAATCGCATATTAATTGCACATTTATTCACACATTTTTTGCTGTTCTAAATTACCTTAAGGTATTTTTTTTAAATGTTTTTAATAATGTGAACAACATGAGAAAGGGCAAATATGCTTGCTTTATGCCAATGTTTATTCAACTTTCCACAAAAAAAAGCTTTTAACCTGAATGTAACATTCCTTCGTAAATACAAAACACAATCTAGTCCCCAACTTTACACTTGTAAAGACTAACTTAAGATTTCTTGTTTTTTTTAAGCAGCTCATTGTAAAACAATGAACCATATGCACCACAAACATTGTACAAGAAGTACATTTGTCAGGGAAATTCTCCATTTAATTATGTCTAACCTCATATTGAGGAAAATAAAAGGCTCCAAAAATATCCCCTTCTCCTAAGTGGGATAAAAATCTATCGCTATTCAGTGTTGTCTGCTTTTGGAGGGGGCGGGTGAGCGCTCTCTGCATCGGTCGTGTGTTTGGCTTGCAAGTGGAATTTGAGACTTCGATGGTAATTCCTTTCTAATCGACAGTACATGCAAATAACTTTAGTCTTATCCAGCAAACCATCTGGCATCTTTTTGACCCTTTTCATTCTCCATCTTTCCCCGCTTTTCAAAAAAGTTCACACAGTAATCCACCACACTTTTCCTCAGCTACAGGTGCCGTCGACCGCCAGGAATTATAGAATGTGCGATTTTTAATTTTTTTGTCCTGCAATTGTTGCAGTTAAGAGGACGCGTTAACTTTGACAGCCCTAATATATATATATATATATATATATATATATATATATATATATATATATATATATATATATATATATATATATATATATATATGCCCCACCCACTTCTGCTCCAGATGCTTAATTGTTATTGAAAAGAATCTAGGATGAGTTGAGTTGAGCCGAGCTGAGATGAGTACAGCCCAATAAACCATGAGCAGAGAACATGAAATAAGTATAAGGTGTGTGAATTATCAATAATCCGTATTATTAGCAGTAATAGAGGGCCCCAAAATCAAATTTTACTTAGGGCCCAATGGATGCTTGGGCCGGCCCTGAGTATTTGTGCTGTTTTCAATCCAATAGACGCTTTCTTTCCAATGGCTGTTTACAACTCCTCAGCTCTATTGAAAGTAATGGGACACATTAGACACGTACAGGGGTGGACTGGCCATCGGGCATACCGGGCATTTGCCCGGTGGGCCGATGGTAATTTTGGGCCGGCCCGGGCCAAAAAAAAAAAAAAAAAAAAAAAAAAAAAAATTTTTTTTTTTTTTTTTTTTTTGGCCCGGGCCGGCCCAAAATCACCATCAGCCGGCCCGATTTTGGGCCGGCCGATTTTTTTATTTTTTTTGGCCCGGGCAGGCCCATCGGCCCATTTGATTTTGTTTTTTACCTGACAACAACTGGTACCACTGGCCGATTGGTTATGATGAGTTAGATTGGTTATGGGCTGAAGTCATAACCAAGGGGCCTCGCGCCCCAAGGGGCCTCGCGCCCCAAGGGGCCTCGCGCCCCAAGGGGCCTCGCGCCCCAAGGGGCCTCGCGCCCCAAGGGGCCTCGCGCCGCTATGGGCCGTTTTTTATTTTATTTTTTTTTCAAATTTTTTTTTTTTTCAAATTTTTTTTTTTTTCAAATTTTTTTTCGTTTTTTCCCTTATAAATATCAACAGTCACGTTCCATTACAGACCTAAATGTGTACTAGTCTGTGCATATCAATAAATATATGTGCAATGATGCGCGTGTCTGTTGTTCAGTACAACTGCGTCAGACCAAGCACAGACACAAGGTGCTCTGATCCAGACGGGTGGAGTGTGGAACAAACTGTCACACAATGTCGAGAGAACGAGACAGTATCAGGAAATTTCCATCAGGGGATGAAAAAAGAAAAAAAACTAAAGAAAATGGAAGAGTTTAATGCCTCTCTGAAAGGCTTGTTTGATAAATTTGTTACAAAAATCACCGATCCAACCGGGTCTCAAGCAGCCGTGGGGCCCCGCGTCGAGGCAAGCCAAATGATGATGAGGCAGGGGAAGGTATCCAGTATTTTGCTAATTGGAGAGTTAAAATTGCGCATATAGACACCCGATCCGACCCGAAAAACCCAAAAAATTTCGCGCGCGCTCGCTACGCTCACGCGCAAGGGCCCCCCCCAGCCATTCCACACAGGGTTTCGCAAGTCTCCCAGGCAGCTCTGGCTGGAGTAGTCACAACATTAGAGCGCGTGGCTTATTATTGATATTATTATTTATACTATTTGAAGAATGATGAGTTCATATTCAATATCTTATATATTCTATAAAACTAAATTAGCAACTCCAAATTTAAGTTGCTTTTTTGACAGGGACAGTGGTGTTTGGATTCCTGATTGTCACCAAATTTTAATAATGCTGTGATTAATAGTGGGTGGGTGAAATAATACATCAATCTTTTTGGAGAAATGTTTACCTACAGTGATGCCATCGCAGCAAAGACTTTCTGTATATATACATATATTGGAAGAACCCACTGTTTAGGCAATTCATGGTCATTAGTTAGTAAAAACAGAGGCAGCGCTGCATTCCCCCTGTTTAAAATGGTCAAATATGATGATATCAGCCTGAAAATCACAGGACTTATCTGTGGTGGTGAAAGAAGTCAGCAGTATGAATTTGAAAGATGTGTGAGCATCCCTTCATGATAAACAGAGGGGGAACGCATTCTGACAGCAGTATTTCACGCTGTCAGAATGCGTTCCCCCTGTTTAAAATGGGTTAATATATCATTGTAGATATCTGAAATGTTCTTTTTGACTAGGAAGAATTGAATTACAGATATCTGCAACACATATCCAGTCTAGCTATTAAATGTTAAAACGGCTTGCCATACAAGTTTGCTGGTCTACTCAGAAACAGTACTAAGTACATCTATAACGGGACTGGGGGGGATGGTGTAGGTTTAGGTTTATTAGACAAGAACATACACACCAACAAGACAGTGTACAAGCGGTGTCACAAGAACGTTTGTTTTCATTCATAGGCTTCATTTTCTTTCCATCAATACCTGGTGGGCCGGTCTAGGCTCAAAATTCAATTCAATTCAATTCAATTTTATTTATATAGCGTCTAATACAACAGAGTTGTCTCTAGACGCTTTACAGAGACCCATACCCAGAACATGACCCCCGAGCAGTTATTACATAAACAAAAAATGCCCGGGCCGATTTTTTGTCCCAGTCCAGCCCTGGACACGTATGTATTAGGATACTTCAGTTAACTGCAGGCCTTCCTCCAGACAAAAGGCCTACTTGAGACAATGCATTCCTTTCTAATGGCTTTGACAACAGTCCTTGGCACTACTGTATTTACTGAGATCAAATAATCTGAATAGATAGATAGATAAATCGTCATGTCATATAGTTTTAAATTCTGCACAGTTTTCACAGACAAGAGATCATTTTAATCAGCTCCATAATTCAGAGATGATTCTTACTCAACGGAAAATGTTGAGATCAGTTTTTACAACTTTACAAAATAACTACTGTAATCAACTGAAGTGTCACCCCAGAAATGTCATACTGTCATTTTTCGCTTCTCAGCACCGTGAGTTTGTTCGCCTGCTGACTGAATGAAGAGGACATGATTCAGCATCCGTGTTTTTTTGTGATTTTGTTAACTGGTAAAATAAAAATAGTCACACTCAATAATTGATAAAAAAGAATAGGTATTTATTTACAGACGTTGGCGCGGTGTGCGCAGACATTCATTGATTTTATCAATGCAGACTTTGAAGTCCTTCATCTCCATCCCAGGAAATGTTTGCTTTAGGGAGTCAAACACAAAGTCCTTAACGTTTTGCGGTAGTTGTTGCTTGCCCCTTGAACCATCCCAGTTTGTGGTTTTGCTCCAGGCTTGGTAGTTCTGCTCTGAGATGACCTTCCTGAAGAGCAGACATCCACAGTTGCAGCAGTGTTGTTTACATCATCCTATTGTCAGCTTGGCTTATTTTGACCCATCTATGGTTTTTAATTTTTCTCAAATGGTAGAAAACTCAGCTACAAGAGCGGCCTGGGGTTGATTTACACTTAATATTTAAAGTGATATAGTACTAAGTCTGATACTGAGTGTCATATACAGTGTAGGGCTACTAAAAGAAACAAAACAATCAAATAGATCATTTATAAAGCATTTACTGTAAACACGTTATCTACTTTATTTTTGGTTTTAAATAAACTGCAACAGCAATGTGCAACAACAATTTCAAGTGGAACAACAACAATTAAGTGCAACAACAAAGTACTACAAAAACTAGAACTGTAATTTAAATCACTCAACTTAGATAAACAGTACCTCGTCATTATATAAGAATACATTCAAATGTACAAAAACAGACATTATTATGGGTTTCAATTAGATTTGGTCTGAATTCCACTTAACCCAGAAAAATCAGTGTTAACTTAATACTAGAGAGTGTATATACAGTATGTGTCCATTATTAATTTACACTTTGAAAATAATTACTTATCTAACACTAAAATTACCCCAAACTTGCATGGTGTTTATGGTTAGTTTAGATTAATTTTGGTGAAAGTGGATAATTGTTGAATACATAACATTGAAATAGGGTGAGGTCAATTTGACACTGCAGGTGATGGAAAGCAAGTCACACTCAAAATATGCATTAGCCTTTGAGAAAAGATGCTCAGAAAGTTTTACTTTGACTCCAAACAATGTTAAAAATAACACTAAAAAGAGTGGACACATATAGACACTGTCTATTTAAACACGGCTGATTTTAAATCTGATGACTGAGATCATGTGAGCCTGCCCCATCTCTGTATGATTTTCTTTCTCAATGGAAATGTGTCTACAACCTTGAAATAATTTCCCCAAAAATTAATTTCAAGGTTTTGCAATTGTTTTTTTTTTAAATATAATGATACATTTTTTTATACATTGTTTTTTTATAGTAACATTCTTGACACATAGGCTATTTATTTAATCTTTTAGTATTTTTTTTAAAGATTTGGACCTCTCACATCATGTCTTGGCTACAGAGTCGGAATAGAGAATAAATGTGTAAGTATAAAAATATATACTTCATAGTTGTGTTTTTTCTGTTTTTGAGCTAATTTGTGGAATTTCACATCAGCACATGGGAAAATATATTAATCATGGTGAAATGTTAGACAGTAGTGACATATTAGAGGCATATCTAACTGTTAAAACATTTCAAGATGTTTTTAATTGCTGTAAAGGTGTATGGTTGAATAATGCTAATATTTGTATGGCTCTCATATCTAGATGTCATTAGTATCACTACTAGAACCATGAACCCTAGTAACATTCTCTCAGGCAGTTATGTTTATGACTCGATGTGCTCTTCACTTCATTAATGCTCAGGCTGTAGCAAGAGTGCCCTTATCAAAGGTCTCAGGTCTGTATAAAGTGTTACTGCTTCTGGAGAATTAATGACTCCACATTATTTTTCTCCATCACCAGAAAACACAGCTTATACAAGTCCACATGGCAGGGAATATCTGCGATCCAAAGACACACATCTTCTTGTAGAATGGTTTCAACTTTGACACAGTCTGCTGGATGCAAATAATTTCAGTCATTATATGCTATATCAGATACGGTTTTCCATAATAGAGATCGTATCCGTTTGCTCCTGGTCGAATCCACTGATTGTCCCAAATTCTCACAACAACGTCCAGCTCTGCAACACACACAACATAAAGGTTTGATTTCAATCCTCATCTCCTACTCATTACTGATTAAATATCCATGCAAATGAAGACCAATATTTAAGCAAAGGTTTTTTAGTCATTAATGTAAGTCAAAGTAGGAATGCGGTTCTATATAAATCATATATTTTACCAATAATTAATGTACAATTCTAATGACAAAAACCATGTTTAATGTCATCGGCATTAGTTGTGAGCTGCTATTAACATGGGAACCAGTGGTACCATCAAATACAATGCACTGCTGTGCATTGCAGTATGTAGCACTGCTTTCTACTATAAGTTTACTACTCTGTTCCACTCTAAACCCTACAATGTACTGCAATGAAGAGTTGCGGAGTACTGTGCGTTGCAGCAGTGTACTTAATCATTTTCTCAAACTGCCTTACACAACAGGTCAAGGTGTGCAGAATGTTTTCAGAAACAGAAACATTTGAGGTCTGAGGAAATGGACTGGCACTCATATGTTCATCACATGTGTTTGCCCTTGTTTGAACAGACCAAACAATTGCATTGATTGTTCCTGGACTCGAATAATCTTGTGATAACAGCGTTCACTAGACTTGTGATACATATTTGATATAAATAATATACAGTACAAATGTAAAAGCATCTTACCTCAGAAAAACAGGGAAGTTTTGTACTCCAAAATCAGACCTGACTCTCTTTGCATCCTTTGCACTGCTTAGTCCCTGCACTCATCAAGTATGATGTCATCACTTTCGTATCTAGAAGTCTTTGCTCACATCCAGATTATATGATGCACCCGTTTACTCCACCTTCAAAAGGGGTCAGCTTATCATAAGAGCCCATATGCTTTCTATAACTGAGCATAGAAACAGTGTAAATTGTTCTCTGAAGTCTTGTGTCTTACCATTGCTTTATGCCGTCTTCCTCAATATATGACTGAACCCTGTAAACTAGGTCTAGGGTGACATGCAGTCTTAATTGATTAAATGATATGGTAACCGTGTAGATGGCCTGGTCCCCTTATCTGGTTACTGATAAAGTTAACGATATCAGTGGGATCTGTGAAGTACAGTCACCTGTGAAGCTGCAGCCGGGCTAGTCTTCTCCTAAAATGGGGAGGACTGATCTGAATGTTATCTCTAACAGACAGACACTTGGCAGTTTCTGCATGTATTAGACCTTGACTGAAGTCAAATCTGCTGTGTTGATCAGAGTTGGAAGTTCCTTGAGCTTACTTTGTCAATATGATTCAGTTGCTGGCATTGCTGGTGTCATGATCTCTATAAAGAAGAAACCTTTTTTATTTTCATGTAGGTATTTTTGAACAAATTAATTAGTTATCACAAGAAAAAAGGACCTCAGGCAAACTAACAAAACTAATTCCACTCTTTTGTTGAGAAAAAAGTCTTGTCTCAAAAATAAATGACATAAATGAATTAGTTATCACAAGAAACAATCCTAGTTATCTCAAGATAACATAATTAACATATTTTTGCTACAAAACGATATAAAGAAATCATGAAATAATTAACTCATCATCTTGAGAAAACAACATAAAAAAATATGTTTAATGTTGTCTCTTAGCTTCTGTACAAATGTAAGCTTAGGGCCCATCTAATTGAAATAGTTTTTAATCTTTAATAATTATTGACTCTACTTTTTTGTTTTATTTCAATTCCTTTTGGTATATTTTTATAGTTCTTATTTTAAACACTATAAAGCATTTTTGAGTACTTTTAAAAGCACTATAAGGATTAAATGCATTATTATATGCAGATATGTACCTAAGATATGAGAGGCATTCGTGTCAAGTATTGGAAATATCAATGCAATGTGGGTGATTTGAAATGCAGGGGTAGTAACCATGGTAACTATCATCATGGTACTCATTTTCAACAACATCTGCAACCAAAAATGCAGTATTGTTTGTTAAAGAAAATGTTGACAGCATGTATTGTGGTAATGGCCTTGAACTTTTTTGAGATCTCGATAAAAAAAAAAAAAGGTTAATCTCTCTCATCTTTTTTCTAGAATTGCAAGGCTAAAGTGTGAATGTTTTCAAGAAGACAGAATTATAATTTCATTTTCAATGCTGTCATGGCTTTGGTTAGTGGTGAAAAATGCAGTCTTGCATGATGTAGATGCCAAACATTGATTAATCGTGGAGCTTGTGTTGCTGCATTCACCTCCTACAGAAGCAGATTTTATCCTCACGCAGGAAATGGGTCTGAGGCAACTACTGTATGTGGGAGTGAAGTCAACAACTGAGCGGGAGAAAATGAGACAGCAAGAGGCAATGTAAACGTACTGTATGTATAGGATAAAGTACGTTTCATTTGATATCAGCTTGCTCAGCAAATGAAAATTGGAAAAAGGAGAAAACAAAGATCACAGTCAATGCAATTTGAAGTTTTGAGTTTAGGTGTTGGTTTGGGTTTTCTCAAACAAAAGCTTTTCCAAAGCTTGTCTCCATGCCATGACAAGCATTTATTAACAACTATGGCCATAAATGTAATAACACATTGGGTCACTATTCATTTCTTTACTTAATATCCACTGAAAACCATCTTAATGGATCAAGGACAGCACCTTTGGCCTGCTAAAAAGTCATCTTTATTTGTTGAATTACCAATATATATGTGAGAAATCTCCTCAAGAACCGCTTTTAAAAAGTGTTTTTTTTTTAATTCTACTTATCCATCTTATACATCGTCCGCCACTTTAAGAAAATGTAGAACAAGCCTGACTTCCTAGGGTGTATCGTGACTGTTGCACTTGGACGAAAGTGTGTTTCTTTTACTGCAAAGGGCAGACATGAAATATGTTCTGTGATATAGCAGAACACACCTGCAAGGCAGCGCTAACAGCTATCTGCTCATTGCTGTTGATCCCCACCATTTCATTTGAGATAGCTGGTAAAGGTTATTGTGCATGCTACCTGACACATGGAAACTTCTATCAAGTTGAAGTAGTGCATCATAAAACCTGTAAAATACGTTGGGCCAGCCATGTGATGAATTGGTGACCTGTCTGTGACATCTTTCCATGTATATTTACCTACCAGATGCTGTTGTTGCAGTTCCATTACCACTGTGGCACCCTTGAAAAATAATGAGTGGCTTGCGTATAGTGCGTGAGCTCCTTATTATTTATTTAATGGGTTATGACAGACATTGCAACAAGCGGCGTTGCAGCTGAACCCCGTCCATTTGAGCATTGTCTGTCACGTTGTCATGTCTGTCAGTTAGTGATGACTTCTTTTTTTTTTTTTAACCTTGTCTGCACACATATTAATGATTGATACCATGCAGGTAAAAACCAGAGGCATAGGACTATATACTCAGGGCTGCACATAAGTGGGCCGCCAGAGCGCATGCGCCGTCAAAATCCACAGTGCGCTGTCAATCTTGTGCTGCGAAGCACTTTTGCGTACCAACAGCTGGGGCTCATATTATTGGTTGTGGCCAGACCGGAATACTAATATTAAAAAATCTATTGGGAGAGCTTTTCCCCAGAACTGCCACTCAAAGTTGGTACTGGCCAATCACAGCGCGTCCTTACTCCCCCTCCATGCTCGTGGCGGCGGTTGATGGGGAGGAAAAGAGGTAAGGATCAGCTTTACTGAACAAACCCCGACACGTCTCGTCAAAATGTCCAAGAAGCAAGCGCCATTAAGTAATTATTTTGGCGTTCCACCACCACCAACTACAAAGAGACGCCAAACTGAACCACTACCCGAATCGAACAGAAAACATGTGTTCGCCGAGAAGTGGCTGCATGATGTTACGCGGCGACGCGCACCGTACGTTCGCGGTCCCGCGTATCCTACCCCGTAAGCTCTGCGTTGGTGCAACGCGGAACCATAAATCAGCCAGTGTCCGTCACTGCATGCAGCAGGAGCGTGCCTGCACCAGCAAAACGCTGCTCTCTGATTATGGCTCACAGTTTATGAAAACCCCAAATAAAAAATAAATTAGAGAATATTTTATGAAATCAATAAACAATTCCATCATCAAAATTGTAACAAATAAAAGTTCAACATATCTTGCTTTGCATGTAATAAGACTAGGTAATATATTAGTTTCACCTTTTAAGTTATTATTATTGAAATAGATTAACTTTTACACCATATTCTAGTTGAATTATTGAAATAAATTAACTTTTACACCATAGTCTAGTTGAATTATTGAAATAAGTTAACTTTTACACCATATTCTAGTTGAATTATGGAAATAAGTTAACTTTTACACCATATTCTTCACCTGAAGCAATATTCTACACCTTGGCTGATGTGGACATACAGAGCATAGGCGGGTATTTCAGCTGCTATATGGTTGGCTGTCTGTACAGTCATGCAAGTTAGTTTAGAAGTTTTGGGGCTTTTTTTTGGCTCCTGCGCTGCTGAAATCCTTTATTTCTATTTCTGAAAGGTGGCAACCCTAGGTGCAAAATATGCCGTGAGCATCCCAATCTGGCCGATAAAAACTGTAACTTACTTATACTGACTCTACAGACTAACACGCACCATAATTTGTTAATTCATCTTAATAAGTGAATAAATATCGTTTTTGCCTATAACTTATTCCTGCATCCCTCTTTTATCGATCTGGCGACACGGGTCACCGCGTTTTTGGAGGCCCAAGTCACATATCCAGGGGCTCCTCTGAGCACCAGACCAAAATAATTATGTGCAGTCCTGTATATACTGTATGTGCATTATTGCTATATTTAATATATATACATATATACGCCTACATACGCATACACATACATACATAAATATATACATACAAACCCAGTGATTTTTATTATTTTATAAACCATTTTCATGGGGTAAAACCAGGAGCTGCAAAGCTGCAAAGTAAAAAAATATGATAAAATGTCATTGTTCTTGGCTTTTAACAGTTATCAAAGTGATTATCCTGAAGTGGCGGTGCTTTTAGGAGGTGTGCACGTTATTAACATTGTTCATTAAGTTCTACAGTGGGGAATGTTGCCCTGAAGTCCATGCAATCAGCATTTGTATTAACATGTAAATTATTTTTTTTCCTTAGAATGTGAACTAACACAGCTTCATTTAAATTTCCATTTAAATACCATTTTGAAAGCATTGAGTGTGATGGAGTGTTTTGCACAGAACGCTGAAGGCTGAAACAACGTTCAACGATATTAGATACCAACTGACTGTTAATGTATTAGATCCAGATTGATCTGACAGTCATAGGGGTGTAGTGGCACTGCTCGTGGAATAGTGAGAGCTCTGCATGATAGAAAAACAATATTGGTCTTTTGTGTGATAACACATTGATTAAACATTAAACATAGTAATGCATCATAGAAATGCATCAAACACTATTTACACAAGCTCCGTGTGTGTATGTATGCATGCATGTATGCATGCATGCATGTATGTATGCACGTATGCATGCATGTATGTATGTATGTATATATATATATATATATATATATATATATATATATATATATATATATATATATATATATATATATATATATATATATATATATATATATATACATAATATATATATATATAAAAATTGCTAAATTGCGATAAATTAATTAGAGGCATATTTAGCGCGATATGTTTTTGATTCCAAAAACATGCATGCTAGGTTAATTGATTATTCTAAGTTGCCCGTAGGTGTGAGTGTGTCTGGTTGTTTGTGTATATGTGGCCCTGTGATGGACTGGCGACGTGTCCAGGGTGTAGCCCCTGCCTCTCGCCTGAAAATAGCTGGGATAGGCTCGAGCAGACCCCCGTGACCCTGCAAAGGATAAAGCGGGTATATAGATAATGGATGTTTTTGAATCGCTTCATCTATTCTTTAATCTCTAACTTTACTTTTTCTGTTTGCGAGTTGCCTTTATTATGAAATCTGTATTTGTATGGTGGATTTCTTGTGGGGTGGAAAACAATGGTCAGTAACACCTTGAAGTGGACATTGTTTGGCTGTCCCTGTGTTTGGGCGTGTTTAACAAAGCTGGTATCCCATTGTAGCTGGACAGACATGGAGGGGGTTGTCAGTTGTCGGTCCAGTGAATGGGGAACTTAAATTTCTAAAACGCCCCGACGGCACCTTTGATAAAGGTAGAGTGATATGTGTTCTTGTGGAAAGTTAACGTTAGCAGAAACGATGTTGCCACAGCAACGCTCTTCACCAAACTATAGTCAAGGAGAGCAGCCCGCGCATGAGCACATCTACAACAGAGAGAATGGCAAATGTTGTTGCCAAGTGGATGTAAATGGCTAGAACTGCATCTGTCCAGGTCTGTGAAAAAAATTAATAAATTACTTTATAAAGCCACTTTTTTTGTTGTTATATATAAATCTTTGATCTCCCACAATAATGTGATGAATTTAAAGGAAAACACGCTGAGAAAACACAAGTTGAGGGCTTTTCTCTGCAATTTTTAGGTGAGATTAAAAAAGAGATTAATTAGATTAATTAAATACGGATCTTAATTATATATATATATATATATATATATATATATATATATATATATATATATATATATATATATATATATATATATATAATATACTTTCGCTGGTCTGCTTTCTTGCATTTGTTAAAGAAATGGGTGTTGCATTGCAGCAATCCCAGGTTTGACAGGGTGACCTATCTCCAAGCACTTCACTTCAAACATTCCGTCCTCTTTTTATCCTCACCAAATTTGAGTCATTGTATTCTTTCCTAATGCCATCTCACTTTGATAAGCTTTCAAAAGGTAACATCAGAATTTGTAATCATAGCACTGAAGAGTAAACACACTTTGGAGGAAACATTAATCTACGTCTTAAAAAGTTTTTGGAATGAAAAATATGTGATGAAGTTAAAAGCTTACGCCAAAAAATTGATCAGGTTTTCAAATACGTAAAATATTTGGAAATGCTTTTGGTCATTTATTGCAGCTTCAAAAGCCTAACTCTCGAAAGCTCACTGATCCAATCTCTAAAGGAGAGTCCAACAACTCTGCTGAGGCAACTCATTTCCCCTGATTGTATCTGTATATATATCGACCTGCTAACAGAGACCCTTGCCTTTTCAATGTTCTCTTAACCACAACAGACCAATACTGAGTCTGCATTAGTGAAGACCTTGCATCAACGCAATCTGAAAAATATAACAGTTGGTAAGAGCAATAATCACATGAATCGCTGCCATTCATGTCCAGATTGCGTTTTTTATTGTACTGTACACCAACAATATGAATACAGTGGACAGATTGAAGAGAGAGAGTGAATTTGTCCACAATATTAAAGGTTTTTATAAACCATTCCTTCTATAAACGACCAACAACTTCAGTACATCACTTGTTTCTTGGAGTTCACTAAGTTATAGTGCAATAACAGGATTACTCAACTTTTCTTGAACTTTACTCTCTGCAGCTGCTTAATACAAGGACGGAACACTCAAATGTAGACTTCTTAGGAGGTTATACTTTGTCGAGGTACATCTACATTACTTATAAAGTTATAAAACTCAGTTACAACATATTATTGTCCCAAACAGTCTTTAGGGATAAATAAGTGGGTATCTCTCTCTTAGACTTGAACTAATTTACCATAAGCAATTGTAGATATGAAGAAACATACTTCTCGATGTCAAATTAAATATTTTTAATGATGACGATGAAGAGGCCCTACAACAAAAGGAGCATGATAACTATACTTGTATAGTTATAATTCTTATAAAAACACACATAATAGGCTGTCATAGATCACAAAGATATATGGCGGACTTACAGGTAACAAGTAGAACAGCTACATCAACTGCCTTTCAAGACATCAGACCAAATGGTATGACAGCATCTTCCCTGTCCTATTTAACAATCTCCTTTTCCCCTTAATGCCACCTCGCGACTGCGTGGCGGTGAGTAGATCCAGTAAGGTCCGGGGGCGACATTAGGATTCGCTTTCAACAGACTATCCCCAAGCTCAGGCCCAGCACACTAAAACAGCTGAAATGGGGCCTGGAAGACGTCCCAGCGGCGGTTAACTACTGTCAAAATAAACCTTGACCTCTTCAACTTACAAATATTAGCAGACAAGTACAAGTAAACATTGTAACAGTACAATATACTGATAGAAGCAATAAGTAATGGCCTTATAATGTTATTTATGGGCTGGTTTACCGTGTACTGACCTGAAAAATATAATAACAAAGGTTCCACTTTACCATTTTTCAGCTCTTCGCCCTCAATAGATTCAGGAAAGCACTGTTTATTGATATGTTAGTATGTCTTAAAGCAGGTTTAATCTTGCTTAACCCAAAATAAAACATGTTTATTACCAACAACAAAATAATAAAATAACTGAGACATTGTGGTGACATATTTTTAGTTGCACCACACTAACAAAACGCGATAAAGCTCTGCTGGATGACTTTCCTTTTTCGCCAGAGATTTCCTCCATGGCAGACGCAGCCAGTTTTGTGGTCTCAACAATGGAATTATTGAATGTGCCGCCTCCCCTAAGATACAGTTGGTCTTCTGTTGAACGTGGAAGTTGAAGATCTTTCTGACAGGTTCCAGACATTCCCTACACAATCACTACACATTTGGGGCTACCAGGTTTGTTCAGCATCTTCTCTTGGCATCTGGTCTACCTTGCCATCAGATGGTGATCAGTTGACAGTTGATTAGTCCTTCCTCTCAAAACACAAAGTCACAAGTCTGATGATACCATTGTAAAGGTGCTTATCGAACTATGGCCAAAATCAATGGTTCCCAACCTTTTTTCCTTGGACCCCCCCTAGTTGTGTCTAAGACCAGCCGGGCCCCCCGACCCGTACGTACTAGCACCAAAAGAGTCTTTAATTGAAAAAATTAATATTAATTATGTTTTTTTGATACATTTCTTTTTGGTTTACCCTGTATACATATGACTTTGTTTTTATCACCTTCATTTTGTGTCACCAATGTATAAAATACGCACAAAAGGACATAAAAGGACATAAAAATATGTCTGAAGAGTCTCTTTTAATATGAGAGCAACATTTTTTAACATTTTTCCTTTAACAACCTGTCGGAGTAGATTAAATGTTGAGTAATGCTATAATAATAAGTAATGAAATAATTTCCTGTGTTTGTCACCAGTGTATAAAAAACACAAAAAATATTCAAAGACATTCATAAATTATTCCCAACAATGTCTTATGAATGACTCATTTGCAAATATAATTTTCACAACTGCATCATTTCAAAGCAGACAGTTTTGCGCCCCCCCAGAGATCTCTGGCGCCCCCCCAGGGGGGGCGCCCGGACACTGGTCTAAATGGTATGTTCTGGTGTTTGTTATGGACAAACTGAGACTTACTCAATATAAATTCAAAAATATTTTATTAATCCCTGAAGGAAATTAATTATAATACTAATGCAGACACCACCAACAAAACACCACTTGGGTTCAGATTAGAGAGCCTGTTTTGACCAATCAGATCACTCCAGGTATATCCGGTACAATTCAAATGAGTGCTGAAGTCTCAAAAGAGAAGAGTGGAGTCCCATTCAGGTGTACGTTTTTAGACCAACGCTACTATGGTACACTGTAAAGAGAAACCCTACCATGCAGGCCCTGAGCCCTTTGGCTCAGTCCTACAAGATCATGCTGACACCCCTCACCACAGGCAACTCCAGAGTTGAATAAAGTCCAAATGCTCAAGGAGACTGGTTCAGGAACACAGGAGGTGCATTGAGGTGAGCCACAGTATATCTAATCAGTACCTTTCTAAATCACACATAAGCTTAGCCTCATTTTCAACCACAGAAGTGACTTTCCATGTCCTGAGAACCAGTCTTGGCATCCAAGGGTCAGAACATCAAAGCTGCCACCATTACACTATGGAGCTGATGCTTATGGCCTCTCCTATGAGTGGTGAGCTCACAGCAAGTGTTTCCTGAGTTTTGTTTTAGCTGCAAGTCAAATTCATGCTTTTTTTTTGTCTGTCTTTTCTCTTAACTCCACTTGGACTTTGCCTCTCAGCTGCTCCTTCCTGTATTTCTTTTTCACTTCTGATTAGCCACCCATGTATGACCTCAAGCCTGTTATTAAAGTTTTGGACTTTCAGTTGCCTCTGGCTGTCTCTTCCTCTTCCTGACATCAGGCTTCTGCAACCTATACTATAAACAGCAAGCTGCCTCAGGAATGCACATATTTATTGTGTTTTTCCTGAAGAGTGTAAGACTACACACATGAGCTCAGCTCAGTGACACTGGGCAACCTGTCGGCAAGCCTGCTGAAGCATAAGTTGATTAAAATGAGTCGGGGCAGAGCTTATTTAAATTTCTGCTTCTGCATAATGTCAGATAGTTAATTTGCATTTTATAAGGAAAACTACTAATAACACAGGGATTATTTTAAATGTAAACATCCTTAAACCTTGCTTTGTTTCTTGTTGTGTATTCAGTCCAAATTCAGAAGATAAAACCTCCACACACATTCATGAGTAAAAACCACGAGGACCCTGTTTAACACAGCTGCAGTCCTTTATTATACATAAAGTATACAGACGGCAAAACACAGCCAAAAGAGATCTCAAGCCTCGACATGCTTATTCATAGAAAACCGTCTTTTCTCACAAATGGAACTGGCATGCCACGGACAAAGATTAATTACACTCGTTTTTTCTTCAGACATCTAGTCTTAACAACTGATTATTTCATTATCATTTGCAAATTTTTTTTGTTTCTTTTATCCCTTCATAGACATTACTGAAAAAAAAAGAAATGGCACAAAAATAAGCAGTGGTTGCATTTGATTGGAGATAGAGAATGTGCATTACTAAGAATGTTTTTTTTTCTTTCTTTTTCAGAACATGATCAATCTTTTATTTCAAAATGGTACATCCACAAAAACTGCACGTACTGCTGCAAATATATCTAGAGCACCAACATAAAGCTGTCATGGAATGATTTCAAGGGTAGAAATCGCGTGCTTAAAGTGAAAACACTAACAGATACAACTTCTGGAAAATAGCTCCCTCAACATACACTGTACTGTTTAATCACGAGAACTAAATGACAAAGTACAGACATCAGACTCCCATCTCCGGCAAGAGCAGGTGCGGAGAATGCACCAGTCTTGCAATCGCTTCATCAATATGCCAGCATCCCACATTCACAGATCTGCAGGTCTGTGTTGAAAGACGGCGTAGAATCAGAAAGTAGTCTCCAGTGTCAGAGTCAAACCTCCTCAAGAGTCTCATCAAGTCCCTTCTCAGAGTCTGATGTGCGGAGTCAAGCACCTTTTACCCTCTGCTAAAGAGTTCAGAAGTGTTATTTTGTATTGCATCAGTGTGGAATGGGCCCTGTCAAACCTTTTACACACACACACTCACACATGTACACACATTCTCTCTTTCTCTCACACACACATACACACACACACACACACACACGCACACACATACAACAGGCAGAAAGAAAGTTACAGAAATAAGTTACCCGAGGGATTTGACAGAGGCTTAATTGTTGCAGATTTTAACACAGTCAACGGTATATAAAAGAATTTGAACAGAGAGAAGCTGTCCGTCTCAGATGAAGCCAAGAGCCAGATTGTGCCAGGATGCCGTAAACAACAGCTGAAAATGCAGCTGTCGTCACTGGTGCTTTTCACGAAAACATGCATGATCTTTTTTTTTTCTTATTAAAAAAAAAAAAAAAAAAAAATGGAATCGGGTAAATGTAACATTTCATATGTGTTGCTGTGCTCTCCCCCAAGTCCCTCTCGTAGGGATAGAGATAAACTGAGATTGCCTTTTCCCATTAATGTCACAGCAACGACGAAAAAGTCACAGTAACCAAGGCAACAAAGTGATCCATCATTTCCAACAAAACTTTTAAAAAGGCTACAATTTGGTATGCGGGTGATCGGATGCCAGTTATCTGCAAATGTGTCGTCTTTGTTAATAAACCCTACAACCCAGGCTGAAAGAAAAGCTTCAAATCTTTGGTTCCTGCTTCAATTCAAAGTGCTGTGCTTATATTAAATAAATAATGTTACTGTAATGGATGAGTATTACATCGAAACCACAGTCCTGGATTGGAATTTGTCTTCTGCCTAATGCTGGATTGTCTATTTGTGGGGCATCAGTGGGCTAAAAGCTATTTGCAATGCTTGGGAGGTTCACGGGGCACCTCATAGAGCCCTAATGTCCTCATAAGCAGTGGTGGCTGACCTCACTTAATGAGGATTTATGCAGAATTAAATTGGAGCCTGTGCCTGTCAAGACTCACTTCTGCCAGCACACTCCCCCTCACCAATAATTGATTGCACTCATCGGGGGTCCATGTCCCAGTGCACCCTTCTGGGAAAACGTGTTAAATGCATTGCTTGTGAAAAATAAAGTTTGATTCTGACAAGAAGAGAAACTGGAATGAGGGAGCGCAGAAGGATTGCGGGCCAAAGAGAGTGTGGAGAAATGGAATTTTGAATATTGTTTTTGACAAGGACCACTACTCCCAAGATTGTTTTGGTTCTTTGTTTATCATTCAATTTCTACGAACAACCAAAACTAATTTAAAGCAGATGAGGTAATCAAGAGTAGTGCTGCAAGTCCTTGAATTTTAAACAACACACTGGCTCCCTGTGGAAGAAAAAAAAGCCGTACAGACTGTTTATTTAATTTGTAGCATTAGTTGCAATTCAGACCTGTCCAGGGTGTAGACCTGGCTTTCACCTGAAGAGAGAGGGGATGGGCTTCAGGTGATCCATATGACCCTAAATATAAATAAAGGGGTATTTGTGGGTTTCATGTGACATCACACAGAGGTCGAAGCCACATCATTAGGACCAACTTCCAATATGCCGTCTACCTTCTGCGCCATAAGAACTCAAAGTAATGGATAACCCTTTTACAATATCCCCAAAAACTCTGAACGTCAACAGAAATGGATTGCTGCTATGATGAGGGATCACTGGACGCCAACGGAATAGTGTGAAGGGAGCAGTTTATTTCAAGTCAAAATCTAGTTTCCAGCTGTTTTTGGCCTCATTAATATCATGTAGTTGTGCCATAACACCACCGTAATTATGCATTACATAAGGGCTTTGCCTCTGAATTTGAATGATCATCCACTGCCTTCATCATCCGACTATTTTTTTTAAGCGGTAGCTGGACGAGATACGTAGAGTTACAACAATTATGCTTATTTGATTAACCTTTCTGTGATCAAGAACATCTTCTTTGCCTGAAAATGATACATCTTGGGATCATTAACCCATCCTGAAGTAAAATGGTGGTAGGCTGCGTTCCTTTTGCATGCTTGAGGGCTTCCCTGGTGTATGTGTTTTCCTAGACATTTGGGGAGTCAGCAGTTTGCTTGACAGCAAATCTGGATCAAATCCTAATGTATCCATTTTCTTGGAATACCGATGGTTTTCGTCAGCGGTAAGGTGTGCTATTTTAGGGTGTAATATCATGCACTCCGACTGAGAACAGGCTACGCAACGGTCCTCGAGATGGCGCCCACAACAGCAGCACCCATGAAATATGTAAAAAAAAACATGTATAATGGATGGATGAAAATTGCAACAATCCCACGTTCTATTTTTCATTGTGTAATAAATGGATCATCTCACTTATCTTAACTTATATGTGGATCCGGTGTGGGTGCTCAATGGGCTAGGGGTTTTACCCCTGTGGGATTGCCCATTATTTCCACATTGCTCCTTTCCTTTCAAGTTCATGTAAGTTGATGCCCTAGTTAGTCTCCATATAAGATCCCAGTTTTTTTTAGAAAGAACCCATAACCAAGGAACAATATGGAACTTATGGTCATCCCACATGGGGGGCGTTGATTTTCCATTTAAAACCCACATGGGATCCCGAAACTACGACGGAGTATTAGGGCCAAACTAAGACAAAAAAAAAATTGGAAATTACGAGAATAAAGTCATAATATAATGAGAATAAAGTCGTAATAGAATAAAGTTGTAATATTATGAGAATAAAGTCGTAATATTACGAGAATATAGTCGTAACATTACGAGAATAAAGTCGTAACATTACGAGAATAAAGTCGTAATTTATGAGAATAAAGTCGTAATATTATGAGAATAAAATCGTAATATTATGAGAATATTGTAATTTATGAGAACTCTAACAGGAAGAGCAGTCTTCTCCCTGTGTTAAAATGAGGAATATTGAGCATCTTGTGAAGTTATATTTATATATTCATAATATATTTAATATTACGACTTTATTCTCGTAATATTATGACTTTGTTCTCAAAATATTACGACTTTATTCTCAAAATATTACGACTTTATTCTCGTAATATTATGACTTTATTCTCGTAATTTTACGACTTTATTTTCATATTATTATGACTTCATTCTCGTAATTTCCATTTTTTCTTTTGTCTTAGTTTGGCCCTAATACTCCGTCGTACAAAACAAATATTGGTTGTTTTGAAAATTTTGATTTGTGATTTCATTGCTGTGACATTCAACGGGATTTATTTTCTCTTCTCAACAGTTTTTTCCCCCCACACTTTAGGTACCAAAAAATGTAATATACTCCAGTATAGAACAACATGAACACCACCCCTCTCATTATTCAAAAAAGTTTCGGCAAAAACATTGTCATCCTGCCTCACAGCTGTTAGTATGATATTTCCGGAGGTTTCCAACGTATTTTTCTCTCTTCTCTCTCAGAGGTGATGTCCTATTTTTATAGGTTCATCTCCAACACCACATCTAAATATAAACTTGAACAGCTGCTGAGTTCAGATTTATGAAAAAAAAACAAAAAAAAAACAGAAATAAAACAGTGACTGTGGGTATGACCGAGACAAAGAGCTTGAAAATGGGAATGGGTGAAGTATTTTACGGTCCACTGGAATGTATATAGGAGCCAGTCAGTTACAAGGAATGGGTAAGCGGGCTTGGCGGCTTGTTGAAAGTGTCAGTGGTTGTCTCGGTGGTGGCTACTAGTCATACTGGCCCTTCGGTCAAGCCCTCCAGTGGGAGGCTGGTGGCGTTGCTGGTGGGCTGCGGGTCGTCCTGAGGCTGCAAGGGCACGTTGGTGGCAGCAGCCAGACTGGCATAAGGCAGGTGGCAGTCCATGTGCAGAAAGGGCGGGTAGTGTTGGCGGTAGCAGATGTATGCGAACAGCAACCCGATCACTCCTCCAACAAAGGCGTCTGCGAAGTCACAAAACACATATTTTAAGGAATGCATGGACGGCTAATTTTAGCCCAAATGGGGAGGAAGATAAATAACACCTGCTCTTTTAAAATGTGTTTGGTTAATTAGGCTTAGCTGTAGGTGCAATAGTGTTTGAGTGAACATTCATCACGCCTGGCTAGTTTAGAGGTTGATGAAAGAAACATGAAAGGCAAAGCAATGAATCTGTTCATCTCAGTGCTAGGCTTGCGTGCCTCCAGACAGGCTGCATTTATTGCTTTCACGTACGCTGAATAGTTCTGTATCACACCTGGTTTTCTTTATGCTATAATGCATCTTATCACATTACACTAAATTCACACTGTAACATGATTTTATATCAAAGCTACACCTCCCTTTTATTCATTTCTTCTGAGTGAAATGAAAAACAGCACAGCAATGCATAACATTCAAAAACCACACAGCACATGAGCTTGTGATCTGAATATTCCACTGAGGTCTGTCAACTAAATTTAACAGAGCACAACTTGATTTAATACATTAGTTTAGTGGCCTTTTCGACACCTCCAGAGTGCAAAAGAAATGGTGAGAGTATTAATATCCATCAAGCGTAGTGCAGCAGCTGGGCTAATGGGAGCTCCCAGCTTGTGTTTACACTGGAAGCAAATTGAGACCGCTCAAGTTCAATGAACTGCACTATTGCTGCTTACTTATATCTCTGCAGAAGCAATATATATATATATATATATATATATATATATATATATATATATATATATATATATATATATATATATATATATATATATATATATATATATATATATATATATATATAGGCATATTTAGCGCGTTATGCTTTTTAATCGCTGAATCTATTTTTTAATCTCTAACTTTACTTTTTCTGTTTGCGAATTGACTTTATTTTGAAATCTGTGTTTGTGAGGTGGGCTTCTTGCGTGGGTGGAAAACAATGGTCAGTCACACCTTGAAGTGGACATTAATTGGCTGTCACTGTGTTTGGGCGTGTTTAGCAGACGCTCGTACCCTACGGCGTAGGCTGAGGTGATTTAACGCAAAACCATAATTCAACCTTGCTGCAGAGAAGCAGAAACTGCTGGTCGTGGTGCTTGTGCACGTGTGGTGGTGTTGTGTGTGCAATAAAAGGGTTCTGCACAAAACTCCGTGTCCTCCTCTATCCTGTCGGTCGGGCCCTGTAGCACTCGCACTGCTACACTGGCGCCCAACGTGGGGCCCGACGGGATGGAGAAGGGAGGCACGGAGCGGGCCCTGGAGGCGCTCGCCCATTCCATGGCGGACCTGGCCGACCTGCTCCGTGACCAGGGCGAGCAGCAACTGGTGAGGCTGGAAGCGCTCGTGGCCGCGGAGCGACCCACCCTTGCGCCACGGCGGAGGGTCGCCGCAGCAGCGCGGGAGGGGCTGGCGGCGCCGCAGCTGAGAGGCCGGGAGGCAGAAGCTGCGGGCCGCCAAGCGACGGCTCCCTATTTTATGATCCCTATTGTGATCATAAAAGAATATCGAGCAATATTTGATAAAATACATGCTGTCACAAGCAGATTTTGCAATGATGAAAAAAACAAAGTTTAACGCAGTAAAGTTATGTGCATGCGTCTGAGATGTTGGGCAGACCTTGCCAGTGGTGTTTGTAGTCGCAGGTCCGGGACAATGCAATCATCATGGCGCTGTAAAGAGGGAGTATCATGGCACAGAGACGCCAGCTGCGGCCTCGACCCTGATCTGTGAAGCACTGCAGCTTTCCCGCCAGGTAGAAAGAGGTGAAACCAAGACCGGAGAACGCAACTATCAGACAGAGAAGTGGAGAGAAGAGAAGAGAAGAGGATCAAGATTAAGCAGCATGAGTAAAAACTGTCTTCCTACCTGTAGTCTAGATGTTAATCAAAAAAGACAGACATAGAGAAAGACAAAAACACTAGGAAAACTGGGCTTCCTAAAAAAGCAATGCGGGATGTCAAGCCAAAAATGTTACTCGTACTCCAACCTCCAGTCAAAATGGGGGTAGTATAGCTTATCAAAGTGAGGTTGCCTACCCTCACGTAAGAAACAAAAAAACACACAGTCCCTTTGTGTCAATTGTACAGCACCAATTCAACCTCAAATGCATTGCGAATAAAAACCCAAAGTCAAAGGCCGGATGTCCATTTTAACCAAGCGAATTTGGATGCAGTCGTATTGCTCCAACTATTTGGCCGTTTAGAGGTACGTACATTAATATTTAACTTTACTATTTTTATGTGATGAATCAATACAAAAAAAAAATTCAACTGGATGGCCAGAGAAAAAATGATAAACTTTTAATTTAATTGAAATATGTGACCCGCGAATAATCAAACAAACACTTAATGGATAAAATGTTTGCGATTTATTACGTGCACCACTCTGTAACCAGTCACGAATATTCCCGCTTGTATTTCGAGGGACAACTCGAGTATAAAATGCAGTTGCCTGGTTCCATTTTCAAAGATGTTGAGTAAACAGAGGAGGGTCATTGCTGTTGCACCTACAGTGAAAACCCGTGGCCAAAGTGGCCGAAGCTACCGGGTGAAGCCGGTGTTCCGGCACCAGTATGGTGATTCCAAGAACTCCATCTGAATGAAACGTTTTTTTTTAATCAGTACTTCAGGATGTCACCGTTACCCCTTTTTTGTTACGTGCAGCGGACCTGGAGCATCTCAACTTTGACTAGATAACTACTATGTGTCAGGGTTTGACACTTCCCCCCCAGTCTTTGAGTTTCTGTTTTGCCCCGCCTGTGTCTCATCTGCCATGATTGTCCTTGTGTCGCGTTATCCCCTGAGTATATCTGGTCTTGTCATTCCCTTGTTCCCTGTCGGTCCGTACTGTTTTGTCCTCCATGTTCCCTGCCACGTGTTTCCTCCTCAAGTTTTTGGATCCCTGTTTAGTTTTTGGATCCTGCCAAGCAGCGTTTTGTTTTTGGTCCTTGCCTTTTTGGAATAAACTCTTTTTGTTGGAAACTCCTGCCTCACTCTCCTGCATCTGGGTCCTCACCTCACCTGCCTGACACTATGTTCTTACCTTTGTTTTTATTTTCTCTATTTTCACTTCTGAACTTGGCTTTTTCCCTGCACAGGGAGGTTGTGGTGCTGAGAATATTCTCTTCCAGGGGGCATCAGTTATCCTTGCAGTTTCTGTTTACCTATCCTAAAATGTTAACTTCGGTGCAGTACCAACATGACTGGAAACAAGTTCCAGTACGGCTACAAACCGAGAAACTTTTTGGTGTCATCGTGTTGTACTGAGGCTGCTATGTTACTCGCTATCACCAAACATGGCAGAAACTGGTATTACAAGACTGGATGGCCGAAAGCTAGTTATTTGGCACTCTGACTTGGTAGATATGTAATATACATAATCATGTTTTTTGTGATGTGACTGCACTTATTTCTTCTCTCTTCACTCTCTTGCTGTTTCTAGGTTGTTGGAGGTTTCTTTTTTTTTTTTTTTGGGGTGCGGGGGTATTTTAACCTACACACCGACCTACACTACCTACCCTACATGACTGAAAAATTGGTCCTTTAGCAAAAAAATGCACACTGGCTTGACCGACAGTTTACAAAATTGAGTGTATAAGAGAACATGCATGTCTATACTCACTTGTACAAATTTCAGGACATCCTTGGATAGACAACCAGTCAGAAAGAAACAAAAGTAAGCATTGGCAGCCGTGTTGGCTGATTTGAATAGTGACTACTGGACAACCTTTCAGGAGTGATCGCATAGAGCTCGCCCTCGCCTTCGCCTGCGATTGTGATTCATTCAGAACCTTTTGTGTCAGTGGAAATGGTTGTAAATCAAGTTCCAAACCCATTTTAAGAGAAAAAAATGTGAATAAGCATGGTTGGCACGGCTAGCTCTGTGATGGACTGGTAACCTGTCCTGGTTACACTCCACTTCTCCTCCAATGACAGCTTGGAAAAACTCCATCATTGTCTGGTGTGTTCTGCCAAGCCAGCTCCCCTTTGCACATAGAGCTAGTGCCCTATTTGCTCCCCTGCTGTTAACTCATCCCATAGCGCAACAGTGATGCAAGAAGAAAATTCCCCACAATTCTTTCTCAGGGTCATTTACATTCAAAATAAAGTTGAATATCATTCCAACAGTCTCAGCTTGAAAGTTCTGTCCGTAAGGGACTACAGAAAAAAACATACTGTATCTAGGTCTTATTATAATACTTCGCAGCTGCATTTTTCGCACATATCCAGTTATTACATCCTTATGTTTGGCTTAATAAAGAAAATTATAGTGACAAGATAAGAGAATGAAGACCATTAAGTAATATCTGCAGTATCAACAAAAAACTAATTAATGACAACCATCAAGTTGAAATGAATTTTGCCAACTTGCTGCAGATATTGTTCCTCTGTGCAAACTCATTCAATAGTCTTTCAGTTAAGCATATTAACATCAATATGAAATGAGATCCTACTGATTTTCACGCTTGCCCTATTATTTATTTATTCACTCATAGTCTTTTGTTGTATGTTTGATGTCCTGTTATTTTAAGTCTTCACTGGATTCAGTTGATTTTATGCGTCCACTTGTTTGTGCAGCAGCTTCCTTTTATTTAAGACAAATCTACAAATAAAAGTATTCTTGATCTTAATTATTTCACCAAGTCCAAAGACAAAAAAACTGCAAGTAATAAATAGATGTTTGCTGCAGCCTGAGGCAACCAAACAACTAGATTTGCTAAACTAAGCAAAGCTTGCTTAATAAAGAAAACATATTCAACAACGTTGAGTGTGCATGTATCACTGTGTATGCTGCATCGGAAAATGTAAGTTGTTGTTGTACCACATAAAGAATTGATTATTAATAGTGTTCAGTGTTAAAACTGTGCATGGGTATACTACTACTAATTATGTAATTATGTATGTACTAGTAGGACTTACACATAGCAACATCTGCTGGCAAATGTGAAAGAAATGGAGGTGTTCTAATTGCATGTATAAAGGATGGTGTGATAGTTGTTGAGATTGTGCAGAGGTACGGACATTAGTTTTCTGCTGCAGCAAATCAAATACCACCTACCAACTGCTCATTTCTCACTTAAGCCAAAAGCTGGCACAAACATAAAGGATGACAACAGCCTGAAAGTGAGAGGAAGAATGGTTGAAGGAGAGAGCAGAGACTTGAAGTCTAACTGTCTCTGGGACATTACACATTTTATACATTTTAGACTGGTATTGGGTTTTAATCCATCCATCCATCCATCCATCCATCCATCCATCCATCCATCCATCCATCCATCCATCCATCCATCCATCCATCCATCCATCCATCCATCCATATCATTTAAAGTCATGGGGACAAGCTTGAGCCTAATTTACTTCATTGCATTTATATTGTACACTCCTACATTTAAATTTCTGGCAGAACAGACTCTCTAGTGGGCTTCTTGGTTCGGTGCCACTATTGTTCGCTGCATTTTCCTGTTTTGCAGCCAGTCAGCATTTCAGGTCAGTGTGAGTTAAATGAGGTCATGAGGCTGCCATAGACTTACCTGCAAAACAAGTGGTGACAACTATTGGGAGCAACAGGGATGCAAAAATGATGCTTCTTGGAAGAAATACGATGTTTATCTACACCAAGCATGGTGTTTTTGTGAGCTCAAAATCAAACAGACACAGCCAGGGATCCAAGAGAAACTGCACACCTGCACAAAACCACTGGAACTTGTTTTATAGCTCTGCACCTCACATACGCTTATATGTGACTCAAATATGAAAATTGGATAGATGCACTGAAGCAGCAGCATAACAAACTTGTAAACTTGCCACAACATTTGGCCTTTGGAATACAGTCCAGGGGAGTTAAAATCCCCTCAGTTTGGATGTAAACGTGTGGCACCTATGATTCAGGCTCAAAATCACCTCTGTCCATGTTTCATAGTCACAATCGAGTTGCCCTCAGTCCAACACAGTCCATTTATCTTTTCACTTGTCATCTATAACTAGTTGGGGTGTAATAATAAATAATAATAGATTTTAATTATAGAGCACTTTTCATTCAAAGAATTTCAGAGTGCTTCGCATAGAAACAAATTATAAGCAAGTATTTGATTTTAATAATTATAATGCAACATTTGTATTCGTCAGTGCGTGTCGAGTGGCTGAACTTCCTTTCTTTCCACCTTCACTGTTGACTGCACCCTGCCCCCCCCTCCTCTGTGAGTGCCGTCATCCAACAGGCAGCCATAAAAACCACTGATCCATGTTTATTTCACTATTACTCTAACAGACAGCAGCATGTTGAAGGAAATAAAGTCAGGAAATGCACCTCATATGCACATATACTGAAAACAAACATCTCTAAAAGTCTATAATTCTCTATAATATACCTCATTACATTATTATGCTGAATATTTATATTTAGTTAAGTTGTATAATCAGAACAAGAGAAGCTGTGACAGTTATTAGAATATGAATGTTAGTAGGGCAAATGTGCAAACAGCTCAGACAACACCAGAGTCAGCTTTACGATTTATCACCAACATCTCTGAGTTTAGCATCTTTGCTGTTTACTTTTGTCATCTAAGCTCGTCACCATGTTGCAGTCAATGACACTCCATCACAAACTGCCTGTGAACTGTCTCTACTGTGAACTATAATAGCAGATCAAGCTAAGCTGATTTTCATACAAATGGTGCAGGGTGGTATTCCCGCTGGCTTGAGATTTTGCATACAATGGAATAAAAAGCTTTTTCCAGGTTACTTTGATTCATGCACATTTATAAACATCTTATTTTCATTTTTGCAACCATGACTCATAACCACCTGCTGATGGGCCTCCCATTACATTTTCCATTATACATGCAGAAGATTCTTAACACATTGACTTTGGATGTTAGAATCTATTTACTACAAGTAATCTGTACACTTTTAAAACTCCAGATGAGCGAGCTACATACTGCAACAAGCTCCTGACCATCCTGTTAAGCAACTCAACAAAATAATTTTGGATGAAAGTATAGAACAAATAATTCAATTCCAAAAACTGAACCCTTTCAGACATGTTTACCCAGCTCCAGACTCATCTTCTTCTCTGTTGTTTCCTTTAGGAGGGCCTCCATTGTGGATCACCTCTCACCATTTCCACTGTCTCTCCATCTTTCTCCGTCACACCAACCAAGTGCATAATATCCTCTTTCACTAAGAACTCCATATGGCAAACAAGAGAGATATGAATCATGCTATGTAAATGTTTGTTGGCAACATGTGATACAGAAAACTGCACAGAGTCATCATCACCACCCACAAAGGGCACCTTATGGGTTTGACAGAAGATACATTACTTTCACGTTCTGTTCCCTACCGAAGTCCAAGTCCTTCAGACTAAGCATCACTTCTTGGTGACTGCTCCACATCTCAAACTACACGGCAGCTTACACTCTTCATTTTAATTGCTCAAACCATATTCTCACATCATAGTTGAGGATGCCCATTAATTAGTTAGAAAGATTGAAGTAAATTATCCATGAACCTCTGAGTTGGTCTGCTGACTTTACTAAACAGTTTATCTTTCAACTTGTAGCGGTTTTGTGCAACAAAAATCAAGCATGAATTAATCACAATTTCATCTACAGGTACTTTGTTTCATACTAGAAGGCCTGCAAATTCTTGTTCTGGTTCAAAAGCATCATCAGCTACATTTTCTCTCTCTGTTTAAAGGAAACAGGATTCGTCCAGTTAAATACTAATCCAGTAACGTGATATTTCAAAGTGGCAGTAGATACAGACCAATCAACCAGGGAAATAACCTGGATAGGAAACTAAAACCTTATAGTATTTACTCACAGTTAGCTTTAATGCAGACGAGTGAATATGTGGAGTATAGTACCCTGTAGGCGCTGTACGTGCAATGAGGTGTGTCTAATAAAACCGCTGACGGATGCACCTCAAGAAGGAGCAGCAGTCCCCAAAGGCCAGAGGACTTTGAAAGGGGAAAAACATTTTGGTAATGAATCCACTTCATTCATCTGAAAAGCTTGTAAAACGTATTCTCCTGAGACAAAACAAAGATGCCCAATGAAAGTGATGTGTGAGGTGCAATAGCGTTTGAGCCTTCTAACGAAAGCAGAAAAAGAGACACATTATCCCCTTTTTATATACTATATAGATATACAGTAAATATAATATCCTGAGCTCACACTTGTCACAATTTTGTCAAAATACCAGAGATGCGGTACAAAAGCCTCTTTTTGGCAAAGCTTTTCCAACTCTCCAAAACCTGCTGGGAAATTGTGTAAAATGTAAATAAACACAGAATGCAATGCAAATTTAGAATTATTTCAGAAAAAAGTTTCCCTGCATAGAACTATAAACAAAAAACAACTTTGACTAGCTCACGTCTCATTATTTACACACACAAAAGCTTAAGAGAGTCAAGAGAAACAGATGGGACCAGACTGAAAATCATGTAGGATGCCTGTCATATTCTGAATCAGGAGGAATTGCAATAAAAACAGGCAGGATTCTGTAAAAGAAATGATATGCATATGCTCAGGAACACTTGTGGAGAACATCTCTGAATCACACTGTCCTCAAACACACGCTACTGCCAACCACAAATGCAGGTTCAAGCTCTATCGTGCTAAGAAGAAGCCATGTGTAAACATCATTCTGCAGTCAAATCCAAAATCCAATTCAAGAATTTTTTTTTGCCATTTCAAATGGATGCCAAATCTTCCTGTCCAAAGAGGAAAGGGATTATCTGATGTATTATCAGGTCTCTGTTTAAAAGTCTGCGCTTGTGGGATGCATTAAGGCCAATGCCATGGGCAGCTCACACATAGAGAAAGGAGACATCAGTGCTGAAATATATATAAAGATCAATCTTTTTCAGGGAAGGTCTTGCATCTTTCAGGGTAAGATTATAGGCGCATTTCCACTAGCTAGAGTTCCGGGTAGACCTGCCAGACAGGAACCCTAACTCTTCGGACCCAATTTCCAATACTCTAGTCTAGCACCCAAGAACCTTTGACTGAAAAAATAGCTCCGCCGACCACCAGGTGGCACTGGCAGTAAAGCTCATTTTTTGCAGTTCACAAACAGCCACCGGAAAATTAAAAGATGAAAAAACATGTAAACAACGGATGGTACTTGCTTTTCTTTTTTAAAACATACACCACAGTCGTAGGGATTGAGATTAAAAGAACCCCCCGGACCTCTATTGTTGCAATATGACCGCAAGACCTGAACCGACTCATTGGTCCATCCATCGTTTTTTTTTCATGTAAATCTCAAACTTCATCAAATGCACTCATAGCAAAACGTTTCTAGTCAAAATGCCTAAATGTTTTAAGTTCACGTGAGAGGGTTGAATGTCATTTCGTGCTTTTAGAATACCCAATCAGCAAAGACTACCCTCCAGGTAGCCCGTTTCGTCGAAAAAAAAAAAAGTCCTATCCTACTCCAGGGCTGTTTTTTGGCCCCGTAAAGGTTCCTGAACGCCACGTTACCTGGTAATGGAAACGCACGCACACGGCCCGGCCCCGTAAAATCTACCCGGAACTCCCGCTAGTGGAAACATGCCTTATAACAGTGGTTCTCAAATGGGGGTACGCGTACCCCTGGGGGTACTTTGAAAGAAGGCACTACAAGGGGTACGTGAGATTTTAAAATATACATATATTTAAAACGTAGCATCCATGCAAAAATCCTTTAAAAATAAATTTTTCATAAATAATTGAGGAAAATATAAGTCTAAATTCAAAAAATTAATTTTATCTTCAGGAGTAGGCTATTCAACTTATTATCCTAAAACCACAGAGTATCCCCCACACCAGGATGGTTCCACCTAACCTGTCAATCACCTGGCTTCACCTGTCAATCACTTGGAACAACGATGGAGTCGTGGTTGAAGCGTAGCAGCAATATTTTTATGTTTAATAAATTAGGCACTGATGGCACAGTGCTCTGTTTTAGGTTTTTTTTTTTTTACAACCAAAAGTGCTTTGCGCTGGTTAGGGGGTACTTAGCTGAAAAAATATTTCACAGGGGGTACATCACTGAAAAAAGGTTGAGGACCACTGCCTTATAAGACCTCATTCTGCATCTATTTTGTAGTATAAGAGTTTGTGTGCTTAATTGACCTTCCTGCTGAACTGATCTGCCTTTTTTGGCACTTCAAAACATTTGCTGCATCATTAATGAAAAATGCTTCGAGGAAAACCCAGAACTGCGAAGCAGCTGGAATCCGATATCAAACAGTAATGGGACAACATTCTTCATGTAAAACTCTGATAACTGGTCTGCTGGTGTCTCTTGTTCCCGGAGACTCCAGCCATGAACACTGCTCTGTGCTAAGTTTTTGGAGATGTATTTTCGCTTCAAAATCCAAAGTCTTTTTGAAAAGGGATTTGCCCCTGATTTGGATGTGAGGTCACTGTACCATACAAGGGTTCAATAATAGATGTAATTTTACAGCAAAGTGTGTCAAAGGGTTGTGTTATGGTGGCATTTTTGAGTCCGTTCAGAAATTCAAGCACGTACACCCCAAAGAAAAAAGGGCCCTATATCCAAAGAATAATAAAAAGGCAGCCCAGATAAGCAGACTTTTGTTTTCTCTCACATGCATTTGCTACAAAGTAGCATGATTAGACTGACAATACAACTGCTAATAAATGGATATGAAAGTCTGTGTTCCTCATGATGGAGTAATTAAAACAGCTTCGAGAAAATTAAATTAATTAGTACGTTTTTAAAAGTCAGGTCATTAAAATCCACCATCTCACTCGTTCAATAAACAAGCTTCCTATAACAAATGTGTTTGGATTTCTGATGTCAACATTGGACATGTTTGTGATACTAGGAGTGAATGACTGCTCTCCTGTTACCCACATCAGCACCGTTATAGAATTTGGTTTATTTTGGCTAAAAAGGAGAGGGAAGATGGGCCTCATGGGAGAACATGAATTGTGCCGCTGAAAACAATCTGCTGATCGAGTCAGCTAATTAACAAGCGAGTGTTATAACGAAATCTTATCCTCCACAAACATATTATGATGTGTCCAAATGTTCAGTGGATTTTTATGTATTCGTATGGATGGGGTTTGTTATCATCTTAACTCATTCAAAACTCATTTTTAATGAGTTGTCATTTTAACTAGTGGAGAGACATCATGGCATTTGGTCAAGAATGAGTGGAAACTTTAGAACATATTCAGAAGCGGATCCTAAAGTTTGGGAATAAAAATCACAATTATTGCAGCTGAGCAGGTCTGCAAATGTACCTTCACAGCTCTACGAGTTGCAGTGATAATGCGTACAAAAAAAAAAAAAAAAAAAAACTCACTGGGTTTGTATGTGGATATATATGTATTAAATATAGTAATAATGCACATATATATGCCTTCGGTTTTTACCGGCATGGTATCAATCATTAATATGTGTGCAGACAAGGTATAAAAAAAAAAAAAAAAAAAAGAAAGATAATGCGTACAAACATAACATCAACTTTGGTTCAACATCGATGTTCATCGATAGGTGAAATTTAAACCATGTTGTATATATTCAGACATGATGAATGTATGTCACTGAATATGTTATATAAAACAGAAAAGGAGGTTTTGCTCCACTTACTAAGATAACAGCCCCAGTGTACTGTTTCTGCTGTACGCCTATTTTTATGGATTGTGTGTAAAACTAAGATACTGTGGTCCTTTTTTCTATTTTCTTTAATCTGTTCCAATGACGTGACTCATCTTTGTACACAGCAAATAGCTAAAAATGGTTTGTGTGCCAGAAGTTTTAGATGTGTTTCCCTTTGTGATACAAAAGGGTATGTGAAATTCATCCTCAAGAACGAAAAAGCTGTAGAGCAGACTTCACCGTGTTTTTCATCAGTCAGTCTCTCCCTCCGGGTCTGACCTTTGCCTCCTGCCGGGACCAGCAGGACAAAGCTCTCATACTAACAAGAACAAATACATATTAGCCTTCCACTTGGACCCTTGGGTGGTCTCATTCATTAACACACAAAAGCTCAACGGAAACTTCTTATTAGAGCTGCGTAATTGTTCCATTGGTCACTGAAGTGTAGCTTGCAGCAGAAATATGTGAGTAGAAGTGCTATTCTCTCTGGAAACGCAGCTACTATGGAGGACTTTGTATGCTACGGTTATTTAACTTGTAAGAAAGTGCATTGACAAAGTAAAGTGGGGATTTAAAAATGTAATTACATTTATTTACGGGAATCACTTAAACATTAAGGAGAATGCAAATAGTAAAGATGGGAAGTGGTTTTAAACAGTGTGTATTTATGGATGGTTGCTATTAGACTAATATGTAAGAAGGGAAATGGTGAGATAGCCATAAATAAGATGTGGACAATAACAGTTAATGCTCCTGGAAGTGCTTTCTTCACTGCTGTATTGGTGCAGTGGGTTCAGGGTAGTTGGTAATTATCTGTTTGTTTTTCCCTCTCAGAGGCTTGTCTCCTCCAATTCCCGTTACTTTATAACTTTACTACGAGGTGAACAAAAGGCTTCTAATCATGTCAAACAGGAGCTGCCTCACAAACTCTGCAGGGCAACGAAATTAGTTTGTGTGCTTTGAAAAATCGCTCTCATCAAAGAAGTGTTGTGGATATACTTCTCCTGGCCGATCCAGTTGGATCCTTTTGCATTAAAGCTCGCCATGCAGATTAAACTGAAATCTTCATGTCTGAGTCTGGGGATGTGAAACTGTTTCCCTCACTCACTCATCAAAGGCTTGATATCATCCACATGGGATGTTGTGTTATGCACAGATGCCCCTTAACATAAGGTTACACTCACATTTGTAATCTATCCGGCCCTGTTCCCATGTCCCTCGTCACGATAAAAGCTGTAACGTATAAGCTTGGTTCAGCAAGTGTTGCCTGGGAAAAAGGAATACAGACAGGAAATTGGATTTCCTCTTCTGTCTAGATGAGCTGCTATATGGGTGCTCCTCTCTCCCCACTGCACTGCTCCCTCAATCTCTTTCACACAGTGCAACGACACGAGGCTATTAGAGCTGTCGCATAGATGAATTCAATCCAGACCCGGCGCTGCAGCGGATTACACAGCATCGTCCCTCTTTGCCATCCCTAATGGGACGCTGTTAGAACTTCAAAGCATATTATTCTCAAAGCAGGTGTGTTGGAGAGCTGCATGCATTTGAAACCTGAATGGATCATGAAATATCCGGGGGGGGTTAATGATTATAGTACTTTGTCAAACAGTTTGACCTTGGATAATTAAACTTCAGTAGTATGCAATCATTTGCTTATTTACGCTTTCCAGCAGAACATACTGTGCACAGGGGTTGTGTTTGATTACTTTGTTAACTCTGGATATGAATCTAGTGGAACAAATATGAACAAAAGCGAACAATATTCTATAAATATCACAGTCTGGCCCCGGTACACTAGAGGATAAAAAAATGTCTCATTTTGCATGAATTATCAGAGGACGTTCTGAGTAATTTTTAGCGTTTTACTGTTATAAACGTGTGAGACACAACTGATGTAACATAGCAGGAGAGAGGGAAAGAAAACTTCAAAGCAATCACGTTTTACGTTTAACTTATTTAGTATGTGTATGTGTGAGTGTTTTTTCCCTTTTAACTTCTGCATTGGTATGCCTGAACCATCAGATAATATGTAGGGTTCGTACAAACGCGGCAACCCCCCCCAGCAAACGCACGATGTGCACCATCTTCCAGCCTCCTACGCTGGTCTGAGTACGGCAGGAAGTCAGATGAAGCTGAAGCAGGGGGTATGTTTTTGAATAAACTTGACTCAGCCCGACAAGCTGCCTGAGGATGTGTGAATTAGACCCTATAATTACCTTTGAAAGACCAAAAAACACCTTGAACACAGCCAGACGGCAGACACACAAATTTCCGCCTTACGAAATATAGCTCAGAGCATGGGGATCAAACTGTGTAAGTATCTACTGTAAGCCTTTTAATGAGTTGGAGTTCTGAATGGCGAATGAATCACGTGCATCTCTTCCACTGAGATACTCACAGGAGGAATGACTGCTGGGGAAGCTCTTACGTCCCTCAGAGACTAACTCTGGCTTCCCGGTGCACATCATCTTCGCATCCACCTGCCCATCTGGAAAGCAGCGCTGGAAGTAATCTGGCCTGGGCCTGGAAATGAAGGAAAGTCCTTTATTTTATCTGTAAAACAAGTCCATGGTGACAAAACAGGTAATTCATGCCTAAAATATGTGCTCTTAAGTGATAAGAACTTAAAACTTAAACTTTGAAAAAAAAAAGACAGAGCCAGTATTTTGGTACAGGTATGTTTTGCATACCTGCCAACAATCAGCTTGATGGTGTTTGTGAAGACTCCGTTTAAGGCGAGAGCCAAGGACACAGCTGGGGAAGTACAGACAGACAAAAAGACACCTTATTGGGACTTCTTGTTTACATGGTTCAAACAGATGAAGTCCGCTTTTTTGGCAAAAGAAATAATGATGCTCTGGTCAATCGGTTTTGTCCATTCAGCCAGTTAAATTTGCAAGACTTTCCGTCAGAACTGAGTAGATGGCTGTAAGGATTTACGGTACGTGTAAAGCAGCCTCTCCTCTTTTCTGGGCAACAGCAAGGCAAGTAGGTTCAGCATAGTGTAAGCTTTAATATCACCCCTGGCAGGTTGGTCTTATAAGCAGAGAGAGTTGTTTTTATCTGAACGCAAACGTGAACTGGTATATAGCCTTGCACAATGCAAATATCTGCAAATAAATGTTTAAAGTCCATCATTGCGTGGTTTTTCCCTGACATTAATGCATCAAATAAACCACAGTAACGGACAAACTGACACTTTTAGCTGCAGAATCCAGGATATCAAAATTATTTAATCTGTTTGTGACATCCTGGAAGCCCAAGACTGGCTGTGTTTGAATTTCTATCTTTATCGCTGTTATCTTGCAATCACAAGTTAATTACGGCATAATCTCTCTGTAACAATCCTCGTTTCATTATAGTAATGAGTTAATTCACGCATTTATTTTGATATCAAAAAGGCCTATTTTCTAGTCAAGATGATTTTATTTGTATGGAATCACAAAACCAAACTGAGGAGCTGTTTTGTGCTATGGCACATGATCTGCTCAAACAAGATGACACATTTAAGCCTTGACACCATGTTTTGGTTTCTCCAACAGTCATGAGAATCTTGAAAGCTCCACAGATGTCCAGTAATCTTAAGAAAACATTTGTTTCATGAGATAAGAACTGATTTAGCTGTTTTTTTTCACAGCTCTGTACTGTTGTATTCTCACTTGTTTCAACACTGCAGAGTTCTTCCCCAGATCATTAAGTCTACACTGGTATACACACTTTGGCTGTTTGGTAGTCTAGTTTATCTCCACGTTACTTTGACATTTATCACAACTAATTATTTCCTTCTGTGCTGAATATTTTCACTGAAAACAACCTCTGATCCACCTTAAATCCAGCAACATCTCTGGCAGCCATCATTACTTCTGGCCAACAAACTCACCACCATGTGAGAACCTGTCGCCTCTGCTGGAGCTCCACCAACAAAAATCTCTACTTTCAGACCTCGTTATCATTCAAATACATCCCTCAAATCATGACTCAGTAATTGTGTCTTTCATTTTTGCTTTTGGCCCAGTTGTCATCAAAACTGCTCCCACACCTCTTACAAACACGTGGAACAGGCAGCGTGGTGATGTTGCATTTATATCATTTTACCAATTCATGACATCCTCCCCGATGCCAGTGAATCACTGGCATGACATTGTTAAATAATTCTGAGCATGGATCCAATGCTGGATGATATCTCTTACATGTGTATGAGGGGAAAAGTGCAAAGCATGTCTCTGATAGTTGTGACAAAGGAAGTGCATGAGGTCAAATCTGACTGTGAAGTGTCATGACTCAACGTCATCTGTAATGAGAAATATTAGGAATACCGATGGTGGACAAGTCCACTTTGCTCCATAAATTAATTTTCATTTCATTAGCTATAAAAGACTGTCCGTCCGACTCCTGACAGATCAATTCGTGTTGTCTGAGTTCACTCCACATCCTCAACACTCCAACTGATTTTCTCCCTGAGCTGCTAATAGGTGCTAAACAACAAAGTTACTCATGTAACAATCTGATAAAAGCCCTAAACATGACATGTTCTGTTTGGCATGGGATATTTCATTGTTCCATTAATCTTTGTAACAGCTCTCTCATGAAACTATTGCTCCACCAGCATATTGCATAGGGTCAAGCTGCTGGTTATTTGCTGATAGTAAGTATGGTTTGCAAAACAGTGGTCCCGACCAACTTGACATGGCAGATGCTTTGTATTATTGTGGCAATTTTCAGAGGAACCAGCTGTAATTCATCCTGATAGTTACGGAGACAATGGCTATCGGAAATCACCACCTACTCAGCAGTGCACTACTAGATACTATATAAATTCATTCTGTGTGTGAGCTCCCTCTTGAGCTACAATCTGTGTAAAAGGGTGAATATTAAACACACATCTTTCAATTTTTCTTGATTAAAATTAAACAGAAATTTCATTCAGACAGACTTGGTAAATTGATTTCTAGAGGCTGTATTGTGCTTCACTGAAAAAAAAAACAACTGTTTGTTGCATGTTGAACTAATGTAATCCTATGAAGTGAAACGTGAAGTGGAGATCATGTTTGGCAGCAGTTTATAGAGGTAGCACCTCGAATGGTGCTCTTTTATTGGGTATGAGTAGATGGGTTCTCACATGTGGTTGGGTAATAGTGGGGTAAATCTTCTTTGCAAATCTTTGCAACTCAAAAATATAGTCAGTATCGTTAACACATAATCTGGCCCAAACAGTGAATCTTTCATTGGGTATCCATAAAGATAAAATTGTTTAAGAAACAAAGCTGTTTAGTTTTTTTGTTTTGTTCTCCCTGCTCACTAAGCTGTTATTGGTTTCTTTCCTAAACCAATCAGACACATTGGTGCTAGTCATGTGCAACAGTGACACATTTGGAAAATGTTTCCAAATGTTTAATTTAATTTAATGTCAATTAAATTTCAATTAAATTTTATTTATATAGCGTCAAGTTGTCTCTAGGCGCTTTACAATAGGATATGTCATTTAACATGTTGACTCAACAGCGAAATCAAAAATTAGATTAGATTCAACTTTATTGTCATTGTGCAGATTTCGAGTACAGAGACAATGAAATGCAGTTTGTGTCTAACCAGAAGTGCAAAAAGCAGAAAAGGGCAATGTGATATATAAAGTATAGACAGGTGGTGCATAGACAGGACAGGAATAGTGCAGTGTAGGCAGTAGTGTATACAGTAGTTGTTTTGTAGGAGGTAAATTAAATATAAATATAAACATGTACAGTGAGTTAGCAGTGACCTTCTGAGGGTGAAATAAATATTGTTAAGAACAATATAGGAACAACATGTACAGATATGGCAATGTAATGGCAGTGCCATTAAAGTAGTGGTAAGAACAATGTGTTCAGTGTATTAACAGGATGCAGTATATTACAGAAAAACTGAATAAATAGGCCTATAAATATTTGGTATGAGCCATATATACCGATATGTATAGTATTTAGAGCTATGGATGTCACCGGGATGCAGAGCTAGAGTTCAGTAGAGTGACAGGCGCAGGAAAGAAACTTCCTCTGAACCTGCTGGTTCGGGTGCGGCGAGACCTGTAACGCCCCCCGGAGGGGAGTGGGGTGAAAAATGACAGCTGCGTTTAGCTGACGCTGGGTAAATACAAATGCTTCGCTAAGCGTAGTAGCATAATGATTACAGATGAGGAAGTGATAGCGGCTAGCTATTGTCAATGCAGAAGTAAGAAGGTTGGTGCTTGGTTGCACATGTACTTTTCATCATGCATTGTGGGATACACTGAATGCACTCTGTAGCCTAAAATAATCCTCACTATATATTTGGACAGCACCACAAAATCACAAACACACTATCTATTGACAATTATAGCGAATAGGTGGTGATTTTGAACACAGCCTTTGTTTGCTCTTTACTTGCTGACTGGTGCTTACTGTGCCATCTAACAACTTTGGAAACTGAATAAATTGGCGGATTTGCTTATTTAAAGAAAAGATGCAAAACAGATAAGTGATGTCGGGGGAAATGTAGTATACAACTTTCACAACTTGGGAGTTAAAGCTTTGAAGGGCTTAGAGCTTTTCAGAGTCATGCCATATTTCTGAACTGAACTGAAAATTATCACTGTAGCTCACTGGAAGATAACTCTGTGTATGCATGCCAAACAATAATGCCTCTGCATGAGATGTGATCATATTCAAGCGATGAATAATAGCATTTATGGCTTGTAAATTAAATTAAAAATAAACACGTCAGCTCATGTCTGTGCCATTTTCAAAGTGTAGCCTTGTGGAAAATACAGTCCTCCAATGGCTTTATATCATCCTAATGGATAACAATCTAATTAACCAGCAGAACTCTGAGAATGATAAAGATGATTAAATTAATATTAAAAAATGAACACTAAGCTTTTCTGAATCCCATAGAAACAAAATACGGAGGCATTTTAACGCGCTGTGTCAAATAAAGAAATATACTATAATAGCAACACAAATTCCCAATGGTATTCGAAAGGACGAAATTCAGACTCCAAAGCTTCAATTTATGCAAACTTCATTATTTTTGTTTAATAATTTGAATCATGAACTTTCAATGTGAGGTTGTCAGTGCCTGTCATGGTGGGAAACCTTGAACCTGGTGGTGGACACTGTGGGTGAGACAGGCTGTCAGACTGAAGAAGGAGTCCTATCAAACGTGGTTAGTTTGTGGGACTCCAAAAGTCTGAACTGAGAGTTACAGGAAAAACAAGCAGGCTGCTGCCTTGATGGCTACTAAGGGAAACGCTTAGGGCCCGATTTACTAAGATCCTAAATAAAGAGTACTAAATTGCGTGTGCACTGAAAAAGTTTGCGCGTGCTGTTGTTGTGTGTTTTGCGGGTGATCAACTAAGATTGCGTGCGCAAATGATAACAGGTGCAAACCTCAGTATTTAAATGAGGTGTTGCGCGTCTTACGGTTTGCGGGGCAAACTTTGCGCCATGGTCTGGATGGAAAGCAGGATATAGTCGCGAGCGCAAAATGAAATTTGACGAGTTGGAGTTAGAGATATTAGTGGAAGAGGCAAATTGTTGTGCCGTATTCAGCACCCCTGCCGTGAAAAGCACCCCCTCGTATATTCAATGATAAGTAGACCAAGAAAAAAAACAACAACACACTGACACTTCAATATATTTATATATACACACTCACATAAACACATACTTAGGAGTTTATATTATATATATTTACAAATATTATGGAAGACAACACAGTAAGCAGGCTATTAATTAATGACATCAATAACCATTTACCCGATTTTTTTTTTTTTTACCCGAATCCATGAGCGCATTTAAACATGAATCATTAACACAAAACTGGACGCTAAACAGAACATGGACAACGGAACATGAACAGAACACGGAATGAGAATATCATTTTTGTCAGACGAGGGGGTGCTTTTCACGGCAGGGGTGCTGAATACTGCACAACACCGGGGTATGACAACTGCAGAACAGGCGCACAATGAGAAACACTTTTTTCTCCATGAAAACACGTGATTTATTTATTATCACAAATAAAAAAATGAATGTGCCTCCTGTGGCAACCTTTTGCTGAATAATACTCGATTTAACATTCAAATAAAATATTTCTCCTTTTGCATGTGGAGATTAGCACCTTCCTTTCGAACGTATTAAATACAGACGCAATCACAATCCACGCAAAAACTTTCAGGCTTGGTAAATCTCATTGCGCGTGGTAAATGGACCAATTTGCATCTTCCCCTCCCAGTATTTAGCGATTTCTGGCAGGTACGCCCCATATTGATTATTCATCAGGGCAAAAGTACTAAATGGATTGCGTGTGCTATTTTGCGCATTTGAGAGACGCAGTCGTCTTTGCACGCTGTTAGTAGATCAGCTGGCACTTTGGTTTGCGGGTGCTGTCAAGTTTGCACACATTTTTACACACGCAAACCTTTAGTAAATCAGGCCCTTAGTGTTTCCCTTAGTAGCCATTAGGGTCCATTAGGGTCGCGCTACTGTTGACCTCGACTGTTTCACACTCTGCCCTGTTGGCTCATGCTGTGGTGCGTGAGTTCACTAACCTCTCTGACACACCTCCTCATCAGCTCCACTATTCCACACCTGCTTAGCCTCAGCTGCAGCTCATCACTTCTCGTCAGCCAGCAAGCATTAAAGCTGCACTGTTTCCCTCACCCTGTGCCAGATTGTCATTGCAGCGTGCACTACGCTCCAGCATTTATTCTCAGATTGACATCTTGGTTTTGACGCCGGCTTGCCTCTGGCCACGTCTTCTGGTCCTTGCCTCGACCTTCTGCCCATCCACCAAGAGTCTTTAATCTGCTCTCTCTGGATGTAGTTTGCCCTGCAGATCAACTCTCTGCCGATCTATGACAATCCTTCCGTCTGCTCCATGTGGATTTTGTTTGCCCTGCTGATAGGCTGCCCCATTCTGGTACTGTTTCTGCCTAAATCAGTAGTCCAGCAAACCCCTCCATGGTGTTGCCGCCTTTATCGAACACCCACAGGAATAGTGTGCCTGTTCCAGAGCACTCCCTAGCCTTAGTACTAGTGAGTACTGTCTTCTGTTGGTTCCTGTAGTCTTCCAAAGACGGGTACTTGTTGCCTATTGGAATATCTGCCTCTTTAGAACACAGTAAAAGTACTTTCGAATTAACACCTGATGTTATGTTGCACTTGGGTCCTAACATCTGCTCCTGATAGACTGGGGATGTTGTTGGACAGTGGAATGAATACTTTGAAGGTATTCTCAATCCAACCAATATGTCATCCAAATAGTAAGCAAACAATCAGGGGTGATTGGAACAAGGTGAGCGAGCAAAACACACTGAGGAACATGCTTTCCAAACAAAGGAGGAATTACTTACTAAAAGGCCAAACCTAAAGAACCAAGTGAAACTCAAGAAAAACTAAAAGAAAACTAAAACCCAACAGAAAAGCCATTGGATTGGCATGTTTTTGGAGGAAAGAACCTCATCAAACCTCAGATTTGGGATGATCCAAGCTGGCTGTGGACCACTGGACCAGCTCTATGCTCTTGCTAGGGTCCTGGCAGAAGCATGGGAATTCGCTCAACCGGTCCACATATGTTTTGTGGACTTGGAGAAGTTATTGACTTTCGGCCTGAGGGTAACATGTGAGGCTTGCTCCAGGAATATGAGGTACTAGGCTTATTGTTTAGGGAAATTCAGTCTCTGTACTAACAGAGCAAGAGTTTGGTTCTGCATTGCTGGATTCGTTCTGCCCTTTGTCACCGATTCTATTTACAACTTCTTTGGCCTGAAATCCTGTGATTTGGGAAGGGGCCTGAATGGATGTCCTCAGGATTGTGTTTCTGCTTTTTGCAGATGATGTGGATATTGTCTTCATCACGTTGTGGTCTTCAGCTTTCGCTGGAGCACTTCTCAACTGAATATGAAGCAGCAGGGATGAGACTTACTGCTTTGGAATCTGAGACCATGGTTACCAGTAAGAAGAGAATGGGATACCCTCTCCAGGTTTGGAATGCAAACATCAGCAGTTTTGTCATCCATTACCACTGAGAAAAATGACCAGACTGATGTGTTAGGTCTGGAATTGTGCTGTTCATCCTAATGTTCAGATAGACACAGATGCACTGTGATGGGCTCCTGCCAGCAGGGAGCAGCAGATGACGTGATGAGTGTGACACGCTCCATTTTATATAGAACTATCCAGAAATTAGTGATTTTATTAATTTTCATTTATTCATTTGATCTATTTATAAGTTTTTATTTATTTATCTGACTGAAAAAAAACATAATTTTCATCCTATATCGATAGATAATTGATCTTTCTTATAGATATTGTCCATCCCCTGTCTGCAGTAATGCAAGCTCTTTAGCGTTCTGTCTTGGTGAGAGAGCAGGGGCCAAAAGCTAATGGTCTCTGTTTACAGGTCGATTTACTTCCCAACCCTCAGCTAATGGTCATGAACTGTGGGTGGTGACTGGAATGAGTGAGTTTCCTCTTTAGGGTTGCTGAACTCTCCCTTAGAGATCAGGCGAGAAATTCCACCCTGTGGGAGGGACTCGGAGTAGTGTCCCTGCTCCCCCACATTGAGAGGAGCAAACTGAGGTGGTTTGGGCGTCTGGTTGGGATGCCACCTGGACGCCTTCCTTGGGAGAACACCTCCAACCGGGAGAAGGCTGCGTGGCCGACCCAGGATATCCTGAGGGATCATTCCTCTCCGCTGACTTGGGAAGACCTCAGTATTCTTCCTGTAGGAGTTAGAGGAGGTGACCACAGAGAGGGAGGTCTGCGCCTCATCTTAAGTTGCTGTCCCCGCTACCAGAACTTAGATAAGTGGAGGTAAATGGACGGATGAAGGAACGGATGATTTAGGATTATAAGGCAGGACGTATACATCTTTGAACTAAATGACAAGATAAAGGACATACTCATTGGCTTTGTTGGAAAAAAATAAATAATTCTGTTATTCAAGAATAACAATAAATCCATTTGAACAAGGAGTTTGTGATATTTCTGTTTTTATGGGTTATGGTAGTTATGGTTCAAAGCCATCATCAAAACTATGATCATGTTGACACTTGTCAGAATAATAGGCTTCATTTTGTCCATTGTTCTCCTGAGTTATGCTGTTTTCCAGTAGTAGGAGTCCTCTGCAAGCAGCAATGGGCTTGTTAAATTGTACACAGAAGTGTAAACTCTGCACTGCTGCTCTGAGCCACCCTACCCCCACCTGATTCATCTCTGCGTGTCTCATTAATTAGATTTATGTTCAGCCTTTTTTTATTATTTTTTAATGTTTCCTGATATGCCAAAGCCTCTGCAGGTTTACTGACCTAGGGGGAAATGGTAAACAGGAAGAAATCTGTGTTAGAAAAATCCCAAGACTGTGTCTGACAAAATAACAAATGGCATTAAACTTTAAATCCATGCCTGGTGTGATTAATAGCTTTGTTACCAAGATGAGTGAAAGACAAAATAACAGTTGAGTGATCTTCATCATTTAGCACATCAAAGTACTCATATGTGATCACTTTGATTCCAAACTGAACTAGGGGAAAATATTGAACTGCAACAAAGTGTTTTTGATCATTACAAAATAAAAAAAAATAATTAAGCAAAAACTTGTAACTTATCCTATCATTTTAAGACTCGTAGGTCACCCATTGTATTGTCTTTGACAGTTGCGTCTCTGATATACACACAAGGTATTCTTTGATATTGATGTAGTTGCACAATAATAAGGATTGAGTTTGACTCTCCTTTGAGTCCAACGGCTGGATTTTTCTAGCTGGATTCTGGCACCAAAGCTGTTGGTCACAAATGGCAAAGATTCATGTTTAGCTTAAAACACACCTCCTCACAGTATCAACACTGTCCAGTAATAAATAACACTAAATGTGTGTCACAATGACACACAGAAGAGTGACGTCCAGGCATCTGTGAAGAGATGAGGGTGGGATCTTGCCCCATAGATTGAATATGAGCAACACATTGGTCACATTAATAGAAGAGGCGCCACACACCTAAACATGCCTCTTTGATTTCTGTCTTGTCCGTCCTCTGAATTATCTTCACCACAAATATCACTGCCAGTGGGGTAAGGAATGAAATTGCCTGTGAGAAAATAAACACAATGAGAAATGTATAGTTATTACTGTGACGTTAGAGATGAACTGCAGCAATCCAGCGGGTCTGCTTAGCAGGTTACTCATAAAATTACTGCTGACACAGTAATGTTCTGAGTCTATCTATTATTCAGAGCTTGTTTTTCTCCTTTTTTCTAAATAAGGCAACCTCAGAGGCTAAACGAGCCCCTTTATTGTTCAGTGGATCTTCCTGCATCTACCGGGAGAATTTTCCACAAACTTGATGAGACTTGAGCCCTCTCAGCACAGAGGTAATTAATTGCACCACAACAACCTATTAATTACTTTTTCTGGATATATTTGGTAGATCTTTCAGCTTTAATCAGACAAAAATGGGAAAAAACTTAACATTAGATTCAACATGGTTAATTGTAATAATTTATCACGAATACCGACATTGATGCAGTAGCATGATCCCTCTTTTGGTTAAGATTTTTAAGACACCCTCAGAATTTACTGTTTTCATCACGAATCCACATCAGAGGAGTCAGTCATGGCTGTATTTTTTATTGAAAATAACAACTGCAGAGTATATTACTGCCATCAAGGTCAACAAGAAGTGTAATTGTGTTACTATGGAAACACAAAGTATCCAAGCAAGCACATCTCAAATACTTGACAGTAGACAAACGCTGCAATAGTTTAAGACAAATAAGAATAACACAACCTCAAAAGAGAAATTATATCTTACAGCAGAAAAAGCCAAATGATATTAACTTGTGTATGACTTATTAAATGAGGTATCTGTTCCTCTGTATCTACAGCATCTCTAATGAACCACATTCACATTATAGTTGTAAAAGAGGCTGACAACAGTGATTATGTGCAGTTAAATTAAACTTCTCTGCAAATACAACTTTATTAATTCTAGTTTAGGGTGAGGGGAACTTTAAAGGCATGTCATCAGCAAAGAGCTAGGCACATTGATGATGATGATGATGATGATGATATAACTATTTTATAAAGCATAGTGGTGAAGGGACAGCGCGCAGCTAAAAAGGAACAGAGCAGATGTTAACAACTTGCTCTTGGCAGGACAATGAGCTCTACAGATGAAGACCAGATTGCATACAGTATGTGTGCTTTTTCACTGGTAATGTTTTCTACGACTAATGCATTTTTTTTCTATGATTACAGCAATTTTTTTCATCAACAAATACCCAGCAAATGTTTTGCTGATAAGAAATTGTAGCCTGTTTATTTTTATTTTATGCACAAAGCAGTTTTTATTGATGTTTGATCATTTTATGTTAATGGCTCATCGTTCTGACATAAAAGCTTGCAAAGCTAATTCCTATCATTTAGTATCAGCTTTTAGTTTATTTATTCAGACACTTTCACAATAAAACATTTGCAAAACTGTCATTATTTCTGGTTCGTAATGATTTCCAGCTCGAGCTCACAAACTACTCCATTTTTTCTCTACATATGAGATGACGGATGTCTGTGAAGATGGAATGGAGAGCAAATTACTACTAGCTGGGTTTGCAAAAAGGTCAATAACCAAGGGGAAGGTGAGTCTACGGCTGCTACAGTGCACCAATGGTTTGATTAAAAAGTCAGTACCGGTATATTCTGGACTGGCCTCTACTAACGAGACAAAAATGTCCACAGTAAACGGTAACATACTGTGTTTCTGCACTGGGGATAAGTCATTTACGACAAAAATATATTTAGTCACTTTTTGATGGTAAATGAGTGGTACAGTTGTTTTTCATTAATTTCACAGTCAGAAAAAAATAGTCTCTTTACACAAAAGTGCTTACAAATTATTTGAAATCCATAAGAAACTATAGTACAAACTATTCTAAAACTTTTGATTAGAACTTTAAGCAGATACAGTCATATACAAAAGTAAGCACCTCCTCTTTAATCCTCTTTTAAAACTGCACTTGTTGAATTTTTTATTATTATCATCTTCATTATTTGGTTACAGATAAGATGAGGTACCACAAGTTTTACTATTTCACTATTGGTTATGTCATATAATCTCATAATCACTGATAGAAATGATTGCATAAAAGAATATGGCCGGTTTCTTTAATACTCAGTGATCTGCTGTACTTGTTGCTAAGACCCACAATGACACCAAAATCAGAAATTAATCTCAAAAATTGTGCTCGATAAAAGTCTTTGAAAAAGGAAAATATTCTTCACGCCAATAAAGTATCAGTGATAATGTTTTCTTACAACTGCACCAGCAACTTATCCAATAGCAGGTATTTACGTCTGAAGCACCGGTGTCACTCTGACAGACAGAGCTATTCACAGATCTCTCAACATACTGTAATCTTTGACATACATATGATTCTATACTTTAATAGTGATGAAATATTTTGTGGCAACCAAATGTCTGGAAGATACAGCAGATACTTACAAACATGACCCTCTTGGGAATGTGATCCGACTCTACTAAAGGATTCTTGTAGAGCCAAAGCTCTTCTGGTTGAATAACTCTCTCAAAGGGCTCCAGAAACTCTGTGAATCTGTGGAAAAAATATCAAACAAACAAACAAAAAAAACATTTAGTAACTAAACCCTCGATTTTTTTATTACTTTTTTTTTTCCAATGGCAAATGTTGCTGTTTCCACAAAGAGACACACTGGAAAGTTCACCTTAAAGTTTTCGTCAAACCTCCAAAGCTCATTTCATTCTTCATATACATTATATACACACACACACACACATATTATATATATATATATATATATATATATATATATATATATATATATATATATATATATATATATATATATATATATATATATATATATATATATATATTTCCCTCCTTTGGCTGGATACATCACATACATCCACTCCTCTGCAATTTTTGCCTGCAGGACATCATCCAGATGAACTGTACTCCGAAACAAAGGCATGTCCTTTGGCAAAATAGTCTTGCTGCTGAAATGCAGAGCTTTTCTTTGGTCCTCAGGTGAGTAACAGAAAAGATATCCTGAATCCTGTTCAGCTTCCACGTGAATCTTACAGTGGAATTAAGAAGGATGAAATTCAATAAATGCTACATGAAACTTCAATAAACCTCTCCTACCTAAAATGGATGTTGAACAAATGTTTTGTCTGTCCTCTGTTCTGAGCAGGAAATCCAATTATACATATTTAATCTCACTCAAACACACAGCGTATAACTGCATAAAGTCCACGTGTTATCATGACAGTGCGTATAAATAGCTCGGAACATCAAGCACAGGCTTGACGGCAGGTCTGTTTGCTGGTCTGCTGATAACTACATGTCAAGATGTTTTTGCAAAAGAGCAGCTTAATCAGTGCTGCCTCATTTTACACCTTGCTGAGCCCATGTGCGTGATTCTCCTCAGCCACATTACACTCACAGTGTGGGGTGTGCAATAAATTATAACCCGCTAATGATACATTATATCCTCCAAAAATCATCCCATTATTTCGGTTCTCCTCTCTTTCACTCTCTTGTTCAAGCCTCAGTGACTGAGAACCCCCCCACTCTCACTCTCTTAGGGACAAAGTGAGGGAGATGGAGCAAAGACAGATAGAGTCACTCAGCACAACCTCAACCTAACTCTGACACATGCAAAAAAAATCAGGCAATCCAAACCTCATTTGTGAACACACAGACCTTGGATTGTCATTAAGTGATTCAATGATCTACATGTACGGCTTATCTTCCATCCAAATCCAACGGCTCGAGGAATATTGTCACCGAGTAGACATGGCCTATAAAGCTATCATCTGACAGCTAAAGCTTGGTCAAAATTACGTCATAAAACTTAAGAATGAGCACTAAGAATACCAGTGATGCACAATAAAACAGCCAAAAAAGACCCAAGGCCTCATGATCTCTAGTCAATAGCCAACCAGACTGAAATGCTGTTGCAGGACCTTGAGAGTTGTGCAATATCCACCAAACCCAGTGAACTGAAGCAAGATTGAAAGAACAACGGCCCAAAATGTCTTCACAACAATACGTTAAATGAATAATGACACGGTCTAATGTGTAATTTGATCACCTGGGGTTGTATCTATTTCTTTAGGTCCTGATATCTAAAACCTTTGACGTGGAAGAGACTGTACTTCCTTTTCTGACTGTAGATAACTTTTATCCTGCCGATATTTTGGGAGTTATGTTGAAATACATAAAAGGCTGATTTTTTTATTCCCACAGTAAGAGCCATAATCATACTTATAATATGAAAATAATAATGTTAATTCAGTCAATATAACATAAAAGTGAACTTACAGCAGCTCTGTTCAGTCAGAGCCATATTTTTTCATATTTTCATTTGCAGCTTTTTTATTTATTTTTAAATTTTTTGGGGGTATTTGCCAGAAGTTATCAATTTCATGATCTAAAAATCAAATTGCTTTTCGACATGTATTTTGGAGCATTTGTATTGAATCTGCCTCAACAAATCTATTCCTACCCCAAAGATTTCCCTTAGCACACGATTTAGATTGATTTTTTTCCCTCATCTTCTGCTTCACAATCAAAACCTTTATTAAAAGAGAAATTCCAATATGGTTTAAGCACAGATTAAGGCATCATGCTACAAAAAGTCACACACAGTTGGAATGAATGAATGATGTCTGATACATATATATTTGTGTGTATTTTTCTGAAATGAAGCAGTTGGATATGTTGATGCAGCTGTGACATAAGATACTTTGTGTGAAAAAAGAGGAAAACTGTTGACTACGAGCACATTGGCACATTAGTAGAGTTAATGTCGTGGTTTGGGGAGGTAATGGCATTCACAGCATGCGTCTCAATTTATCCTGTGGGGAAATAATCATAATTAAAGCTGCAAGCAGCGATGAACAGGCCCTCGCGCGTGCAATTTTCACCAATAAAAGGTCAAGGACTCAAAACTAAGTCCGATGACACCACCCACGAGTCTTTATGTCAAACCATTCAAAAGTTATTGCAGAAAATAGGAACTATCAAATATCAACCAATCAGATGAAGGGGCGGGGCTAATTCATGCCAATGAAGGTCAAGTACTCAAAACCGAGTCAGATGACACCACCCACGACTCTCTATTGGCACTTTTCCACAAGTACTTACTCTGCGCGCCTCTACTCGCCACGCCTCCGTCTTGCGCTTTTCCACTAGGAGTGGAGGCGGGTGGAGGCGTGTAGAGTAGATTCTAGATTTCTGTATCTATTCTGCCGAGGTTTTAAGTGTGCTGAGTCGGCCCTGGATCTGACGTCATCACACTACAGGCCACTGATTGGTCGGGGGGCGGGGCTGTCAGACGTTTGAATCAGGAAGCGGGAATCAGCGCGAGAACGACTCGCGGCTCGTGGTGATTTTATTATACAGGCAATGGCAGCAGCAACAGTCTGTTTTTCGTGATCCAACTCTGAGGTGCAGATGTTCATAAACCTGGTGGCTGAGGAGAGAATTAAAAAGGGATCTAGACGGGCAATAAGGAACGACAAGATCCACCAGGCGCTCAGTCACTCCCGGCTCCCAGCTGATTTCTCATCAGCGCCGACACAAACAACATTTTTAAAAAAGCGTCGCCGCTTGAAGCTTCTTTCACTCTCATTTTTTAACTTGATATGGAACACAAGCCACAGACCCAGCAGCACATTTATCATCTCCTCCAGGTTCTATGTCTTTAGTGTTGTTGTCATCTCCGTTTAGATCACACAATCAAATACGTCACAGCAGCTTCGCTCCAACCTCCTACTTCTCATCTGGGTGTTTAAAAACAAACGAGGACGAGGCGAGTGGAGGCGAGACAAGGCGTGCCGAGACGAGCCGTGCCGAGTCGAGGCGCGCCGAGTAGGTACTAGTGGAAAAGTGCCATAAGTCAAACCATTCAAAAGTTATGACAGAAAATAGGAACTATCAAATATGGACCAATCAGGTGAAGGGGGGGTGCGCTTTTTGGCATCTATCGTCGCCACGGTAACGCTTTTGACTGAGAAAAGTCATGCCTATCGTCGCAGGATCGAGACGCACATTTTGATGTATATCACACCTGGGTGCACGTTACGGTTTGGGCCGCATTAACGGCCGAAGAAATGGCATAAACTGTGCCAAAATTACGCGATTAATTGAAAATGGCCGACTTCCTGTTCGGTTTCCGCCATGGCGCTAAGAGACTTTTCTTTAAGTTGCTACATGATACAGGTGTGTACCGATTTTCGTGCATGTACGTCAAACCGTATTGTGGGGCTTCAAGTTTTCTAGGGGGCGCTGTTGAGCCATTAGGCCACACCCATTAATGCAAACCATAAAATATCAAATTTTTCACCAGGCCTGGCTTGCGTGCAAAATTTGGTGACTTTTAGGGCACGTTTAGGGGGGCAAAAAGGCCGGAAAAATAAAAACGAGGAAAAAAACGAGAAGAAAAAAAATTCCTACAGATACAATAGGGCCTTGGCACTGTCAGTGCTCGGGCCCTAATTACAGTGATCCAAAAAGTGAGAAGACAAGAGAGGAGCAGGGTCACAGTTAGATAAGAGTTCACAAATTTGAAATATGCACATTCAGAAAAAAAAAACCTATCTGGTCAATGAATGAAAGAGCCTTTGTTTCAATGTCCAATTTATGCTGTTTGTTGAGTTACTTTAGTTGTTAAATGTGTTCTTCTAAGTTTTTCAGACAGAGAGACTATTACAGCAGCTCCTGCAGATGGCTACAAGACCTTAAAGCTATAAAGACAGAGACAGAGACCAAGATAAGGCAACAGAGAGTGATAAAAACACGATTACAACAGTGTAAATCCACCAACTGAAATGTACAACAACAGTTTTCCTACTTGGCAGTCTAACCAGTGCTCCAACAAGGCTTCCCAGTCGTGATCTCTGGACAAAATCAAGCTCTCTAAGCGCCCATAAAAAACACCAAGCACCCAAAATTTCCTGAACTTAGCACTGCCAACCCGCTGCCCTTGGACAATTTAAGATATACTAGTGAACAAAAAAAGCTTATCTTGGAAAAAGATATACATGCAGGTTGAAAACTTTTTTTTTTCTGTAAATCGCTTGTTAAGGCCAATTTTATGCAGTGGAAAAGGGGAAAATATAGACATTAACAACAAAAGTTAGCAAGTCACTATATATTTTTTCCTAATGGAGTGAGTAAAAAAATCTGTGGCTATGCTAATGTGGCCCACATCTCCCCCAGCAACATCTCTTTATATCTTTATATCTCCTGCAGCTTCCCAACACCCTGTTACACTATGTTAATATTGGCGTAATTTATCCATATGTTGGAGCCATAGTGCCTTTTAAAAGAGGCAGAAAATCTCAATTATACTAGGTGCAATGGAAATGGATGTCTTAGAGTGGTAAAGTAATCAATTCTATAACATTAGAAAGGCACTGCTCACAGCCACAGTTCAATTGGCTGAAGGAGAGCAGCTTTGCTCAACGCTGGCCTCTCCACCTAACTCGTGCAAACTGTTCCTTATAGCATCTCATCTCATACATTATTTCTAACGTGTGCATGCAGGTTCGATGTAAACCACCCACTCCCACGTAATCAGGATTGGTTTCTCCATGTTTTACCTGTAGGCTGTCTGACCTCTCCTTTCTGAGTCTGTAGGTGATGCTCTGCAGATACACAGCAGAAATCTATAGTCTTTGCTGGTGGCTGATTTTGCTAATGATACACTTTGTCTTGTCAAATCTTACAATTGTGCTTTCAGTGTTAAAGAATAATCAGAGAGAACTTTAGCCTTTTGATCTCTTTTATTTTAGAAACATTTTCTAATTATACATTTTCTAAAAGAAAAAACCTTGAAATAGTTTTAACTAATTTGTTCATCATTTTCTATCCGTTTCTGTTCGATACCAATCCTATATCTGATAAGCTTAGCCATACTTCTATTTATTTCAGTTCAGTTCAGTTACCAATTCACAACAAAAGTCATCACATAGTCATCATCATTAAATAGAAAGCAAGTGCAATACAGCCCAATTAAACATCCCAAAGATCCAACATGATAATGATCAAGAGCCTATAATTGCCCATCGACTGTTTACCTCAGGCTTGGGTGGATGGATTCTCGTGTTATTACCCTGCCACAGAGAGTACACTTTGGATGGTTCAGTGGAGAACATCCTGTTTATTTTCCCAATTTCACTTGTGTATCTTCTCAGCCTAGTAGCCAAGTTGTGAGAGTTTTTGGTACCTCTTGGGCACGTGTTTCTTTATCTTTATCTTTGGACAACTTTCCCTGCAATGGTTCCAGTGACCTTGTTAAACCACCAGCCGGCATGGTGCGAATATGTCTGCTGTTACTTAGAGGTGTGAGACTGTAAGTTTGCCCTAACCAAATACAATCACAAGATTTAGTTCAGCTGATCTAGGATATTCTAGATCTTGGCTTTCTTTCACTCTATTAAGAATTACATAAAAACCATGACTTGATAGTCGATTTTGTTGTGCTCCAAAGAAAGTAACATGAATGGAGAACAACGTCTTCTTTTGTTCCTGTAACTTTTTCCCTGGTGTTCATTCATCATCGGCTTCTTCAGGGATTTGTAAAGCCATTTGTCATTGCACAACTTAAGGCATGCTCTATTCAGTCAGTGCATGTATATATGTGTGTGTGTGTGTGTGTGTGTGTGTGTGTGTGTGTGTGTGTGTGTGTGTGTGTGTGTGTTTAATACAGTGGCTGGTGAGTGAACACTACATTTGACACAGTGTGGCATTCACCCGTAAGGAGAATATTAAACATCAGGCCGCTTTGTAATATCCATGATACACTGACTTGGAACACCGGAGAGTGTGAGCAGTTTGTTTAGGTGTTTTAGGTGTAATGAGTATCAGAAGCATCCAAATAATGTGAGTTTTAGCCGTTTTCCCCAGTCCATTGCACAGTCTACTGATGTTGTTTGCAGTTACTCCACATCTACTAACTTCTGCAATCAAGGGATGCATTCAAAAGAATGCATGGCATTCTGTCCGGTCACATTTGATTGCATTTGGACTTTCCGGAGGGGCACATTTCACAATCAGCTGTGCTTCCAAGGGCCGGTGTTGTGTATAGTAAAGGGAGTGTCGGGGCCTCACCATCTGCCAGATTTAGGACAAAATTCAAAATGACTTTCCCCAGAAGAGGTAAGTGATGATTACTGCCTTTTTGTCATTATAATCGTAGCCACATGTCAGCCCCCCACTTATTACTCCAGTCATTTAATCATAGAGTAGGGAGCTGTTGAAAAGGCTCTTATGAGATTTACAAGCTATTAGAATCAGAAGCTGTGTTGAGAAGTGGGGGAAATACTAATTTGTTTCTGTTTAGTGCATCTTCTGGTTAATTTACTATCCCTCCTCTTAAAGACCATCTCATGCAGCTGGGGAATTGGACTGTTCACTATAGCTAAAGTGGCCAGTGGTCAATGCAGAGAGATAAGAGACTTTCTAGGAGCCATGAAATGAGCTAAGAGGACTTTTAATGCATTCCCATTTCAGTGTGACTGACACACAGACAGACGGACTGCCCTGAAAGTGCTAAATATGTAAATGGTTAAACACTTGTCTGAATGGAGGACTTTTAAATGAAAAGAAAAAAGTAATATTGCAGAATGTTGATATATTTAGAACTAAGCAGCTCTTTTTTATTCAAGCCGTTTTAATAATTCATGAGCTTTGTCACAGGGAATCATTCACCGTAGTGCTGTGAAACAAATGTACACTAAAGTTGTTTTGTCGTAAAGCTAGATTCGACTCACACGCAATGAATACACTGCCGCGCACACAACCAATTAATTAGATGCAGCAAAACATGAAATGGCTTAAAATACTGTAACTTAGCAACAGTGTACCACCAATCAATTACAGCACTATTGTAATCTAAGTAGAACCGCTTTCAATGCTGATTAAACAGGAATAGTTTATCTGCAATCTTTAAGCCCCAAGTTTAAAAGGAGACCTTGATCATATGAGTCATAGGATTGAATAAGCTTACCATGTCCTAATAAAATATATAAATAAACAGTATCTTTTTAGAAATATTGTTAAATAAATTAAAATACAGATCCCAACTTGGTACATTATGTGAGCATTATATTCTATATCAGTGACATCATATTGGTTACATTTAGATAATGTCACAATTTTTATCTCGCTGCACTAACAGTATCGATTTAATGCTGCTGCTTTCAGACAACAAAGAGAAGGACCTCACATCAGCGCATTACTGTAATGACCAAGTAGATGGGGCTACTCTGGGCCAATTTGTGCAGGGAGTCACAGATTTAACAAGGATGAGGATGAAAGTGATCGAAGACAATCCAAAACGAAGCAAGTCAGCATAGAAAATAGTTCAAACATATTTCAACCGAGCTACAATTGTGCCCCATATAAAATAATTTGGTCTTAAACTTTAATTGAGCAAATTTGTTTAAATCTAAATGATGAAACAAAGCAGAACTCTTGGAAAAAACACTGTTGTTCTATGGAAATTATATTTCCCTTTGTCCTGATTTACCGACAAAACTTCTGATTTTGTTTGTTTGATGGGACTGTATCAAAACAACATCAGGCATATATCGATATGCTCCACCTATTTTACTGAAGATTCATCTCTGGAGACTTGTGCATACACGTTGCGCCTAACAATGGTGACGGTGAAAGAGAAAGCCCATAATGGTAAATTGCACTTAAAAATTACTACTGTTTTTATGTAATGTAAAGTCTCATAACAACATACAATACGTCATCATGTATACTCCCGTTCCACCAGAAGAAACACCAAACGGTTTTCTAAAGTATGTCTTAGTTGAAATAGACTAGCATCAAATAACCGGTAAAGGCAAGTCCATACTCGGCACACTTGGTACTGAGAAACAGCCATAAACCTTTTGAGAACCAAGCAGAAAGTTTAAATGCTTTCTGTGCACCTGCACCACATACACAAAGGCAATGACACTGTAATGTATAAAAGGTAAAAAAGTCAGTATAAGCATAGAACGTTGTGCAATTAAATCCTTTTCTGCCCAAATTCCTCAGTTGTTTGAATTACAGCATCATTGTTTTCGTTGTTTAAGGGTCACATGGAGCTAATCTTACCCTAACTCACAACCCTTTCTAAACTGTCAATGGGCGCGATTCAGGATACACCCAAGACATGTCACCAGTCCACTGCAGGGCAACATGGGGAAAAAGAGACATGCACACTCACATTCATACCTACAGTCAATTTAAATCCATCAGACAAACTAAAATGCATGTTTTTGAACTATAGGAGGTGGTACCCAGCTGGAAATACCCCAAATATGACACATATAGGCTACATGAGAATTCAGACTAGGAAGCTTCTGAAGTCAAGGGAACAGTAGAAATCACTGGGCTCCCAATAAGATGTCTTTTTTTTGTAAAGCAGATCATTTTCACTGTGAAAACACTTTAAATGAATACATGCATTCACTGAGATGATCAACTAATATGGCATCTATGTATCCATATCTATATTTCATATATGTACATCATATGTGAAATGATCTCTGATGTGATGTTTAACTTTGTAAAGGAAAAGTAGCTAATAACTGATGTAAGTGTTCAGTGTCTCAGTTAATTACTAATCTAGAAGGAGATTTTTACAATTTTCGCTCTATTCTACTGTTTTAGTTGTTGGTGTGGGACATAATGCCGCAAAAAATAATGGATTATTTATTCAAATTAAAAAACTTGAATTTTTATATAAAAATATCCATAATATATTTGGGCACAACACAACAGTTAGTTTCTTTCTTACAAATGTTTTTCCATCCATCCATCCATCGCTGATACCCAGCTCTTCCTACACGGGGTCACAAGGGCCTACTGGAGCCTCTCCCATCTCTCCTCAGGCAAAAGTCAGAGTTACACACTGGACAAGGAGCAAGTTCCTCACAGAACCACAAACTAAGAATAAAAAACACTGCATTGGAAATCAAATGTCAGCTCCGCTGGTGTTAATGGTTTAAAATAAAGTCAACCAGGTATGGGTGGAGTAATAAACTGCTGCTGCCGGTAAAGCTGAGTACGGAGCGGTAAGGGTTCACAGCAAAGACATAGCAGGGCTGATGTGGACCAGAGTGTCGTTGATTAAGTATTGAAAGAAAGATGTTTGAACTTTTTCAGAAAAGAATTAGACTGCTTAATGGGTTCCTACAAGATTTAAGGATCCCGAAACAGTAGCATATAAAGCTTTTCTTTTCTTTTTGGCTCAGAAGAGACCAGACAGCTGGGAAAGAAGAAGACACATGGGCTGTTAAGCTTGGAGGGGCTATTGTCCAACTATTTATGGAAATGGGTGTAATGGCTGAAGTTTGGAAGATGAGTGGACTCCTGAAGACTGGCTCGAGTTTTACACCCTCTACAACATCCTAGTCACAGATGTTGGGTTTTGGAAGACAAACAACGGATAGCAAACAACAAATTAGGTCATCTATGCACTCATTGTTTTTCTACTTGCTTCATCTTGTTCAGCATCGCTGTGTTGTCAAATGGGAGGGTACAAACCTAGACAGGTCACTGTAATGAAGACATGCATTGCCCCAGTAGAAATTATGTTACATGGTATTATCAGCCAATCTATTTTAATTTCCCAGAAAGCCAAGCGCCTTGCAGTAAATTAAAAATAAATACTGTGATGTGTTCAAAACAGACTTTGAAACAGTAGCTTCTTATACTGCACTCTGCTATGCAATGTGGAATTTTGCATGCACAGTAAATGTCACATACCCTCTCTGTCTCTCTTTGTGTTAGTTGTTAAAGTCAGGACTTTGGCCAAACGTGTCAGGAATACATAGCATCAGCCCTGTCAGAGGAGGGGAGCAGGATAGATAGTGAGTGACACTCAGCAAGCTCCCTGGAGATATCCCTTCACAAATGGCTAGAGGGGAGAGGGCAAAAAAAAAAGAAAATGCCATCCGTCACTTGTCAAACAAAACCCTGTTAGGGGAATATTGTGTAGAACGCCGGCTCCTTTTCTTATTTTAATTACCCACTGATAGTAATTCGGGAGGGTTTAAAAAACCCTCAGTACAATGAAAAGCCTAAAGGAGGGATTTTTGTCATGCTACGGTTGCATGTTCAGAACAAAAGCTCCAGAGACTCCCTCAGAAAGGTCAGAGTCCTGAATTTGAGACAGGTGTTAAGAAATGCAGCAGTCTGAGGATGGCATGGCACAGCCCAGAGCCCAGGGGACATGCAGGGATTTAGGAATCAAGAGAGCGTGGTGGGAGGGCATAGTGAGATAAGCCACAGAAGAAAGAAAGGAGCCAAGCTGCCACACACCAAAGATTTGCCAGGAGTCTTTTCCTAATGCACGATGGATTCCAAGATTGTATTCATTGAACGTCCTGGAACACTGAATGGACTTTGGGCACTGGCATGAAAAAATATCTGAACTTTAATCTTAAACTTACTCTGATGTGTCAGAGCAATCACAAGGAACTACAGCTTATTTGGTGCATGTCAATATGTTTTCATCTCTTCTTCTTTTTCATTCTACATCATCTGTCCCCTCAGCTAACCGTCTAATAGAGCTTGGCACCGCAAGCCTCCAATCAAGAAAAAGCTTATGTTGAAGTAGACATATTGTCCCCATTTTTGGGACAGATTTTCTTGTTTTCATGAGACGCAAAAGAGAAACACATTTTTGAACCATTTGTTTTCAGCTCTGGTCACTGAAACTGGTTTATAGGCATGGATTTTCACTCCTCTCCACCCCCTCTTCTGTGGCGTATTCCTCTTTTGAAATCAGAGTTGCAGTTTGGTGCTGCCCACTACAGAGGCAAACGAAGCTTTGAACTGAAGTTGGGTGGAGGAACAGATGGAGAAGCCGGATATTTCTGATCTGATCTGTCTGTGGTGTCAGAGGAGAGATCTGAACAGCTAACTGAATTACATAAGGTCAGACGGTGACAGCATTTGAGATGGCAGCCCCTAAAAATTAAGAATAAAAGAAACAAAGAAAAAGTAAAATCATGTGTCCACCTTTGAGAATCTGAGCTACACTGAGTGTAGTAACTAAGAAAAATAAAATGTGAGAGATGGCCCAAGTTCAGTAAATTTATTCTACAATTTGCATGCAAACGGGTCCAAACATACATAAATATTTGATGCAGGAGTGACACAGAGCAATTGACACTATGAAGATTTTAACAAAACAAAAATGCTTTAGTCTAAATACTAAACTGTTATTCTTTGCAGCTGTGTGGGACAGCTGAATTACCAAAACATGAGACTGAACTGAGTCTGCTCATAAGGAACTAATTAAATGACTGAAAATAACATTTTCATCACAGTGAGATGGCAGATCCTCCTAAATCGGTGGAAATTAAGTTGCTATTACAACACCATCTAGGATTTACTCGTGTTTGGTCACTCTCATTTTATTTCTCGTCTTTACTGTTTTCAATCTCTTAGTCACCTGTACTATGATGTCTGTGGTAGTGCTAGGAGCTGGTTTCATCGTTGGTGATTTTTAATTTATTGACGACACTCTAGCAATATGACTTCTAACCACATGGGTGCAGCATGTGGTTAGTAATAAGGTCACATATTGGCCATTGGCAAAAGACCCAACATAGTGAACCTCTAGGGTTATAAGACAATGTTCTGCACTATCCCTACACATTAGTAGTGTTGTCAGTGGCACTTTTGTCAACATAGCCGATCTACAGTTTATGCCCTCAGTATACAGTGTGGTTAGAAGTGGTATTGCTACATAGAGTGGCTTTACATTAATGACTAATTCGTGTAAGACATTATAGGGATGAGAGTCCAAAGTTACTTTGTCTGGGTTTTGCTGATAGAAGGGATGAGAGACTGCAACAGCTAAAGGATGCTTCCTAGAAACAATCAAATATTCCTCCACATGAAATTAAGACTGTTATGTAACTAAGAAAAAGCTCTGCAAAAGAAATGATTCTCTGTGGCTTAGGAGGTCACTTCAGAGGTTAAGAAGTCTGTGTTTAGCTTATGGAAAGCTCTAAGAGTTTTAAATGACAACTGAATGTGTGCAGTTCGCTAGGCTGAAGGTGAATATTTGCTTGTTTTTGCTTCTATGTATGATATGTATGAGGGTAACCATGCATGGATATTCTGAGATATAAACAGGGAAAGGGAGGGAAGGAGCAGGATAGCAAGGACTAGAGAGACACTGATTGCTCACACAGATTGGATACAGACATGGAACACATGGCTGACAACTGTCACCCGTCATGCTCATTGTTTATCCTGGCAAATGACAGCAACAGGAGACAGATTTCAGCTCTCATCAATGGATGTCAGTTTCTCCACAATACTGACAGTATGAAAAGTGAATTGAAAAGCTGGTTGTTAGCGGCATCAGAAGCCAAAGTTCCCAACAAAAAGGATCCAGCTTTTGCTTCCCAACGTGTACTCCTGCACAATCTCAAAGAGCAATTCTGGACTTTTATGGATCTATAACCCCTTTACACACTGCTTCTGATGTGTAAATTGTGCGCCTATACAGAAATGTTCTCTCACTGTGACACTCCTACCTTTCTTGCCTGAAGCTATTTAACTTATTTTCTTTTCTGGGTTTCTTTTTTGGCTTTTTCATTATTATTCAGTGCTGAGTTCTATCACCATTTTTATTTATTTATTTAATTTATTTGTGCTTTAGTAAACCACCTTTTAACTTCTGGATTTCTTACTTTGCAGTTTTCTTGCCAATGGTGTTTTATTTATTTATTCATTTATCTATACATTTTTTGTCTGCATATATATATACATGGTTAATATCCTATTTGGCAAAACATGAAAGCCACATTTATATGCATTTTGATCTTGGAATGGGGGGTGTCTTTTTTTTTGCGCATGAATGTGTATGAGCGTGTTTCCTTCACCAGCCCTCTTGACAGTCTAACATATTGACAAAAACTTGATTCTGTCAAAGGGGACTAAAATCACAGACAGTGGGACATGAAAGGAGGAAAGGTAAGACAAGACAGTGATGGGTGCAGCTTGGTGACTGTGTGGTTTGTTGTAGTGTGAGTGAGCGTGTTGGAATAAAAGGTTAGACACAAAAAGGACCTGCAGAGAAGGGGAGGAGCATTCCCTGTTTAGTTGTATAATTGTCAGGTGGTGTTTGTGTAGTGTGTAGTGTGTGTGGGATGTGTGTAGGCCTGTGACTATATTTAAATTCCTGTGTCTAGGCTACATATAGACACACGTCACGTATACATTTATACATCTGCAATAAAGCTTTAAAAGTAATTTCCCAACTGCAGTGGCTTCTTAACAGATTTGCATGTCTGTGTGAATGAATAAACTTGTGAAATCCCACTCCACATGCAGGTCTTACATATGATATGTAGAGATGGAACTTCAGTAAAGCTTGATTTGATTGTATCTCTTAAGTTAAAAAAACAGATGTTCAGAACACATTAAATGACCTTTCCCTCTTTTCCTTTGTATTGAGTTATATCTTTGTCGTGATTTATATGGTATATTCAGATCTTTGATTTGACCTCTACTCAAGCTGCCTGAATGTGACATGTCACTCAACTCAGGCGCTGCTGTGGCTCCAGACAAGGAAGGGTCCACTACCAATCAGAGGGTCAGTGGTTCGATTTCAAAATAATAATCACCTTGGATGAGACACCTAATCAAATGCATTCACTGGTGGGTACGTGTGTGTATGATGAAGAAAAACACAGTATTTACTTAAAAAAAAAACAAGATAGATTTGTGAAAATGTTGTACACAATACTCGATATGCCAACAGTTATACAAGCTGCAGTGTTAAAAGAAAAAAAAAACCTAAGTGGTGTACTTCTTCTGGGAAAATTTTCAGTGACACACACACACACACACACACACACACACACACACACACACACACACACACACAAATAACCGTATCAGTGAAACGCACTGCATACCAATTCAATTTTATTTGTATAGCCTCTAATACAACAAGAGTTGTCTGTAGGCGCTTTCCAGAGACCCAGAACATGACCCCCGAGCACGGTTTATTACATAAATAGTGGCAAGGAAAAATTCTCCTTTAGGAGGGAAGAAACCTTGAGCAGGACCAGGCTCATAAGGGGGTACCTTCCTGCCGAAGGCCAGAGTGGGGTGAGCAGTACACATGTGCTGCCATGTGCCTGACTTCAAAAATGGTAAGGAAGTCGAGAAGAAGCTTTAAAAAAAAAAAAAAAGTAAAAATAATAAAAAGTAAAAGTTGGCTCAAAACTAAAAATGTGAAAAAGTTGGTGCTCAAAAGGGTCAAAAGAAATCAAAAAGATAAAAAGTTGTAATAGTTTAAAGTAGTGCCATTGGAGAGAGGAGGCAGCTCTTTGCTTCAATGTGGGATCAGCCCACGCGGGTCAAGCAGTCTCTTCAACCAGTCCTGGGGCCTCATGGATAAAGAGTGCGGGGCACAAAAACATGCGTACGCCACTTTCTACGCTCACGGTCGGATGTTCAAAAAGTGATTTGAACGTGGAAAGTCGCGGTCCTTTACGCACAAACCATATCTGGCGAACGCATTTTTCTGAGGTTTTGTCTGTTTTGTCCTGCATGGTGGTGATGAGGCTCCAAGCTGGCAGGCTGGATGGCTCCTTGTAAGGGATCGGGGGGGGGATGCTGTTGTACCCGACAGTGTGTTTCACATTGTCATGTGCCATCTTGCACAATCTGGCGCACCGCCATGGCATCCCACTGGGAGAGGTGGAGCAGCCAGCAAGCGAGCCGGAGCCAGCACCACCCAGCTACCATTCAGGCCCGACAATGTGTAATTGACACACTACAAATGGAAAACTTAATCAAGGTTCATTTTTTAATGTTTGGTTAATGTTAACAAGTGCGTCAACTATGCATGTCAGGGTTTTTTTGATTTCAGCAATTCCCTGAATGATCCTGTCCTGGGCTTCAAGAACCGCCTGCGTCAACACGCGGCCGCTCGGCCGGACCTCAGGCCCAGAGACACCGGTGGCACCGGGTTCTTCTGGTGCGGGCGGGTGGCAGCGTGACCCCGGAGGTTCCCGGTGTGGCATCATCTAAAATAAATAAATCGTAACTATTCACTTCAGTCACTCCAGTCTATTATTTCAATACGAGCATAAATAAGTTGCAGTCACTGCGGGCCATGGTACACTTGAATGAGTAATTAGTCCATGGGCCAGACCAGATATCAGTACTACTCAAGGTGACAAAACTTGCTTATAATTTTTTGAAAATATCTATGTCTGTAGATGACATTTTGGTATGATAACTCTTCCTGAGTGGCAGCTGTATCATAGTTATCAGCTCATGAAGTTACCCACCCCCTCCAGAAAGTTACATTTTAGATGCTGGTGCATATCCTGGTTTAGACTCATGTACAGGATATCTGTCAATGTTTCACAATATTGTCTTTGGTATCATTTTAAAGGGGACCTTTGAAGCATTCATTTAAGCGAAGATGTGAATTTCTCTGACCAACATAGGTCACTGCAGCTCTTTAAACTATAAACACATATTTACACAATTTTCACCTAAATTATATACTATCTTTTAGCCCTGTGTAATTTAGGAACAACAGAGACACAAAATACAAAAACTGGACAGGACCATAAGGATTCAGGAAAAGTATCACATCTTAGCTTGAATGAATGCTTCAAAAAGGTCCCCTTTAAAATGATACCAAAGACAATATAGTAAGTGAAACATTGACAGATATCCTGTACATGAGTCTAAACCAGGATATGCACCGGCATCTAAAATGTAATTTTCTGGAGGGGGTGGGGGTAACTTCATTAGCTGATAACTATAATACAGCTGCCACTTTTTTTTTTTTTTTCAAACTTTATTTAAAAGTTCCAATCACAGTCAGAACATTGACTGTGGACAATACAAAACAGTCAGGCATCAAGGAATTAAATAAACAAATACAGTATGAGACATAAAGTGGATGAAGTGCATAAGTCATTACATAAGTAACATAAATATAATAAAATAAATGAAATTAAATAAAAATAAAGAAAATGGCAGGACATATTATATTTCTCCAAATATTTCTTCAATTATGTTAACAGTGTGTATACATTTTTTATTATCAATTCTTTTAATACATTCAAGGTAGTTCTTGAAATCAATTTCAAAAACAGGAAAGAAAGGTCGACCTTTGGAAAATTATACAGCTGCCACTCAGGAAGGGTTATCATACCAAAATATCATCTATAGACATGAATCTTTTCAAAAATCAAAAGTAAGTTTTGTCATCTTGAGTGGTACTGACAAGTGAAATTTTGGGCTCTGGCCCATGGACTATAATTTACCTTTATGTGGAATATGTGGATGCGCAATTAAGTCAGAGACAGCCTCGCCGACAGGTCGGTTGCCTGTGAGGACGCTGTCGCCCACACACACACACACGCTGCTCAAACGGCGTGAGCTCCTGCGTGGCTGCTCCTACCGTCCTGGACGCGCTTTGCGCAGCGACTCTCACCTCCATGTCCGACCACGTCTCCCTCACCTCCTGCGGGCTGCGGGTTTCGGAGCCCACCGCGTTCACAGCCGCAGCCACCAGCTCCCACTGGCCGTCCCTCCGCTCACCGGTCCCCCCGGAGGACAGGGGGCCAAACAGGACGGTTCTCCTGGCCTCCACCTTCGACAACAGCGTCTCCAGCTCACACTCTGCCCACTTCCTCTTTTCTACTCTTACTTTCGCCATTTCCAACGTTTATTTGGCCAATTCCCACTTGCTATTTATAGGCTACTCATTTAATAATATTCAAATTGACCTACTTATGGGAGGAGTGTTGTACTCAGTGGCGTCAATTCAGTCGAAGCTAAGGTATGGCAAGGTTACGAGTCACAGAACTTAACTAGAGTATCAATCAACACGTCCAGCAAATACACATCACAGAAGTCTGCTATGTAGCTTATCTGTGTGGTCAAGAAAATTGGAACTTTTTCAAATGCAGTCTCGCTCACTGCAAAAACTCAAAAAAAAAAAGGAATAGCCTATTTGTCTTATTTCTAGTTAAAATGTCTCATTTTTAGTCAAAAAAATCTCATTACACTTAAAACAAGATTTCACCAGAAAAATAACTTGTTATTTGACCATTTTCACCTATTTCAAGTAAATTTTCACTTGAAATAAGTAGAAAAATCTGCCAGTGGGACAAGATTTATCTTCTGATTACAAGCAAAAAAATCTTGTCCCACTTGCAGATTTTTCCACTTATTTTAAGTGAAAATCTACTTGAAACAGGTGAAAATGGTTGTTTTTGAGTCTTGTCTTAAATGTAATGAGATTTTTTTGACTAAACTAGAAAATTTGAAATTTTAACTAGAAATAATACAAATATTCTTAAGATTTTCAGTTTTTGCAGTGTGTAATAACTAGTGAAATCGATCATGTTGTTCTGATTTGCATTTGTAGTTATTCTATATGTATTAAGTAATAGATTAATAAATACAAATAGACACAGAGTAATTCCATAAATGTATTAAAAAAAATAAATTGAAGCCGAGGTGTGGCGGCTGCCGTACCTTGCCATACCCAATTGACGCCCCTGGTTGTACTCCTGCATGTGCGTGGATTTTCACTGCAAAAACTCAAAATCTTACCAGGAATATTTGTCTTATTTCTAGTTAAAATGTCTCATTTTTAGTCAAAAAAATGTCATTACACTTAAAACAAGAGTCATTACCAGAAAAATAACTTATTTGACAATTTTCACCTGTTTCAAGTAAATTTTCACTTGAAATAAGTAGAAAAATCTGTCAGTGTCGCAAGATTTATCTTCTCATTACAAGCAAAAAAATGTTGTTCCACTGGCAGATTGTTCTACTTATTTTAAGTGAAAATCTACTTGAAATAGGTGAAAATTGTTGTTTTTTCCAGTGATGAGCCTTGTTTTAAGTGTAATGAGATTTTTTTTTTTTTGACTAAAATGAGACATTTTAACTAGAAATAAGAAAAATATTCTTAAGATTTTGAGTTTTTGCAGTGTGAGCGTACGCACAGTTTTGAACATCTGAATTTTTTTTTTTGCCATGCACAGATTCACGTTGAAATCCACGCACTCTTACAAGAGGCCCCTGACCTGTTGAGATGTTAATGTTACACATTTCAAACTTTAGTTCTCCTCTTATTTCTTTGGGATAAAATAAAACAAGAAAGAAAAATAACTTTATACATTTCAGCTTATTAACATGATAGACTGATTTTGGGGATCATGGACTCGTGGTTCCCTTTCCTGTTTGACTGTACTTTTCCCCAGAGGCTGCTCCCATAGACATATATACGTATATATGTCTATGGCTGCTCCCCTTCTGCCCGTGGCACCGCGGCTGATTGCACCCACCTGCTGCCAATCAGCATCTCCTTGCCTATAAACTGCTGCAGACTTCAGCCTGAGTGCCAGACAGTGCTACACCGCTATATCTCCAGTGAAAGAAGGATTTTTAAAAGAAAGATTGTTGGTAAAACTGCTTTGGTTTTGATCCTCTTTTTTGCCTCTTTTTTCCAATGCCTCCCTCCGTGCCTCAAACCAGCCACAGATCAGCACTTTCTCTCAACATTTGGTTTATTTCTGGACTCTGCATTTCCTTCGTCCGTGCATTTATTACAATAAACCCTGTTAATTGTTTCCCTGTCTGGCTACTTTTGGATTCACTTCCTCCACCTCGCCACACTGATTTCTACATTTGGATCCTTTACATACATTACCACATTATGGTTTTCAAGCATAACGTAGTTCGATAGATACACATAAGGTACTTGTTTGCAGTTTTATGACTTCAATGCTTTGCTCCCCCACTCGTGCCAGGCACTGAAGGGACTTTAGTTCTTTACTCCCTCAATGTGATCTCACTTAAAAAGGTCATGTGTATTTCACTCGCCTTGGTTTGGGAGATTGTGTCCGTAACTCAAGATGTCATGAACCAGGCCTGGATCACTACACCCAGCATCGGCTTAACGCGACGGTCATATTTGATTTAGCCATCGAGTTAACATGTTAAACGATGTATTCTGCTGTAAATGTCTCACGGCACCTTTTCACATTTTTAAGCAGACCTCGGCTGAAGGAGCTGGGAGCAAAGCTAACCTTGACTTATACGCGGTGAGCATGTTCCCGCTGGCTGGATGAAGACAAACAGGCTTTAAAACTGGTCTTCATAAACCCATGGGTAACATGACCTAATGCTTTGTCCATTGTTTTATACACACTTATGTTTCACTCCATTCTTTCGAATTGAAACTGTTCATCCATAAATTGCAGTCATGGCCTGGACCAATCAAGGATCCTACAGCTATGTGATTATATTATTTATGGTGTCATACTTTTATTTCATGTTAAATTATGTTATGTTTCAGTGTTTCGATGACTCTGTTTCAATCAGGCATGATTGTTTTGTGCATGCTGGTGTGCTAATATGAATTATTAAAAAGTCAGAATGTCACAAAAACAAGGAAAGGTCTCCTGTGCGGTAACAGTGGTTAGTTGTTCAGGCTCACAGGACTTTGTACAAACAGATTACTGTTGCTTTAATTTGGCCACATAAACTGTCGGAAGCACAGAGGCGCGCAGGTTCCACCTACATGTAGGAGTCAAGGACAATTCAATCAAGCAGTCTCTCCCTGCACATTACTGGGATGAAGTCCAGTCAGCGAAGTGCAATTGATTTTAGTGAAAGCACCTCTTTATATCACAGTAAAGTGGGTGGTATTTGCAGATTAAAAGGGTCAATTAGACAAGGCCAGTAACTGTGGACATCTGGAAGACAAAATCCACTAATCAGTTCCATTAAAACTGTTTACCTTAACAAATTAAAATTTAAATAGGTCACCCAGGTTGTGTTTGGCTTGTACTCTCATTAAATCACTCAAACACCCCATACTGTTAGCTGTATAGACAACTCAGTTGGGTGTGGGATAAAGCTTCTGATGCATTTTGTGTGCTTTGTATTTACATACTTGACAGTTATGTGCTGTATAAACAGCCACTGGCAGGACTAGAACAATTATTGAGTTGAACAAGAATTTCTCTGTGTATTCAAGAGTTTAATATAAGGCCATCCTGCCCGACAGCAAAAATGTTGCTCAAAACAGGGTCATGAAACTGTTGAATGATCCCAAACTCACCAACAAATCTATAACAGCATGGCTAAAAAGCGAAAGAATCCAGTTGTTGCAGTGGCCCAGTCAAAATCTAGATTTCAACCAAAATAAAACATTGAGTTGGGGCCTAAATGGCGCTCTGCAAAAACAAATGCTCCCAAAAACCCGAATGGACTTAAGTGACATTGAAAAGTAGGATGAATGGTGTATGAGTTCTTTTTCTAAGGGTGATTTTCCACCATGACGTTGAAGAGGAGGATTGTTCTAAGCATGCCTCAAATCAGGCTAGTGACTACTTCAGAGAACAAGTGGACAATTCCACCACAGCCCCAGTTTACTTAGTGCTAGTGTGCTGTGTCAGGGAGTTCCCGAATGTGTCAATTGGAGAATTAGCACTTTGATCCAAATATGGTTTTTCAACCACGTATAACAGCAGTGTTCCTCAGTAAAGGCCCTCAGGGGCCACAGCCCTGCATTTGTAAGATGTAAGCCCTGCTGCCACATCACATTCACATGAAAACGTCACCAACACTGTCATCAAGATCTGCACAAGATTATAAATAAATAAATAAATATATATATATATATATATATATATATATATATATATATATATATATATATATATGTATATATATATATATATATATATATATATATATATATATGTATATATATATATTAGGGCTGGGACTCGATTAAAAAAATTAATCGAATTAATTGCAGGCATTGTAATTAATTAATCGCAATTAATCACAATTTGATTGCATATCAATTTTAGATCTGAGAACAATGAGATTTCCTTTTTTTGTTTGTTTCAAATGGATTTTTGTATACGAGTGAATGATTGACTAGTGAAAACATATGTTCAATGCCATACTAAAAATGCCATACTAAAAAGTATATACTAAAAAGTATACTTAGAACTATAGTACTTATACTTAGAAGTAAGTTCGGCACACTTTTGAGTAAATATCAGTAAATATCACTAAATATAATTAGGGTGGAAGTATGCGATTTCGGACACAGCCTCTCTCTCAAGGGGTCTGGTGCGCCGGGAAAAAAAACGAATGCGATTAAAATGCGATATTTTTTCTAGCGCGATATTTTTTCTGTAATTAATTAATCGAAATTAACGCGCTAGAGTCCCAGCCTTAATATATATATATATATATATATATATATATATATATATATATATATATATATATATATATATATATATATATATATGTATATATATATATATATGTATATACAATTATTTAGTGAAATAAGAGACAGGGAAAAATGGGTTTTACCCTTCAGCACAAGTGTAATCATAGTCTACATGGAGAGTCTGCTGTTCAAGATGTTTATTTCCCTGCTGTCAGGACTGAAAATCTCTGTACGTTGACGATATAATCATCTGCTGAAGGGTCTTATCATAAATATTTTAGTAATCCCCATGTCTCCAGCTCTGGCATGCGTGTGAAGCTGTAAACTTAATGTTGGTCACAATCAGCATTTTTCTTCTTGATAGCTTTTCATTCAATAACAGCGTGCCTGTATACCTTGATGTTCTCAAATTTCTCCCTCCTTCAGCCATGATATGTATAATATGCCTCAAGAAGAAGTTCACCTTGGCATAACAAAAGTGAGTTCTCTTTCTGCAGTACATTGACGAAATGAAAGCACAGTGGAGTCATCGGGGAAAGAGCAGTCTCACTACAAAACTTGGGACCCAGAGGGACGCAAACAAGGACATGATGAAGGTTTTCCTTGAGGGAAAAGGGCTGGATTATTATATATTTCAAGATTCTAGACTGGATATGGTCTTGTGTGTATTGGAGGGAGGCTACCCAATTTCCACACCACCTCATCTGTCTTTATATATGATCCTGGAAATGACACTAATGGAGCAAAAAAAAAGAAAAGAAAAAAAACGAGTAAGGATGTAAAGAGGGTGAAGGAGGTATGAGGATGGAAATATGATGGGAGGATAGATCCTTGTCTCAGCTTAAACCTATACTATAATAAAATGTTGACGAAATTCAAGTTCTTACAAATCATTTTAAGACAAATACAATCCTATGTAACATGTTATGGAGTCAATACTGATGCAATAACATTATTTTAAGAGTTCCCTTACCAAGCTAAAAAATCAAGTGTTAATGTTACATTTGCGTATGATATGTATTTTTCTTAAAATATAGAATAGACTTTCATGTTGAGGGGCATGGTCTCTTAAAAGAAACAGAGGTCACATTTTCAGGATTAATCATTAGGGCTACTTATCTATCATAGATTTAAATGATATTGTTTTACATTCATTACGTGCTTACGGCTGGGGCTTTTCTCTCTCAGTTTTTTCCAGGCTGACCAGTAGGGCTACGTAGAGTTGGAAAAGTAGCAGCAGCAATCCTGGAACCATGAAAAAGATGGGGGGGGGGGCTTTAAAGCTACTCAGTGCATTATCAAATCCTGGAAAGATAATAGTGAACAATCATCAGAAAAGGATTCTGAATGATCATAAGTGGACATTTAAATAATTTGGTGAAAATTTGTTAAAAGAAAATCGACAATAGACCTCATGCAATTTTTAAATATTGAAAGTAAAAACATTTCCGCATGGACAGTGTGAAGAAATCTGAAGGTATTGGGACTAAAGAGCTGTGCAGTCTTGAGAACGCCACTTATCAGTGAGGTTAGTACAAAAAACTAAGGAAAAAAAAGGTTTTTGGTAGCTTGGGGCAAATAGATTAGACGCTAGAGAAATATAAAAAACAAGGTCGTGTGGTTTGATGAGGCCAGATTTACCCTGTTCCAGATTGATGGACGCATGAATGAATGAATGAATGAATGAATGAATGAATGAATGAATGAATGAATGAATGAATGAATGAATGAATGAATGAATGAATGAATGAATGGGGTAGGTGGCTCAGTTGGTAAAGCCATGAACCTGAAGGTCAGGGGTTCATTCCAGCCCTATTTCCTCCAGTGTCCACCAAAGTCTCCTTGGGAAAGACACTAAATCCCCAGCTACTCCCGGTTGTCAGGCGAGCGCCGTTGTACGGCAGCTCCACAGACAACCGGAGTGTGAATGTGTGTCTGTGTGTGGGTGAATGTCTACAGTATAAAGCGCTTTGGGGCTGTAGGAGTACAGTACAGCTGGGAAGCGCTATATAATCGTAAGCCAAGCCATGAAGGTAGGAGGAGCGCCAGATGATGTGATTAGACCATCATGCCTTGTTCTCACATGTTCATTTGTCTTGGTGGTATTATGATCTGGGGGTACCGCACCAGGTCTGGCCAAGGTTTTGCAATGTTTTTTTTCTCAAAGATTAGGTCAGTTGAACACCTCAATATAATAAAAGTCGTTTTTTTTTCTATCACACTTTCCTTATTCTCCGATGACACCAGTACATTCCAAGATGACACTGCCAAAATTCATCAGGCTCAACATATGAAAGAATGGTGCGAAGGAGGACATTTTTGTTACACCTGGCTTGGATTTCCATCAAGTCCAGCCTTAGCCCCTTTTGAGATGATGGAAAAGACTTTTTAAGTAGTGGTCAAGCTGTCTACTTATTGAGATAAGATCTTACCAAAATTATAAAGCAACTGGGAGTAATACAAATAGATTTAAAGACGTTAAAATGATTTTGTTTTATTTTTGGACATTCAGTATACAAACCCTATGTCCAGAAAAGTTAATAAGTTCTCTGAAATGTAATTTTTTAAGTTGTCTGAATCTTGATTTAATTTGTCTGGAAGCATTTCCCCTGTTTTTATAACCTGATAAGATTGCTTGAACTTCCTCACTTTTATGGAAATGCTACATTTAGATGGAGTACTTGATGTAACAGACATTTTTAGATCAAGTACTAAGTCACTAGAGATATTTTTGTAAGGTTCCCTTTAAACATTTTTCTCTGCCTCTAATGAGGGATACAGAGCACCTAGAAATTAACTCAGATTTCAAAGCTTCAGCTTTATATGTAGAGTTTCTGCTTCATTTGCTGAAATTCTAACCAACACATTAATAATTTACATACTTGACTATACTATTAGTTGCAACCAAAATCTTTGCAATGTTTCTAAACCAAATAAAAATAGGATGGTTGTTTTTATTTTACATATATATCATTCAATAAATGAATCCCCAATTAGCCAAAACCTTATATTTTAACAAATGTAATGTATATCTCCATTCATCATAAACAAAGAAAGAAAAGAAAAGAAAAACAATCTCCATTCACAATATTCTCCTGTCTAGTTATTGTCAGTCATCATCCAGGTTAACCCACGAGCCAGTCTGTGCGAGACACGACGTCCCCCTTTAAGGAGACCCAGAGTGTGAATGAGTGATCTAATGCCAGAGGAGAGATGAAGCGATGGGGTTGGATAGATGGCTGCAGGGACAGCCAGACATAATGAGCTGATCAAACGATTGTGGGGAATGAAACGCCAGGGTAGCTTAGAGCGTTGACAGACTGAGCTGTCAGGGAATCCCTGGTCCTGCTGTAACAGTCAGGTGTCTCTTCTCTCTCCGCAAATCAAGCTTTTTTTTCTTTCTTTTTCTGTCAGAGCACCTGCCTAGTTTGCTGATCAGCAGCTTTCCCTCCCTTTGCCTTCAGCCCTCTTCTGTCTGTCTTTTCTTTCCATTAAGCTTCTCTCTGATTTGCACCCCCCCCCCCCCACAATCCTTCATCTATCCTTGATAATTTAGTGCTTTATTTAACAAACCTCTTAGTCTTTGTATTCTACACATCCACTGATCAAAGCCTTTATATGACACATACATCTAAAAATATCCCATAATATAGCTTGCTTCCTTTTCATCTTTATTTGCTGTCAGAGATTCTTATTAAATTATCCTTCATTTTCTTTTGTTGGACTGGAAATTTGCAAAAAAGGACCTTCCCACCCCCCACGCCTTTTACGTAAGTTACTTTTCAAAAGAACAACGGAGTTAAAGAAGTTAATTTTAGAGTTTACATCCATTACAGCAACGGATGTACTCTCTGTAAGCTCTATAAATGAAGCGTTGTTGAGGTCAGATTTTTCTGGATGATATTTCGGGTCTGTCTCTGATCAGTTTGTGTCAACGTCATCCAGATAGGAACTGCTTGCAATGTCTTTGAAGCCACAGTCAGTAGTCCAACATGTGCAATCAATTTTTCCTTAATATCCAAGATAATGAGAGGTACAGATTAGATGGGCTATGAGTCAGTGCTTCAGATGTGAGCTGCCACAAACGAAAAACAGCTGAATACAATGTAATAATTACGCGGGCAGTGGAAAATGGCAGAGGACTGGAGAGTGGTCTCATTAATGAAAAGGCATCAACTGACAAATGGGAAACGTGTGCATGTGGAGAAAAAGAAACAGGACGAAATGTGCAAACACTGAGCGTGCTCTTTCTTATCTATTAGTGCCGGCCTGCTATTTTAGTCCGTACTTGTCTCTATCTGTGAAGCATGCATCATTTATAGAACAATAACTGAATAAAAATACTCTTAATTAGGCATGCAGTAGAAGTTAGTTTCTTAGTTTCAAATGTTTGTCCATCCATCCATCCATCCATCCATCCATCCATCCATCCATCCATCCATCCATCCATCCATCCATCCATCCATCCATCCATCCATCCATCCATCCATCCATCCATCCTCTGCCGCCACTTCATTCCTTTATTCTGTTTATAGCCATATGGGAACTGATTTCTATTTGGTGTTTAGATTAGTTTTTTTTCTCTCGTGCAGACAGAGCTGAACTCCGGGCTGCAGAGCATGAGTCTCTATTTTAGAGCTTTGCTTCTACACTTCAACCTTATCAGATTTTAGGGATTAATAACAACCTCTGTGTTACCACTCTGCCACTCGCCTCTATGGCCTTTGGGTGGAAAGAGATTTGTATTTTACTTTTTATTTAGTGGACTATATGATAATGTTTGAGTGTGGTAGCCCCACAGTACAAAGCTCAATTAGATGAGAAAAAGAAATTATCAAGGATATTTCACAGAGCAAAACAACACATTTTTCAAAGATTCATATTTATATAGTACCTATTTGATTAATGGACTGATTATTGTTAGAGTTATATATATATACATGCCATCTATCTGCAGTAAACAAAGCTCTGTGTATACAGTCATGCACTGATGAGGCAGACTGAGTATCAAAGTCTTGCATCAGGGACATATATGCACTTTAACCAGCATAGCTACTGTATATACTGTCAGACATGCCATGAAATACAATAATTCAACAAATGTGTTTCTGCAAATATGTTGCTTCACTTTTTTAAAAAGCTTTATCAGAATACAGAAATGAAAAAAGACCCTGTCAGATATGACAGAAACAAGATATTTCTCATTTAGCAGATGTTTTTATCCAAGTGGCTTAAATGTGAGTAGCACAGTGAAGACACCGTGGGACACACTGTCCTGTGTGATGCCCCTTTTACATGTAGAGAAGACGGTGATCGAAACTACGACCTTTAGGAATCATCAATGATCAGTCGATCTCTGGAGCTGTGGCTACAAAGATCGACTGTTCACACAGTTTTTTGTAATACTTTGAAAGTACTTCTAAAATTCTTCTTCCACAAACCACACACAACAGCCAACCGTTGCACTGGCCTTTGCTTCTGTCAGATCACAGGTAAGAGCAGTCTGTATCTTTTTCTATGATAAATCCAATGTATTTGTGTCCTCTGTCTTTTCAGATCTCAGTATGTTCACATATCCTAATCCCTAATTCATGTATTGTCATAAATGTTGTTACTTGCAGATTTTCTACCTAATCACGAAGAATGCACTATTACACATTTTTAAAAGAGACCCACTCACAACACTTAACTCTCCTTACACCCTGTTACAGCTGCATTAATCCCTGCTAATGCAAAGACAGCACACCCACATCACATTAAAAACAACTGGCTCAATCTGATTGCTGTTTAATTATAAAACACACAGAAGAGGTTAATATGACACTTACAGGAGAATATCTGAATATCTGCAGGACATGCCACACTACTGTAACTCCAGCTCCAGTCAATGGAGAGAAGTAATATGGAAAAACATTTAAAGATATTTCATAACACCATAAGTAAAACAATTACAACATAGAAACCCTGACGATGGGTGCTGTTGGAATCTGTGTGACAATCCATCAGCTGGTCGTTACCATATTTTCTGGGATATCCCCCTACTGGATGAAAAATGTAAAGGAGGTCAGATAAAATAAACCTCAATCTGAACTTTAATTTCAATGTCATATTTTGGAAACCTTCCAATGGCTTTGGAAAAAAAGGATTGATATTTACTACAAATATTACTTCCTGGAAGCAATAAAGCAATAACCAGAAAATGGCTGGAAAAAGACCCCCGCACCCATCAATTTCTGAGTAGAATAATGAAAGAAATTTGTTCAATGGAATGATTCACATTTTCTTTGAGACATACTAACATTAAGAATGAAAAGTACTGGTACTCGAAAAAAAAATGGATATGTAACCAAAATCTGTAAGTGACTTTGAATCAGGAGTACTGGCCATACCAATCTCAACTATCATGATCAAATGTGCCTGTTACCACAGATGAATGCAATATTTCTGTTACAATCTGTCCTGTTCGGTTTGTAAATGAAAACGTTTAAATTATAAGGTTTTTTTTTGTTTTTTTTTTTAAAGCAGTCATACAGACTGGGATGTGAGACTTCGGCAAGTCTGTGGCCTACCCTCAGACTGAGAACTCTGGTACTACCAGTACTTTAAATACAGTTATTTAAGAGCATGCATTTAAATTATGGAAGAACTCCCGATCTGTAAACTCATTTGGACATCAGGCGATCTTTTTCACAAATTAATTCCAACCTCAGACAGTATTTTCTCCTTCAAATGTATTTTTTTATTAACTGAATCAAATGTAGCAAGAGTAATGTAATAGTTGTTCATGTTCATCATCAATTGCAAAAATAAAAAAACTTCAAAAAACAAAATCTTCACATTTGAGTTATTTTCAATCCAGTTCATTGAATGGGGGCGAGATAACTTTCTGAAGTCTGTTGAAGTGGCCAATGTGTAACTAAACCATCCAAATCCAGGCTAGAAAATGGCTTTCGAATATCTGTCCCCTGCAGTGACTGCTCTGCATGAAAGCGTTACCATTCTTCTGGATTTGAAATGCAGTTTGGTCTTATCAAGTACTAAAGACAATGTGCCCTGATGACAGAGTAAGAACTCTTACAAAAAAAAAAAACTAAACTAAATCAGAGCAGGGGAATCAATCTGCTCTGCCTATAAAATATGTAAAGCCAGATGTTTTACGGCTTATCAACATCTCACAAGTTCATCTAGAATAGACATAATACTGCAACCTAGGCTACGCCCAAAACTGTTCTCTTAGGAAAGTATACTCCACTGTGAAAGTAGAAAAGTAAAAGTGAGTACTGTCAGGAGTGAATCGTGTTTTTTGAAAATACCTGCTATTATTTGGCAAAAAACACAGAACAAACACTAAAAATGTAAGCCTCAGAAAGTATTTGATTTATCGCATACTGGAGATTCTGTCATGTGTCAATGCCAGTATTCACTCAACAAAAGCCTTTCTTCAACAGCATCTGTTCTCTCAAATGAAATAAAATAGATGTCCTTGGGCCCAAATTGTTCCTTTAGGCACAAACAGATCTATTCTGTTGGGCTGTGGACATCCGTCTGTAAAGCACATGCCCTCTTTCCTGGCCAATCAGTCCATCAGGAAGCTTTTAGATTGCAGTGATAAGAGTTTTTCAGAGTGATTTCGGTGCCTCTCCATTTGCTGTGCCTGAGGTCTCAATCTATAAAATCTCAAAGCAAACCAGATCTCTTCGACTACGTGTCTTATTTTCCTTCATAGTCCCTGACTTTTTTGGCCTGTGTCCTTCATTTGTCTTTTCATCTACTGTATATTTGAAGCTACATGTATTAAATATTTATAGTAATTATCAACATTCAAGAGTTCAACAATTTACTTTGGAACAGGCACAAAAAAGTCAGTTTGTATTGATTGAATACATGAGGTGTTTCACTCAGCCACTCAAGGAATAAATTACTCATTGGTATTTCTGTAAATTCAGCTTGTCGTGCTCTGGGATGCAAGGAGAGGGAAATAGTGACTATCTCATTACTCTAACCACAGGAGAAACTTACTCCACCTCTACTTCACTTTGTTAAGTGTCAAAACTCTGTTTCAATTTACATGCAATACTAATACTTGCACAGCATTAGCAGTCTTACAGATAATGGTAAGTCTAATGTCACACATGAGCCTCAATCTCAGACCTGAAGGAGACAAGCAGCTTGAACTTCTGTGCACCAGTCAGGTCTTTTTTTTCTCTTTACCATTAACAAAAACTGACAGAATTACACAACTAATGAGTGTAAAAAGATTCCTGGCTGATGCATTTTTAAAACCAAAACTCAAGATTGAATTGATTACTCGTCAGTATTCCTCTGTAGATGATCACATTATGAAGAAATGTGATCTGCTAATGATGTTTGTTCTTTCCTTTTCCCAGTTAGTCATAGTTGATAAGCTGCAAAGAAGATAACGCTGAAGTTAAGTTTCAATGGGTGACAGCAAAGAAACAATCAAATACATGACTCCTGAATCTCAGCAGCAAACTTGAGGACGCCATTGTTCTTCCAGGATAAAAACTACAGCAGTGTGCATCTTGACTGAACCTACGCTGAATGGCGAAAAGCTGTCCTTTACAGCTTCTGTGAAGAAAACAGCAGATTGCATCTGACCCCAATTATCTTGCTTTTACAGAGACTTTCTAGGTGAAAGAGGAAGAGCGTGTACCAACCCTGGAAGCCAGAGGGCGACATTCTCTCCTCTGCTGGGAATAAAGCAGTTTGATGCAACAATTACCAGGAATTTTAATAGATAAAAAACGTATATAGAATACATTAATGACAGTAACAATCTACTGTATGCAGGGATATTGCGCTTATATTGATTCTTCTTATGCAAGTTTTGACAATAAGTAATCATAGATATGATTAAAGATGTGGTTACATTCGTGTTTAAATGTGTGAGGCTGTGGAGGGTTATGCCATTTAACCAAAGTGAATGATTTTTGTAAGTACAAAGCAGATCAAGTTTACTCATGGAGCTCCATAACAAACAGCTTATTTTGCCTTTGCTTTCCTTGTAGAGAAGAGAGAACAAACTAAAATGATCAAGCCATTTAGGTTCGTTGCAACATTTGCTTAATGATGATATTGCGTGAAATTACTTATCCTTGTGTCCTTGGGCACTGACTCAACCATCCAGCCAGCCAGACTCTCAAATGCAAACACACAAAGAGCTCAACCAAGAATCGCCTCAATTCTCAAATGCCTCCTTCTCTGGTCAAGTCCCTCCACTTAAGTTTGCCCCTGTCAAGCAGTGTGAATGTGCAGCATCATGCCCACCTCGTCTGTACAATCCATTTACTGGGAGAGCATACATATAGTCAGACCACTTAGCCCAAATGACAGATATTAATGATAATGTACAAAAGTAAAGTACTCTACATTCTCCAACTCAGAAAAAAATGTTTTTCAATCGGGTTTTTTTTCTTTTCTCCAAATTATTTTATGCAGAGAATCAATAAATGACACAACCATGATGCAAACGGACCTAATACCGCCAGACAAGACACATTATTAATAATTTATATCTCTGTTAGTTCAGAGGTTTGCGCCTGTCAGACACAACCTTACAAAATCTCATGCTGCAACAGCATTAAAACAGGATCATTGCGCTGTGGGCTTCACTTCTGGCGCTGTGTCTCGTGGAGTGAAGCGCTCCTCTCTGGATATCAGGAGAAATGTGAATTAGTCTGAATGTCAATCTCAATCTGAGATGCCATTCAAAAAATGGTGGCACATACAGATCCATGCCAGATAGTGAAACGTTGACGCACTTTTCTCTTTCTTTCATCTTTTTTTTTTTTTTTTTTTTTTTGCAACCTGTTAATACGGCGCATCTGCCGGTGATCTGTCCATGGTGCTGAACTGCTCATTAAAGGCTGATTTATGGTTCCGCGTTACACCTACGCAGAGCATACGGCGTAGGGTACGCGGCGACGCGCACAGTACGCCGTAGGCTCTGCGTCGATTTAACGCAGAACCATAATTAAGGATCTTCCAGCACCACAGACCCGAACACAGCACTTCTCTGTCCAAACCAGGATGAAATCTACACAACATCAGTTACCAAAGTCGGTGTCAGCCCCAACACAAACACCTGCCAGATTTGATTTGTCAAAAGGACAGATAACTCAGCGTGTTGAGGCTTTTTTACTCACACAAAAACTCCGAAAAGCAGAACTCGGATGCCAATCTCCAAAGCCAATTGTCGCATGTCTTTCCTGCGATGTGTGGGGGACACGTTCATGGTTGTGAGAAGAAGAAGAAGAAGAAGAAAAAAAAATCCGTCAAGTGAATGATACAGGCGCAAACAGTCCCGGTCAGTGCTGGAGGATGACCACTTTTACAATCCACAGGAGCAGCTTCCAGAGGAAATGCGTCCTAGTCACGCATCCCGCTCGCCCCCATCGCAACCCGGTCACCTGGAGCCGTCTCTGCCGTCTCTCCTCCGTCTCCGCTCGGCAAACACTGCTCAGTCCCCTCGGGCGGTTTGCTTTATTACTACTCTGCGGCTGGCAGCGTCTCTTCCACTCCTTCACTTACTTCATTTATGTTGGAGTTTGGGGAGCAGAAGAAGACATGCAGGAGAAGAGCAAATATAGGAAAGCATTCAAGCTGTGGGATATAACTAAAGAGAGAGAGAGGAAGGGGGGTAAAGTAAAGAGAGACTGAGCATTGCGCGTCTCTCTCTCCTCTCCCTCTCTCTCTCTTGCATACCTTGGCATGACTTTGGAGAGTCAGATGACTAGAAGTTTCTGGAGCTACTTCGGACCCCACAGAAAGTCTGCCCATGCAATACTGGCTGGAGTTTTTTTTTTTTTTTTTTTCACAATATGTTTATTGTCGTTTTTTAGTTTTTCAAACATACAACATTTACGCACACATTACATAGACACACATACACTTAGATTGCACCATTTTCAATTGAAATAAAAATAATTATATTCAAGTAACCAATCAGGGAGGAAAATACAATAAATTAAATAAATAAATTAAACTGAAATAAATAAATACAAAATAAATCAATAAAAAGATTGTCACAGAGTGGTAGGATGAGGACCCAGATGCAGGAGAGCGAGAGGCATGGAGTTCCAAAAAACAGGGTTTATTTTGCAGAAACCAAAATCCAAAGCGCTGCTTAGCAGGATCAAAAAACACAGAAACAGGGATTGGGACAACATGGAAGGAGCAAACAGTACGGAACCACAAGGAGCAAGGGAAAGACAAGACCAGATATACACAAGGGGGTAACCAGACACAGGTGTGAACAATCTGGGCAGATGGAAGACAGGCGGTGCAGAACAGAAAACCAACTGGGGGAAATGTCACACACTGACAAAGATGATATTTTCCACAATATTTACAAGTTATTTTCAGGTAAATCTTGCACTTTCATCTGTAATAATGTTCATATATGGTTCCCAGAGTTCAACAAAGTCCTTTCGTTTTCCTTTAGCAATTAGTCTTTCCGGTCCAATACAGCCAGAAAGCTCCCTTATCCACATTCTCAATGTCGGAGCATCCATACTTTTTTCCAACATAGTGCAACAGCTCTCCTGGCCTGAAGAAGTACAAAGTCTGTATGTTGCTTTGACGTTTGTAGGAAGTTATTTGGGTATATTCCAAGCACACACAGTTTGGCATTTAGGGGGACTTTAGCATTAAACATATCTTTATGACATCCTTCCAGAAGTTTTGGGCTGGAGTTTTTAGTCTTCTACAATCAAAGGACAATTCACCCAAACATCCCAGATAATAAGGTTCTCGGTGAATGAGACACAAACAAAGACAGCCATCTCAACAGCACAATGCAATAACTGCTTGAAGAATGAAACCATCCATACTTCAAGCTCAACAATCAGCCAGACACTTGATATTCCATGGCTGTGCGAAAGAATGGCCAGTGGGAGCAGCCTTAGCTCTCTGCTGGTGATTGTGGTGGCCGCGCCACTACAGAGACTCTAGCACCCCAGGGTGTGAGCAGACACATAAACATGGAGTACCGGCTGCACGACTGCAAGCCTGGAGCCCTCACTCTTCACAGGCACCTATGAATTTTTCATGCTCTCTTAGACCGACCTTCCCTACCTTACCTGCCAGTCAAAAGCATGCCTCTACGTTAATGAAAGTTTGTATCATAACAGGAGAGATGGAGTGGGGGGGTGTTAAAAAATATTTTTCTAGGTCACAAGCTTGAATAGCTGGAAAATGATTCACTTTACAAATTGTCTATTCCTGCTTGTTAACAAGGCATCTTTTTAGCTATGTGTGTCCAACATAAAAAAAATATACACCATAATGTACCTGAACACACACATACACATTTCAATGATTTTGAACTATTCCTTTGTTTTCCTGCAGTGAAGTTCGAGGGGGTGTGCCTCAAGTCTTTGCTTCTCCTTAATAAGAACACAGCACAAGAGATGTGAGGTGGTGGTGCATTGGGAGGTGAGCTCTTACTTCAAAGCATTCTGCCAGCCATCAGACTTTTCAGCTTTTAGAGAGCGAGGGATGTTTATTACAAGCTTTCAATATGTTTTTGTCGGCCAGCTTCACAGTCTGTGAAAAAGCTGCTTCATTCTGGACAGAGATGTTTCACCGATTTGCTGAGCATTAGCAAAAAATGGCAAAATTATTTAATTATCAGAGAGTAATATGGTGCTTTTCTGTCTGGTTTATGTCATTCAGACTTGTTCTTTGTTGTCTTAATAGAAACATTTAAGAGAGATTTAAGCAATTAATTTTGGATATTCGTTTCCTCGACTAAGAATACAGGCAGAAACACATTTCCTGGCAGCTAAACAGCTCATTGAGACAATGCTTCACTGTCACTGAAGATAACTTAAGACTAAAAGAAGTTGTTTCATATATACCTGTTTATATCTATCTTTCCAAGAAATCTGTGAAATGGAAGGGATTACTATTTATTTCAAAAGGACCCTGGAAACATTTCTTGGTAATTCCTAAAATTATAATAAATAATTTCATGATAGTCATGTTTTATTCTAATTGTTTAACACGTTATAGGGCACTTGATAAAGTGCTTGAGTTTTAAAATTTATAATAGCCAGAGGGTTATTCGAGAATATTAAAAGACCTTTTTATTTCGTAACTTTTGTTTTTACGAACTGGCGACCTCTCTAGGGTGAACCACTGCCTCTCGCCTGAAATGAGCTGGGATAGGCTCCAGCAGACCCCCGGAACCCTGCAAAACCACCGCAGACAGGGGCGGGGGATCTGAGGACTTTTTTTCTTGCACACTTGCACTTTTTGCACAGTACTTGCTCTTGCACATGTACTGGACTTTTATTCTCGTAACTGTTTTTATTACCAACTAATTTACTCTGCTTTTTAACTTAACTCTTTTTAATTTAACTCTTCTTAAACTGTTCCATTGCTGGCTGACAAATCGAATCTCCCTACGGGGACAATAAAGGTTTTCATTCATTCATTCAAAAGATAAAGCAGGTACAGAAAATGGATGGATGGATGTTTTTATAAAAAAAAAGTCAGGATGCAGGTCTATTGGTTTTTACCAAATATGGTCACCTGCCTTGTAAACGGTTAAGCTTTATGAGAATCATAGGTGTCATCAATATTTTATCAGCCACCCAGCCTGTTCAAAAAGAGAAAACCTGCCAATTAGTTTTTGGGTCTAAATGTGAGTGCCGCACGGACCAGAGGACAGCGCTGTCTGAGGAGCTCTGAAAGAAATTATAGGTAATGATGTTAGAGGTAAAGCCAAAACCATCTCCAAGCAGCATCATGTTCCTGGGAGTACAGCTGCATCAGCTCTACAGGACTGCAGCCAACTTCCCAGGATGTGGATGTAAGGGGAGGAAATGCACTCACAGGTTGTTTAAAACAAAGTCAAATTAGTAGACAAAGAGCCAAAGAAAACATCCACACAGCAGAACTATAAGGTCAAGATATGGAAAAATCTGATCACAAGTTTTCAGAGAATAAGCCCTTTGAAATGATCAACTATAACTGAATCCTCATGTGCATCACATCTGGTTTGTACAAGACATGCTTCCCTGTGTCAGGGTGCTTCAATAGGATGATGATCCATAAAGCACAGATAAAAGCTCACCAGAATAGATGATTTAAAATAAAAGACAAAACATTGGGCTATTCGATGAGTTCTGGCCATCGATGAGCTCTGATCTTAATTCTATTGAACAGCTTTGGAAAAATGTGACAGTTGTAGTGTGGAGAAGAAATTCTTCAAACCTGAGAGAGTTAGTGCAGCTTCCTCAGGAAGGTTTTGGCCAAAATACCCCCGAGCAGATGAAGATGGCTCATAGAGAGCAGAAACTATTTGTTAGCAGTGTTACTAAAGGCTGTGCAATAAAATCTTAAGTTCAGGGAATTATAATTTTTCTCCATGCCAGGTAAAATATTCAACTGAATCAAAATGAAAAAAAAGATAATGATGAATACCATTAATTTGGCCCATTGAAGTTGATTTAGATGTTTTCTTTTTTGAAGATGTGTCAAGAATTCTGTCACAGTCCATGAGGCTTTCTGAATCCAGCAAAGAGATATTACACACTTTAACAAAATGTACTTCAATAAATCAAAGACTAATTACTTTAATGTATAGAGGTAACTGTGCTTTGCAGTATTGAGGTTACTCTCTGCAACACAGTGTCTAGTTATGCTCTGGAGACTGACTCATTTCCTCAGCTTTCACCCTTATATCAGTTTTGATTAGACTTTGGGATAGACTATAAGAAAACACTCCCTGTTTATTACTTTTACGCAAAGATGAGTCAGTATGAGGGCAGAAATCTTACATGATCAAGCAATTGAGGATAAATGTTTGTGAAAGCATGCATGTGTCAGTCAATTTAAAAGTCAAAGTTTAAAACAAGAGCTGACAAAAGAGCTGTACAAATTGTGCGGAAAAAAAATATGTCAGGAATAGTTACAAAACTACAAACACTTTCCATGTTTGAACTCGAGAACCCATTAAAGTCCTAGCATAAGCAAGAACCGACTAAATGTGATTTTATGGCTGATAGTCTTGGAGTTTTATTACTTCCATATCTGTAATCAATGTTTGTGGATATACAGGAAGCCAAGGCAAGAAGTAAATCAAAAGGGATCAAACGACCCTTTATTTCAATTTTAATACATACTAAGTCAACCTTTGCTCACTGATATGGGTCATGGGTTCATTTGAGATGAATTATGAATCAGGATTCTGGTGGAGACAATGCGATGCACACATAAGGTGATTCATGTTTATATTTCTTACATGTAGAGGAACAACATACAGCTAGAAACAAAATGTATGTGGTGAGAAGGGTCTGAAAGATGTTCTTTCTTTCTTTCTTTCTTATTTTCTAATTCAATTAGTTACTGGCTAATTGTTAAATAATGTATGTTAAAGAAAAGTCTTTTTCTTATCACATAAAGTTCTCATACTTTAATTGAAATACTTTTTGAATAGTTTTCTTATCGGAACTAGCACCAATGGGATTAGCAATTAATCAGACATTTCAGTCACTGTGCATTTGAAAATGAGACAAAGTAATAAATTATAAGATCAAGGATAGCCATGGGAGTCTTTTTGGTTTTATTTCACATTTATCCCACTGAAATACATGTCCAACAGGGATTTTAGGGAGATTGAAAAATTTAATCGGAGCTAAAATTAATTGTACTCTGTTTGTTTATGTACGTACAAGTACTTACAGCATGCGTAACATGGCTTTAATGTATTTTGTGTGCTGTTTATTTACAAACTGGATTCACACAGGGCATGCACACATACAGAACACGATGGTGAGTGAATCCAATTTCTCAGCTTTGCAGACAGGCCAAGTCACTTAGATTGAAAACCTTGTCATTGATCAAGCTTTTTAAACACCTGAGGCTGAAAAGAATAATCGTTGGGCTTTTGGAGTGGCTCCTCAATCCTTTGTTTAAACAAGGGCAAGAAAAAAATTCATTGATTTTCCCCAGAGACATTCTATCTTGTTCAGTAAAGAAGACATATTGATTTACCCAAGATTGTACTTTGTTTTTCTGCGCACATCCTTCTGTTTATTTCTCGTTTCATAACTTTTCCATGACTACATGGTCTTTTCTGTGTGAGACATTTCCGATTAGAGCCCCCACCTTATGGAAGTCTTTGCCTGCTGCATTCAGGGATATGACATCTCTTGATATCGTTAAATCCCTCCTCAGAACTTTCCGTTTATGGAGGCTCTTTAGGACTAACTGATGAACACATTAAATATTCTGTTGCTGCCAATGTGGCTGCTTTGTCCCCACTTTTCTGGGTTCATAATGTATAATTTTGTTAGGATGGGTGCTATATAGAAAAAAACCTCTGTACTCGTGATGAAACATTTTCAGTCACTCTGTGAGTTCATTATGAGTCCACTCAGTTCAGACCAGTATTGTGTCTGTGCAGTTTGGGTTTAGCTGTCTGACACAGCTGCAAAAATGTTTTGAAAACTGAAGGTTATTTTGTCTAAAGAGCACCAAGCTCTCTTCTGTAAAACTGCTGTACCTGCAACTCACTCCTGCACTGAAACTTGAGATGTACATTTTGACAATTTTTTGCATGAAAAAGATGATTAAATAATTCAGCCACATTGCCAAGTCTTTGTTTTAAAGTGCTGTTATATTATTTCAGTTTTCCTCAGATATTGCAGTCAAACAGTGTTTAGAATGTGTTACTACAGAGGTATTAAATACTTTTTACCACAACAGTACTATTGTTAATCTTACTAATTGCCAATTTATTGTTATTGTTACAATATTAGATACAATACTTTACTATCTGTTATTACTTTATGTCTATGCTTTATGTCTGTTTGATGGTAAATTACTATATGTTGACACCATGTGAATTGTCTTTTTATTCTGCATGTTCAAATCCCAGATTTATAAAATTATCATTACATTATATATTATATTATATTATATTATGTTATATTATATTATATTATATTATATTATATTATATTATATATCTTCTTAGTAGTATTGGTAGTAGTAGTAGCACTAGTAGTAGTATCATTGTTATTATTAATACTTCTACTACTACTACTACTACTACTACCACTACCACCATTACTACTACAACTAAACAAAATAAAAGAAATACAAGAAGTTTGTGCTCCAAGAACACAAGTTGCTTGTGTTTATTTTAAATTGATTCATCTCTTTATTTACGATCATTGCATGAGAGTTGGTGCAAAAATGTCTTCATCTTTATGAGCAACAGTGTACTGTAGTATAGCTAAATCTTTATAATTTAAAACTCCAAAAGCTAGTGTAAATCAAGTGTGTCTTTTTGCTGATAAATAATCTGTTTCACCAATTTCTGTTAGGATTTAGTTCGCATCGTAAAACAGAATGTACAAGTAATCAATAATCTGCTCACAGGCTCAGACAAAAGTCTTGAGTCCATAGTTTAGATCTCAGCGCTGCATCGGTGGCCATCAACCATAGAATTTTGTTACAGAAGGTTGGGGCGTGTCATTGGGGTTAAGGGAACTGCTTTGAGTCATTTTTGACTGAAATATTCCTTTATGTTCATATGAATTAGTTTTTCACAAACAGCAGTAAGTCGTGATGTTCCACAAGGTTATGTGGAAAGACTGCTACTTATTTGTTGTTGTTTCTACCATTAAGCATCATTATTAGGCAGCCTGGCATTTAAGTTGCTATATATACTGTATGTCACTCTGCTATATTGATCTATGAAGCCAGACTTTTTATGATTTTGAAGACTAGCATCAGATTATACAGTCAGAGTATTGAATCACACTTAAAACTGGGATCTTGTGGGGGCCACTATTGCTTGACTGCAATCAGAATCCATTGAGAATCAAAGGTCAACAAAGCTCTCAACTGGTTGCTGACACAAACTGTCATGGAACTATTCAAATTGAATGAAACAAGACTGAAAACTTGCGATTTTAAACATGTTTGAATTTTGTTGTAAAGCCTTGATTTAAACACTGGCCCTGATTTTATTATTTGTTCTGACTGTCACCTTACACATAACAACTATGATTGGGGGAGCATGGTGCGGTCCAAGTCTTGATCCAACTTGTGGTCCAATACTTCAGGATTTATTTCTGACTGTGGAAACTGATCTGCAATCTTGAAACCTTTAGGTGTAATGTTGGTATTAAAGATTTAAAGGCTTGAATGACTTCTAATTTCCTGCCATTACACTCATAAGACTTAAGTAATTGACTGTTGAGCCATGGAGTTACCCTGGATGGCATTACTTTACTTTATGGTCTTGTGGGAGAAACCTTTGCATTAAATTCTTTTTCATTTTACCTTTGAACATTCATTGATTACATCTCCCCTCCCCCTGACCTGGATACAGACATTGACCTGCATACATGGCTCATACAGAAGACACACATGTACACACTCTCTCTGTATGTGTTATCCTTTTTATATCTGTTTTTCGTGTTTTGGCATGTCTCTTTTTTATTGCAACACATTTCACCACACATTCATTTTCATACACGACAACACATCGCACAAACACTAGGGTAATAACAGCACTACACACACCGCCCCATCACTGCCTGCTCTCTTTATCTGTCTTGTCCTTTCATGTTTCACATAGGTGATTTTAGTCCTCTCTGACAGAACCAGAAATTCATCTGAAAATATGTTAGATCAGACTGTCAAAGAATACACTCACCCTCACACACATCTGAAGTTATAAGGCTCTTCTTTTCGCCTCTCATTTTGGTGTGTACCCCCCTAAAATACACTACAAGATAGTGCCTATCTGCTGGTCCAGCTTCAAGACCCACCATCCTCCTTTAATGATAAGTCATGACTTAAATCAAGACATTTTCAATTTCTCAGATTCATTTAATGAAAGGATGGTGCTGTTAAAACCTCAGGTTGGGATGAATTAACAGTACTTTCATGCACAAACATTAAAAAGGGCAACAACTAAGAAATAGTTCCAAAAACACTCAACACAAAATACAGCTATACCAGAATACCCACTCACTGAATATATAATAAGCACTGAAAACCTTTAAGTCACCCAATAAATCAAAGCTTTAAAGCTGAAAAAACAAGCAAGCATTTCAGTGACATCCGTTTTTAACACACTTTAACACACTCAGTTAGTGTTTTCTTGCAAAATGGATGGAATAAAAAAGTGCAACAACTGAGCAGTAGAGAGTTTTAGCTTTTATCTGAGGCAAAAGCCCGCAACCCACTGAAAACAGGTCTGATCAACCAGCTGAGAATAACTGCTATAAGAGGTCATTGACCCAAATGTTGTAGCCTCAAGTACCTGCATATGTTGCTGATATGTCTGACACTTTTGCCCAAGTACCTGCATGGATCTCTTCAGTATGGCAGTATATGTCTGAAATGTAACATAAAAAGTGCAAAGTGTATCTAGAACATGAAATTAGCATTTGTTTGACACATATTTTGTGGTGAAACGGTAGCAAATGTGTGCAACTAAAGGCAAAAGCCTGTGCTTTGTTTTATTGCCTAAATTTCAAAGAGACTGTCTGTGTGTCATGCTCCTTTTTGTTTCTCACTGTATTCTCCCTGCTCTTGACTGTGTAATCAGCTTGAAAAACCCAATTAACTCTAATCATAGTGATAAACAAATAGATGAATAAATACTGACAGATGACCAAGGAGCAAAACAAAAAGGACGAACAAAAATAAACAACACTACGACTGCAGAAATCCTCATTTAAAGTTATTACCCAAGCGTGTTTTTAATCGTAACTCCCCGGTGACAGTGACACTCTATTAAAAACAGCCCGAGCACATGTATTTTAGTAAAGAGAAAAACAACGATGAATATCTAAGACCAACTGCTATCCTGTGTGTGCTTTTTTCCTTTGAGCAAATTATTCTCTCTGCTTTAATGCCAAACTCTTCCGTGTAATTTCATTTTAATGATTCTAAGAAGGGAAACCAGTGCTCCTCATTATTCACGAGACTTCAACCTGCCATCTGTTACTGCAACAAAGTCTGTCAAAAAACCAACCAAGATGTATGACTCTCCACTGGTGTTAGACACATTACTGCTCTTATATTTTATTAGTGCTGTATCTCCTGAACGCTCACACAAGCCTCACAAATCTGAACAGCTACACAGACAAGGCATAGACAATAAATCCTAAAATGTTAAAAAAAAAAGTGTTTTTGCATCATTGCATGAGGAAGTTTTACTTTCACTTAATTTTGGCTTTAGATTTTGCATATTAAAGATAACCTTTGTACTTTTTTCACTCTGGTTAAATATTTGACCAGTTTCAAGGCCAATTGGCAGTTTTAGGTTATAACTATACATTAAAGCACACCAAAGCAAAAATATTCATCCTGCACACCATCATATTAGGTACGACGGAGTATTAGGGCCAAACTAAGACAAAAAAAAATTGGAAATTACGAGAATAAAGTCATAATATAATGAGAATAAAGTAATAAGATTACGAGAATAAAGTCATAATGTTGCGAGAATAAAGTTGTAATAGAATAAAGTCGTAATATTATGAGAATAAAGTTGTCATATTATGACAATAAAGTCGTAACATTACGAGAATAAAGTCGTTACATTACGAGAATAAAGTCGTAATTTATGAGAATAAAGTCGTAATATTACAAGAATAAAGTGGTAATTTATGAAAACTCTAACAGGAAGAGTGTGTTAAAATGTTGTATATTGAGCATCTTGTGAAGTTATATTTATATATTTATTTTTAATATTACAACTTTATTCTCAAAATATTACGACTTTTTTTCTCGTAATATTACGACTTTATTCTCACAACATTATGACTTTATTCTCGTAATTTTACGACTTTATTCTCATATTATTATGACTTTATTTTTGTAATTTCCTTTTTTTTCTTGTTGTATATTAAGTGATGATTGTTGATCAAATGTAAATTTTATTTGAGTCAATTGGAGGGCAGATGGGTCGTCACTGAATGGAGAAATGAGTCAATACAAAGATGATAATTAGATTTTCTTTTTAGAAGGAGTAATGATGGCATCTTCATCAGAGTATATAATATAATTGTGTTCATCCTGCCTCAAGTCCAATAACACGTGTATGTTGTGCGTCAGGGTGGTTAACAAGATCACTGTCATGTTTCATTGCTGGATGTGTCTTTGAGACATGAAGCTTTTTTCAGCGCCAGACTACTCTGCAGCCAAATCTGGCCCAAATGCCCGTAAAACCCAGAGGTACCTTCACCACACAGAGTCAGCCATCCACTCCAGTTAATTATCCTCTCCTTCAACCATTTATTCTTACTAACAAAACATTATTTATTTTGCTGGAACTGATTCTTGGACGGGAACTGATGATCTTTTGTTGAACGTTTCAACTCCTTGGTCTCGAGCTGACTGATGGAGAGCTTCAGTCTAATAAACTGCTGACGGGATAACCGCTCTTAACAGTAAGTCAAGTCACATGTAAATCACTGACTCACTTAGATTCAAGGCTGCATTCAATTGTTTTTGATGTTTTATAGCTTTTTTTTCTTCTGTCACTCTTTGTTCTCACGATTTATATGTGCAGGTTACTATGCTCAAAAGAGACTTCCTTATTCTCGAGAGGAAGCTGGACTGCTGAGTCTTGAACTTGTGGAGTTGTTGTTTATTCCCTCCCGTATAAAGGTCTGTGCACTTCTCGCTACAGCGGAGTTTGTGTACAATGCTGCTCAGTTCCTGTCTGTCTAGGGAAGTTGTTGGGTTTGAAACAAGCTGATGTAGAATATATAAAAATATATCTTTTCTTATATTCCTTAGCACTTCTTTTCCAGTTTTTAAAGGTACTCTTTGACTTTCTTTAGACACCTCACCAAAGCATCAACAGGGATGATGTCACCAAATAATGATTACGTTTGTTGTGGTAATCAGCTGTATGGAGAACTGTGGTTTTACTTTCTTTTTAGTGTTTTTTTTCTTCTTCTTCTGATTCTTATTTCAACTAGACTCAGGTCTATTTAAGCCCTTTCTGTATCAATCACAGTGATAAGAGCAGAAAATACCTCTCATATGCATGAGCTGATATAGGGACGAACCCTCCCTAGAAGGAGGACGGGACACTGAGGGGAGTACTGTAACGGTTTTGCATGATCTTGAACTAACCTCCAACGGGGATGCAAATTAACCCGGGCCTGCAATGCCCTAGGTATTCATGAGTGTCAGGGGAGGCTGCCGTGGAAGTGCCAGTGTAATAGACCGAGCTTCCTTCTCCCTACAGTCCATTTTGGAGCCCGTTTTTACCAGACGACAGCTGGGGAGTTATTAGCACATGATCACATTCTCCACAAACAGAAGGAACTTTCTCAGTCTGGGAATAGCCATACAAAGTCGCAACGAGATTCATGAACCAACACCCCATTTAACTTTAAATGCATTCTTTTTTTAAGTGACAACCTACTTGATAGTCAAAGTCTAGACAAAGAATATAGGAGTGTCCAGAGGTGTCTGATACCAGAATATATATAACACTATAGATTGTTTGGGCACCGTGAGTTGTCTTTACTGGGATTGTTTCCCACAGATACCATCAGGTCACATAAGATTCGAATAAGGGGTGTTTGGAAACCCCATAAACACTTCAGACTCTTTGTTGTGTTTGATGAGAACATACTAAAAGAAAACTGTTAAGGAGGCCCACCGACCTTCTGACCTGCAGGCTCTGTTTTTTGGTGAATTATGCAGCCATGTTCGGGGTGTTATTGGTGTGGTAAAAGATGTAGTTAATGAAGAACTGCCAAAACAAGATTGATGAGAATTCCAAGATGCAGGTTATCTCAGCAGTATGTTGCACTAACTATGGCTGATGAATGTATATTTTTACATTTTACTGTCATGTAGTTTCAGTATATAATACTCCTGTAATATTATTACATAATTTTAAATCAACCTAGCAAAAGGGGTTGATTCTAAGTAATAATCACGACTTAGAATATGTGTCTTGTACAAGAATTGTGTGACAAATTTTTGATTTACAAAATTATATATTTAGCTATAAAAATTAAAAAGGCTCAGCTGATCAGAAAGTTTTTCTTTTTATGGTAAATCATTTTTATAAACTTCTATGAGCTTCATTAATTGCTCCTAAATATTTTTACAACCTGTCTCTGGGCACGATGGGGTCTCAGAATCGTGATTTAGATAAGTTATCATGTAAATGTAAAGATAGCTGTCATTAATTAATTCTAATTAGTTGCACCTGAGTCGGTATCAGAGCCATTGCTGTCAGCACCATGTCAAAGTTACAGCCGGCAGGAACGAAAAAAGGTAAGCTTTCTTACAGTTTATTTCTTCATTATTGTTTCAAACTGTTTGAACTGCATTACAATACTAGCTTATAGAGGTATACATGAGAAAAGTACATTAAAATGATAATTTAATTGTTGCTACTCACGTTTAGCATTTAGCATGAATAAATAGACCCTGTCTTTTGCTTTTTTCTTCATATTCCCCACTTAACTTTAAGCCTCAATTAATTTATCTGGCACCCTTAAAACTATATTAACTAACTTGGTGTTGAGCAGCTAAACCGTAACACATTGATGCTTCAGCATTTATAACCCTGCAATGTCGCAACTCATCCAGAACGGCCTTATCAAAGATAAACTTTAATATCTGAACTTTGCCAACATGTACTTTTACATGTCATGATGTACTACAGTGCTATCTTGTAGGGCGACTTTATATTTCTGCACAAATGTGCTTTACAAGTTTAAATACATGTTTGTGTGTAGAGTACAAGTAAACACAAAATCCCTGTAAACTTGTAATTCAGTTCAACATCCGCTAGATGGCAGCAACACATCAGGAATCATCATTGTGACCTCCTCATGGGGACACGTTACCGTGGGTAGGTTTTTGGGCCTTATAACCGTGGAGATAATACTGTGTGTGTGTGTGTGTGTGTGTGTGTGTGTGTGTGTGTGTGTGTGTGTGTGTTGCCTTGCCTGTTGCAGTCAAGGAGAGAAAGAATAATCCTTAAGAGCTGCATTTGTTTGACATCCATGTTTTTAAATCTGCCCAGTTTTGAGTTTCTGGACCAGACAAAACCTTAACATGTAAATTTGGTGTACCTATTGTGCTGCTCTCTTGGCCAGGACCCCCTTGCAAAAGAGATTCTGAAACTCAGTGGGATTATTCCTGGTTAAATAAAGGTTCATTAAAAAAAAATTTTTTTTTAAAGCAAGTCTGTTGAACTGAGTTCCTTTTTATACGTGCAAATGGAAACAAAAGTGTAGGTTCGTCCTGTTAAGATGTAACATGCATATTTTAAATCTGCCCACGTTTGAGTTTCTGGACCAGACAGAACCTTGACATGTAGATTTTGTCTATCTATTGTGCTGCTCTCTTGACCAGGACCCCCTTGCAAAGGAGATTTTGAATCTCAATGGGATTATTCCTGGTTAGAAAAAGGTTAATTTAAAAAAGAAAAACCTTTTTTTTAAAGCAAGTCTGTTGAACTGAGTTCCTCCAAGTGCAAATGGAAACAAAAGTGTAAAGCTGGTTAATTAAGTTAACTAATTTCTTAATTTGATGTTACAAAAAACTTAAGTTCGTCCTGTTAAGATGTAAAAACTAGAAGTCAATAATCTTTTTTAAATGTATTAATTTATGCAATTCTATATCATGTGTTGCTTTTACCTGTAGTTCGGATTATGAACACTAGATGGTGCTAGCGCTCTTCTATTGCTCTGATTCACAACCTCCGTTACTACATAATGGATTAGAAATTTAGTCAGTGAAATGTATTAGCTCATGATCTTATTTGGAGTGCCTCTAAATAGATATCCTTAATCTCACTCCATGTAGCACCGTTTCATGAAGCTTGGGGGTGATTTATCAACACAAGAACATTTTTCACTGATATTAACTCAGCTGGGCAAGTCCTTCAAGGCTGATTTATGGTTCCGCGTTACACCAACGCAGAGGGTACGCGGGGACACGCATAGTACCTTGCGCGTCCCCGCGTACCCTACGGCGTAGGCTCTGCGTCGATTCAACGCAGAACCATAATTCAGGCTTTAGATGTAACATTTACACATGAGGCTGCTTTTATTTTAAAGTCACCTCAAATGCAGGAATGTATATAAATACTGATGACAATAGTTTATGGCACAGGGATATAAATTATTTGAGAGGAAATTTCTTATTTGAGGGAAACCAGAATGATCTTGCCGTGGATCATAATGTTTAAAGTTGCGGTGCGCGAGTTTGATATCGCTGTTGCTGCCATTATATCTTTTTTTATTTATTTATTTATTTTTTTTAAATATTTATTTAATTTTGTTCTCCCTTAATGTATGTTTTTTTTTTTTTTTCCCCAGGGTAATTATGGGGAGGGTAGGAAAGTGGGTATAATAGAAATCAGGCATGTGAAAATGTGAATTGTGAAAATTATTGTGAAATAAAAAGATAGGCTATTAAAAAAAAAAAAAAAAAGTTGCGGTGCGCTGATGTTGCCGGGGCGCAACTTTAGTGCAGCGGGAGGAGCAGGACGGGTTGCGGGGGTGATTCTGAACATTGGGAAGTGAAGTGTGCGATCAGCAGGGGGGTTGGTTGGTGCTGACAGAGTAAAGCTATAACGACAGAGAGAGCAGGGAGAGAGGAGAGAGGGTGCAGAGGAGGAGAGGGTGCAGATACTTGGTAACGCATCACAGCGGGACAGCAGGAGAACCTGAAGGCGCTCAGCCAGCGACGGACACGGACGAGGAAGGTAGGAAAACACGACCATGACACCTCCATCCGTCTGAGTTCACACACAGAGTTACAGGCTTGGTTGCAGAGGAGCAGAAGGTTTTTTTTTTTATCCTAAAGACTGGTGTCTCTTGTAATGTAGGGTAACAATTTCTGTGTCATTTCCAGCGCAGCCGCGCGCCATGCTTTATGGCACATTATTGCTTATAATTTAACACTTGCATATGCAGCATAGTTTGAGTTTTAGCAGTTAATAAGTATTTGACCATTATAATGTTTAATGTTCTACCTGTGCGACGGAAGGAATCAATAAAAAACGCATCTGTGACTACTAATTAAGTTGTGTGTTTCGGTAATAGATCGCTTTAATTGTAATAGCTATGTGTAATTTTATTTCTCCTTCTTTTCCTTGTATAAAATTGAAAAGACCGGTTGGAAATGTGAGGTGGTGTGTGTGTTAGCAGAGGTGTCAGGTGTACAGCTTATCTCAGGTAGCCCAGGTGACTTCACATGACTTCTGGGAAGCGCCGTGATGCCACTTATTTATTCATGTGTCACCTGAACGCAGCAGCGACGCCACGCCAGGTTGAAGGAGAGCATCGCTCACTTTAGGCATTTTAAATGTTAACACGAGTTATTCTTCAAGCGTTTGGTGGCACTTTTTTTTTTTTTTTTTTTTTAGATGCAGGCAAAGATTAACCTGTTATGGTGCTCTGGTCATCCTGACGGTTTTGTTTCAATCATGGCTGATATAATTACTTTTCAGAGAAATTTACAATTGAACGAGCAATTAATTCAGTGCAACTTGTACAATTCTAAGTAGGTTGAGGTAATGTTGTGGATTTAAATGCTCTCCAACATCTAAACGCTAGTAAATGACCGTGCTTTATGATGCAAAGAGGCTGCTTGTTACAAGCTTTTTTTACATGTTCGCCAGTGTCTTTATGGAGTACAAGTGAAAGCAAAAAATAAATAAAACCTAAGATGGAATTACATAAAACATATCCAAGAGTTTTATCATTCCTCAGTTCCTCAAATTTTAACAGTGACAGGTTACACATCCTGCAGCATCACAACTATCAACATAAAGTGATCAGGCCTTTTACTAGTCCTGACTATAGTGTAATGTTAAGGGTTTGCTGTCATACTCTGTGTGTGTATCTCAGTGGCTCTTATAATCTCATATTTTGTATTATAGGTACAATAAACTGGAGAGAACCGGCTTGAGTTTTCCGTGCATTATGTGGACAAAGCATGTTTCTAACAGCCCTTTCTCAGTCTGTGTCACTTTAAATTTATTCAGAATGAGAGGAGGAGGCAAAAAAAAGATACTGAAGTACAGAGTCCATATCTGGCAGACACCTTGACTGACAGCTTCAAATGAAACCCAGTAAGAGGGATAGAGGAATGAATTGCAGATATAACAGCTCTTCAAGACTTTCGTCTGAGGTCTTGCACTGAAAGAAAAGCAAAATATGAGAACAGAAAGGAAGGATGTTTTTGTAAAACTGAAGAATAGTAAACTTAAGGATAAGGAAATACTATGGAGTCTGGATATACAAAATGATTAGCTATGTATTAGTAAAAGACCACATGTCTCAAGGTGTTGTAAATGTTTTTGCTCAACTAGTGTTAGTATTTGTGAACGAAAGCATGAGGAAAATATTAACCGTAATTATCAGGTGTGCAAACTTTCTGCACAACAGCCTGTGTTTGCTTGAAGAACAGTCAGGTAGTGGTTCAGTTAACTAATATTTAAAGTAATTTATCTGTATGTTGCTTATTTGTTGTTGGTTGAATATTAATCTTTCACACTGTATTCAATGATTCAACAGGGCAGGCCTGAGTTTTACAGAAGTTTTATGATATTACAGCTGGTTCATGTGATGCACTCTTGAGTTTTGAACATAGTGGCCTCAATCTGACAACTTTTTGGAACTCGCAGTGCTTAAATGCATCCCTCGTTTTTTTTTACTTTGGCATTAACATAGCATTCCTACAGTAGTATCTTACGATTATGATCACTGCACGCTGCCACTTTTTGCCATTTCCACACCTAACCCTCTTGTGGGCCAGCTGTGTGTGGTCATTAAATCAGCCAAGGCAGTCAAGCAGAACTGCAGGAAAGAAGCCTGTACAGGAGAAGATGATTTTGCTCTATCAGTGTTGTTTTTTTAACAGGTGGGTGGTCAGATGCTGAAATGTGCTGTCCTTATAGAGATGGGGAGTCATTTGTGGATAAATTAGCTGTGGCTTGCAATGAGTTCACAGTAAATCTGATTACTCACAGTTTCTCTTTTAGAAATCTGAAATAGTTGGCATTTAATACAACCATCTGCAATCATGATGTTGTAGTCCAAAGCTGCTTATCCCTGTATTGATTCATCTTACAGTATGTGGGTGTGGAAACTGCTTGAAATCACTTGAAGGATTGCATTGGAGTTTTTAATTTCACTCAGTGAATAGTGGATTCATGTCTGAGCAAGTATCATTTAGCATGTTGAAACCTATTTATCCAGAAATATGGAGAGCAGAAAGGAAATAAAAACAATTTAATGACATCTTTGTTGTATAACAATTTCCAGTTGTGGATACGCCTGGAATGCAGTCTGAAGTGGGGGTGAAAAAGCGTGGATAACGAGCGAAAAAGACGAAAGACACTGGCAGTTAAATAAGATGGGAGGCAGCACTGAAGGAGGAGCGAGGTGAACAGTTCAGATGCAAGAGACTTTAGTGCTGGGGAAGTACTATTAAATGTAGTTTTTTGGATCTTTCAAGAAGAAAAGATGGTAGAATGGGTGCACAGCAGCACAACTGCTTCCTCACAAAGACAGAAGCAAAAGATGAATTATTCTCCCTAAAGGCTATCGGGTACCCTCTGACACAGCTGTCTGTGTCTGCGTTGTCTTTTATACATGCTGGCACAGCTTACCAAGCTCCCAGTTGCAGTTAAGGACCGAGGAAGCAAAGGCTTGTTTCAGAAACACACATTTGAAGAATAACATGAAATGTATGGAGTAGCAATCAGTCCTCATTATGAAGGATTTTTTTTTCCTAATTTGTTCAATGTTTTATTTAGAGCACAACCAAAATATAATCTCAAGTTTGAGAAAGAACTGATTTCTGATGAAAATTTCACTGATTGCTGATGTAATCTATTTTTGAGTGTCCAGATTTTTCACCGATATGGTCATGAAAGGTTCTCTTCTTTTATAAAAAAATACACAACATAATGCACTTCGATTTTATACTAGAAAATAAGAATAAAGTAATACAGCAAGAATTTTATGTAGCATATAATTTATTGTTTAATCAAAACAACTATAGTATGCATATTTATTTTCCAGTTTTTTTTTGAAGATACAAACGGAAAATACAGTAATCATACTCTCAAACCTGAATACACCTAATCCCAATGAACATAATTGTAAATGTCTGCTTGAAAAAGTCTTCTTAAAGACTTAGATCTGTGCTTGTCAGGTGTAGTTGAATAGTAAAACAACTACATTTTCTGGGTTTCAAATTTTTTTTTAAACCTTAATGCTAGAATATACATTTTGCATTGGGTGAAACTGAAGGGCTACATCTTTAAGGGTCAATAAATGCTCCATGCCCTTGTTTTCCTTTGCCGTTGCAGAATCCTTAAGTCAGATGAAATGAAACGGTCACAAATTTGATATTGCACAACTATAACATGTTAGGTGAAGGAGGTTGACAAGCTGGAAGATGGTAGTAAATTGCAGGTTATCAGGCCAGTGGACAACATTTGAACCCCATCTGAATCCATAAACTACGACTACTACTCACTTATCTACTTTGCTTTGTTTGTTATTTGGGGTTACGCTTGGGGATGGCTAGATAGAAAATGAATACATGGTTAAGGACAGGAATATAGAAAAACAGAGTTTGGCTTAATAAGTACAGGGTTGCTAGAAACAAAACAACCACCAATGTAAAAGGTTCTCTTTTCCCGATCCGATACCTTTATTGTGACACTAAGTTTTTGACAAACAACAGGACAAACATTTTTACAGCTTGGATTGTAAGGTGAAACCAGCCCTCGGTAAAGATCTCCTCACTATCTTCTTGTGAACTAATAACATTACATTTTAGAACAGTTTGAGACAGTTTTTAGACAGTTTGAGATGAGCATCTTATTACATTGACATTTAAACAATAAAAATGGTAACGTTTTCTTTTTTCAAGATTCCCGAAGTTGAGCACCAATGATAACCAACAAGGTAATTGAGCAAAGGGTAGTAACATTGTATTGAAGATTTACTTCGTATCAGCAGACGTATGAAAGAAAATACAAGTGTATCATTTTGTCCTTGACTCAATTTCTCCCTCAAACGGCACAAATCGTTTTGTCAGTCTGCTTTCAGACCAAAGGACTTGGTAGCAGAAGATGTGATTGCTTGGTTCCTTCACACCCTTTTTCAGCATGTCTCTCTGACTTTTGAATCTTATCAGAAAATTAAATGTGAGCTCTTCATCCCGTCAAGTCAGTGTCTGAGACGTTAATATTCTAACTTTGGTTTAAAATGTAGTGAATAAGTCTCTAATTTACGTTGTGGGAAAATAAAGTAGATGTCCACTAGTTGACTGCAATATGTGATTAAGACTGAAATAATAAAATACCCCCCCTCCCCCCCTCAAAAAAATAAAATAAAAAGGCTTTGCAATATTGCTCAAGTTAGTGAATTATTTAATTATCTTTTGCATGCAAAAGGGTTAAATACCATGTAGTTCTCAAAACAACATCTTTGTAGCGATGTAAAACAGATAAACCCAAATGCAATACTGTCATAGATTCAATAGAAAGGGGAAAATTGTAAAAAGCAGCCTATTTGTATGGACACTCAGCCGGGAAACATGCAGAATTGAGGTGAGCATTGAAACGTTTCGTTAGTGATTGTAAGACAACGGAGAATAGACATAAACATGAAGTGTCTGGTGGCCAGTATCAAATCCTTACCACCTGAAATGACATATGCTGGGTGGACCCTGCTACACCCCCACATGACGGCTGAGAATAGACGCTGACCAACATGAGCAGGAGGAGATTGCTATAGCAAACTGGAGGGACGGGTGGATGGATAGATCTGTGGACCTACAGTAGATTTAAGATTATTCTCATTATATTACATTTTTTCTTAATACAATTTTTACCAAACACTGACAGTTATCAGCATGTCAGTCTGTAACTCCACGTGGATACTTGCAGTACAGAAAACCAAATGGATGACCAATAAATCATCACATTTCCAATACATGTGATGTTTCTCAGCTTATATTCTGTATGTATACATTATGACTACCAGTAAATTAGCTTTTATTAGTGTCTTAATAGACCATCATGTCAACAAAAAACATTATAAACATGCGGCTACAATTAAGAATATGAGGTCCAGATTGAATAAACGGAAAAATTAGCATATGGTTTCAAATGACATAACAGACGGCAGGGTCCAGTTTTGTGGGTGACATTCTGAAACTGTGAACGTCTCCCAAAACACTCAACCGGCTCACTTTAAAAATAACCAGCAGTCTTTCAGTCCTACATTGTAATTTCTTACTGTATTTCAGACATGAATAGCAAAGGTGAAGAATTATTACAACTAAAATGTGTAGCTAATAGCGCTTTTCCACTTGTACTGTACCTACTCAGCTCGACTGGACTGGACTTGCCTCAGTTTGGCAGTTTTCCACTAGGGGTCTAGCCGTGCCGAGTAGATACTTTTCTGTAACTACTCTGCCGAGGTTCTAAGCGGGCTGAGTCGGGCTGTATCTGACGTCATCACACTACATGCCACCGATTGGTCAGGCGGTTGGCCAATCAGCCTGGTAGGACTGATTGGCTTTGAGCACTCTCCTGTGCTTCTCAATGGTGTTTCGCGTAGCTGCTTGAAGCCTTCTCTCCCTCAGTTGTTTAAATTTTATATTGAATACAAGATATATAGATATATCAACTCATCCATGTTCTCCGTCTTTGGCATCTTACTTATTCGTTTGTGTCGCACAATCGAGTAGATCACAGCAGCTTCGCTCCAACCCCGCCTACCTCTGATCCGGGTATGGAAAAGAAATGAGGCAAGGCGAGTCGAGTCGGGCTGAGTAGGTACTTGTGGAAAAGCGCCAGCAATGACAGTAAGAGGGCAAACCTTTTCAATGAGGCTGCAGTGATACAGTACCTGGCTACCCCTGATAGATACTGTCCACCACTGGGATTTCTGTAAACGGGAATTATTCAAGAACAGGAAGACTTGTAGATTTGCTGGTGTGTAATGACTTCCCGGCCCTTTTGACAACATTATATTCAATGCTGGTATAAATGTGTTTGCTGATATTTCAGCTACAAAAGATATGTGCATGCTTCACACACTTCTGCCTGCGTAGCACAGCATTGCAGTAACAAAATGCCTAAGACATTCTGGTAAATAATGGCACAGTCAGCAGTGAATGGCAACTTAGAAAATAGACCTGTATGATTCTTTCAAATGATCCCCTCCCAAATGTTGCCTTCTGAAAAGGAAACACTTGTGATTGCATAACAAAAATCGCCATCTCCTCGCCTTCCAGGCCCCAAGTTAACACTGTGCTTCATTAATAAATGCAGATAGTAATTGTTTGTTCAAATGCTGCAGCAGTGTCTGTGCCAGGCGTAAAAGCAATGGGAAATACTTTTGCCTGCTCCAACTGTTGTTATATTGGCCATGAAAAATGTACTGTCAATTGACCTTTATTTTGAACCACATGAAGTGCTGCAATGGGAACTCATCAGATTAATTTATGCAAATAAATAATGAGTGTCACCCCAATGTCGCAGTTGTCCGATGTTATGTGAGCATATTGGGGAAGGATAATACAGTAACTGACTTGATGGAGTGTCTGCAACACCCTATCATCATCACTGCACCATCCGTTGTTTATTGTTATCACTTTTTACCCGTCCTGTTGCAGTAAGGGCTCCTTCATAACTGCAGCACATTTCAGTGTTTGGCGTACCCAAAAACTTTTACTCTTTACTTCCACTAACAAATTCCCATCCCTGTCACGAGCATGTGCAAAACAGGCACCAGACAGGATGGGGTGTGTACCATACTAGTTGTGCCTGCTCTAGATTTTTGTAACAGGGTTCTGAAATGCGGCGCCTTGCAGTGCTCCCATCCTGTTCTGGATAATTATCGTCTCCTCAGGTTCTGTGTAAGCTGCCCACTCTCCCCCACAGTGTGTTGCAAAGCACTACTGTCAGTCCACACAGGATCAAAGAAGATTAAGGAAATGTCTCCAGTAAAAGAAAAGTGTTGTCTTGGCATGTGTCTTACAGTCCCAATATGTACTGTTTGCCTGCTGGGGAGTTAGTGATCTTTTATTGAAGAGAGGCTTCAGTCCAGCTACTTTCTGAAGAAGCCAATCAGCAGGGACCTACATCGGTTCTGCACGACTGGAAGCTGTTGATGTCATGTTTTCCTATTTTTACATCTGTGTGATTTGAGTATAGGTTTTCAAAAGCACTGTGGAATTGATGGTGTTTACTCATTTAGTTATCAGGACACTGGTGTTTGGTCACTGGTATGGAATGTGATTTTTATATTAGTCCATTATGAATGAGCATAAACCTCTTTGACTTTGTAGTCTTGTTTCAAAACCCATGATACATGTTTTTTTTCTTGTTGTTTTATTTACCAGCAAATCTGATCGTTTATGTTGAATTTCTTTTTCAAACCATATGAATAGTTTGTCAAAGTGTGGGACTACAGTTGCAATGACGCATCGACGTAATCGATTATGTAAATACGTTGACTTGCATAGAGTGCATTGCATGCCGCATGTACACAATGTGTTGAGTCTTAAAAGATGAGACTTGGTTTTAATCCATGAGTTTGTCCACTAAAGTACGAACAAACATCATCCAGCAAAAACTAGCCTGTAGCTGCTATTGTTCATCTCTGGTCTACCAACATAAACCATTGTGATATACCTGGGTAGCTCCCTCTGCTGGTCACATTAGGTATCACAGTTGATTAACATTCTATCAACACATACAACACCCTGACAATGGCGAGTACAATTAACATACATTAATCAAGTGAAACTTTGACCTCATCTTTTAAGACTCTACACATTGTGTACATCGGGATGCTATGCAATTCAACGTATTTACATAATCGATTACATCGATGCGTAATTGCAGCTGTAGTCCCACACTTTGACAAACTATTAATATGGTTTGAAAAAGAAATTCAACATAAACGATCAGATTTGCTGGAAAAAAAACAAAACATGTATCATGAGTTTTGAAACAAGACTATACAATTGTTAGATTAATCAATAGATTAAATCGGCAAGAAAATGTCGTTAGTGGCAGCCCTATGTGGGACATCAGCGTGGCAACATTTAGATCCATGTTCAATTTTTTTTTATCGCCTATACTTAGGAAGCACCACACATGCTCTGTAGCGTAACTGCCACAATGTTTACATTATGTAAGTTATTCTTGCAGAGCCAGGCTTTCAGGATGTCTTGTCATGTTGGAGATGAAGAAATCACAGGGATGGCAGTGAAGACATTACTCATTTTATGGGGACAGCGCCGTCCTCCCTCTCCCTACCCTGTCAAAGCCACATGTCTGTTAATCTCCCTGTGATCACCTTACTAATGAGTGACGGCATTTTTATGAGAGTGGAGGGTGGCGAGAGATCGCTCATTGATTTTTACTGTGATAATCCAGATTTTGCTGCCGGTTCAGGCCCACCACCCTCCCCTGAGAGGGGTTCCTTAAGGTTAAAGCCAGTCAGACACAATTGCCTTGTAATCAATAATATTGAATGCTGTAAGCCAGGAGATGCAGCCATGTGGGCAAGCATGCCTCTTTGGACAGAGCACAATGGGGAGGGATATTAGACTCCACTATACTCTGCGTTAATCACATATTACTGTCAGATAAGCTATCGGGTCAAAACTAATTACATAGATGCGGATCTGAGTTCTGAACTTTGCCAAGTGAGTTGTTTGTGTCCAACAGTTGAAGTCATAAAATAACCAACCTTTTAGATGTTGAGAATCTATATATTCTGGCGCTGAGGACACCAAGCTATGAAACATTTAGGTGCACATTTTGATTTATTTAGTTTTTTACTTTTTAAATGTCCCTGTTCTTCTTAGACGTACACCTTAAGGTATCCTAGGTGGATCTCCACCTAGGTCAAATAAAGTCCAGTTGCTGTACCCTCTACTTCTGAAACCATATCTTTTTGTCAAGTGGTTTTGGACTACCTTACTGAAAATGCCTATTGATTTATTTTCATACCCTAAGAATAACAACATATATCATATGAAAGTTTTGGTTTAAATTGCACATTTGTCGTGGACCGTAGTAGGTTCAAGTGTTCCCTCTCTGGAACTGGACACCCAAAAAATGCTCGAGATTACTGGACGGAGGCATTTTTACAATCAAATCCAAAAATATCCGCATATTTCCCCTTTGAGGACAGGATTCTAGTTTCCCAGCCTCTATCCTATTTGTAAATGTGTCAAAATATAAAAGCACCACAGATGTTAGGATCAGTTAACATCAGTCATTTATCTACAAAACGCTAATTCTCAGTTTGTGGAAATATAAAGCTTATAAGAACAATCCATCCAGCCGTTCAATAATTGAGGTCTTATACTTTTTGTCATCTCTAAAAGTTAGTACCTCCCGTGTGTGTATTTTTATAACAAGAAATGGCACATAAATAACGAACACAGTGATGTAAAAATGACATCAAGATATTACTGCTAAGGTATAAGCTATAAAATCATATTGGTACTTAGTATTATCACATTTTTGGATTCTGGCTTAATTTTGGGGAAACATATTATGTTATTCATTCATCTGAAATTGTGTTTTACTAAAACTACGTTTCCCACACAGTCAAAAAATGTTTTACGTTTTTGCACAAACACCTTGAAACTTAATTAGCAGGTACGATTTACATGGCCGTACAATAATTGCGTTTTCTGTGGATCATAGTTTTTTTTAAACGTTGTAACCTGTCTGATCGAGATCTCTTTTTGTCATTGTTTCTATTAAAACATGTTATGGTTGGTGGGTTGGTTGGTTGTTTGTGTTTGTTTTTGTTTCATTTTTTTTTCTCATGACAATATTTTACAATTGTTTTAAAGTCTTACAATCATTTTCAGAGGACACAGTTGCTCAGCTGAGCACTAACACCCATTTTTCCAGACTCGGAGTGTGGGATAATGAGCGACATACACAGGAATGTTTCTCTATCACCACATTTATGGTTTGAAAGCTGAGGCAAGGGCTCATAACAGTACACAAGGCAACTTACAACTTTATAGATGTGACTATTAAAGTGCGAACGTATTACAAGTCCCACAAACAAGCTTCCTTTTAAGTGGAAGCTGGCATTTATTGAAAACTATATTGATCTGTAGCTACGCATTTAACAGAGACTTCAGTAATTTTTGCCCTACTAGTACCTGGTTGGACCCCCTTCTTTTTTCTTTCAGAACTGCCATGATTCTGTTTGTGCTGCATTCAAGATGCTGGAAACATTTCTGAGAGGTTTGAGTTCACGTTGACATTCTTGACAAGATTATAATTGTCAGCTGCAAATCATAACAAAAATCATCCATTCCAGCACGACCTCTATAAGAAGTTCAAGTGACTACGGAGGCCCTTTGAGTATTTCATTTTTTATTTTTTTGACAGAGAGTGTGTGTGTGTGTGTGTGTGTGTGTGTGTGTGTGTGTGTGTGTGTGTGTGTGTGTGTGTGTGTGTGTGTGTGTGTGTGTGTGTGTGTGTGTGTGTGTGTGTGTGTGTGTGTGTGTGTGTGTGTGTGTGTGTGTGTGTGTGTGTGTGTGTGTGTGTGTGTGTGTGTGTGTGTGTGTGTGTGTGTGTGTGTGTGTGTGTGTGTGTGTGTGTGTGTGTGTGTGTTACTTCACATCTTTATAACCAATATGGTAATGACATCTTTTTTATACTATTTCTCTAAAAGGACTGTCTGTTTGTTTGTCATTGTGGCTGCAGCAGTTGATGTCTTTCTCAGTTTATCCATTGCCTTCATGTGGTTTGGATTTTTCAGTGAGTCAACAGCATAAAAGCCAGTCTCGCATCAAGCCGTTTCCACAAAGCAGTTGCCACATTGGCACAAAGAAGTCATCCTCCTTAAATGGCTCGGCACTGCACCGATTATACAATTCTTATCAGGGATGTTCCACAGGGATGCCAGATTTTGCTGATCTAAAACAATAACTAAAATTACTTTTCTTCTCCTTTATGATGCTCAGTTTGAACTTCAGAAGGTCATCTTGATCATGTCTACGCGCTTAAATGCACTGAAATGAATATATGATGGGCTAATTGGATATTTGCCTTTACAAGCAGTTGAGCAGGTAAGCCTAATGAGGTGGCCAGTGAGTACCTCCGTCCATGTCAGTGACCCTTCCAGCCCTGCCTTTTCTTTTAATTTCCTCTGATGTTTCTTTTGACCCTATTTTTGAACTCCTTAAAGATATTTAAACTACTAGCTCTGGTCTTTTAAACTCTGGAAAAACGTCCACATTGGAAATTGCCGTGCAAGTATGGGCAAATGAGTGGCTGTCAACATGTTCATGATGTATTCACTTGACCAAAATCAGATTTCTGAGTCTTATCTTCTGGTCATGGTCAGAGTCAGTCAAGCAAGAAGTCGTACAAAAATATCAAGCTTGGGTTCAGCGTAGACTCCTGCAGGACATATAAGTAAAGCTGAGCGGTGGATCCTACAAAGCTGGGGGAGTGAAGGATTGATCGATGCTGACAGTATAGCCAGTGAAGTGGGGCAATGCTGCTGCAGCACTCGTCTTACGCTGAGGACCAGCTCCTGCCTCGCCTTGTCCGATGTCATTCACCAACTCTGATTTTATTTGCACTTTTTAAAATTGCTTGTGACTTAATTTCTACACTTATACCACTCTAAGAAGTTGTCAGGTTTCCTCTATTATGATCCCAAAATCGTGCAGAACTTTACCGGGATACGTTATTTATCCAACATTTAATCAAACCTTTGCATAAACTGTGTATTTTACAGCCTGTAATCAATGAAATGTTTTCTTTTTGCATATGAAAGTCGGGGCCAGGCATCTTGTTTTGTCTGAGAACTTGTCGGACTTTGATTGCCACTCTTACACTTTTCTCCAACCACATTGTTAGTGAGGAGATTGTGGCGGTAATTACAATATGCCCAACAAACCACACACTGTATGGTCACACAATAGCCTGAGTATTCTATTAAAATGGAACAAATTACCATACCACATTCAATATTATTTCAAGTGGTGGTAAGATTTAACAATAGTTCCATTAGAAACATGTTAGTTATAAATGCTTACACATTCATCTCACCTCAGTCGCAAAGAATACTTTTGGAGAATACTGCGGCTATCTTCCCATGCAGATGGTTTCATTTTGATTTGGTGAGATTCTTGCATGTGGCCCACTTCAGCTTCAACTTCAGCTTTTGCACTAAGACAAAAGAGTTAAATGGACTTGTGGTGCTCGAAAGAATTAAGAGATGACATTTAAGAAACTGAGACAAAAACTGTTCTTCGAGAAATGAAGTTGTAATTATTCATTAAACTTTCACTTGAGGAAATCCTCAAAATACTCTGAAACAATGTGGTGTAATTTAAATTCATTTTTTAAGTCTTTGCTGTATTCCTGTGCAAATAAATGGCATCAGGTTACCCAGAGGTGCTGTTATTAAAATTTTCGAAACCACAAACTCAAGTTTGAATTGGGTCGCTATTTGAGTGACGTAAAAGACAAAAAACAACAGGGGGGGATGTAATTATATTAAATTATGCTTTAAATTACTGTAGTGACAAATTTGATACAGATGCATTAGATATTGTTTATATATATATATATATATATATATATATATATATATATATATATATCTCAGTGTGTATGGATTATTATCTTCATGAATAATTTGCTCTTAGCCATGCGACTTTGTGACAATGTTTTCGTAGCCCGGCCAGGCTGCATCACAGAAAAGGCAGGACGGGTACGTGAGGGAGATTACTTTGACCTCTACCTGAATTACAGTGTCCTGCAATTTAGTTTGGTTGCTGTTTTTTGTGAGACTGTTTGTTTATATTGAATCCTGTTGAGAGTAGAGGGCTGCATCCTGCTGTAGTGCAACATCTTCCTCAAACACGACACATCCGTCAACCCATTTCCATTACTCATTCATCCATTAGTCATTTCAGAAATGTCCCTTAGCATTTGAATGATTAGTGAGGAGTGAAGAGGTGTTTGTGTATTTCTGTATGCATGCAGTGGACAGAGCCAATTTATAGGCAAAGAAGAAATATTACAGAACTGGATAATAGTTAAACTCCCAAAGGAAAACTAAACAGTTGCAGTGTTATTAAAAAAAAAAGCTGTTTATTTTTATGTTCTGTTGTATTCAGAATACATCCTGCATACCAGCGTATAGGAGTCCTCTCTCGTAGCACAGGGTCGTGATGTTAGAGCAGGAATTCAACATTTTCACAGGTGTTACTGTATTTGTGGCAAATGGACTGCATTAGTACAGAGACACATTAACCAAATGAGAGAATGCTTTCAACAGTTTATGCAGACAAGGGTTCAAACAACCAAACTTCTAATATTCTAGGTAACCTCTTTATTTCCTGGGCCAGTTGCAAAATATATTGGATATTACATTCAGGATCCTACATTATATGTTGGAGTGAGAAAATGATGGATGAATATGATGTGAACAACTGATTTTTGGTACCAATATATGTACATTTTAAAAGTGGTGGAATTTATCACATCATACATTTTTGATGTATAAATGTTTTTTTTTCTTTGAGGGATGATAAAACCCCCCAACTTTTTTCACAATTTGAGAGCAGAAAAAAAGAGCAGAGGATCTTTTTACTTTGCTCTTTGTGCAATGATTGTATTCTCTTAATGTGGAGTCTTGGGATGGGCTTCATTGATCGCCTTAGTGAGACTAATAAACCCTAACCATCAATTGATAGAAACAACAACCAACCACTGAGCTCTCACCCTCGGGTGGTGATTGTTACTGTCTTATAGCTGCTGGATTTGACAGACTGCACATTCTGTTACATGAAGCACTACAGGTCATGCAAGTTACCTGATATAAGACATTGATAACAAAACTAAGAAATGATAAAACACGACTAGTGAGGTTTTTGCTGGACAGGAGGAGTTTTGTTTTTTGAATTGTTATGCTTTTTTATTTGTTTGAACTTCTACTTGAATCCACATAATGACCTCTACTCGAGGATTACATCTGTCTCTGAGAGGACACGGACGAAGGAAAGGTCACAAAAGGGGTGGGAGAGGCTGGGGCGGGGGACACTGTCATCAGGGCTCCGCAAGAAAGGAGAAGAGATGTGCGTTGCCAAAGCAGGAAGGGGCAAGGAAATGGGGAAGGAATTGAATAATATCCATGGCTATACAGGTTGTATTGTTACAGGAAGTAAAATGCTAATAATGCCGAGGATCCAGGAATCCAAATGAAAACAAATGTGGTTATACAAGCTGACACAAATTCACAGGCAATATAAACACACACACACACACACACATGCACACTGACACGTATTTATACAATAAGCAATGGCATCTTATTCTTTACCTTGCATTTCTTTCTCACTCACCGGCAATTTTGAGCTACTTTGTCTGCATTGAATCGACCACACATCGTGCATCTTTAACAGCAACAGGACGCTGAGCAGCTACACAAAGCTCTATTGCATTTTGTTACCATTCACTCTGGCTTCAGTTTACATATCACATTTTAGCCATCAGATACTTGGAGGATAAGCATACCTGTCTGCATTTATTTATTTATTTTTCCCCACAAGCTTTAGCACAGAGGAGTTTGGGAAAATGGGGTTTAGATAGATGACAATTCAAGATTAAACTGTCAGAGATGGAGTTTGCCAACTATTGTGGATTGCTGGAATATGTGATGACAATGGGGGAATATAAGTGAAGTGGTGAAGAAATGGGGAAGACAGAAATTCTCCATTGTCACTTCTGAGCTCCTCGGGATTATACTTCATAATATATATCATAAAGATAGTTCATTAAAACAAACACAAGCCAATCATTTTTATCCCGATCAGAATGCCTCTTATACTTTCACCTTGACCTTTTTTATTTACTACTTACTGAATCGCGTGCGTGCGTGCGTGCGTGCGCGTGTATATACATACATACATACATACATACAGAGCCGTCTGGGAGATTTGTGAGGCCCTGTGCGAAATGGCTGGGGGGGGGGGGGGCCCTCACGCGTGAGTAGAGAGCGCGCAAAGTTTTTGGGTTTTTTGGATCAGGTGTCTATATGCACAATTTTAACTCTCCAATTAGCAAAATACTGGATACCTTCCCCTGCCTCATCATCATCTCGGCTTGCCTCGACATGGGGCCCCACGGCTGCTTGAGACCCGGTCGGATCAGTGATTTTTGTAACAAATTTATCAAACGAGCCTTTCAGAGAGGCATTAAACTCTTCCATTTTCTTTAGTTTTTTTTCTTTTTTCATCCCCTGATGGAAATTTCCTGAATCTGTCTCGTGTTCTCGACATTGTGTGACAGTTTGTTCCAAACTCCACCCGTCTCGATCAGAGCAGCTTGTGTCTGCGCTTGGTCTGACGCAGTTGTATTAAACAACAGACACGCGCAGCTGCGCAGAGACATCAATCAGCAAGCACATCATTGCACATATATTTATTAATATGCACAGACTAGTACACATTTAGATCTGTAATGGAATGTGACTGTTTATTTATAAGGGAAAAAAGGAAAAAAAAATTTGAAAAAAAAATGTTGAAAAAAAAAAACGGCCCATAGCGCGAGGCCCTTTGGGCGCGAGGCCCCGTGTGGTCGCACGGTTCCCACACCCCTTGCGCCCTGTGTGTGTGTGTGTGTGTGTGTGTGTGTGTGTGTGTGTGTGTGTGTGTATGTATGTATGTATGTATGTATGTATGTGTGTGTGTATATATATATATATGTATATGTATGTATATATATATATATATATATATATATATATATATATATGATTCTATTGTAGGCATCGCTGATTAAAATATTGAATTTTGCAGTTACCAAGCATTTATTTACTGCTTTGCTAAATGCAACTTAACATTAACAGTTCAACAGAAATTACAGTAAATAAACATGTACACTATGTTGCAAAAGAACAGTTGCTCAAAACTGGTCTCAAACTGTCAATACTTTACATACACACACAGTAGCTGTAATCTGTGTTCGTGTGTGTTTTTTCATGTGCAGGTGATGTCGTGGAGTGTAGGATTAGGTGGCAGGATGACAGCTGCCAAACTCCTCCTTCCTTTCCTCTTTCTGCACTCATTTTGTGAAGGTGAGTTTTCATCGGGCGAGTCTTGAAAATAAGAGAAAAACTATTAAAGTTGCAATATTCATATTTGTGCCAGTGTGTTGTCTCTGTTAAAGAAGGTAGAGAAAGACTGTTTCATTTGAAAGATATTTGGCAAATATGTTGAAGAGTCTGAATTTGAAGCTTATTAATTACACAAAAGTCAGTCAAACCGCCCTGACTAATGAAAAAAAGCTTCAAAAATGTGTCCATCAATATGTAAATGTATCTGCCATTATAGTCAAGTAAAGGATTTTGATAAAATATTTCTTATAGTAACAACTTTGTGAAATATAAATGTCATTAGCTGTGATAGCAGAATTGTGAAGAATTTAACATTACCTCTCCTACTTCCTTCTCTGCATGGTATTCATGAAAAGATTATCTGTGTCTTGCTGTCACCACCTTTTCCAGTTCTGTACAGGGTTTATTCATTTTTCACATATCTGATTGTCATTCCTCTGATCACGCGTCTTCACGAGAGTCAGTCTTGCATAATGTTTCAGATTACAATTCAGCTAAAAAAATGACTTAAAAGTATTTACCTTTTTGCTTAATGTGATTCTATAGTCCCTTTCAGATATGCGCTCTGTTAATTTTAGTGGCATGACAGCGTATCTTTATCATGTGTGACCACACTGACGTCCAGGACACTGATTCTTCTGGGACTATGTGGTCACATCTGAGCATGTTCAGCCACACTTGTTTATTAATCACAAAAAATGATGTTCTCCACCATTGCTGGTAGTCACATCTGATTGTGAAAACATGTACTACCTGCTGCAGTCACATTAAGAGATTGCCTTCGCAATGCTTGATTAATTTGAAGAGAGATGCAGTTCATGGAAGAATCTGAAAGCAAATGCACCAAAAAAAACCCTTTTTGACTATGCTTAAGCCTTTACAGGCCGTTCAGTGAACTACCATACTTGGAATTTACAAAATTTCAGCGCAGAAGGTCATTAAAGAATATTACTCAACCATTTTACTTAAAAAAAAAAAAAAAAAATGTTGGAAATTTTCATTGTACATACATGGCGACTGACGTTACCAAATATAGCCAAATGTTGCCTTGTAAAGGGTTAAACACATGAAATGGTATTTTCAGCCACTTCCATCCTCTGCCATTATGCTTTACACAACCATGGCATGCTCATAAGAATTATTGTGACAATATGACATGTTGTGAGAAAACCGTGACACTTTGAGGACTATGGTGATATAGCTTATGTGATTTACTGTCTGGTCGCATACGAGCACGCACTGCATCTCTCTGTTACTTTCACAGGCATGTCTAAATGAAGCGTGAGGAACAATAACGGAAGTGACCAATGACTGAATGTCATCTCTTTAGCAGATTTAGGAGACTATTAATCTTATATAACTCATGTCTGAATGAGCCTTACGAGCTTGAGAGATAACTAGTAAAACAAAGGTTGGATGTTGTGCGGAAGTCTCATAGCAACAGGCAGAAGAAACCTCCAAACGTACATGGTGCTGACACAGTGGGGAAAGTTATTCAGGAACTGCCACAACATCTTTTTATCAACAACTACAAGCTGCTCAAGGCTTTCTTTCTGTAGAACCTTCTAGCTTCTCACCCTTAGCTCTCACTACAGGCCTTGACTTTTTTAAATACTTTCAGCTCTTTCTTCCCCTGTCCCTTCCTCCTTTCATCTAACCCATTAGCACACTGACCTTGTGGTCCTCTTGAGCGTTCCTTCTCTGATCCAGCAAATTGGATTGATGATCATAGTTGTGATTGTTTTCTTCCTGCAATATCTCTGCATTCCTCTCTCCAGCCGTGTAGTGACTCACTGTAATTAAGCCACACACACGGACAGACAGGAGCTTATTAGCCCTCATAGCTTCCCCACGTTCTTGACACTTGAGTTGGTCTGACAACCTGCCGTAGTTCAGGCAGGCATACGACAGAACAAAAAGCTTCATCTTTAAAGGCAGCATTTGACCCTTTTTCAAGAACTTAGACATCAATAAGATTGGCCTCACTGTTTCTCAATTTAGCGTGTCTGTTGTCTACCAACAACTTCAGCTGATCAAAGCCAGCAGTTTTGTCCCTGATCTTCGTTTGTGTGTGTGTGTGTGTGTATATATACACTATGCGTGTGTGTGTGTGTGTATGTATGTGTGTGTGTGTGTGTATATATATATATATATATATATATATATATATATATATATATATATATTCTGATACAGGAACTATCAACCCTTATTGATGTACACACCAGCAATTTACAATCATATGCAAAAGTTACTTAAAGGTATAGTCTGTAATGTTGGGGAGCCCTCCCGTCAGTGCTCCGTCCAAAGCCACGCCCCCACAAACTTTGGGGAACGCGCATTTGCAGGAGTTGAGTTTTCCCGGACATTTTGGACAGCATATTTTCAACAAAACTACCCCATGTCTCATTCACCTGTAAGCGAGGCCGGTTTTAGTGGGGGGCAGGGGTGGGCTGTGCCCACCCAAACGTGCGTCCTGCCCACCCAATCAAAGTTATGGGGATCCTTTATTGTTTTATAATTTTATTTTTTTATAAATATAAAAAAATATCACAGAATATCTGTACCGTTTCTGATTGGGTGGGCACTGCGCATCATTTTTAGACACAACAATGAACGCATACCGCAAAAGTTGTGTCTCAGCGGAGGGAGCCGACGTCCCAGCAAAATGAGAACAACAGAGAAGTTCAGAACAGCAGACAGAGCACACACTGAAGCTGATTTATGGTTCCGCGTTACACCAACGCAGAATGGTGCGCGTCGCCGCGTACCCTACGGCGTAGCCTACGGCGTACCTTATGGCGTAGCCGTATCTCCAGAGCACAGCACCGCAGCGCACCGCCACCCGCACCGGCGCTCTCCGCCCTCGCCGGGATGGAGACGCCTCCATCCCCACGGACCCCGCGGTCCGTGGCAGACCCCCAGTAGCGGACAACCTGCGCCGCAGAATCGCACTTTGGCTTTCTTTTTTTAGCCTTTTTAGCAGGGCGAGCCGTTACATTCGACGTGACGAGTGCGCGCATGGGACAGAGGGGGGCGTGGGCGGGACTTAAAATGAAGGCATCTGATTGGTTCTTTCCCCCCTGCCAATCCTCTGGTCCTCTGACCAATCCGTGCCATTCGGTGCGCAAAAAACAGATTAGTCGGAGTTTTTACAGGATTAAAGCTGTCAGAGAGGTCAGATTTTTTTCTTTCCTTTCTCTGAACACATTATTCACCGGCTACTCTCAGGATGGAAGGACCATTTCACCCGGTATAACAATGAATGTTTTTGAATACGATTACAGACTATACCTTTTAAAGACATTTAAATTCCTTTGGGTCTTGTTCGATTTAAAAAAAAACAAAAAAAAAAAAAACAAAGAAATTCATTATGCCATTACATACGTAACAAAAAAGAAAGTACTAAGTCACCGGTTACGGTTTCCATAAGATCTAAGAGGGTAAGTTGCAGTCAGCTGCTACTAATCATCAGAATTTGTTGAACTGATCATCAGCAGGTGTGCAGACTCTATAAAAGTAGATGTTTTTGCCGTTTGCTGGTCTGGAGCATTCAGGTGGGTGTTAACACGATGCCAAGACTGAAAGGATTGCTCGGGGGTCATGTTCTGGGTTTCTGGAAAGCGCCTAGAGACAACTTCTGTTGTAATAGACGCTATATAAATAAAATTGAATTGAAAGGCATGCATTATTGTCTTGGAGAAGGAATTCTTGCTGTACGTCAAACTGGAAAGTATTATAAAACAATTTTCCAAACAATTTTGAGTTTACCATTCTGCAGTAAGAAAGTTTATACACAAGTGGAAAGCATTCAACGCCGTTGCCTATCTTTCCAGAAGTGGACAGCTCTAAATCAAATCCACATGAGCCAAATTCAGTGTCATGGAGCCACGTTTATTAACTTTAACCTTCACAGTGTTACCATGGTGTGGAAAATATCATTGAAAAAATAAAGATATAAAATAGCACCTCAAAAAAACATAAAGTGAACAAAATATTAAAAAAGGGCGGGGGGTTAAAAGTGTCTTTACTGCATACTGGCCTACTTAAAGCACTGCACGTACAGCTTATTTGGGAGGGCCTGAAAGGAACATGGAAGCCTTACAGAAAACTACTGCATCGCTGAATAAACCACAAGACGTCTCACATTTTGGGATAGGTTTGTGTTACTTATATTAAAGTATTTGGATCATGCTTATAAAAAAAACAAGATCATGTCAAATATCAGTAGACCAGAAAAAAACCCTCTTATGTCACAAGCAGCTGTACAATGTTATGCATGTCATAAACGGTACACCTAACCATGAAGATGGATATACCTGAGTACCTTACTGTTTCTTCTTTTATGTATATTTATTTTGTTCACAATTTATGCTGCAAAAATATCTTTTCCGCTCAAACTGAGTTTAATGATGCTTATTAATTCCCAACGGGTTTAGTTTAGCAGTTTGCGTTAAACTCCTCTGTCTACCAAAGTATTCTAGAGGCATACTGGGTCATGCAATAGGACGATGATCGCACATATGCTGGCAAATCTAAAGCAGAATAGATTTAACAGAAAATATGCAATGCAATGACCCAGCCAAAGATGCTGTTTGGGGACCCAAAGAGAGATAAATACCTGCAAACTTCAATAAACTGAGGCAAGATTGTAAGAGTGGGATAATATTTTTCCACAATAATGCGAGAGACTGATAACATCATCCATAAAACAATTTCTTGGAAGTTATTGCTGCCAAAGGTTTCTCTACAAGCTACTGAATGATGGACTGATGCTTCTGTGTTTAGGCTTAGCTTTCATTAAATAACACCAGTCTGTAAGATGTCGCATCTTGACGTTCAACAGATGTGTGTGTGTGTGTGTATAAGTGTGTATGTATGTATGTATATATATATATATATATATATATATATATATATAATAATGTATGCATGTGTATATACATAATTTATTTCATGTCATGAGTTCTTTTTAACATGGTATATGATTTTCACATTGCATAATACTCCTCTTTTTCTCCACAGGATCCAATCAGCCACCGCGTTTTCTGAACTACTTCTTCTCGACCTACCTTCTCATCTATGAGGACACGCCTATTGGTGAGTCTCCAAGGTGTCAAAATGTCATCATTGATGTTCATATCATTTTTAAAAGGGCTTAGAAAGTAACTGTACCTAAAACAAATGCACCCTGTTAATCTTATGAACTTGGTTATACTGTATAGTTTTTGCAGCTGGAAAAAGTTTGGGGTGTCAGTATGAACACCCAATACCAGGTTGAGTCCAATTCCTCTGGGATGTATTATTCCCCCACTTATTTATTTTTTGTCATTTTTGTTGGTTCTCATGATTGACAGGGCAATTTGAGGATGTCTGGCTTTTCATCATCTCTGAGGGTGTCAGTGGCTTGGAATTAAAATCCTTTATATAGGATTGATTTTCTAGAAGTTTGGGTTTTTTTTTTTATGATGACCTTTCCTCTCTGCCAGTCTGTCAACACTACTAGTGTGAGTCTCGGAGCGTTCCTTTACATCGATTCATTCTGAGTTGTTTTCTGTGAGCAGGTACATGTCACTGCCCTAGACACCCTATCATTTCTTTCCATTGTATATTTTTACTCCAAGTCATGAAAGTTCAAATATCAAGCACCGCCACTGTTCCAGTCATCATCCTAAAGTGTCTTTCATCTATTATTCTTTAGCATCATCTCCATCATCATCATGTGAGTTGAATGTTTTACATTGAAGCCAGAAAAGGTCGCAGTCTCCTACAGAGTCGCCAGTCAATCATCATCATGACCTAAAGAATCATTGCCTTTTAAAGCAGTTGGCAGATGTGGCTTCTTTGAACAAAAGGATAACAAAAATTCTAGAAAAAATACAATTACTACATAAATTCAGCCTGCGTGTACCCGCCAGGAAAGGGCGTAGATGTGTTTCCCCAACCAATCTGTTCAGGGTGCCCTCTGGCAATGAATCAGCATTCCCTCCTAAGACAGCTGGGCTTCAGTCCAGCAACGCCTTCCACCAGTCCAGCGAGCTGTCAGTCATGTCCTTGGCCCGGTCCATAATGGCTTCCTCAGTGGTGTGATTGTGAGGGAGGATTGAGTGATCAGACAGCGACAATTTGTCAAGATTATTGTTTATTAGCTCAGCAGATGTCCTCATCGAGCAGGCCTTCCAATTCTTCAGCACGTAAACACAGATATAAACACACGAGCCTCGGAGTAAAATATTTGTGTGATATGTGGGTGGAGGTTGTGACACTGAGACGAATTGCATATAATTCATTTTAACCCAAACACCCACATTTTTTCCTCTCATAAACGTTTTACTTATCATCTTGCATGCTGGCATAATAGAGTAGTCCAGCAGTTATTTTTCAACATCTTTGTGAATTTCAATTTGAATAAAGGAGCAGGATAATAAAAAAAAAAAAAAAAAAAAAAAAACCCAATATATTCCACTTATGAAATAATTGTTAAACTTGACTTGAATGATGTAATGGTGGTGCTTTAATTAGTTTTTAATCTCATAATGCTCCACATTAGAACTTTATTTCACCTCAAATTTAATTAACATTAATAAAGAGCTGCCTGGCAGACTGTAGACCAAACTACGCAACTTCAGCACAATGATCAGGTTTCCACAAGCTCTCTCAGTTGGTCATATTCAGTTACCATGGAGCTTGTAGTGTCGTGATAATGATGTAACAGCATGTGGTTCGTGTGAGCGGTTTGTAACGCCAGGATGTGGTTTGTCCAACCACCAACTGACTGACACTGACACAATAAGACCATGACCAATACCTGTCCTAAAGTAAAACTGATGCATATTCATCCCTCACCAGACAGCACATCAGTAAAACGCATGACCTCCGAGTCAGTAGACTTGTTTGGTGTGAAGTATATCCTGCACATAAATATATAGATGAGGGAACACATACAGACATGGATCTTTGATTTAAGACTCCACCTGCTCACTGAGAGCAAAAGGTTTGGTAACCAATGTGTGCTATAGTGGCTCTCGATCACAGGAGGACTCTGTGTGAGCTAAAACACCTGACCTAGGGTTTATGAGGCTTTTAACACAAGCCTTTCTGTTGGTTTGCAGGCAAGACAACATCTTCTGTTTAATACATCAGCGAGACTAAACCCAGGAGGAAAGTTTAAGTAACGCTCTTGTTTGTGTTGTTTAAGGTTAATGTTGCGTTATTGGCTGAATGGGTGACGTGGTGCTGCTTCAGATGATTGTTGTTTGAATATCCATCCATCCTGGTCTGCTGGAGCCTATCCCAGCTCTTTACAGGTGGGAGGCAGGGGTTCACCTGGACAGGTCGCCGGTCTATCACAGGCCCACATATACAGACAGACAACATGCACGCTCACACTCACACCTACGGGCAATTTACAATCATCAATTAACCTAACGTGCATGTCATTGGGCTGTGGGAGGAAGTCGGAGTACCCGCAGGGAACCCACGCGAGCACAAGGATAACAAGCAAACTATTTATTATTATTATTATATTTCTTTATTTGGTATGGACATCACAATAACATAGGACAAACCAAATGCACTCTTTGAGTGTTTTAGCATACATGCTAATTTGCAACACTTGTCCACAGGAGGCTTTTAAAAAAATAATATAAATACAATACAATAAGATATACAATAAAATTAGAGGATGACATAAGATATAAAGCAAAGACAACATTCAAGAGCAGAACCAGACCTGACCTATTCATGTAGGCACTGTTGTTTAGACTTGAGCCATAGTTTGAGTCCTCTGTTGAAAATATTGCCACACGTTTCTAATTTTAAATTAGTCTGTAAAGAATTCCAGAGTTTTGCACCCTTCACAGAAAAAAACGACTCACCAAAAGAGGTCTTATACTTTGGGATACGACAGTCACCATTGGTGCAGGCCCGTGTGGTTACTCTACCAGAGCTCTGATGCCTAATAACCACTTCAGAGAACAGGGGTGAAACATGATTATATAAACATTTAAAAACCAGTTTAAGACTACTAAAATTCACAAAGTTTTCAAAAGTTAAAAGGTTGTGTTTTCTTAAAATTTCACAGTGGTGCCATCTCATAGGTTTCTGATCCATAATTTTTATTGCCTGCTTGTATAATGATGTTATAGGTTTTAGAGTTGTTTGAGAGGCAAATGACCATGATGTGATGCAATATGACAAATGTGAAAAGATCATTGCATGCACTCCACGCAGACACTCCCGCTGGACCAGGGAGTCAAACCAGGAACCTTCTTTGCTGTGAGGCAACAGTGCTAACCACTGAGCTAGAGCCTAAACATGTCCAGTTTGACTCTCAGGTGTGCTCGCGGCTGAAGGTTATGGCAGTGTTGTAATTAACACGGGGTCAGATCATTTTAAATGTAGTTTTGGAATCATGTTCTAGCTTCTGATTCCAGCTGTGGCCCTTTTGCTATGATGTTTTATTCAGACACAGTGGATGAGATCAAGCTAACTTTCAGCCTCATTGTAAACCACAGTCGCTAACGTGAGTGGAACAGGATTTAAGAGGTCACCTGACTCTCTTAAATCACATAGTGGTTTAACAGCGAGTTAAACTCCACCCCTCAATAAGCTAACTGCAGTGCAGTAGGCCATGTGGGTTTTCATGTTGTCTTTGTGTTTTGTATAAAGGTAAAACATTATTTAGTGTTTTGCATATCTGCATTTTATGAAATATTGTCAGATCCAAAGCTGTGGAGTCGTTCACTTTGTTGAAAGAGGGCATCTAAACAGGGGCACAGATAACGCTGTATGTTGGTTCAGGAAATGGCATGTGTAATTAAACAGAGATAACACTTTGATTAAATGCTCTCATCTCCTAATCCACTTTCCTCTGATTCGGCAGATTAAGTCTTCTACGGAGTAATTGACTTGCGAAAACACATTTATTGGAATATATATATATATATATATATATATATATATAATATTAAAAAAAAGAAACTTCTTCTGTGTATTGGGAAGGTTGGTGTAGGTCATGCAGTCTGTCAGTTGGGATTTGCTGTATAAGGTTTAAAATTTTGGCTCAGGCTTGTAATATTACAGCACGTGTTAAGCTATACAAGATTGTTTACACACAAATTCACTTGTTCTTCAGAGGAATTTGGGAGTCTTGTAGGGCAAAGAGAACAACAGGGGTAAATCTTCTGTCAGTACTGATTACACACATGAGAGGATTAAATTTAGGGTCGCTTTTTGATTCAACTATGAGTCATTGTAAGTCATACATCATCATCCTGTGTAGCTAAACAGGACATCATGAAATTTGGAAAAAGCTCTGTTAACCCTTTTTCTTAATTTCCTTGTAGATCAGAAATAGTGGACACATTAGACTCTCGTAGCAGCAAGGCAGTAAACCAGCATTTAAGCCCTGATAGGTTTCCTGTTTTATATCTATCCATTTTTTTTCTCTACAAGTGAAATGACTCCAGAGGGCTCTAAAGCCATTTTTTTCCATTCACATTTTCATCCTTCGTTGAAGATGTACAACTTCAGCTGCATGCGCCAGTGCTAAAGCACGGTAAAACAATGAAAATACCAGCGTTCTGTCTGAACGTATTTTATCTTCTCTAATTCTCTTGTTCTCCTCTGTTCCCTCACATTCTTCCACTGCCACAGTAACTACATTGAACTTTTAATTAGCTCTGTGGCATTCCAAATTCAATAATAATTAAAGAGCAAGAAGTTGCCCCAAGGAGTGTCTTATTAATGTCCTCCACTAAATGTGTTGATGTCTATGTGCTCTCGCTCTAGCCAGTTCCCCACCGTCAGCTGCAGAAAAGTTTGAATTAACTATGGATCGTCTTCAGTCGCCGTCACTCTTTACTCATTTTCTGATTCGTTTTCCTGTTTGTCAGCTTACCTTGACCCAAAAATACAGTAGTATTTATAATTATTGGTATTATCGATGTTATAATTATAATTTAGTAAAAATATTATCCTGTTAAGACCAGATATTCCAGTTTTATAGAAATTTGGCTATCAAGGCAAAAAAAAGAAAATGTTTTGATTTATTTTCAGGCGTTCCAATTACAGTATCTTCAGTGCTTTAAATATGTAGTACCAATACTTTGACAACCCCCCCATGAGATTTTATATATATAATATCTCGCACTTCATGTTGTGTCACGTTCAAGTAGACGTAGGTGTTTTGGATGAAAGGAAAAGTGGAGGGAAAACGATCACGGCTGTGATGTTGACCATGGACAATTTGATGTTCTACATGTTTATGCAGAGACTCTGGCTGGATAATACAGTATATTGAGTTTTTGAAGACATAATTTAAGGTTGAAGGTAAAATGATATCAATGAAGTGGCATAAGTTTGCACAGGCCTTAATACGGAGAAATAGATTTTTCAGAAGGAAGCACTAATATTTTTTCACTTTACGTTTTTGAGGTGCTTTTATTGTATAACTTACTTTTTCAATGATATTTCCATGCAATGCTAACACCACGAAGGTTAAAGTTAATACACGTGGCTCAATGACACTTTGAATTTGGCTCATGTAGATTTGATTCAGAGTTGGCTTCTTCTTTGTCATTTCTGTACAATAGAACAACATACAGACATACTGTACACATATCACTCATGTTTTTCTTCCTATATTTGTATGATAGACAGTAGGTTAGTAGGGGTAGTGCCGGCATTTCTATTTTTCTACTTAAAGCACTGAGTATCTTAACTTGGTTGTATCAGGCAGGAACAACCCCCTGCTCTGCCTTTGAGCCAGCTCTTGTGTCACTTAACTCTATCAATACATTTTTAAATAAAAAGCAGCTCTTGTTAATTCTACGTTCAGTTTTTCATCCATGTACAGTCACTCATTGACAAAACAGCTATATTAAAAGTAACTCAAGTGGACCATGGTTGTCTGGGTGTCTGGGATTTGTTTTGTGCTGCCGGTGAGACTGTGTTTGCTGAAATTTGCACGACATTGGTGTGTTTTTCTTTTTTTTTCTCTCTTTAAATAGGAAGGGCATGTCACCTTGCTAAGGGAATGACGAGGAAACGGTTTTATTAACTGGAAAAAGAATATAGGATATTATTTTCAAGGGTCTTTACTGCATCTACAGGGGAATTCTGCCAATCCCCTTAGAAAAATCTAAGAGGAACGAATGTTTACTGTAATGCTACTTGACTCTCGCTTTTAATTAAACAACTAAATAAAATGATCTTAATTGTAATTGTTTGGGAACTGAGGGTACTAATGGTTGCAGCTTTGTGGGGGGATCTGTGTCCATTCTTGTTAAACTAAAGATTTCATCTGCTAGTTCATAGCTGCTGTTGTGATATTCTCCTCCTAATACTGATATACAGTTTTCTGTTTTTAGCTAATTAGTACAACTCTATGTGCTGCTCAGCTTTATTTATAGTTATTTACATGTATGTCCATGTATTAACATGTATGTGTTATATACATAATGGATGGAGTGCACAATATTTATCAGACATCCAATACTGTAAGTCCAAGTCCAATAATTAGATTTGATAAAGTAAAGATACTGGTGAAATTACTTGTTGATGGGTAGTATCCACTGGCCAAACTCTTTATAAAGTTGTTGTGGCACCATGTTGCAAACAGCACTGTGAAGCAGGCTGGAATACGCCCACCTCATGTCAATCACATTTAGCCATTTTACCTTGCCTGATTTAGCAGATGATAACCTATGATGCCAATGACTAGCACTTTACTTTAATTCTCATCAAATTAGTCTAATTCAAGTGTCGCTACTGAAGAGCTTGCTGCCAGAACTGAAATGAGGACTTGCAGAGCTTCGCTGGAACCTGCAGTCACCTCTGGCTGGCTGTGGGAGGGTCTAAGCCAAGAACAGGCAGCTTGTGCTAATGATTCACTGTGAATTCAACATTTCAGAATCGTCTGCTGAACATTCCACTAAAATTGTCCTAAATGTATTTTCTGTGGTTCCTGGCTCTTTCCACTGATTCACGCCAGAAGAGCTGCAAAGCAGCTGGTGAATATTTGCAAAAGAGCTTCCCTTTCAAATGGTGGCAAAATCAGAAATAACCACTCTGTTAAGCTGACACTGGGTTAAACACAAGCTTCCTGCTTTTGACTAGACTTTATCCTTTGATCTTCCAGGCCAATCATACCAAAGTCATTGGCAGCGATTTCAGATTTTGCTTGATAAGGTCCTGAAATGATCCCCCGTGGCTCCCAGCTACTTCAGCCGATGCTGGAGGTGTGGAGCAGATTGCTCTGCAGGTCTGAAACAGGAATATACCTTTTCCAGTGTCATTTCGGTTGCAAAATCACAATTAACAATTGAGTTTAACCAGTGGCGAAACAACTCAGCACCGGGCCCCGATGCAAGATCATTAAACCGGGCCTTTCCTTTCCTCACTCGCCAACTCTTCCTCTATGCAAATATGGGTTACACATGCGCACTACACCGGCATCATCCAAGATCCTCTATAAATTAAAATTTTTATTTAAACTAGATATATCTTTATAACCAGCCCATAACATTGATGTAAACACACACACCTCAAAAAAAAAAAAAAAAAAAAAAAAAGTCCAGGGCCCGCATGTCCCCAGGTCCTGCGCGTGTGGGCCCTGGACACGTGCGGGCCCCTATGCAGTCGCATTGTCTGCATATATGGTAGTTTCGCCACTGAGTTTAACCCTTTAAGTCTGGGTTAGCACAAGCCCAGGAATTCATAGCACTTCGTATACATTTTGTAAACACCTTTTGTTGAAATTCACTTTATTTTTGTTTTAGTTAAGGTTTAGATACGTTATTGAATTTAATTTATTTATATATTTAAAAAAAATAAATTTGAGCCATGCAAATGTCATTGTCGCTGAAGGTTACTGAGGTATTTCTTTGTTATGCATAAAATACTTGAGAATGAACTGTTATTTGGACATAAACCAGTTATGATTAAGTTGGACTTGATAACGGACAATTATTTCAGTAAATCTACACTCAACTGCCACTTTATCAGGTACACCAGGGTTACATTTCACAAAGCGGCTTATGTTGAAACTCTGAGTATGTTGAACCTGAACGCGGACCAAGAGGGTTGAGTTGAGCTGGTTTCAGACAGCAAGGAGTTACTTTCTCTCTCCTCCTCCCCTTCAAGAAAGCTGAAACAAGTTCAATTTCATCAGACAAATGATCATAAAATGGCATTTTAGAGACGTCTGAGTGATGACATGTCACATTTGTGTCAGGAAAGTGTATTGATGAGCTGCATAGATTTTACTGCGGTTCAATGGACTTGTAGGCCTACTTGTAACAGATGATTTTTAAGGAGCGTTGGGTCTATTTCTTTTTTTTTTTGTATGTCACAGCCTATATGATCCTATTCTTCTGTGCATCACAGATATATCACGTGTTCACTTCCAGCAAATACCTTGTATCATCCATCAAAGGCCAGCGTTTTGGGGGCCTGTAAACGATCATTTTTGAAACCAGGTTCCAGAGTGGAAGAATTGAAGACACCGTTTAAGTAGCTCTGTTGTTACTGCCGTTCCGCAACTTTTCTGAAATATTTGCACAAGCGTCACTCGTATGATTTTTCTGCACAAGTGCACATGCCATATGTTTTGCCGCTTGTTTTTGTCGTAGCGTTACAGTGCCACCAACAGGTCTGGCATGGATTTGACTGCATTTTCAAGCCTATTGAGTACATTCATGTGGACGCACGCGTTTACTGACACATCCTCAGCTTTACGAAGAACGTTTTTGAAATCATAAGTGATTTGTCATAGTGTGGATATAGCTTTAGTTTTCCTGTAGCCACAAAGTCATAAATTAATTCATGTGATTTAAAAGTTGATATCATAATTGCTTAAAATAATTAGCATCCTGCTTAGACTTGATATTTTTTTTTAAAGTGAATACAAATGAGCCTGTTATGTTTTTGCTCCCAGGTTGCGCGTATGGTATTGAGAACAATACACATCTACATTCATTTGTATTCAACAGTCATTAATTTTAATTAGCCTACACATTCACTCCCTCTGGAATTTTCTCATACGTACATTTTCCTTTGCCGCAGCAGTTGTCACACTTTTGTCTGATTATATGTGTATAGTTATTATACGATTGCACCAACATGTTCTGTTCTAGTGAACTAAAATGGGAAGATCACTTCTGCTTACTATGCGTTGCCATGGTGAATCGCAGTATCGGAGCTCCATTGACGATGGCTTTTTATATTCATGGGAACTCAGTCAACCCACTCGGAGGTGGTGAGTGTATTAATCTGGTTAGTATACATACATACATACATACATACATACATACATACATACATACATACATACATACATACATACATACATACATACATACATACATACATACATACATACATACATACATACATACATACATACTCACCACTTTATTAGATATACCAGGTGTACCTAGAAAATTAACTGGTGTGTATAAGAATCTGGGTAGAATAGTATACATACTGTCTCTCTCTATATATAGATAGATAGATGGATAGAATGTTTCTTTGATACCCTTGATTACTGTGCTTCTCCTTGTTCTCAGTGCATCATGTGCTTTGCTGCCCCTTATTTCTGGAGCATGCCCATGTGAGTGTTGCATGCAGCTCTATAGTTAAAACATTCCCAATTTGATTAGTCAAATATTACCATTTAATATATGAATTAGTCACAAAATATGCATGGATAGGTATAATGTTAATATACCTTAGCAGCGTACTTAGTATTAATACTGTTTAGGAAACCCTAGTTTGAGTGACTGTCTTCAAGAGGCAATGACGACAGAACTTATATCATGCCATCCTTCTCGGTCTCTTCTCCTAGTAGTCTTTGCACAGGCTAGAGTAACACTTGAAGTCAGGATCTTGCTGGATGTTTAAGTAGGGCCCCATTGAATGAGGTATGGAATGACTCTGCAAGGGGAAATTATGTCTGTCCATAACTTTAAGTATAAACAGCACTTTGTGTTTCTGTGTTATTTCCATCCTCAAATACCTAGAGTATGTTCTTTTCTTAATTTTTAAATGTTGAGCACAGACAGCATAAAAATATAAAACCTAAAAACAAGATGAGCAGTGATAAAAGGTCAGGAGAAAAAGGTTTGTTTTATCTCTAAACTCTTTTTCTCTATATAACCTTTATGATAAATCCATGAATTGTCTTGTATATGAAATGTGTTATAGAAATAATCCTGCCTTGCCTTACTCTAAAAGTTGTTTTATTCCTTTTGGGATGATAGCTGGTTGCCAGAACTTCCTTAAAAGTCTTTAAAGTCTTAAATACAGTTTGTGTTTTAGATATTTACCATTGTACTGCCTGCATGCTAGCACACAGTCCATTTATACTTTTAGTTCTCATTCAGCCAAGCTTGAATGCAATGCTTGTCCTTTCTTTATCTCCGATAACTGCTGTGGTATCTGTCCCTGTTTGTCAGTTTGAGTTGGTGAATGTGCAATGTTTGGAGAGCAACTGTGTCCCTGTCTCTGTCTTAGTTTTATAAATCCTTTCCACCAGCTGCAGATGTGACATATTCATGTCTGAGAGATATTTTTAATGACTGAACATTTTTCTTCTCTGTGAAGAGCTCTTGGCTATCTCACTTTAGGCAATGGATTGCATTTGATCTTTTTACTTTCTGTGACAGCTGTCTGCTGTCATTAGGTTGTTGCATTGACTCCCAGCACCTTGGTTTCCCAATAATTCCAACAGAAGGCCATCAATGAGGGACCTCTGTTTTGGTTTAGTCAATCATCCCTTATCTTTTCAAGTTAGTCCCTTGCTCCTACCCCTCTCCCCAAGGAAATAATGGGATCCACGGTTCAGCAATGTCTGCAAACACGCCATCCATCATGACACTTTGCACTATATTGTCTGCACTTGGCGTTTGGTGTGTTAGTGCCATTATGGCCCATCCACTCAACACTCATCATGCCAACATTTCCTCTGAGTTTTCACAAATGCTAATCACTCTTCACTGCATTTGTCTATGCTTGGTACAGGAGCTATTTTAACAATGTTTCCAAATGCAGCCTCAAATGTTTAACAGCTTCTTTACTACGAATGTAAGGGAACATAATCTGGATGTTAAAAGATGATGATGATGATGATGATGATGATGATGATGATGATAGCAGCAGCAGCATGTATTAACTAGCTCATAAATATACAGTTATTTGATACAAACCTTTTTGGTCAAAAGTGGGCACTTGAACACTAGAAGTTTTACTCCCGGGCGATGGTCAACATCCAGAACTTTAAGGCACTTAGAGCTCATTCACCCCCAGAGCCCCATGACCTTGGAGCTTTTTAACCGCTTTAATGACCTAATCTCCAATAATGGGTGAGCCCAACTCGGAGTCAACAGACTCAGCCTCCTCTAGTGAGGATGTGTTGGTGGGATTGAGCTCTTCAAAGTATTCCTTTCACCTAGGGCTGGGCGATTTTGGACAAAAATAAAATCCTGATTTTTTTTTTTTTTTTTCTCTGAAAACCCGAATTTCGATTTCGATTTTTTTGGTAAAACTACAAAAGACAATGGAATAAATTGTTTCAAATATTTTCTTTATTTTTAAAGAAAAATAGCAAACAAATTTCCCTATTGGGAATGAAGTGCAATTGAAAGATACTGTAAATCCTCCTTGAGTTTAGTAAAGTGACAACATTTACAATTTTCTTGACCAAACAAAGATGACTAGACGAGCTCTGTCTGTAATGCAGCCAGCTGCAAAAAAGGAAAATCGATTTTCCGATTTTCCTTTTTTTAACATCGTCTTGAATAATAAATCCGATTTAGATTTAAAATCGATTAATCGCACAGCCCTACTTTCACCCCACCTCCACTATACACAGTGTTGGTGGAGCATTTCTTTCCCTGCATTGGCCATATGATGGTTTGCCAGAATCTTCTTGGAGCCAATTAAAAGCAATTATCCATGGCCTCACCGAATTCCTTCCAAGTTTTTGCTTCAGCAACTGCCAAGGCTACAGCCTGCTTGGCCTGCCAATACCTGTTAACTGCCTCCAGTCTGACAGGCTAACCAAGCCCTATAGGACTCGTCCTCCAGCGTTTTGTAGATGGAATCTTATCCAACTTGCCACCAGGTAGTGATCAGTTAACAGCTCAACTCCCTTTTTCACCGGAGTGTCTGGAACATATGGCAACAAATCAGATGATACAATTATAAAATTAATCACAGAACTAAAACCCAGGGTGTTCTGGTGCCATGTGCAGTTTTGGACACCCTTATGTTTGATTATGGTGTTTGTCATGGACCGGCTTTGACTGCCGTTTGGTGCATAGGCAGTAACAGCAGTTACAACCTGCTGGGTTATTTGAGGACACTGTTTACTATGAACTGGATTGTGTTCCCAGTGCAGCATCCTCCAGCATTCGCATCACACCATATGAGATCCAATGTCATGAACTACTGCTTTTGTTTTAGCTCTTCCATCCATGTCATGATGTCTGCAGCAGTATGACTTTCTTATAAAGGCATGGTGGCAAGGTTCAAAGTCTTCATTTGCCAATCCTTAGTGATGAAATGGCACAACAGTCCAAGGTATGCCTCTGTGGCACGGCTGGTCCAAACATCAGCAATCAGTGTGAGGGAGCTGTCGACCTCTTTTATGATCTCCTTCACCTTTAAAGACATAAGTACAGAATGGCTTTTTAGTCCAATTTTTTTTCAAGTGCAAAGACACAGTCTCTACGATAAACATTCACCAGAACAGTTAGGGATTTTTATTTACATAATTTCTACCGTATTGTAATTTAAACTTAAAAAAATATATATATATATATTTAATGGTTTATAGGAAATATTAAGTTAATGATATTGTAACTTTCATTAGGCAAGGTATGTTTATTTGTATAGCACATTTCAGTAAGTAAGTAAAGGTTATTTATATAACACCTTTCACAGACAAGGGCATCTCACAAGGTGCTGCACAAAGAATAAACACAATACAATAAATGTAAAATTACAATAAAAACGAGAATATACAAATAAAAAAAGTACATACAATCAACATGATGGTCATAAAACAACCTTCTCACTGCTGATGTTTAAAAGCTTGGAGAAACAGGTGGGTTTTAAGTTTGCTCTTAAAAGCATCGATTGAGTCCAGCAGGAAATCATTCCAGAGCCTCGGTGCGACGGCCTGGAAGGAGCGATCTCCTCGCGTCTTAAAACAGTGCAACGGGTCATAAGCAAGCTCTGGTCAAATTATCTCAGCCTCCGAGATGGAGTGTATGGGCCTAGTAGGCCATTGATATAGGAGGGGGCCTGACCATGCAGAGCTGTAAATGTCAGCACCAAGATTTCAAAGTTAAAACGAAAAGGGACAAGGCGATTCAAGGTGCTTTAGATAATAATTATATGAAAAGTGAGGAGGAGGAGAAAAAAAGAAAAGTTGGACTTGTATGTATGTATGTATGTGTGTGTGTATATATACATTCTTATTCTTATACATTAATTAAGACCTGTGTGTGTGCTTGGGTGTCACACTTGCCTTCAAAAAGACTGTCTCATATTTCCTCTCCATCAAGTGGGTTCGAGATGGGAGGGTGTGTCCAGGGTTGAACTGGTGAGTCATTTGTTGAAAGCCTTCCCCTTCAACCATGGAGAGTGACCTCATGTCACAGACCAGCATGTTTAATACTGAGTTTCTGCTCCCAGACTTGGCCCGGGCTTTGCGTTCTCTTGTTTTGGAAGGCTCCCACTTGCTGCGCCTGCTCGGCCTCTTCCCCAGGAAGCCAGCTGTCGACGCAGAAACAACATCTTGCACACAAAGGCCTCCATCTAGCAGTAGCACCTCATCTATCATAAGAGTGTCACTCAAGACGAACTCAGATTATTCACACCACTGGCAGAATTCTTCACTCTGCCGATGCGGGTAATTCACGCCGTGACACTCTGCTCGTCTCGGGTCCTTGCTTCCATGCACTCTCCCTGCATCTGGCCTGTATTCTCCCACGGCCTCCCCTCGCATCCTCTCATGCATCCCTTCAGTCCCAGGTCATTCCTCTCCTCAACCACTTATGGAAGCAGGGGGTCTCTGTCTGATTCTTGACTGGCTGTGTGGAATGTTGCTCCCAGTGTTGCTGATCTGTAATTAAACTTGGTATGAGGCAGTAAGTGCACAACAGCCGGCAATAAAAGCAAATAAAAACATTTACTAAAAAAGAAACCCAAATGAAACCATACAAAAATACACACCATACCAAAACAAATCAGTACATACAATAACACTTCTGCCTTGCAAAACTCACTACACGAACATCAAGGCACTTTTCAACCAAGCATTCTAACTGAAACACAAGATTGTTATTGATGAGAAAACACCCTAAAAACATCCTATTTAAAATGTATGCATAAGATTTTCACAATACAGTCCAGCATCCAAAAATTAGCTGTATTAGTTAATCAAAGCTAATGTCCAAGCTTGTTAAATTAAGCAAGCATCCATCCAACAGTGAAATATTGAAAGGAGAAAAAAAAAAGGATGATGAAATTGGCTTGTAAAACTGAGCCCATGTCATAATTTAATCATCTGATATGTGGCCCCTTGTGTACTTTCACTGTTGGCACTGTTAAAAATTTTGCCCACCACTGGTTTAGTGTTTGTCACTGTTTGTATGTGAATGTGACTTAGAGATTAGACCCAGAGAATCATCAAAGAGAAAAGCAGGATTTTTTTTCAGTGGTTATTTTAGCTATCCTATTTCTTCTTTCTGCAAATTATCAAAGTTGTCTCACGGTTCTTTTTGCATATTTGTAAGGTAATTTGTAACACTCCTATCTGAAATGAGTCAGTATAGACTCAGTTTAATACCAGGAGTCATAGCAAGACAAATGATCAAAGTACAGTGTAAAAGGAAACAAACGTCTTACCTGCATATTTTTCCCCTTCAGAGAAATGTTGATATATTACAACAACCTTTTTATGGAAGAAGTAATGCAATCATTCAGACTTGGATTTTGCCATTTTTCCTATCACTTTTATTACATTGTTTTAGGTTTTTACTGTTTTTTTTTTTTTTTTTTAAGTATGATAATGCATGTGTTTCTGTGTGCATGAATTACTCCATTCTCTATACTCAGAGGTGCAGTGCTGGTGGCAGATCAGCTTGCAGTTGCTTATCTGGCCCAGGTGGGTCACAGCAGATACCTGCCTGAGCCACACAGAGCAGCTAACCTGGAAATTGATGTTTCACATCAGCGACTGCCTCTCTTTGCACTGGTGCAGAAAAGCTGTGTGAATAAGAGCAGGAATGTGTGTTTGCTTTTCTGTGTTTCTGAATGTTTCATGTATCTATGTAGTTTTTTTTTCCCTTTGCTCTTATGAAGATGGGCTGTTGTGGCTAAAGAAAAAAAATATCGTTGCATTTTATGCATATATGAAATGCGAGTTTTCAAAATTCTAAGACACATTTTGTCATGAACTAGTCCTTATGGTTGCTGGAAATCAGTGTGACTCAAATACCACTAGAAACATTAACAGATTACTGAATGGGCTGACAGGGCACAGGTCAGGAGCAGATACTAAAAATGAAATGGATACTCAAAAAATTATTATAAAAAGAATATACCAAAAAATGAGACTTCACCATTAGGATACAAATTGCAAAAGACACATATAAAACAAGCAATTTGAGACACTTAAACAGTCACAAATGGTTACAATTAGATACAAAAACAACAAAATGTCATAATCAAACAAATGAAAGTTAAACGACCACAAGAAGCACTAAAAATGACAAATAGGTAAGCAAGTTAAAGATGCCATGAAGATATTCAATATGGTTATAAAAAGCTACACAGAGACATAGAACTACTACAGTAAAGTGAAACTTAAATACAATACAAGCAAAGACATTAGACGACTTGAACTTTGAATTTGTTCACTTCAGTTTGTTGACTTATGCTATTTGTAATACTTTATCTATACTTTGCTAATTCTTGGACAATTCTTGGATGCAGCTTGGAGTAACAAAGTAGTTTTTCGAACGAACAAAATCTGATCAGTTCTAGAAGAGCAAACCTGCTAAACTCTTTGAATTATTGTACAGATGACATGTTGGATAAGCTCATATTAGATGGCTGTGCTGTAATATCAACGTAGGTCGTCTGAAGCTTGCGCATGAAGAAAGGTTATCTCATCCTTGTCTTGAATGCTGACATTTGTTCTCAGAAAGGCCAGTGTACGGTTACCAGATAGCATTAATTGACAAGTGTGGGACCTGCGCTCTGTCCCCCATTTACGGGATTGTTTTAGGCTTAAAGCCATTTTCTTCTGTTTATTAACTTGTTTTTTCTTTTTTTCCCATTTACTTTTTGCTGTCAACTATAGCTTTTTCCCTGCTTTCTCAGTGTTCAATCGATTCTGATCCTCTGTCTCGAATTCTTCTGCTGTTTTCTGCCAATTAACTCGTTCCACTATTGCAACCAGCTATTGCAACCATTAAGATATCAAAACGTTCACCTCCTTCAGGCTGTTGCTGGTATGACCTTTTTTTACTTCAAATTCTTAAGGCCGAAATATGGTTCTGCGTCAAAACTGCGCCGTGCCTACGTTGTGTGGTTTTCGTCCACGCAGACCACACGCCGTCACCTCTGACGTCACATTGACACGTACCTCCCGAAAATTGTAACTACGCGTCGAGCGACACAGACCACACGCAGACGGAGAGGGCTGTGATTGGTTTGCTTGGGAGCAACGCATTTCCGGTTTCCGGTTTGAAGCAGTCGTGAACTTTCAGGGCTCTTTTCTTCGTTTATGTGTGATTTTTTTTATTTAGTTTTTTTGCACAAACGTTGTCCTTATCTCTTTGATTCACTGTGACTGGAAAAAGTCGGATAAACCATTCAGAAAAAGATCGCTAACTAGCTGTCGCGGGGGGTACTGCACCGCGACCAAATGGAGAGACGGAGAAGTCCGAAGGGTTCAATACGGTGTCACGGCTGCGGCGTGTGCTCTACGTTGGTGTGACGCAGAAGCTTAATTCAGCCTTTACTCTTTAAAATATTCAGGGTTTTCCAAAATTCAAGGCCCATTGCATTATAATGGAGAAATCTTCAAATCCTTGAAAAACTTCAAGTTTAACATTTTTACATTTGGACAAGGACTCTTTATTTAATGTTCTTATATGCAAATGATGGGGGTGTGGTTTTCTGTGAGTGTTTGGCGAGTCATAAACATCAGCGGATCCTTGTGATGGACAGGAAAGTTGAGAGAAAACAGAAATAACATTTTGAAAACATCAACGAAGAGGGAGAACAAAAGGCAGCAAAATGTTGGGCGGACTCTGACTTTCACTGGATGTTTCAGATTTGAATACTGTGATGAGAAGCATCGCAGACTTATTGAAGGAGGCTGCCAACCACCTTGAAGGAATGGGGGTGTGACACCCACCTACACCAGCCTTCCCACGACCCTTGTCTGACTCCGTTTGACTAGACTACAGGCATGTGCAGCACCATTGAATCAATTTTATAATAATTAAATTAATTAGAATGATAAATTATCAATTATTCCAGAACACTGGGCCAGTGCAGAATCAACCAGGAGCTTTTCTAATGCATGTTTCATTAGCAGTCTAGATGCTGAGGGGTGGTAAAAATCTCCTGCTCTGGCTGGAGCTGGGAGGGGCTGCTGCATGAACACTGGCTGCCTGAGAGTGCTTGGGATGGGGGGCGGGGGTGCCACTCGCTGTGAAGTGATGAAATCGTACACACTTTCACATTTGAGTCATCAATAATACCTGAAAAAGTTCACTAAACTTGCCACTAGATGCTTATTTGAAACAAACAACAACAACAAAAGTTGCAAGAGGGGTCTGAAAACTTGAAATTAATCATGCATAAGCTGCTGATTGAACTTGCACCTGCCCAGCGCCATTGAAAGATAATTGATAATCAATAATACTTCGCTCCGCTCCATCGTCCGCCGCTTATCCGTTCCCGGGTCGCGGGAGCAGCAGTCTCAGTAGAGATGCCCAGACTTCCTTCACCCCAGATACTTCTTCCAGCTCTTCCGAGGGGAGTCCGAGGCGTTCCCAGGCCAGCCGAGAGACATAGTCTCTCCAGCGTGTCCTGGGTCTTCCCCGGGGTCTCCTCCCGGTGGGAAATGCCTGGAACACCTCCCTAGGGAGGCGTCCCTCACTCGTGAACAAGACCCCGATATACTTGAACTCCTCCACCTGAGGCAGGACTTCTCCCACTTCTCCCACCCAGAGAAGGCATGCCACCATTTCCTGGTGGAGAACCATGGGACTCGGTTTTGGAGGTGCTTATTCTCATCCCTGCCACGTCGTACTTGGCCTCAAACCGCCCCAGCACATGCTTAAGGTCCCGGTCCGATGAAGCCAACAGGACAACGTCATCTGCAAAAAGCAGAGACGAAATCCTGTGGTTCCCAAACCGGATCCCCTCCGGCCCCTGGCTGCGCCTAGAAATCCTGTCCATAAAAATTATGAACAGGACCGGTGACAAAGGGCAGCCCTGCCGGAGTCCAACATGCACCGGGAACAAGTCTGATCTACTGCGGGCAATGCGAACCAAACTCCTGCTCCGATCATATAGAGACCGGACAGCCCATAATAGAGGGTCCCGGACTCCATACTCACTGAGCGCCCCCCACAGAATGGCATGAGGGACACAGTCAATGCCTTCTCCAGATCCACAAAACACATGTAGACTGGTTGGGCAAATTCCCATGAACCCTCGAGCACCTTGGAGAGGGTGTTGAGCTGGTCCAGTGTTCCGCGACCGGGACGAAAACTGTATTGTTCCTCTCCAGTACCCTGGCGTAGACTGTCCCGGGGAGGCTGAGAAGTGTGATCCCCCTATAGTTGGAACACATTCTCCGGTCCCCCTTTTTAAAAAGAGGGACCATCACCCCGGTTTGCCACTCCAGCGGCACTGTCCCCTTCCTCCACGCAATGCCGCAGAGGCGTGTCAACCAAGACAGCCCTACGACATCCATAGACTTGAGGTACTCAGGGCGAATCTCATCCACCCCCGGTGCCCTGCCACTGAGGAGCTTACGAACTACCTCAGTGACCTCGGCTTGGGTGATGGATGAGCACGTCCCCGAGTCCCCATCCTCTGCTTCCTCTATGGAAGGCATGTCAGTCGGGTTAAGGAGATCCTCGATGTATTCCTTCCACCGTCCGACAATGTCCCCAGTCGAGGTCAACAGCTCCCCACCCGCACCGTAAACGGTGCCGGCAGAGTACTGATTCCCCTGTCTGAGGCGCCGAACGGTCTGCCAGAATTTCCTCGAGGCCGACCGAAAGTTTTCTTCCATGGCCTCCCCAAACTCCTCCCAGACCCAAGTTTTTGCCTCCAGGACCGCCCGAGCCGCGGCTCGCTTGGCCTGCCGGTACCTATCTACTGCGTCAGGAGTCCCACATGCTAACATAGCCCGGTAGGACTCCTCCTTCAGTCTGATGGCATCCTGTACTTCCGGTGTCCACCACCGGGTTCTAGGATTGCCGCCACGACAGGCACCGGAGACCTTGCGTCCAAAACTTCGAGCCGCCGCAACGACAATGGAGGCAGAGAACATGGTCCACTCGGAATCAATGTCCCCTGCCTCCCCCGGGATCTGAGAGAAGCTCTCTCGGAGGTAAGAGTTGAAGATGTCCCTGATAGAGGGCTCAGCCAGACATTCCCAACAAATCCTCACAATCCGTTTGGGTCTGCCCGGTCTGTCCAGCTTCCTCCTCCGCCAGCGCACCCAACTCACCACCAGGTGGTGATCAGTTGACAGCTCAGCCCCTCTCTTCACCCGAGTGTCCAAGACATACGGCCGAAGGTCAGATGAAACGACAACAAAGTCGATCATTGACCTCCGGCCTAGGGTGTCCTGGTGCCACGTGCACTGATGGACACCCTTATGTTTGAACATGGTGTTCGTTTTGGACAAACCGTGACTAGCACAGAAGTCCAACAACAAAACACCACTCGGGTTCAGATCGGGGAGGCCGTTCCTCGCAATCACGCCTCTCCAGGTATCACTGTCATTGCCCACGTGAGCGTTGAAGTCCCCCAGTAGAACAATGGAGTCCCCAGTTGGAGCACTATCCAGTACCCCTCCCAGGGACTCCAAGAAAGACGGGTGCTCCACACTGCTGTTCGGCCCGTAAGCACAAACAACAGTGAGAGACCTTTTCCCGACTCGAAGGCGCAGGGAAATGACCCTCTCGTTCACCGGGGTAAACTCCAACACATGACAGCTGAGCTGAGGGGCTATAAACAAGCCCACACCAGCCCGCCGCCTCTCACCCTGGGCAACTCCAGAGTAGTGGAGGGTCCAGCCCCTTTCATGGAGCTGGGTTCAGAGCCCAAGCTATGTGTGGAGGTGAGCCCGACTATCTCTAGCTCTCAACCTCACACACAAGCTCCGGCTCCTTCCCCCCCAGCGAGGTGACATTCCATGTCCCCACTGAGAGGGTTTTGGTCCAGGGATTGGGTCGTCGAGGCACCCCGCCACGACTGCTACCCAGATCACATGGCATTCTAATTCATTTCATTGATAAAACTGATGCAGTGCTGCTGCACTGGCCTGTTCTCAGGATAAATGGAGTGGTCGTGGAAAGGGATTCTTGAGCTTGCTGAGGCTTGTGCAGGTGGCCCCTTCATTTGCATACAAGAAAATGAAATAAAAAGAGCTCTGGAATAAACGTGACGATGCAAAATGATGATGAAAAGTATCATGAATTATGTAAATGTTGCATTACAAAATAAAAGTCTAAATAAAATATATACCATTATAAAATAAAAGTGTTATGAAATAAATGAATATTCCTTTTATGAAATAAAATTCAACTCAGTTCAATTCTATTTTATATATATGTTTAGCATCTGTTACAATACAAGTCATCTCTAGGTGCGTTCCAGAGACCCAGAAAATGCCCCCCGAGCAATTATTACATAAACAATGGCAGGTAAAAACTCCTAGTGGGTGAAAAACCTTAAACCAAACAGTGGCAAGGAAAACACCCCTTTAGGCGGGAAGAAACCTTGAGCAGGATCTGACTCATAAGGGGGGACCCTCCTGCCGAAGGCCAGCTGGGCAGAGCAGGGAAAGAGACATCAGACAGAGAGAATGAAGAACAGAGAAAGGAGAGTTACAGACACAATAATAAGTCTGTGTACTACAGGGATGACACTGAGTTGGTCAGAGGGGCCGGACTGCAGGTCAGGATGTCGCCAGATATCCAACAGTCATCTATACAGACAGGTGGAAATTAAACATAATTGATGAGAAAATGCATGATCGTGGCTTAATACTGACTTTTTTGTTTGTTTTTAGTTTCAGCATATCTTTTGGATATTCAAAGACAGAAATATGAAAGCGAGGGTGACAGGTAGTGAACAGGAGCAGCTGTCATTGCACAGCTCTCTGCTGTTTTTATGTTTCCCCTCAACTCTCTGTCCCTTCAACACATTGCCCAAAGAGGTCAATTGCCAGTTTGCTAGTGTCGGTGTCTTTGTGAGGAAGCAATATTAATTTCACCTAATTAGGACCTGAAGCTAATGAGTGCTACAGATAATGACTTCATTTATAATCCATAAAACAAGTGTGCCGTGTGATGGGTTTACTAAAAACAAAGCTCTGATGGTGGCAGCAGGATGTCAAATTGAGGCTACAGCTTAGTGAAAAGTTGTGACACACACACACATCTATGTGCTATCAGCTTTTACAGACACACGTGCACACATACGCGCACACACACTTCAGGCTCCGGTAGGCTCTGGCAATGTCTGCATTGCAGTCCTCTGCTGGTCAGTTTTCGGGCATTTTCAGATGAGCTTCCCAGTCAGTGACCATCCTATAAGCTTACTTTCTATATGCATCATCCTTTTCTCGGTCTTCGGCTATACAGTATGTACATGCACAGCTGTATTGTAATATTAACCCAATAAAGACACCTCTCTGTACTGCAACGAAAATAAAGCATGTTTTGGATTACCTTGAATTACCTTATCCTAAATCAGACCAAGTAACGGCAGAAATTAAGCTATATATTAAGCTGATTATCTTATTCACATTATTTTAGGACAATGGACTGCTGGAGCTTTCATGGTATCTTACAAAACACACTGCCTATTTAAGACGTATCCCAAGAGACTCCACCAGATTTGGAGCAAAGCAGATTATGCTACCTGTTTTAAGGGATATGGATGTAATAAAGGCTTCAATCAGACTATGCTGTGTAATGTGTTACCAGAAATATGCAACTCATTGTCTCTTTCTCCTCCTGCTGCGGCTCCCTTTCTGGAAACAAAGTGGGATGAGATTGGGAATGGTAAGACAGAAGGCCATGAAATGTAAACAAAGAGAGCAAAAAGATGGAAGAAATGGGTACAGGGAATATATGAGGAAAAATAAAAAGAGAGAGAGATTAATGGAAAGAAATATGCAGGTTAAAGCAATGACAAGTGATCAGAAAATTCAGATGTAAAAATGGATGCTCGGAGAGAGAGGAATAGACACTGACAAGAGGGAGGGAAAGGACAGTGAAAGGGACTTTACAGCAGGTGGACTTAAATGAGAGAGAAAGTAAGATGAAGAAGCTTGTGGTGCACGAGTATCTCTGCCCAAATAAAATCCAGCTGGCCTTGGCCTGCTTGGCCGGTCAGTTAGCAGCACTAAGCTAAGATGGACCTCATCATCCAGACCTGCTGGTGGTGCCTGGAGGAAAACAATTATTTTGTAACTGTTGCGTCAGAGGAACTGGAGAGAAAACTCTGTTACTGTGCAAATCACAAAGCTTGCATGGCATGACTAAGGTATCTAAGGTCTCAATAAACACTGGCTGGATGTTTTTGTCCACTCTGCTTTTCAGTTGCTGGTAAATGCAAATGTAAAGTACTTTAAATCACAGTCAGCATGCAGGAAAGTGGCTTTGTTCACTTAAGCCTGTGCCATGCAGCTGGTAACAAGACCCACTTCTCATTCTACTATTTATCACCTATACTCCATCCAGTTTGTTTTTCTGATGCATCTTTGAGTTAGAAACATAATTTATATAGTGTGGCATGTTTTCACCTTGTTACAACCCGACTGGTTCAGAGGAAGTAACATTAAGGCTGTACACAGAGTAAGCTGGAATTAAGAGGCCATTTATCTACAGCCCAACTCAAAAGAACAGAAAAGCAACACAAGATTATATATTACAAACAATTCAACTCAAACAAGATAGCAACCAAAAGAAACAAATGCAACCCAAAACAATAACTAAACAAGAGTCTGCTAGCAGACTCAAACAACTCAAAGAAAAAGTGGCAAGCTGTTCCCCATAACCAGCTGGAACTGATGACTGGAGAGCCGGGTTTAAATAAAGATCCCTCAGCATGGATTGGTTGGAAAGAAGGACCAGACCATGCAGCAACACCAGGAACCGAGAAACTACCAAGCAGCCAGGTACCAAGTGCAGAGGGAGACGGGGCCATGCAGCCAATCCCGGTCGAGCAACCACACAGCTGAAACGCAGGCCAGCAATCTGAAAGAACATTATTACAAAAATACAACACAGGCCAGAGGCCATATCACACCCCACCTAATTTTTATATCCCTTAGACATTGATTTGATCGTCTAACTCCACTTTTCACTCCAATGTTCACCAGTCAACGCAACGTACAGGTAGGTTTGTAATGGTGGACTAGGGATCTAAACACATGGATCAGAGCAGGCATGAAGTGAAATTAATAGGTTAACCATGTAAACAAACCAGAATTCAAACATAAATTCTTACCAATCAATAATCAATGCCATAGGCAAAGCAGAAAAAAGGGGACGGTGAGGTCAAGTCTCTCTTCTTGTCTGCTATATAATGCTTCATTGCCACCTCCTAAATTCTTTCATTTTAGAATCTGCTACAGCTGATTAATTTTGTACCGCGTAACTCAGATGCCTTTTGATTTAGACACTGAATTTTTTCATGTATTTCTTTTTCTTTTTTTGCAACTTCTTTTGGCAGTTAAACCAGTTGCTTAATTCTTGTATAAGGAGGAAAATTCATGAACATTCCCTGGTTTTCTTGTCTAACTGCCTGTGAATAAGCCATCAATATCCCATATGACATGTCTTGTATTCCACTGGCTGAGCCATATCGAGCACGATACTCCAGAAACAGTGTCACTACATATTAGCACAGTCGTAGATTCACTTGATTTCATTCAGCCGTTCTAAAGCTATAAGAATTGCATATGTCACAATAGTGTACACATATAGGGAATATTGCTGACCTTTGTTTCTAGATCCTTTTATGGATCATTGTATGCCTAGATATGAGGGCTTGGCTATGGTGGGGAAAAAAGGCCATATAATACTTTCTTAGACAATCCTCTGAACAGATTAAGTTCAATAACAAATAAATAAATGAATAAAGTCAACTTACCAAAGGCCAAAAGAAAGGACTTCAGTGATTAATGTACAGGACATATAGTCAGTGAGGTATTCTAACTGCTGTTGAAAGGTAATAACATAATTTTTGGGCCATCTTAATATTTTTTAATTTATTTTAATCCCAGCCATATTAACCAAATTCTCAAAATATGGGATGTCCTCTCAGACTGGCATGTTGTGTGGTGACTGCCTCTGTTGCTTCTGCGTGAGCTGCTGCTGATCCAGCCACTGCCATTAGGTTGTTGAACTGTGAATCTGTGGGTAGAAATTGTTAAAGCAAAGTGTTCTGATTTCAGTAAAGGCTAAGTTGTGGCCCTCAGAAATGTTTACACAGAATGTCCATCTCTGTCCTTGGTACACTTGCTTTGTTAAACTCAGCTGGATCTGGGGGCAGCAAGGCACCTGTTTTTCAGCCTGCAACTTTCACATCCAGAACCAGCCCACATATTTTCAGCGTAGGGGAAATTTAGATAAATTAAACAGCAATTCACTTTTTACTGCCCTGTAGCTTTATTATTATGCCTTATTTACATTTAAATGAGGCCTACTATTTCCCTGCAGTAAACAGTGGGCTGATTTCTGCAACTTTATTTATTGTTGTCTCATTGTCACTGCTCAGTCTACAATTTCCCAGCTTGGGATAAATAAAGTATATCTATCTAAAATATATCTATCTACATCATTGTGAAGTTCTGTTAAGCCGGAAAGCTCATTGTTCTTTTGAATTTGAGTTTAACTACTGATTTAACAGCTTAAACCTATTATTTAGCTTTCAAAAATACTTTAAAGTCGCAAAAACAATATTGATTGCAATATAAAATGCTCAAATAAAAAAGTGGCTGGCATTATTCTTGCTAATATGATGAATTATATTCTCTGTTAATCACATTTAAAGTCCTATCCTACCTCTCCTCTCAGCAGTCATTCTCTATTCAAAAGCATTTCTGCAGACATTATCTCATGCTTAAAAATTTAATTAAAGACCTTATATAAATACCCTCCTCAAATGAGAAATGAGGAGCATTATGTGACTCTTCATGTAACATTTTGTCAGCAACTCGCTGACAATGTAACATTCCTATGTAATTATGACTCGATACAATTTCCGTCACTCACTGAAAATGATCATGTTTGACACATTCAGCCCTTCAGCACCTTTTCATTCCTTTTAACACCTGATTGCACCTCGTCACTGACAAATTTTTTGCTTTTGAAAATCCTTTTAATTATTATGTCGTGAACAGAAGTGAAGCCAGTGTGTGTTGTCCCAACCACTTTTGACTAGATGGAAGGGGAGGATTGCCTCGGGTATCATCTAGGCAATGTTTTGCATTGGTGAGCAGTTATTAAATGTTGAAAACAAAAAATGTTGAACAAATTAGGTAGAATAATAAAGATGGTGGAACATCAGTTGAGTATGTTCAGAAGCCCAGTAGGAATGCTCCTGAAGCTTTTGCGTGGCTACTCCACCTGTGGATGTAGCTTAATATCAACTATGACTGCATTCAGCATCCTTTTACAAGGGACTTCATGCAGCACCAACTCATTTAACAACATCCAAATAAAAGAAGATATCATTGAGGGTTGAAAAATATATTCTTTCTGCTGCGTCTTTCAGCCTTATCCCTTCCTGTTTCTCCAACTCTGAGTTGCTAAAGCTGCTTCTTCTCCTGCCATCTACATTCACATCCTTGGGGCTTACAAGAATAACATCAAGCCCATAATTCAGTATCTCGGGGACCAAATGAAAAGCATGTAAACCAGAGAGAAAAGGTCAAAAATGAGACCCTTTTGTTTTAATGTAAATGTGTGTGCAGCTCCGCAGTGAAAGTGGCATGTTCCATTACCCACCTGTGATTTAGCCCAGTCTCGGGTAATAGTCGGACCTTGTGAGGTCAGCAGTGGGCCGCTGATGGACAGAGGGAGGGAAGGAAGACAAGAAAGGGAAGCAGTAGAACAGGATTAAAAATTGAACTGAGCAGCAAAACTGAATCAAATGAACGAGGCGTGACGGCAGGGAGAGGGGGACAGAATTAGGCAGGCGTCACAAAGTGCCATTGTTGATGGACATTTTGGCATGTTGGCAGCAGTGGTGCGTTTTGCGGTAGATGTGTAGGTTTGGCGTGGCCATCGGCTTTTGTGACAACGACAGGCCGGACTGGCTCAGCCGTCACTCCAGAAGCCTCAGCAGCATGCAACCACCTGTCCACTCCTATCAGCCCTCCATGTGTCCCTCTGCCTGGCCTCCACAAGCAAGACCAAGCGTGACGAAAGGATGACAAAAACGAAAGCGAGTTGGGAAACTGCATGACTGTGATGAGCAAAAAGAGCAAAAAAGCTCTCCTGTGTGATCAGAGGCTGAACAGAGCTGCGTGTGAATGTGCAGTGACAGGTCTGCCTCTCCTCACCAATGAGTGGGATGACTGTCCACTAATGTCCTTCACTGTCCTCTGACTTTCACAATGTGATTGGTTAGTCACAGCCTTGTCACTGAGTGTTTTCATCATTTTACCACTTGGGTGTATTAGAAAGCCAATCCTGGGCAGCACATTCAATCATGTGCTCCGTCCTCGTCAGTTCATTTTAGACTGTGCTGAATTACTCTCATCAGAGTTGAAGCAAGGACTAATTCACATCTGGACAGCAGAGTCAAACTTTAATACTTGCTGAGGTTCTTTAGTCTTATGCACCTTATATTTTAACTTGAATAGAAATGGAAAATGGGCTGCAATTATATTATTATACAGCCTCTATAATACGGCTGTGTTGAAAAATCGATTTCCCAATTCTAAATCGATTCTCATATTAATTCCTAAAAATCGATTCATATGTGTAAAGATCTTCATATGTATTCATTCATATGTCTAAATATTTTATTTATTTATGTTTTTATTTTTCATCATTACATTACAACTTTTGGTTATTTTTTTGTTTATCCCCAAAAAAGGAATGTTTTGTTGGATCCGAGAAAACCTGGTGCCATGTTTTTTGCCTTTAAATATGTTTGAAGGTATGGAAACATTAAAGTGTTAGGTTATAATTGCATAAATTGTCTATATTTCATTACTTTATATACTGTCTTGGGGTTATATTTGCAAAAAATGCTAAAAACCAAATGCTCAAAAATTAAAAACCAAAATAGACCAAAAATGGAACAAATAAAAACGGAATGTGGGAAAAATTAAAACCGATTTCATTCGTCTCTGTTTGCTGCCCTGGATCTGTTTGGTAATTCTGACCCACATGATGTTTCTGAAAGCAGTTCTATCAGCATTCTGGGAGCTGATTGGTCCTTACAGCATCATTAGCTGCCAATACTTGCGGTTTAATCTCAATATAATACTTGTAGTAATATTTTGCATAACTACAGTCATATAATTCATGCAACAGCTAAAAAAAAATCGATTCCGAATCTTAAGAATCGGAATCGAATCGATTCTTGACATTTGAATCGATCCCCAGCCCTACTCTATAACCTTGTTGGTGTAAACTTGCGTATCATCACTTAAAAATATATCGTCTTTTCATTACCTTACAATGAACAAAATACATTTAGAGAAGGGGTTGCCTGCCATATAAGTACATGTTTGAGTAAATGTGTGTTTATACTTTTGCTTCACCAACATTCACCTCATTGTATCAGCTGGTTTTTTTTTGACACCATTAGAGTGTGTTATGTTACTGCGTATAAACACTGTGGTAACTTCAAGGCTGTGTAAATTTTGAGTGTGTGGTTTAGGAGGCGTGTATTTCTCTCTACAATGGCTAAAGGAAAGGGAGAGGGTGTTCTCCTCCCATCCGTGACAGATTTAGTCATAAATCTGCTGGATTAATACACAGCCTCCCAAGGACTCTCATGGTGTATGTTGTTGAAACACAGGAGTCACTTAGAGCCAGACCCCAGGCACTATTTGTCTTTGACTCTCTTCCTCATCGCCGTTATTGATGTCACAACGACATGGATCTGTATATACACACACACACACACACACACACACACATACACAGTCAGGAGAAAAGACCAGAGGAAAAAAAAAGATGGTTTAAGAACAGAAAAAGACAGAATCTGGTTTGTATCTTGTTTGAAATTACTGGTTAACATGTTTGAATCTCATTGTGATAACATACAAATATGTAACCTCTTTCAAGGAACCTCATTTGTTAGTCACACGAAGAATTTAATAAGTAAATTGAACTCATCTGCAACAGAGTTTTGAATCCACTACTCCATTTGAGATATACAGGCTTCCAAGCATAATAGGCAAGCCTCCCCCACTTTTTTTTATTTATTTATTTTTTATTATAAGCTGTCTATTTCTCCACGGCTGTCCTCATCCTGCAGGAATATAAACAATTTGCATGCATCCTCTTTTCAGCTATAAAAGATGCCCCCAGAACACACACACACCAATCTTTGTATGGAAATAACGGTTGAAGCGCTCAGTTTTTGGCCACTGGACTATTATCATTCCAGATAGATCTGTTTATTTATTTCCACATCCACCTGGCGTCCCAGAAGCAACCTGGATCTTAAGACGTTAACAGAGCTCACAGCACCATGGGCAAGAGCGGCGATGAGTTGATTTCGACTCATTTCCGTCTTATTTCGAAAGAAAGTAGAAGAAAGATTAATATACTGTGTGTTTGATTGGTGGGGATGGTGCGAGTCGATGCATATGCCCTCGAGGAGTCTCTTAAATAGCGGAGCATGAAACAATGACTTAAAGCCCTGATGGAATCTAACTTCTAAATTACTCTCAAAATGCTTCATATGAGCGAAATTGACTGAAAGAGTTGGGGTCATGCATCAGTATGACTGGAGAGGATTCTGGCCCAGAAGTGTTCTGTGCTTCATCAGTACTAATGCAAACCTTTTATATTTTTACCCTTAATTCATAAACAGAAGATTTAAGTTCACATCAAACTTGGAATGTTGAATTTAGATTTAATTAGGTGCTCGTGTTTTATCTGCTGGTCCAAAAGGCGTTATTAATAATATACTATTAGCTTAAGCAGGGATTGAAATACTGTAGATGTTTAAGTTGCAAGCTCATTTTATTACAATGGCATTCTCTTGTTAAAGGGTTCTAGTGAAATGTCATATTTCTTAAGCACTGGCTGTTATATCAGACTGGATGCAGCTTCACCTGGGAATTGTGAGAAGGCCGGCTCTGATTGTTGTGGAGCCTCTAGAGCTGATTGTGCAGAAGGATGCTCTATAAAACGAGAAAAATCAAGGACAACCCTTAACATCCTCTTCACAAGACAGTGATTCAACGAGAGTGTCCACAGACGGCTACAGGAGAGTCTTTCCGCCCACATCTGTAACCATCTTTGACTTTTTGAAGAAACTCGCACAATGACAGTCGCTGCAAAAGTATTGTTGAATTGAATTGACTATACCACAGTAACTTAGTCACACTCTCGTAATGATGACTTGTCTATGTGGCAGATGGGGAAGACTTCCCATTAGTGCTTCTTTTTATCGAGAACAATGTTCAATTTTTCTTCACTTGGTAATCTGTACTGACAAATGTTCCGCTTTACATGAAAAAATACACTGTTTCAAATGAGTTGATACTTGAAGTTAGTCTGAGTCCGTGTTTGGCTGTGCACATTTTTGATGGGAATGATTGATGTGAGGCAGTGCTGCTCCAGCTTGGCTTTGTTGATGTGTCTGAAGGCTCTCTTTGTCAGCAGATAGACATTGCAGTAACATGAGTGACACCGCACTGACTCATCAGCCTACTGATTGCATGACTTCAGCCCCAAGTCTCACCGGCCCTGAGCCAAGACTATCCATCAAGTATTTATACAGAGCAGGTAAAGATCAAGATTCTCTTCACCCTGTCCTCCACTGTCAGTCAGGCTGAACTCTGAGGTGGCTTCATCTTTTCTTTTATTTGCCCCTGCTGTGGTAGACAGCTGCCCATATACCCATTAGGCCTTTGTGGTCCATAAAATTTAAAGCTATAATTCGCGGCGTGGCTGAAATTGCAGAGCTGACAGTGCCTGTCCCAATGAATCAGAACTCAGATGAACGAGAGGTCTAGAGATGTCACCAACATAATAAACAAGGCTTTGGCCTGCAGCCTCTTTTCTTTGAGAAGCCTGAGGCCCCAGGGCAGAGCTGAGGCTACTCGCCATCTAACGACGGCAACTCTTATTGATCCAGCTGATGACTGATGTCCACCCGTGGCTGATTTACCTCCCCCCACCACATGCTTTGCCTCTCCTAAAAGGCTGGGCAGAGGAAAACATTCAGGTGTTGCTGTATTACTGTTCCTTGCTTCTTTTCCTCTTACTTATGTCTTTAATTTCAGTCATCTGCCTCTCCAGGCTTTGAGATTCTGTATATTTAATGAAGCAACATTTGTTTGCCTTTAATGCAGAAGTTGTACTTTTGGGGAAGTGCTTCCAGTAATGGAGGGTATTTGTTACATCTTTTCACAAATATCCACACTTCAATGCTTTCCTCTTCCCCTGTTTTTAAGATTTATTATCCTTCTGCTTCACTTACTTATTGTGTTCATCAATCACACTTGTGGCTCACCCTTTCTGCTCTCCACCTTAAACTAACGTACGACTCTTACAAATGTTTTTGGATTCCCTTGAAGGTTCTTCAGCCCTAATCTATAGCAGTGGTCGTCATTCCTGGCCGTCATTCCTGGTCCTCGAGAGCCGCTGTCCTGCATGTTTTTGATGTTTCCCTGCATCAAAACACCTGATTCTAATTAGTGCTCATCACCAATGTTTCCTCCAGGTCTGCAGAGTTCTGTTGGTGACACAGTCATCTGTATCAGGGTGTACTGGAGCAGGGAAACATCTAAGATATGCAGCACAGCGGCTCTCCAGGACCAGATTAGACTACTGACTACTGATCTATAGTGACAAAAACAGATGTATTCTATGCATGTCCATAATTTAGTGTAATTTATTAGAATATTTAAATAAATATGAGAAATAGATTGTAGTTACGTTCTTTTAAATCCAGTCAGAATACTTTAGAAACTAAAAACCCGAGTGAACTCATAGGACAAATGCACTCTACCACCAAATCTAGCGAGAAATGGTGGTGACAGAACCCTTTCGTTCAATCCCCAGATGTTCTTGAGTCCTTTGAACAGTTGCTCTGTTTTTACACTCTCTAGTTTTAATTCAGAAGCAAAAGTTGCATTTTTTTTCTGTTTTCTTTCTTTTTTTTTTGTAAGTAACTTGCTCGCAGGACAATATGAGAGACAAAGGTAAAGTGGAAAGATGAGTCCTCCAGCTCATTGCTCTTGTCGTGAGTGCAGTGTTGCAGAGTCGAGGGGAAGGGGTGGGGTAACGCTAATGTGCACTGGATCATTCATAACGCTACTACTGGCATCACTTGCTGCTAAATACCATCATTTGTCAAGGGAAAGGGCTTGGTGCTACGGACTCACAGATAAGCGTTAGAAGGATATCTGCTCTACAGTATGTGCACACACACATGCATACACATGAACACACGGTATATACATGTGTATATATATGAGTGTATTTGCGAGCTATGTTTGCGTTTACAGCATTGTTCAAACAAAAGACCTTGACCCTCAGTGCTCAGTGCCTCAGTTATCTTGATTTAAATTCTCATTTCACCATCAAACCTACTGTGTATTTAAAAGTATTTAAAACAGTTTGTGATGCCAATGATTTAAAAACAGCTACTCGGTCATTTAGGAGGATTATAGTAAAATTAAAAGCTACAACATCAACAAAAAGACATCAATAATGTTTGTGGAAGGGGAGGGGAGGCAGTATCTGCAATACAGCTATAAAATAAATACATTAAAATTAGATATTAACAAAACACATTCATGATTGGAAGTTTAAACTTTGAATAAGGCCGTGACCCCTGAAGAGTTACATTATCCCATTTTTTTTTTCTTTTTTAAATTCATTTGATTTTAGGGCAAAAACTAATTATTTTGGTAATCGAATAATCCGTCAGTAATTGTGATGATTTGCTAACTTGTCGGTGATTATTTCTGCCATGACCTCCACCTGCCTTGCGAAAACACTGCCGAGAAATGACAGCTGATGGAGGCAGGTGCCGCAAGCCCGGGGTGCTGCACTCTAGACCAGAAACGTGTAACTTCGACCTCAAGAAGCTCCCTGCCCTGATATGTTACCCAAACCGTAACCACTGAGAGTGAAGGGCATGTGTCTCCAGGCTGGAGGGGAGCTCCGCTTATGTGATTTTACAAGATGCGTCACCCAAAAAAAACAATCACCCTTGAGGAATCTTCCAAATCGATTACATTGATTATGTTGTCATTGCAGGGCTATTTAACTTTTGTTGTCTATTTAAAGGAGCATGAGGCAGGATTGAGGCAGTATTTATGAAAAAAATGCATATACGTTTTAAGTTTTGTAGTAATAATGTCAGATGAAGCGTTCCAAACCAAAAAGAAAAAAAAAAGAAAAGAAAAATGATTCCTCTAGCGTATCTCTCCGTTGCCTTGAACAGGCTGTGTGCTGCAAAATGTGCTGCAATTGTGACCGGAATTTCCCGCGCTGTCCTGCGGATGTGACGTCAAATGACGCTGCATGCGCGTTCTCCCCGTTCTCCCGTGCCGGTGTGGGTACCAGATTGTATCGGGCTGCAATATTTTCCCCGGAAGTGTGCATTTTTTCCCCGCGATGGTATTTTAGTCAGAAGCAGCAGATCATAGTGGAGGTAAAAGGGAGAAGAAACACAAGGAATTATCAGAATTATCAGTGATCTTACTGACATAGGCTAAAAAAATATTAGAGTTAAAATATTTATTAGGGACTATTTTCATTAGATAATTGGAGATTCATCAGTGAGCTGAAACAATAATAGCCTACTATGTACAGTATAGGGTAAACAATCTTTTGCTTGCTGCATAGCAGTAAGCAGTTAAATATTTTGATCTTAATAGACATTTTAAATTATCGATTTGCTTTATTAATCATCAGTTTTCACAAGACGGAACGTCATCAAAAACGTCATCACGTACGGTCAAAAGCCAATCACAAGACGAAACGTCATCACGTACGAGTAGCCGGTAAAAAAAAGCAGGTGGGAAAAAAAAGCACCGACACCGGCTTCGCTGTTGGCTGCAGTACCCCCGACGGCCGTCGTGGCGCTAGAGAGTCTCATTTCTTAAAAGGAGCCTCATGCTCCTTTAACATTGAAGTCAAAGATCTCACACACACACAGATGTGAAAATGAGCACACTGACTATTATTTGCCCTCGTGTTAATCTCTTTACCGTGATGCATCTCTTTTACTCTGTATTCTTTTGCAGCCCTGGGCAAGCCTAAAAAACTACAAATGTAATCAAACAAGCTTCAGGAAATTTAGAGAAAAAAAGAATAAAAAGAATTTCACTGTGATTCTCAAATATACATATTCAGCACCTAATCAGCACAGGTGTCGGCTCACAATATTGGACACTTGGTCTTCATGTGGCCGGACACTCCGCCTCGTATTCCTCGGAGCGGGGGTTATTTATCCGGACAGCTATGGCGCTAAAGCATACTATTGGCCTTAAAAGACCATTTGTTATTACTCAAATGCTTGTCCAACCATATGAAGCAGATAGTTCTTTCACAAATGAGTCAGCCAAAGGAAAGAGGAAAAAAAAACAGTTATTGATGACTATGAGGTAAAATGCTTAATTTGCACCGTCTTCAACCAAATTATAACTCATATCGAGGGCTGCTGAATTTGCATAAATCTCATTAGACTGCAATGAGAGAGGTTCATAAATCGTTATATTAATTAGTCATTTTTGCCACCCTTTCATAGGAAAATGGAGTGTATTAATAAAACTAGAGGGGTGTGTGATTGTGAATCCTAATTGGTCGCTGTGTTAAGAGGTTTGGGCACGAGTGACAGGCTTGATTTAGTTTGCCTTCACTTCCTTTGTCTGAATAAGTACCTGCAGGAAGGAATGCATGAGTGTCTGTGTGTCTGCACGTTCACTATGTGTTGGCCGGTTTATTTATCAGTTTATCCATGCACCTTTCCTCACCAACCGCTCACTACTAATGGTTACCTGGATGTATAAAAATGAGCAAGATCAGCCCTCTTCTGATATTTGTATGTATGTCAACATACACTTTTATATCAATGCAAATATGTGAAGTACCCTCAACTTTGACCTTTTGTGTAGGTAAATTTTTACCTTGATAACTGAGATGCCACTGGGTATCGATTCAAATGTCAAGAATCGATTCGATTCCGATTCTGAAGATTCAGAATCGATTATCACGATTTGATTCGATCCGATTCGATATTGATTTGGCTTAGTGTTATTTAAAATGTTTTTTGAGCTGTTGCCTGAATTATATGACTGTAAAATAACTAGTGAAATAATAATTTCACAATAATTATTGTGAAATAACTAAGAAATAAATAACTCAAACAGGCCTTTCAATATCCATTTAAAGTGCAAAAAAAATAAGAAATTGCAACAGTTCATGCAGTAAACAAATCATTTTAGCTTATCTAATTTATTCTGTCACCACACACACATATTGCCATGAAGCACCTGGCATTTTTGTAATGATGAAAAAAAAAAAAAAAATCGATCTTTAGACATAAGAATCGATTTTTAGGAATTAATATGAGAATCGATTTAGAATCGGAAAATCGATTTTCTCAACACAGGCCTAATGCCACTAGGTACTTGAACTCCTCCACTTGGGGCCAGATTTTGTTCCCGATTCTCATCCCAAGCCCTTCATTCAGCTGCAGCAGTGAGAGGGGCACGTTATAGCCCGATGAAGCCAAAACAACCCCATAATCTGCAAAAAGCAGAGACCCAATTCTGAGGTCACCAAACCTGACCTCATCCAGTCCTGGGCTGCACCTAAAAATCTGTCCATAAAACTAATGAACATGATTAGTGACAAAGGTCAGGCTTTGTCCGGCCCACATTGGAAACTAATGCGACTTACCAGTCGCGGACCGGGCTCTGACACCAGCGCTAAGAGGAGCGGACAGCTGGTACAAGGGATTCTGGCAACCCACACCCCAACAAGATTGTGGATACAAGCGGCTGCATTGAGTTTCCTCTGCAGGATGTCTGGGCTCGCCTTTGGAGAAAGATTGGGTGATAAGTTCAATCATCCAGGATGGGAAAGTAGAGCCGCTGCTCTTTCACACAGAGGTGCCAGATGAAGTGTGTGTTTCTCTGCTGGCCTGGGAATGCCTTGGGATCTTCCCAGATGAGCTGGAGAATCCCCCAGATCCAACCCCGGATAGGCGGTAGAAGATGGATAACTGAGAATCACCTGATTCATTCAGCTTTAACTGAGAAAGAGGAAAAGTGTAACACTCAAAATTAGAGAGAATGCAGAGAATGCATCACATGCAAGTGTGGAAGCCACTTCATCTATTGGCCTTTACAATTCCCTGCTCAAATAGATTTACTTTGGTCTGTAATGAGCCTTGCCCTACAGGGTTGCAAGTGTTGGTGCTGTTGTCTGTGACCCTCTTAACCACAGTCTGACCACTCCTGACACACCTGTCCAGTGGATTAGCAGGGCTAACAGCGCGCCGCCCCTGGCTTTGATCAGCCACCTGCCTGAGCTTTATCGTTTGTGATGAATGAAGCTTGTGAAGTACTGCAGCTTTACTTAAAAGCCTCCCACCCCTGCCCACTTACATGTATTTTGGTGCTTTTGGTGTTTTTGTGTAATCATAAGAGGCAGTCTTCTTTTTTTAATCAGCTGTTACGGTTAGGGTTGCCACCTTTCAGAAATAGAAATAAGGGACGCCCTGATTTCAGCAGCGCAGGAACCAAAGAAAAAGCCCTAAAACTTCTAAACTGAATAAAAATGTGTTTATTTTATATGAAAAACAAAATGCTTTGATTTAAAGTTTAAAATGCTTTAATAGCATTGAACTTTCATGACTGTAGAGACAGACAACCATATAGCAACTGAAATAGCCTCATATGCTACGTATGTCCACATCAGCCCAGATGTATAATATACATACAGGTGAAGAATATGGTATAAAAGTTAATTTATTTCAATAATTCAACTAGAATATGGTGTAAAAGTTAATTTATTTCAATAATTCAACTAGAATATGGTGTAAAAGTTAACTTATTTCAATAATTCAACTAGAATATGGTGTAAAAGTTAATTAATTTCAATAATTCAACTAGAATATGGTGTAAAAGTTAATTTATTTCAATAATTCAACTAGAATATGGTGTAAAAGTTAATTTATTTCAATAATTCAACTAGAATATGGTGTAAAAGTTAATTTATTTCAATAATTCAACTAGAATATGGTGTAAAAGTTAATTTATTTCAATAATTCAACTAGAATATGGTGTAAAAGTTCATTTATTTCAATAATTCAACTAGAATATGGTGTAAAAATTAATGAAAATACGGGACAAATCGCGTCCCATATTAGTTCAATACGGGACGCAACATTTTTTTCTCAAATAAAGGACAATTCCGTATTTTACGGGACGGGTGGCAACCCTAGTTACGGTGGTGATTTTGATTTTCACTTACTGTTTTCCAGGTATAAAGTTAAAATAAGAACCCTTTTTACACAGCCTTGGAGTCGTATTATAAATGTAATATGTTGACATTGTACTTCCTTGCAATGTATTGTACTTGGGAATGGTGTTATATCAGTCAACATGCTCACACTGGCTCTAACTGGCAGGTTCGTCTGTGGCCCAGCTTAAGGCGACTGATCCGGAGGGGGAGCCCCTCATGTACGGGGTTTCAGGAGAAGAAGCCATGAGGTATTTTTCCGTGAACAGGGAGACCGGTGTGGTCTGGCTTCGACAGCAGCTCGACCGTGAGGTACAAACACACGTCCTAACCGCTTCACACATGCTCACACATTATCAAAGCAAATGCACAAGACACAAGACATGACAATTTTAAAAGTATGAAATGGAGCGTAAATTATCAAATGATGAAAGAGCAGTGAGAAGTGTAATACCGTCTTAGGAGAGATGGAAAAACGCAAAGGGCTTTGAGCTCAGGTAGCAGTTCTATATCTTTTGATTTTGTGCGTTTCTGCACCGTTTCTCTGAGTCACGTCTCCAAGACAGGTTTCTGCTGAAATGTGTCTCTGTCTCCATCAGGCCAAGTCAGAGATGCAGGTGGAGTTTTACGTGAGTGACATTCAAGAGGTAAGAGAGAGATTTGCACTGTGATCATAGTTATGACGCTTCGGTACGCATGCTGACATCCTGCATATAGCCTGACCACTTGTCACATGCATGCCATGAAATCTTTCTATTTTTCAGTCTCTCACTTTAATTCTCACTCTCATTTCTTTGTCTTTGACATCTTTTCCACTCAACACAATTTAGTTGCCAAAGCATAATCACGTTCAACCTACTCTCCCCTCAGGGTAATCCGTGACACACTTGTCCTGTTTTCTTTTACTCTGAATCTTTGTTTAGTAAGCCTAATGCATAGTATAAGTGACTACACTTCTCCGTCCAATGTGTGGAGCTGGCTTTCAGACTGATTTACGCAGCTGTATCCTCCCTCAGGTGGTCAAAGACACAGTAAACATCCAGATCGGAGACGTCAACGATAATGCGCCAAACTTCCACGGGCAGCCTTACACTGTTCAAATCCTAGAGGTAAGGATGAAATAATTCATTTTTATGAACCAGGCCCAGCTTCTTTCCTGCAGAACCGTTAAATACATTAATTGATAAGACAATGATAGGATAGTGCCTATTTCATTTATTATATTATGGCTATTAAAACAATGATGACAGCAGAAGCTTGTTCAGTCCAAATGATTTATTCCACAGCAAGGACTATGTGTATCTATGTGGTAGTTACACATCCGTCACATGTTGATTATTCACTCCTTATAGTGCATTTTTGTCTCATCCCTACTGAATATGACCACATTTTGCTTCACCTGTAGTCCTCTGATGTTCTGGGCAGTTTTCCAGCTCATGTTTAGACATTGTGTACAGCCTCCTAAAGGGAGCAAAAAAAAACAATTCCCTTGCCGTGGAGACCTCTGTTTCTATTTTCTTTTCAGTTTCTCTCACTTCTTTGTCCTCCCTATGCCATGCTTTACCTCCCTCCTCAGCTCTTACTTCTTTCCATCTTCACGTCTCCTCTATGCTTTCTCCTGCATCTAATCCTTGATATGAAGAAATTGCCAGAGTGGAGTGGGGGACTTCAAACAGGGGCTTGAATCTGCACACACAAAACACACCCACATCTCTTGTTGTGTTTATACAGAGCACATATCCTTTTCTGAGTCGTCACCGAATCTTCAAAGCCATTGACTTTTTCTCTCTCCAATCCATAAAGTCAGGCAAATAAATGGCAAAAATAAGGAGTATTTAGATTAGGCTGTTTAGATCATCCACCAGTGAACATTTTTTCAGTCACTGCAAACGCTGCACAGTTGTGTGGGGCTAATGGTCCTTTTGCAGACTCCTTGAGCTCTATGAAAAGTTTGTTTCAGTCCAGTCAGGAGGAAGTCATTAAACTTGGCAGTGTTTGACCCTGTGTTGCTCTCATGTCAGTTCTCTAGCATCACATAGGGCTGTTCGATTTTGCCCAAAAATAAAATCTCGATTTTTTTCTCTCAAAATCCGATTTTCGATTACGATTATTTTGTGAATTGACAAAAGGCAAAGAAATGATTTCAAATATGCTGTGTTTTTATTGAACATTTGCCCCATTGGGCTTTAAGTGCAAACTTTGCTCTTATTAAACCAAAAATGAATGAATAAAGTGCAAAACTCTGTAAAATAAGTTGAAAAAAAGTTTTAAAAAATATAATAAAATATAAAGTTTTATGTCTGAAAAAAAAAATCAGCAAATCAGCACTTGCAAACATACAGTAAGTTATATTTCCAATTAAATAAAACAAGACATTTTCTAATTAAACTAAACTGGGTCTTTGCATGCTAAATAATAATGCAACCCATGAAGGAGGTAGAGGTGTGTAATGTCAGTCATTACATTTGCTATTCACATTTGCAAGTTTTTTGCAAGGAACACGAGCCGGTCTACGGCATCTGGCTTGAGGGATGCCCGGTGGCATGTTACAACGCCCCCTCCTACACTAAAGAGCCTCTCCCATGGGGCACTTGTTGCAGGTATTGAGAGGTATTTCCATCAATCATTAATATGGTATCAATCATTAATATGTGTGCAGACAAGGTAAAAAAAAAAAAAAAAGTGAAAAATCGATTTTACGAGTTTCACGTTTTAACATCGTTCTAATTACATAATCGAACAGCCCTAGCATCACACAATCCTGCTATTTTATGAAAGTCAAGTTTTTGTGTTTGAGGCAAGGGGATCAGATCAGATTAAAACCCCGGAAGACACATGCAAACATGTCAGAATTCATTCACCAGTCTTCTTTAATATTAGCAGAAGACTGTTGCAGCGAGACAAAACATCCAGACCCTGTTTGTATGAGCCACTACAGGAATATTGCAGGTGGAACGTGTTTATTCACAGGTCTAAATGATTTGGTTTGTCTGGGTTGCTTGATAAATGAGACACTGCAAATTCATTCTTGTTTTTTATGACTGTGTTACGATAATAATACAGCACACAGTCCAATCTGTTTACAGCTGACTCTTTATTAAGCCTTGCACCTTCCGCTTGCCTATGCCGGCTCTGGAAGTGTGTTCATTCAGGAGTTACTTTATTTCTGAATGCACATTGTTCCTTTTCCTAGGCCCTTTTCTGCACCTTATCTTATTTTCCCTCTGCTTTTTGTCCCTGCATTTTTATGGCCTGATTACCCCTGTGACCCTACCTGACCTCTGGCGGACAAAGCAAACATGGTGTGACATCACGTCACTGTGCTGTCATTCACTGGACATGCCACAGTAACTGGGGTTAGAATGCCATCAGCACATCAGAGAAAAAGATGAGAAAACATTTTGGATTTAAGGGATGATGGTGCAAAAAGAAAAAAAAAGTAGTAGTGGTTCTGATAGAAAGACCAAGGATGCAAATTGTGAGATTTATCACAAGTAGAACAGCGTATAGCACAAAAGAGCACAGCAAAGGGGGTTAAAGGGGCTTAAAGGTTTGCTGAACAAGAATAATAGTGAGGTGAGGAGCTATTCTGAAGTGAACTTGAACAGAACTGAGCAGACAAAGCAATGTGAGTGGCAAGGTGAGCGGTGCAGGAGGGAGAGGAGGGGTGGGTGTGTGGTTAATGTTGTTTTAATTTGTGGAGCCATAAAGGGGGTGGAGGGGAGCAGGTGGGCTGCTAGCATTCCCCGTGTCAGTGCTAATGAGTCGGCCGGATTTACAGCATGCAGACACCCAGGCAGCCGGTAGCATAGACTGGAAACGAAAGCAATGACTATCAACAGGAATAATGTTTTGATGGAACAGCAGATGGGCCACAACCCAATCTGATATCGTGTAAGATGAGAGTATGAGCCTACAACATACTGAGGGGTGTTTTTCATACTCCTTTAGCACGACAGGTAGTTCTGGCAAAGCATCAGGTGAGAAAGACGAGATCCTCATTTATAGAGAACTGGGCTGCTGTTGGGTCCACACATCACTTACAGAATATCCCCCCCACACTATCACTCTCACACACACTCCTTGACCCTCACTCATCACCACTGAGATGTGCTCTTCCATATGGCGTTGCCATGATAACAACAAATATAAATGAAATAAAAACGCCTTAGGGCCAGATCCAGCCACCTCAGTCTCACCTTCTTTAGATAAAGATGAAATATAATTTGTTTAAGAGTCTTCAGGTGATTGAAAACAAAGTCTACACTTTATGGTGCCACTTAACTTGACTACGGCTGTCTGTGTTCAGGCAGGACTCATAACTTTCTCTCGGTGATGGATCAGTAATGCAACGGTTTAGATGGCGGGACCTCACTGGGAAAGAAAAGAAGTTGTCACATAATATTGTGACTTTATTCATTACGTGTCACAACTATCAATTCACAGGTAGTATGATTGATAGGTCAAGTGGGCATCGCTGTTTAAAGAAAACACCAAGACTATTGCATAAACTTGTCATGGATACGAAAAGACCATGTTTTGAAAAAGATTTTCAGTTTAATATACAGTACATGCAGGACATTTTTACAGAACGGTCCAGCATCCATAAATAAGCAGTGGTGCCTGCTCAAAGGTAATGTATAATGCTGTGAAAAAGGGAAGCCTTCTTATAATACTGACTTTTTGGAATCAAGGCCCACGTTTTTAATTCGATTGTCTGATCAACGGTGCTAAATTGTCTTCTTTTATAAACAGTTTGTCTGAGAGTGGACTGATGGATACCTGAATAATTTGAAATGACCTCTCATCCCCTCACAGCCTAGACAAATTATTCTTTAGCTTGTGTCATCAGAGAACCCCTTTTTGCATTTAGGTTTTTTATCATGGATATTTTTTGTGAATGGACTTAAAACTTAAAGTATCCGAGTGTCCTAACAATCAAAGTAGCTTCAAACCACATCTCCAAACTCATTTCACTGATTGGTTTCCAGGTGGACAAACTACAGACTCCAATTAGCTTTCACAGAAGTAAGAAGTCTGCCGGTTTGGTTTGTTTTTCCTGTGAATTAAAATGTCTTTGTACGTTGTTGTGATTTCGATCAGCTTATAGACTTATAAATCAGATCAAATTTATGGGCAATTAATAAAAAACAGTTAATTTCAAGGTGTTGATGCACTTTCTCTTGCTACTGTATTTATTGATATGTTTTTAGAAATCTAAAGACAATACATAAATAAATTAATCCATAGAATAAAGGTTTTTTTTCTTTTTTTTAGTAGAATTAATATTGTGTTTATCATCCTCTAGTCATCAGTTCCATCCATCTTTCCCAACAGCGGGATGGAGGGGAATCAACACCTTCAATAACACAGTAATGATCCACACGGGGTCGTATGCTCAACTTCCAACCAGAGATGTAATGCAGCAAATAGTGGGATTAAATATATTGGCCAATGAGCAGACAGGCAGGAGCGTCCAAGTGATAGATGGTCAAACTGTATCTGTTTACTGTCTCTCAGGTATGTCAGGCAGATGTGCAAATCCCTCCTCAGCCTCTGTTTTCTCTCAGCCATATCTCAATGTCCCTCCCTAACCTGCAGTAATCTCTGCACTACAGCTGATGTTAGAAAATACAGCTGCCCAAGGTGCAAACCCCTGTAAGTCAGATATTTATAGGAGAACAAGCTATTCATTCTTATCTGAAAAAGCTTCTACACTTTGTTTATTAAGAGCCAGCGTTCATTAATAAATGCATGGTAACAGGACTCTGTCAGAAAGCTGAGCTGCACCACACAAATGTGCTGTCAGCCCTTGATTTATGACATTTAATCAGTTAATTGTATTAATTGGTTAGTTTCATGTTAGGTAAGTAGGTCCACCCCTTAACCCAACCACAATATAAAAGGTTTGATGTGAGATCAACTCAAAAAGGTCAGATTCCAGGTAGGGCTGTTCGATTAATCGATTTTAAATCGTAATCGCGATTATGTAATTAGAACGATGATAAAACGTGAAAATCGTAAAATCGATTTTTCACTTTTTTTTTTTTTTTACCTTGTCTGCACACATATTAATGATTGATACCATATTAACGATTGATGGAAATACCTCTCAATACCTGTGACAAGTGCCCCATCGGAGAGGCTCTTTAGTGTAGGAGGGGGCGTTGTAACATGCCACCGGGCATCCCTCAAGCCAGATGCGGTAGACCGGCTCGTGTTCCTTGCAAAAAACTTGCAAATGTGAATAGCAAATGTAATGACTGACATTACACACCTCTACCTCCTTCATGGGTTGCATTATTATTTAGAATGCAAAGACCCAGTTTAGTTTAATTAGAAAATATCTTGTTTTATTTAATTGGAAATATAACTTACTGTATGTTTGCAAGTGCTGATTTGCTGATTTTTTTTTTTCAGAGATAAAACTTTATATTTTATTATATTTTTTAAAACTTTTTCAACTTATTTTACAGAGTTTTGCACTTTATTCATTCATTTTTGGTTTAATAAGGGCAAAGTTTGCACTTAAAGCCCAATGGGGCAAATGTTCAATAAAAAAACAGCATATTTGAAATCATTTCTTTGCCTTTTGTCAATTCACAAAATAATCGTAATCGAAAATCGGATTTTGAGAGAAAAAAATCGAGATTTTATTTTTGGGCAAAATCTAACAGCCCTAATTCCAGGGGTAGCTACAAGCTACCACCTCCTCCAAACATTTTTGTCATTTTGTCAGTCGAGACATGATACCATACATAGGATACATAAAGACGCAGAAATACACTCATCTTTCAAGAAATATGTCTGGCGTGTATTTGAGAATGTCTGATTGAGCTATTTAGTGTTTAATGTAACATCTAGCAGAAACTTTTACATCTGTTGTTTAATGTGTTTTCTGTTGCTGTCAGGTAGAACATGATACCATCACTGCTGCATTTCCCAGTGGTGGGACTAATGAAGACACACTTATTCTTAACATACATAAATCAAAAATTTTTTCCCTCTTTATTCACATCTGAAAGCAGACATTCAACTCCTAATCTTTTACTTCTGCCCTGTACGCTGGCGGTTTACCCCATTGAAGGGTAATTGGTTCATCAAGATATTAAGCAGCACACACACACACACCTGGAGCTTACACTGACACTTTCCAGATAAAGACCCCCCCACACACACACACACACGTGCTGCCTTCCACGGTTGAAGCTGGATTGAGCTTGTATTTATTTCACTATCTTCTCTATAGGTCTTTTCTAAACTCTAATTTGATCAAGTGGTTACCGAGCTGAGTGGTTGCTGGTTGACAGGTGAAGGCCTCAAAGAGAATTTCTCCTGACATTAAGACCCTGAGCCCCGCAGGGAGGAATGGAGGGATTAAAGAAAAAAAAGATAAAGTAAGAAGGTTAAATGGGAAACAGTCAATATGTATTCATTTTGGGGAGCATTTATACATTTCTTCAAGATAGATTTTGTACTTACACTCCATTTGCAAAGGCAGTTTTTTTAAGTATCTTTATTTAACATTTTTTAGACATTAATTTTTTTAGTAGATTATAAAAACATGTTCCTCCAGATCATATCCCCTTTGTAATGCAAACTACATGTATTAGTTGTTCTATTCACAATGATTTATCAGACCTCACAGTAAATATTTCCCCGAGTCTTTATGTGTGAAGTTTGCATGATCTCCCTCCTGCTGGGATTTCTACAGGCACTGTGCCTTCCTCCTACAGTTAAAAAGGTGCATAGTAGTCGAATCGATGATTCTAGATCGACCATAGGCGTGAGCGTGAGCATGCATGGTTGTTTATCTCATCCGTGTCTGTGTTGCCCTGTGATGGACTGGCAATCTGTCCAGGGTGAACGGCGGCTCTCGCTCAAGGAAAGCTGGGATAGGCTCCAGGCCCCCGGTGACCCTGAAAAGCCTGAAGCCAGTATAGAGAATGGATGGCTGGGTGATTTATCAGATTTCTCTCCATCTGCTACATCATTATGTCTGACAGAACTGATTAAAACATTCCACATTATCTAAACTTCTGCCTTAACATCATTTTTTTGACCAGTTAAGACCTGATACAACATGTGAGTGGACCTGTTGCCTTGACCAGCTTGTGCTTTAACGAGTAAAACAATGTAAATGCAATATATATGGGCATTTTGTTGAGACTCAAGACCCACAATTGGTCCCACAATTTCAGTACAGGCACGTAAAAACAACACTTACCTCGTTTCAATACTAAGATTCATACATCAGTTTATATTAAAAAAGATACTCTTATACTCACCAATTCTTAATATGAGGTTAATTAACCCTCAGTTGTACACAATTGCATGTTAAATAATCCTTTCACGGCAAGTAGCTGATGAATTGAGTTGTTGGGCCTGCACAACAATCTCTGTGCATCATTTCCAGGCCAGGAGATAATGAAGCAAACACTGCCAACACCTCATGCACGCTGCCACTCGTGAAGGTAAATCACCACCTATTCCTGTCTTTATCTTTCTATCGTTTACTTTATCCCGCTGAGCATGAAGAGCACCTTGAGTTTTGTTCTGTGCAGAGTTAGGTGCAGAGTTAGGTGCAGATTTGGCTGTCAAGTAAGGGAGGGCTCATGTTGTGAGTGACCATCACGAAGTCTGTCTTTGAGACAAAAAACACAGAGAGAGGTGGAGTAAGGGAAAAAAGCTGAGTAAAGTGGGAGCACACATGGAAAGACGTGTGTTTGGGGCAAGATCAGCTAGTGCTCCCAAAAGCCATTAAAAGTATGGTTCACCCACTACTCCCTCTTTGAATGAATCAACCTGTCGTTCAATTTCTCCCTTTCTTTCAAGTGTGCAGCCCCCCCCTCCCCTCCATTCTCACTCTTCACCCTGCCTGCTGCACCTTCCTGCACTTTAGCTTTATCTAAGCAGTTGGGCATTACGACACAGTTTTGGCAAGAAATATGTTTATCCCTCTTGTCATCCCCTTCATATTTTGAAGCTTGTTGTGTTTGTGTATGTTTGTGCAGAAGAAAGAAAGAAAGCGAGTGCTGCCTCCCATGCTATTTACATATAATAAGAACAATATTATGCTGAAAAATATTTGTTCAACCTCAAGTTATCCCATAAACTTCACCAGCACAATTCTTTCCTTGAGTCTACTTCAATATATCAATGTACAATAGTTAATAGTTTTCTTAATAGAGCTTTATAGCCTCTTCTTTTGTCTCACATCTGTTTTAGCTGTCAATTCTCCAGCTGGGGTGCTGAGGAGAACGGTTGTAAAGATAAATGATGCATTAAAGAGAAGTTAAATGTTGTACAGAATACTGTAGCTATGTACAGTTTGTCTGTTTTTATGTTTTGATTTTGGGAAGTCCATTATCCTAAGCACTTAGTATTAGCTGTTGTTGTTGTCGTTGTTATGCAGTGTATTAAAAACATGACTGGCATGGACAGATGTTTAGGCTTCTACTTAGAGCCCATCTTTGTGTAACATCTGTTTGACTTTCTGGTTCTGATTCACACATAGTTAAATTTGTATAACCACTCCAGGCTTAATATCTGTTACAACATTTTTGCAACTATTCAGTTTTTTTTTTTTAGGCCTATTGGATTTCACTATCAGTAATTTTCATGTGTATGTGTAGAGTTATATAAATGAATTGTAACAATTACACTTGATAAGACATGTGTTAGGTCAAAAAGTCTTAGTTCTAGGTCCTCGGAATTCACAAGTCTTTACAAATTAAAGATGAAATTGCTTTTGCGTGATGACAAAAGACACTTGCGACAGTCAGATACAGAGTCCTTGACACTCTTCTGAGCATGTTGAGTACCTCTCAACTTAAGCTGCATCTATTCAGTGAGATGTAATTTAATTTGACAAGATCACATCCTACTAATTGAGAAGATGAGAGAGAAAAGCGATGGAATGATGAAATAACTGCTGAGATATTTGCTTTGTGGAGGAAATTCTAATTGATATTAAATGATTCCTTTCATATAGCTGGTGATTATACACAACGCAATTTGGTATTGCTTTATTAGAGCTGCCAAAACGTTTTAGTAGTTTGAACAAAGGCTATTCCTTATAATTCTCAGTGACATTTTGGTGTGAAAAAAAGATAGTGGATTTCTTTTCTCCCTCCGTCTGTTTGCTTTTTACTTTTCTTTGCTTGCTTAACTCTGACGCAAGTAGACTCTCTCTCTCTCACACACATATCTACATGCAGGTACAAAAAGATAGTTGTGTTCACAATTTCACATCCAAAACAGCTGTACTCTACCTCACAAATTAAAAGGATTAAAAGATGAGGTAATAAGGGAAATAATAATAATAGAGTGTATTTGTTGACTCCTTTCTAAGGTCACCTTAGAGAAATGTGTTTGAGTGACAGTTGCAGTGCATTCTGTGGTGTTAGCTGTCATCCCTTTAGCTACTCAAGGTTTTTATCAAGTTGACTTTGGGCTGTGAATTAAGACCCAAGAGTGTTAAAAGTGTTATTTAATCTCATTATCCTAAAAAAATGTTCCCTGCATACGAGGATCTACCCAACTTGGCATGGGCCAAAAAGCATCCCCTGTCAATCACCTGCCACTGCCGAAACTCCAGCAGTGGAGTCGTGGTTGAAGCGGAGCAGAAATGCTGCTAAAAACAAGGAGGGGAAAGTAACAAAGAAGGTGAAACCACAGCTGGCAAAATATCTCCAGTACGTAGAACAATATCTTTCGATGAGATTTACCTACAAAAGCTACAAACCACCAAAGTCTTTAGATTGTTTTTGTTTGTTTTTTACTAACCAGTGGCATGAAACCAGCTATCTTTAGCATCTCACTTAAAAAACAAGGATGTCACCTCAGTTTTTTAAGAAGCAGCTCCTCAGAATTCAGGTCATCATTGTACAAAAAGCCTGGGCAACATCGGTCAAAGCCCTGGACACCTTTATATTGTGTCTGAGCTTGTTACTGAAGCATTACTATCACTGAAAGTCTGCTCCTTCCAGCAGATGTTGTTCTGGCCAAGATCATGGTGGGCGAACACAGGATGAATTGAAACCTGTGCCTTTGTCAAATGACTCACTTTGCCACGGGATGGATAAAATGGGAGCAGCCATTGTGAATAAAGTCGTGGGAAAACTAAACCACTCCTTTGACTCGAGCAGGTTGAATCCACAGATGTCAGTGAAATGGCTCAACTTGCTGCTTTTGTGAGACACATTGAAACTGACGGCATCTATGAGCACATACAGCAGTATTCTGCAAAAGTCTGCTGGGGGAAACAACAGGAAAGGACATTTCTATGTGTTGCATTCTTCTGTGAAATCCTGCATCAACATCTTTACAGATGCAGCAGCATTAATGATGGCAGAGCAAGAGGCCCTATAGCCCGCGTGAAAAAGGAAAACCCTGACGTGAAGTGGACTCACGGTGTAATACGCGGAGGCACTGATGTCCAAGGAAGTAAGTCCTGTGCAACATGACGATTTGAGGGACATCATCAAAGTGATAAGCTTCATTAAGGCAAATATACTTAATGCCTTGTTTTGCGTCCTCTGTGAAGAGGAAGCCTAACCATAACTGCAGCTGCACACAGAAGTGTGTTGACTCTCTCAAGGGGGGATGTTCCTCAACCATGAGATACTATGCAAAGTAAAATTAACTGTGTCTTTCTGGTATGCCAGCATGTTAAACCTGTCTGACAAAGTAGGTGGCTTCATAATAGATGTCCGCTGCTTTCTTCAGGTGGATGTTTTTCTCGCTAGTGTGGATCTGGAGAGAGCTCCATTCAAGTCTGTCATAGAAGGACATTTGGCCAACTTGATTAAAATTTTTAATTCCTACTTTCCTGACATGGGAGAGAAGTCTGCACAGCTGGATTGAGTGAGAAGTCGGCCTTAAAGGGATTGTGACATGAAAAACACATTTTTCTTGATTTTTTGTGTTTTGTTGGGTGTCTTGACATCAATTACACCCAAAAAACAACGAACTTTTAACATTCAGTGTATTGTGTGCTTTCTGGGATTTTCCGCATAACTATGCAAAAACGGCGCATGTGGTTTGGTGGCGGATCGTTACGTAACGATCCGCTAAATCACCGCCCCCTCCACCCAGCTCCCTGTCTCCTCTCCTCTCCAGCGCACCATAAAGGCTGATTTATGGTTCTGCGTTACACCGACGCAGAACCTACGGCGTAGGGTTACGCGGCGACGCGCACCGTACGCTGAACCCTACGGCGTAGGCTCTGCGTCGATTTAACGCGGAACCATAAATGAGGCTTAACACGGAGCTGTTTAGAGCCTCTTTAGAGGAAAACTGTTCGCCCTCCTGCTTTTCCGTGCATGCTTCGCCTGTCGCTCCCGGCTTAACTCTCCGACGCCGCTGTGAGCGTATGGGCTGGGTTGGAGGAGGTTTGGAGGAGGAGCGGAGCAATGATTGACAGGAAAGGGGGGAAAGGAAGCATTTTTCACGGCGCAAAAAAACACTAATAAAAAGCCAGGAAAAGAGTACTAGAGTGAAGTTTTTCTTGTTACACTCTTTTAGACACATTTGAGGGATGTTGGCCAAGACTTTTAATAGTGTTAAAAGCATGTTAAAAATGATGTCACAATACCTTTAAAAAAAAACTACCTGAACAGACTGCATTTTCTTAGGAAGCTCAGATCCTTCGTCTGCAGCAAGATGTTGGAGATCTTCTACCAGGCTGTTAGTGCCTTCTACTTTGCTGTTGTCTGCTACGGGGGCAACATCAATTTCAGAGACACCAGCAGGATGGCCAGACTAATCCATAAAGCTGGTAACGTTATTGTATGGGGACTGGATACGTTTGAATCAGTGAGGGACAGGAGGACACGGAACAAACTGCTGTCCATCTTGGACAGTCAGTCCCACCCCATTCATGCCACACCCATGTGTCTGAAGTAGAGACCGTTTTAACTTTAAGATACCAGTTTTTTTATTTATCTTTTATCCTTGAAGAGGGCATTTTTTTTATCTTTTTTGAGCAAATATTCATACAAACAGTATTTGATGTATAATTTGTGATTAAACGGTTGTTTTGATTAGTAAATCTTTGTTGCAATCTCAAAAAGAGACACTTAGAGTTACGTTTTTCTTAATTGTTTTTTTTATTCATAAGTGAATTCCTAGTGTTGGGTCCATCTTTATGTTTGATTTAGCCGTAACATATATGGGAGCTTGTCCAAGCTCATACAGCACAACGTTTTAAAATCTACTGAAAACTCAGGAAACAAATTACAGAAATGATGCTCTAAACATGCACAGTGAGCCGATTCCCTGGTTGAATTCATGAAGCCTAAAGAAAAGCCTCAAGTCCAAAACTTCATTGATGAGTGCCAATTTCTGTTAGGACCCGACTCGTTGGGCTGCAGCATAAGATGGAGACTGAACACACGAGTTTGGGAAGTAAAGGTTTTATAATTGAAAAGTAAAATGATCAGTCTAGGGGGAGAAAAAGGAAAAAGAGAATAAAAAAAAACATGGTAAACGGCAGCAGGAATGGTTCATTGCAGCAGAGAGGGCTTCACTGGCTCCACCATCACAGGGCTTGGACTATTGTTGCAAAGCGGGCAGGGATAGAGAAGTGTGTACAAATATATGTATATGGGTTAACCTGGAGAGGTCTGAGGGTAACGTCTACTTCAGCGGTCTGCAGCTTGTTTTAGCTGTGTACTGGCTAACCGTGTGTCAGTTAAGTGGCACCAAAACGACATTTGAAACGGCCCAAAAGGTGCAAATGTTTACCGCTGCTCCTCCAGCATGGATCAGTTGAAGGATTTGGGAGCCATGGCTTATCCTTTTAGGACCCTGATAAATAAGTGTGCTGGGACCTGCAGGCCATGACGCTCGTGTCGTCCACCGCAGGTTCCAAGGGAGCTCTGCTAGTCCTCGGTTCAGCTCTGACAGAGTCCTTTCAGATGTAGCTTAGGAAGCAAAACCTGAAATGAGGATATGTTGTTTTAGTCAGATTTGATCGGAATTAATATAAAATAACAGTAATTGGCAGTACAGCTTAACGCAACTTAATAAAGCCAAGCTAAAATAGTAAATTGTGACTGAAATAAGGTGGGGCATTTGCAAATGGATCGTTCAACTCCGGAGTTTCCCACAGTATGAGGAGAAAGAGGCTTCAAAAACACTTCAAAGATGCTCCGGGGGACGTCACATTGGGTTTCTTCAGTTCTATTTCTACAGTCTGCCTGCACATCAGCTACGACACAGGAACCAATAAAGCTGCATCGTACATACAGGTCATAGGTCATCTTTGTCAGGGAAGATCATACATATTTAAGAAAATGATTTAAAATAAAATAATATTTTGGACATATTTTTACATTTTATATTTTCCAGCATCAAAATAAAGTATTTTTCCTCATTTAAATATAAATCTAGAGTTAAAATTTTTTTCACATCTTTGCATTCAGTTTTATTTGCCTTTTAGACAACTTTGAAAACATGATTGTACATTCTTCCTGTGTCTCTGACTCTTTGAGGATGTGTCTGAGGAAAGACACTTGAGACGTTAAGTCTCATGGAAGTCACACAGCGTCCGCACTCATGGCATCGCAGGCCTGAAGCAACAGATAAAAAGAGATGTTGAGGAAGAGTGCAGAGTATCTACACCTGTAGTTATTTACCGAATGGGGAGTTTTAGGGGTAGAGTTCACAGGAAGGTACACGGAAAAAGATAGAAGAGAGGGGCAGTGGGGTAAAGTGGATAGGACATATGCTGAGTAGCTCATAATGCTTTAAATTTCTTGTTATGCTGCTAAGATTGGATGGGGACTATCATCATCATTTCACACTTGAACACTGCAGAACCTTTAGAGCATGTGCAGAGAACAAGGTTCATATTCTCTACACTGCGGTTTACGCATGCTGTTCTCAGTGGGAGATTCTCTTCTGGAGATGCTTTCTCATCCCTGCTAGCTGCATTCACACTGTATATCTGTAATCTGTACACTGTATCCACACACAAAAAGGAAAAATATATTTCTTCCTTGGCAGGTCAAAAGATTTGGTTGAGACATTGAGCCTCATTCATGACGCGTGAGCAGAATGATCTTGTGTTTAAACTGCAGAGCAAAGTTTACGCACTATGACATACATGAAATCGTTAGTAGTTCTGAACGTTTTATCAGAGTGAATAAATCCTTCTCCATCCTCCAATCACACATAGAGCTTGTTATCAGACTGAAAACTTGTTTTGGGGTCTGTTAATTTTACAATCTCCCTCTCTCTCGTTAAATGTGTGACACATCCACAGGTAGGCATGGGGGTTGAGGATGCACTTTTCCCCAAGTGGTGATTTATGTTAATCGATGAGTCGTGGCTGCGTGTGGTCAGTTTGACCAGCAGTCATGAACGTACATGCAAGTTTTACATGGCTTCCATGAAAGAGGATTTATATGCAGATTTACTCACAGATTTACAAAGATTGCATGGATGAGGCCCGTTAGATGAGCAACATATTACGTTTTACAGTGTCACTTATTTATCAAAAACACTCTGAGCAAAAATGCAGAAGCAGTTTGGATATTTTAAAAGTGTTGTCCTTTTGTTTAGATTGATGAGACAAAGAAATCAATTATTTTAAGATTAAATATAAAGAAAAAAGGGAACAATTTCCAAAATTCACTGTATGTGGAGCAGAACTGTTCATTTCTTTGTTCTCAATGAAACAAAAAGTAAACTGCTCCTGAATCTTCTGAGTTAATGAGAGAAATGCAGCTGTCACTACTGATTTGATAGTGTTACGGTTTAGCAAATAATAAACTGAGGTGGACCCAAATAGCCATCCTGGGGCTGGGGGATAAGCGTTTAGATGGTTTACTTACAGGTTCAGGAGAAAGAAAATGGCAGTAGTATCCTCAGGGACTTGCTTCTGGAGGCCTGTGGCGTTCCAGGCTCAGGCTTAGAGGTGGCAGTGAGGAGAGCACTGCATGGGGTGTGGTGTTGGAGAGGCTGAATGCTACGACTTCCTCAGCTGATGGAAGGAAGCAGCGTGGCAGAGGGAGTCCAGGGAACGTGAGCAACTGCTGATTAACTTTAAAAGGAGGAAATCACATAAGAGGCAGAGGAAAAAAGCACGTAGAAAGGACCAAAAATGCAGAGAAAAATCTAAACTACCACAATGAATTAAAGTACGATCTATTTCTTATGGTACATGTAATGGAACATTTAATTTCAGTCAGTCTGAGTTAAATATGAGTACATTCAGTTCAGACCAGTCTTACACGGCTGCAAAGATCTTGTTTTGAGAACTGCATGTTATTTTGTCTATGAAAACAAAAAAAAGCACCCGGCTCTGTTCTGTAAAACTGCTGTACTAGCGAGTCTCTAGTGTGTAACTCCTACATTAAACCTTCGGATATACTTTTGGCCCTTTTGCAAAAGATGAGTAAAATTCACCAGCCATGCCAAGTCTTAATTCTTATGTGTTATATCATTTCAATCCTACTCGGATGTTTCAGTCCCCTAGTTGTTAAAACGTGTGTACACAGATTTTTCCATCAACATTACACCTGATATTTTGGATACATTGTGAGAAAAATAATTCTCTCTTCAAGGAATGCCAGGAAAAAACGAGCCAAAAAATAGATGAATACAACTGGTTTAGATTGAATTGTATAAAAAAAGACTGAGAGATTTTGCACCACACAAAAATGTGGAACCCAATGAGCTCGGTTGCAGCATTCAAGAACTTTCAGATTACACTAGTTTAAATGACAGAAGACACCATCTGTCAAAGGAGCAGAAACACCTTTGTGCCAGAACTGGGACATTGTCCAAGAGGTGTATCAAATCTCAAATTACAATCCAAATTCTAATGTTTCTGTCTTGACAAAACTCCTAGACCAATGGTATAGAGGTCAGTTTTCAATTGTGGGTTCCTCAGCCTTACGGGGCTTCGCTTAAATCTCTTTTCTGTACTTCACCTCATCTCTCTCATCCTTGTTAGTTCCAGGTAATTGCTCAAACAGTGGTTCACTCACTCCCTGAGAATTCAAAGCAGATCATTTGTACTGGTGAGTGACACAATCCAGCTGCCTTAAAAAAGCCTGTGCACAGCGAGGTGAAATTTCCTTTCATTATTGGTTTACAGGGCTTTGTGATGTTGTTCCAGATGTGCACCTTTACAGGTGATTGCACTCACTGTGGATAGTAAAAGATTAGGAAAACGGAACAACAACAGAAAACAGGGTCTGGCTAATTGAGCAAAGCACAGCCAGAGCCTATGAAGCGGTCAGGTCTATTCTGCTCTCGGCCATATCAGTCTCATATGAACACACATAAACAAAAAGACAAGCGGCCTGCAAACACCCATATAAAGAAATACAAGCCTCTCTCCGGCTGGTCCCTGACTCCCTTATGTCTTTAAAAGAAAGTGTGAACTGATTAAAGTCAGAGTTTTATGGGAACTGTGAAAAATATGTCAAAATAAATAAATAAAACCAGAGTTTCTCGCCCCCCTAGGCAACAGCCGTTTATATGATAATCAGCTGTATTCTAATTTGCATTTAATTCTTTTAAAAAAAAAACTGAAGAAGAATGACTTCTTTTAAAAAGAGAAGTGGTGAAGAATAGGAAAATTATGGGAACCAGACTTTTTGTTGGACAAAAAAAGCAAGTAGGCTTCATCATCTACCTTTCACTGTCATTAATCAGGTAAATAATTGACTTGCAGTGGTCAATGTGACTTTGAGATGATAAAATATAAATTACAATTTGCTTTTGCAAAAGATTTAGTAATATTAATTTTGGGAGTTTTATTCTACTTAGTTGGATATGCATTTGAGTCTACTTTAGTGCTATATTAGCAGTCTTGGGTAAGAAAGATATTTGTGGAGCTTTTCTGTTACCCTGATTGTTCTTTCTCATTAAATAAAATATATGCAAGCGCCAAACACACTTAGATTTGTTCCAAAACCTTACACTATGTATATAATGGAAGGGTTTACTAAAACAAGAGATTAGCAAACACAAGTTTCACACTTGGTTCTCCAGAATTGTAAATTAACTTTTAAATGTGCACCGTTTACACTACAAGTTACTGTTATTTGCTGCTGTTGCAACAATAACTGACATTTTTACTAAAATAAATAGGCTGACATCCTCCTGTTGTGAAGCTCCTGTTTCTTCATCTCCTGGTATTTTTAGGAACGTTCTTCTCTCTGGATTTGTTGGGGCTCATCAACACACAATATAGTGATGAATCTTCCCGTCCTTGAGCATTAAAGTTGTGTTGATGCATTTCCCCATCTGTGCAGGTTCCCTCTTATCTTTTGTCTCTTTTTTGTTTTTATTAACGGAAGTCATTCATGTGTATGACATCTGAACAATAACCTAACCCAAATGTTGAAAACATTGAGAACCCCTTTTCAGTCACACTTTTTTTCAATATGGAGAGCATTTCATAACAAATCGAGGGTGCAGAACTTGCTGATTTGGCCTGTCCTTGCACCCGTCCCATGGGATCAACCCATCTGTCTCCCTTTGGCTCTTTGGTTCCCTGCAAGATGCTGGGATACATTACCTTTACTTTTAAGCAAACAGCTCTTTGGAGTCAGTCAGCTGTGCGCTCTGACAGGGAGGCTGAGGTCAAGCAGTCGGTGGGGGAGACTAATGAGCTGATAGATGTTTATTTTTCTCACTAAGGAGCTGTCTATATACGAAGAAACACAAAAATCATGGTGTTTTTGCAGCCTCTTTACTGCTTACCTCAATTTTAAACCTGATTTTCACCAACATAATTCAAATAATAATAAGGAACTGAGTATGTGAATGCAGGACAAATAACCTGAAAGTCTGAGAGCACAGACTATAATCACAACATTTCACTGTGACACATGCTCTCTCCTGCTTGCTCCGTTTCTCTCACACATAGACACATGCTCATTCAGAAGCTGTCCACGCTTCACTCTTCTTGCTGTCTGCTGGTGTGAAATCATTTTGTTCGGCTGAGCGCGTCTCCAGAAATTAGCTCCGCCAGGCCGGAGAGCGGACCGAGTGGAAACAAGTGCAAGAGCAAGATGAAAAAAAATGTCGTTTATAATGGGAGACATTTTTTGTCATCTGTTCTGTATGGGACACAAAGACTTGGTCCATATGGCTGTATGTGTTGTATTATGTCTTCTGGAGCGATTTAACAGAAATTCATTGGGCACAGGAGGTCAAACGAATCGCCAAGAAAAGGCTAACAGCTGCACTTCAGAAAAGAAAGGTCTCATGTGGTCAGCAAAATAGGCCGGCCAGGAAAAGCAAAGGCGGACTTGAATAACTTCAGACAGGTTCACAACATCTAAGACGGGGCTCCCCATCCCTGGTCCTCGGGAAGCACCGATGCAGTATGTTTTAGTTGTCTCCCAGCTAGGGTTGCCACCCGTCCCGTAATATACGGAATTGTCCTTTATTTGAGAAAAAAATGTTGCGTCCCTTATTCAACTAATACGGGACGCAATTTGTCCCGTATTTTGCATTAACACCCCATACACACGTCTGTCACACACTATAATTTTGGTGATTATGGCTCACAGTTTACGAAAACCCCAAATAAAGAATAAATTAGAGAATATTTCATGAAATCAATAAACAATTCCATCATCAAAATAATAACAAATAAAGGTTTAACATATCTTGCTTTGCAGGTAATAAGACTAGGTAATATATTATTTTCACCTTTTAAGTTGAATTATTGAAATAAATTAACTTTTACACCATATTCTAGTTGAATTATTGAAATAAATTAACTTTTACACCATATTCTAGTTGAATTATTGAAATAAATTAACTTTTACACCATATTCTAGTTGAATTATTGAAATAAATTAACTTTTACACCATATTCTTCACCTGTAACTATATTCTACATCCGGGCTGATGTGGACGTACATAGGAGGCTATTTCAGCTGCTATATGGTTGGCTGTCTGTACAGTCATGCAAGTTCAATGCTATTAAAGCACTTTAAACTTTAAATCAAAGCATTTTGTTTTTTTCATATAAAATAAACACATTTCTATGCCGTTTAGAAGTTTTGGGGCTTTTTTGTGGCTCCTGCGCTGCTGAAATTGGGGCGTCCCTTATTTCTATTTCTGAAAGGTGGCAACCCTACTCCCAGCTTCAACACACCTGATTCCAATTAATGGTCGTCATCAGCTCGTCATCAAGGTCTGCACAGCTCTGTTGAGGACATTTATATCAGGCAGTGCGTCCGAATTGCCATACTAAAAAGTATACACTAAAAAGTATTCTTAAGTTCGGCACACTTTTGAGTAAATATCAGTAGTGTGCATTAATTCGGACGTACTATTAAGAGCGCACACGTCACTCCCTGCCGTTGGGAGGAAGTGATGTCACAGCAGCAGTAGCAGCACCGCTCTTTCCCCTTTATCCTGGCCCAAACAATATGACATTATATAATATTATTATATACCAATATAATAATATTAATATTATATAATAATGTAATATTATACTTATGACATATACGTATCACTTAGCGACCAAACGCTGCTGCATTGCATTGTGGGAAGTTTCTGCTCAGCTAGTGTCCATCAACTAATACATTTCTCCAGAATGAGTATGGATAGAGCATACTATTGAGTACGTTCTAATGTTTCGGACGCACTAAAAAATCTTGCATACTCATTTTGCATACTCATTAGGGTGGAAGTATGCAATTTCGGACGCAGCCAGGGTGTTTGGAAGCAGGGAAGTACTTAAAATTTGCTGGATAGTTGCTCTAGAGGAGCAGGTTTGGTGAGCCCTGATCTAAGACGTGCTGGAAAACAAGCACTGGGCCGGACTAAAGATATATCCAAGACAAACACAAAGGAATGAAAACAAGCCATAAAACTTGAGAGAGCATCAGTTGGAAGAGGATTCTTTTGAAATGAATAATTTGTTTGGGCACAATGATCTTAGTGATGGAGTAACAGATAAACAAAGCACTCACACATGCACACATCAGATGCTCCCTCAACGACATTCATCTGCCGGAGTCATCACAACAATTACATTTAGGCTTCTTTTCCTCTGTCACAGCCTTATTTTCATAATCAAGTGATTTTGGATCTGGGGAAGAAAGAGGAACGACCAATAAGGGTTTAAGAAAAAAGAACAAAAAAGCCTTTGGTCGTGCCATCACTACGGAGCCACTGGACTTGCTGTTAATAGGCCCATCTGGGAGAGAGACACAGAAATGCAATCATTTCCCAGAAACTCTGAGAAAAAAAATTACCATGAAAGAAGTTGCAACTCAAGAAATATTTGCTGCTTCTTTGCAGCTTTGTGTAAATGTTCACAGTTAAATGTTAAGCTCAAACACATTTATTAGTTATTTGCACTTCAGACACTTTAATAGGACCTCCTGGTATTACATCAGAAATATTAAACCTCATTAGTTGAAGACGACTGCTCTAAACCAGGGGTTCCCAACCTTTTTTGTGCCAAGGACCAGCAGAAGTATGAACAAAAAGCTTGTGGACCGGTTGACAATTTATGTCAATTTTAATAAACATTTTAGAAAAAAACAATGCATTTTAAATAGGGCTGCAACTAACGACTATTTTAATAGTCAACTAGTCATCGATTAGTCGATTAATCGAATAATTAGTAATTTTTTCTTAAATTTAGTATGAGGTTGCTTTAATTATGTGGCAAATGATAATAAACACGAGAAAGATGGGTACTTCAATGAAAAATAGATATTTTATTCAATTTTGCTGCTGTTCATACAAAAAGTAAATAAAAAAGCCAAGGACAGGCACAGTAATCAGTCAGTATAGACATAAATCCATAAATAAATAAACCTCTGTCCATTATTTTTCATTTTTTAAGGACAGGCAATTGTGTTATATAAAAAATAAATGATAAAATAAAACGTCTCTAAAGGCTAAAAAGCTCCCGAACTTTTGAAGTTTTGTTACCCGCAGCTGAGCTGAGACGAAAGAAAAAAAAGAAAAAGCTGAGCTGAGACGCTGAGTGTTGCGCGGCTCTCGGCAGAGATTGTATGTGGTGAAGTTAAGTGAGATGCCTCACTCCATTGGAAAAAAAAAACGTCTGGTGACAATTTTGATTATCGATTTTTGTCGACAACGTCGGCGAATCGTCGCAGCCCTAATTATGATCGGAACCCAAGCCATTTCACGGCCCAGTAGGAACAGCTCTGCGGCCCGGTACCGGTCCGGGGACCGGGGGTTGGGAATCACAGCTCTAAACGATTAGATGTAGATACTTGCATAACACCTCCCATATGTTTAGAGGCCAGAGCATGCCTGTACTCTGTGTGACTTCATGTGAGTCTGTTTTTACAGATACGCTGGCTAAACTGAACAAAGTGTTTGGATTGTTATCGTAAATTAGACGGTTCATAAAGGTGTAGTTGGCTGTGAGAGAGCTGGTCTTACAAACACTTTAACTAAGGCCCTGTTTACACGTAGCGAAAACTGTGGTGTTTTCATGCGTTTTGGTCATTCATTTACACGAAAACGAAGCTCAGTAACCAAAAACGATAATTTCTGAAAACTCTGGCCAAAGTGGAGATTTGCAAAAACTCTGTCTTCACGTTTGCTTGTAAACAGAGGGAAACGGACATTTAGGCTTCAGAACGTCACATTATGCGACAGAAACGTCACCAGTGTCATGTGTGCGACCTGTGTTTACAATTTGTTTGGCCACCGTCAATATTTTCCTGTATTTTACCTGTTTTATATTCTAAAGTCACTCTTAAAAGTAACTCCACTTCTCTGTCACTGCAAACAAAAGACTCATTCCATCTTGGAAGTAACTGGAAGTTACACGTGTCATTTGTTGATGTTTTTTTCCAGGATTCCGAGTGGCTAGCATGACTTTATGCTTCTCGTTACACTGCCCCCTGTAGGTTTGGCTGCTCATAGCACCTTAACAGCGTATTTATGCGGGTTCGTGTAAATGATGGTATTTTTCAAAACGTAGAGGGGGAAATATCCGTTTTTGTAAATACACTATGGTAAAACGTGTCCTAAGTCTTGAGCCTGGTCAGACTGTGGTGGATTTATTACCATCAGCCAATGTTCACTGCAACACCACAGTCACCCACGTGTGTTCTGTCCCACTGGGAAATCAGACCATAAAGGAGCTTCTGTCACTACCATGAATGGGGTTGTAAAGACAGGCATTAGCAGAGTTGTCTCATTGGCTCACAGATGCAATTTTGATTGCCTTTAGCCTTTATCAATCAGAGATGATGAAAGAGATGTTTCCTGACACCACCGGACACATGTCGTACTGGACACATTAGAAAACATTATACCACAACGCCGGGATTACCCTAAGGGAGTGATTCCCATGTCCAGTCCCGAAGGACTTTGGCCCTGCACGTTTTTAGATGTTTCTGTGGTTCATCACACCCGGTTCAAATGAACAGATCAACAATAGACCTCTGCAGACCTTGTTGATCAACTGATAACGATCCATTCATTTGAATCAGGAGTGTTTAAACAGGGATGCATCTAAAACATGCAGGACAGTCGCATTCAAGAAGTTGAAGTTTCTTTAAACTTGTATTGCAACCAGAAAACATTTATATAGAGGTCCTTGTATGACACACATGCACGTAAAGGTGAAAAAAAGAGAGGAAATCAAAATCCACACAATATTTCATGCTATTTATCTATCATCTAATATGCATTTTTAAAGAAAGCTAAAACACTTAACTGCTAAAACACTTTTAGCAGTTGATATGGTAGAAATTTCCTCATTTACTAAAGACACAATGAAGATGAAGGACACTTAGTCTTGTTTCAGTAACAGTTAATTATTTATTGGCTAATTTCAGATGTGAATTATGGTGTTATGTATCACTTCTATGATTAATTAAGCTGCTCTTCCAGATTCCAGCTTCTCTGCCAAAGTTGCATGATGTTAAGTTCAGTTCAACTTTATCGTACCCGAAGGTAAATGTGCTTTGCAATAAGGTGCATAAGTCATTACCTGGCCTCACGTAATTACACTTAATGAGTGATGTCATGTTGAGTCCTATCACATAGTTTTGCTGTAGACATTGCTTAAAGGAGACACATTGTGAGTTGTTTTTGCTTTTCTTTTTCAAAAGCTGATGCAATTTCCTAATCTTTTAATGACATCTATGTGACATGCTTGGGTCAAATTATGACATGGATGAAGTACAAAAGCTCAGTTTTCAATCATATTTTTACAGATCTGTTCACAGCAGCTGGTTTTTGGTGGTTGAGTTGAACCATTCCCCATTCCCCATTCCCCAGCGTTTGTCCACTTTTTTATACAGATCACTGAGCTCCCGTTCGGCTTACAGCTCAAATGGGGGGCCAGTCCATGCATTTACATGTTACTTCTTTTTTTTGGTCATCTTTCTGTTTTCATTCATGTCCTGAACAAACCATTGCACAACAGATTGCACCACCCATTTCATCCATTGGCTATTTTAAAGTAATAAGAATTAAGCCTCAATTCCTGTAAGTGTTTTGACAAAATAGTTAAGTGACTAAGTCATTGTCAGATTGTGAACTGTGTGAACCCTTATCGCCCATCAGTCACATTGTGTGAACAGTAGAATGACTTCAAGACTCTTGATTACAAGACAGCGAGTAGAGTAGCAGAGCAATCTGACAGGTTGTATAGTGTGAACACAACTATACAACTCAGAGAGAGAATTCAAACGAGACATTGTTTCATTCATTCAGACATTCAGATTTCGTACATAATGAATAACTTATGTCAGTTATTGTTTTGACAGTCCATTTCTATTCCGACTCCATACCATACAGTCAGATGTAAACATCTGTAAAATCTCTGAACTACTTTGACAAGAAATTTTAAAGGAACATTACACATCCTCAAATTGTATTTCAAGTGTAGTATTTATCTCATGTGTTCATTGTAGATTATATCAATTTGTGATTAGATTAATTATTTTCAGTTAGTCTATTGCCCCCTTATTTGCTTCATTTTTTCCTCATTTGCAAAACATTCCCGTATATGAACCAGAGAAATGCCAAATTGCAGTGTCACAAAGTGTTACATATGGAAAGTAATGATGAAGGGACAGTGGCCGCGAGAGGTAGGGGGTGAAAGGGTGAGCATAACTGATGTAATCACATGCCTGCTGGGATGGAAGTGGAGAGCAGACAGTTGGGGAGGAACTGAGGGCCCTGTGGGCAGTGTAGGTGTAATCATGGCTCTATTGTAGCAAACAGTTGGGCCTCTGAAGGCTGTGAGCAGCAGGCGAGCAAAGCCCAAGCACTGCCCCTTCAAATCACCATGTCTTTAACATTTCTTACACAAAAAGAACAAAGGATTGTTCTCATAAGTCTTAAGATTTACTCGGAGCTTTAGCAGGTTGGGAAAAAGTTTTGCTTAAAATGGCTGCATGATGAAGTCAGATTTTTGACTCGTATTACTCAGTGAATCAGCAGGGGGCATCGGGATTTTTGGAGGCTCGAAGCAAGACGTCACAACTGAAATCTGGTGGATTGATGGATGAAATGATGGATGGATGGATTTGGAGACCAAGGTAATTGCTTGGCAAGTTGGTAAATTATTTTTTTTCATTCTAAATGAAAAATATTAAAATAACAAAAAGCCTAACTGCCTGCTGGAGTTCATTATTATTTTTTTGTCTAATAGGATTAACTTGAGTGAGCTACTCAAAACAACTGAGTCAAATACAAACAAGGATGCACATCCATTTTCTCACAAGCTAGAAATGTTTACTTAGGGCATACTTGGGGCAAAAATGCCAAATAAACAAGGTACAACACCTTCCATTTAATCAATGCTTTCACACCCTTAACTCACCGCAGTCCACTAGACCAGTGTCTCCCAACCTGGGGTCAGCGCCCCCCCTTTGTCTGCTTGGAAGACATGCAATTGTGAAAATTATATTTGCGCATGTTCAATAAATAAAAAAATCATAATAACACACCTAATAGAATACTGTAATCCAAGTCTGTATAAACCCACTTAGTATTTTATTTATTCATACTACTACTCTGAGGGGTTGTTGAAGGAAAAATGTTGAAAGATTTTACTCTCATATTAAAAGAAATTATTTTATGTTTTTGTTCATATTTTAAACATTGGTGACACAAAATGAAGGTGAAAAAAAAAGTCATATCTATACAGGGTAAACCAAAGACAAATGTATCAAAAAAACATAATTAATGTTAATTTTCTTCAATTAAAGATTTTTAACGAATCACTTTACTCTATTGGTGCTAGTATGTACGGGTCGGGGGGCCCGGCTGGTCTTAGACACAAGTAGGGGGGGCTCCAAGGAAAAAAAGTTGGGAACCACTGCACTAGACCACCCTCTTCTGTGGAGTATGGCCCGTTTGAGACACGCACCACGTTTTTGCACCACGATGCAAATGTGGATTTGTACTTTCACTTTACTCAATGTCTCTTGAAGCACATAATACCATATGAGAGAAGTAACAAGCAGTAAAAGCCTGAGAGCTCAAACCAGATCTTAGGGACAAAGTGTGAAGAAGACGTGGAGAACACTATGCTGATTGCTGCACGGATAAAGTAACTTCTTTTGGTGGAAACAGTGTGATGGTGTGGGGTGGTATCTCCCTCGCCGGAAAAACGAGGCTCGTCATCCTTGGAGGCAATCCAGAGAAATATCAAGATAAGATTCTGCAACCAGTGGCAATCAATTCAATTCAATTCAATTGTATTTATATATCATCTATTACAACAGAAGTTGTCCCTATGTGCTTTCCAGAGACCAGAACATGACCCCCCAGTAATTATTGCATAAACATAACATAAACAATGGCAGGTAAAAACTCCCCAAGTGGGAGAAAAACCTTAAGCCAAACAGTGGCAAGGAAAAACTCCCCTTTAGGAGGGAAGAAACCTTGAGCAGGACCTGGATCATAAGGGGGGACCCTCCTCCCACATCTCCACAGTCTCGGACCAAACCTGCCAAGCAGGTTTATCACAGACCACCTCCGGAATTTAGGAAAGGAGTGGGTGGAACAGCTTGTCCGCAGTCGTGACCTCAACCCCACTGACCGTTAGCAGAGGTGTCAAGTAACGAAGTACAAATACTCCGTTACCTTACTTAAGTAGAAATTTTGGTGATCTATACTTCACTGGAGTAATTATTTTTCAGACGACTTTTTACTTTTACTCCTTACATTTTCACACAATTATCTGTACTTTTTACTCCTTACATTTTGAAAAAATAGCCTCATTACTCTCTTTCATTTCGGCCTTTAAAACAAAACTATCCAGTTAAATTGCTCCATCCGGATAGAGTGAATTTGGTTGTGGTTGTTTCAGATGTTCTTGTCCAGTTTTGTTCTTACATCCGTTCCCTCAGATTCCTGCAACTAAACTTGGATGTACATTCCAATAAACATTAGGATAAAAGATAACATGCCTCTGAAGTTTGACTTTTTGCACCATTACAATACTTGTAGGCAACTAGTCATCATATCTTTTGCTCTTTGAAACACATGTTAATGCTCAATAGTACACATATATGGTTCTTTAATATATTTGCATTATACTAAGCATTCATTTTCAATGGCTTTTGTCCTCAATGGCTTTTTTCCCCCTTACGTTACTTTTACTTTTATACTTTAAGTAGTTTTGAAACCAGTACTTTTATACTTTTACTTGAGTAAAAAACTTGAGTTGATACTTCAACTTCTACAGGAGTATTTTTAAACTCTAGTATCTATACTTCTACCTGAGGAATGAATGTGAATACTTTTGACACCTCTGACCGTTAGTGGGATCAGATTGGGCCTGCTGTTGGTGCCAGAGTGACCACCACAACCATGTTGCCTAACTGGTTGAAGAATGAGATCCATCCCACAGCAGTGTGTGACCAGGCTGGTGAGCACCAGGAGGACGAGGTGCCAGGCTGTTGTGGCTGTGTCTGGTTCTTCCACACGCTCCTGAGGCCCATGTTTGTTAAATGGATAAATTGTTAAATTGCTAATATGTTTTGTTTCTTCAAACTCCAATCCACCAAACAACAGTTGAAGTTGTTGGCAGAGAAAAAATGGCACATTTTCATGGCCACTTCCCACATACAGTACTCAGCTCTGCTGTATATCCCACCAATACATGTTTCTGCTGCTCTTAATACAATGCCAAAAAAAAAAGCAAAACAAAATTAATCTTTTCTGATGTACTGCAAAATAACAGAACTGGAAATTGTGGGTAGAAATAAAAAAGAGTGGATGAGTACATCTACTATGATCTGGGTCTGTGATATAACAGTACCCTCAAAACCAGAAACCATCACTCATACTTTCAGACCCACACGATGTCACTGGGTTGTGTGGTGTTATTTATTCATCTATTTGATTGTCACTTCAAATGCCCAAATGTATGCTTTGAAGCACGGAAAACACATTATCATTATTATTTATATTTCACATGTCCCCTTTAAAACCTAAGTGCTAAGACAACTAAAGATCAGTTTTATAGACACTGTCATGTCAGGAATGAATTACTTTCTCTCACCTTCGACATATTATTCTAAGCGTATCTTATCTGAAAATTGTTTTTCTTTTGCCTCTATAAACTCCAACTTTTACTGCCATAACAATACATTGTTTGGCAGAGCGGCACCCTTTGCTTATCAACAGTGATCTGTGCCTTATTTTGCTGGAAATCTCTGGTTTAATACATAAAAAGTATTGAACACAAAATTAATGGTGTCTGTATTGTTATATCAAAATAGGCTATTTCTGCTAAATGAAGTACTTAAGCACAAAACGTATACTTGAATACTGTATTTTAACTGGTATTTAGAATGGGGTGAAGCCATTTTACAGTATTTATTAGCTTTGTTTGATTTTGCATCAGAACACAAGTACGTGATAAAGAAATGAGTAATAATAATCAGCATTGATGTTTATTTTTCATGCTGTTTGAAGAAATAAAATCATTGTGGCATGCATCCCGTAGCTAATGGAGATCAGGGTACATTTCCTTACAGACAAAACAAATGAAAATACAGTAATGGTGTGTTTGTTCTGAATGATTGAATAACAGTGACCTGCAGTCAGCTCAGGTCCTGCAGCTCTGTAGTCCTGGGGTCTGTCCAGCCTTGGCTCTCTGACGCCCCAGAAGTTACCGTGCTGGGTTGAACCTGGAGTCTTGGTCACAGGAGTGGAGATATATGTTACTGTCAACCCACGAGACGGCAGAACAAACACAGCAGGCTTTGCAGCAGAGGCACAGTTAAGAGGGAACAGGAACCCTCTTTATTAAAAGCTTCTCATGGCTGTTAGTGACAGGCTTTCACTTTCATGTGTTCATATCTGCATTCCCCTCCCTCTCAGCATTCCTTTCCCCCCACCTTTCTTGAAACTTGTAGTCTGTCATTTTGCCTCTTATTCATGACAATTTCTGTCTATGCAGTAGGTTTGGATAAACCCATTCACTGTATTTTCTGTTTTTATTCTTTACTCATAGTCAAACCAAACTATCATTCAAGACTTTTATGAGCATTACTTTATTTGCTATTTAGCAGTACCATCAATGGCTGCATTTAAGACTCATCGTTGGTCCTCCAACGTATCTTTTTAGCATCCCCATTTCTTCTCTGGAAACCCATCCACCAAAGTCATTAAGGAGCAAGTGAATGGAAAGTCTTGTGTTCATCTCCAGCAGTTTTCATCACGGCACACTGTGGGGGCTTGTAAACACATTCTTACATCCCCTAAAGCATTCTAGCATTGGTTTTGGTTCTGTTAGATGTCCTGGCATGTTAAATGTTGTGCATGATGATACCTCTACACCTGACAAAAATCTACAACCATACCACACTTAATTGCGATGTGGTGGAACAGCGCTTTGGAAACTGGATTGTGTCTGTAAATTTGGTTGTGACTGTCACATGCAGTCTGAATTCCCTTAAGGGTTATACTTAATTTAATCATAGCTTGGCCATATTTCAGTGATGCAAATAAAGAAGATGACGTGTCAGTTTAATAACCAAGAGCTTAAATACTTATTCTAAATAAAGTATGTTTGTATTTCAAAAATATTTATTACTTGAGAAGAATTTGCATTGAAGCAAAGTATTTGAATATTCTCCTAAAATACAGTATGAGCCTCTTTTGATTGTCTGTTTCTCTTCCTAGGTCTATATCTCTGCAGTATGTGTCTCCTCCTCTCCATCCATTAGGAGTAGTTCTCACTGAGAGAAGAGTGTGATTCCTGCAGTGTACCTCAGATAAGACGCAGCAGGGAACACTCTTCATCCCTTTTCAACTGTCTCGCCACTTAACGTTCGCCTTCCCTTCGGAAATAGCCCCCATATATTCAAAAGCTACAAAGCGCTTTCAAAGCACATATGCAAGAATATGAACCGTGACTAACCAATTGACTTTTGCACTTGTGAGGAAACGGGTAGTGACACATGCAGATCTTCACAACATGCTTACAATGATATGCAGCTCAGCGACCACGTCTCGGTAGTGTTTATTGTGCGTGGCTGAATAGTCTCAAAGGTTAATAAAAACAGACAGATTCATTGCATAGTTTGGGATCTGATCACCAACATTGGCACATGTGGATCAAATCAGAGGCCTGGTGGCATGGTTCTCATGGCAAGGAGAAGAATAAATATGTGATGGTTCTCTGTTCTCTGGTGAGCTCTTCGCTGAGCTGCTAAGGAGACATTAACGGCTGCAGTGCTCCCTGCACTTTTAGGCTGAAGGAAACTGATCATGAAAATCTAAAGTTGATTCCCTTCTTGTTTTGTTCTTATTTTCAAAATGCACCATTTATGCAGATTTGAGCATTTTGACCTTCATAGCTTCAAGGGTAAACAGAAAACAAAGGCTTAACCGAGTAATTATTGATCATTGGAATGTGTATTTTCTGAGATTCTGATTCTGTCTCCAAGGACTTATCAGAAATTCAAAAGCAGTTTGAACATGATCCTCACCTGCCCACAGATTAACTTGCAAGCCTATAACGTACTGCCCTAGCTCACTCATACATGCTGTTGAGAGCTGGTCATCTGGACTTCTCTGGATGGCTTTGAACTTTTAAAAGCACTGATGTCAAATCTGACACATCAAAAACAGGTGTTTGCATGTCTTAATGTATCCAAATAAGAGTTCATGATGTTCCAGTACTTCCTTAAGGCACTTGAGCAGTGTAAATGAGTCATTGTCTTACAGGTTGCAGTTCAGACAGATTAAAAACTGGTGTACTTTAGGAAAGGATGCACTCTGCTACATAATATTTTCATGCACATCCAGTCTTCTCCTGAAAAAGTAACACATACACACTCACACACATGCACATACACTCACACTCACACAAATGCTCAAATTTCGATCTGCCTCCTTGACATCAAAGCAAAGCAGATAATGTAGACACTCATACACATCCATATACACACTGACACATGTATGTAAATGTTTACATGCAAAAACAGGAAAAATAAATACAGGGTTGTTTTTTGTTTGCTTTTTTTTGGGAGGGGGGATTCCACTTTCTTTCTTACCCTTTGCGGCGCTGCAGGCTGTGATACCTTGAGTGGTGTCTCCAGATATTTCATAACAGACAACTTGAGAAGCATGATAAATACATCAATGAAATATGGCTTCGATGTTTATTCCAATACAGCTATTGTTTGGGAGACATGGATTATTTACTCTACTCCTCTCTCAGCAATCATCCACGACATTTGCTTCTTCAATACTTTAAAGTGCTGCATCTTGTCAGTGAATATTGCTGCAGGAGACGGGGAAATGACTGAGAAACCGCCAAGTGAAATCGTTCTTAGGTACATTTTTTCACCTGCAGTTAGTACTTGCGCTGCCCATGTTCATGTAAAGAACGGTTGTGGAAATTAAGTGGAGGAAAGCTGAAAGCTGGAAAGCTTGAAACTGGGTCAGTGATGATGAAAATATGACCAGCTGTCATAGTTTCTAATCAAAAAGTTACATACACACCCATTTCAACACACACTAAAAATATATTTACACGTATTTCCTAATTATCTTCTTAAAACATCAAAGCAGAAAAAGTTGGTACAATGTGGAAAATGGCAATAAAGAAAAAGTAGTGAATTTTGTCTATGCAGACAGCATGAAAGTAACATTTGAAATTTTTTCCTCATTAAAGGAGCATGAGGCAGGATTGAGGCAGGATTTATGAAAAAAATTTGTATACGTTTTAAGTTTTCTAGTAATAATGTCAGATGAAGCGTTCCAAACCAAAAAGAATGAGCCCTCTAGTGTATCTCTCCGTTGCCTTGAACAGGCTGTGTGCTGCAAAATGTGCTGCAATTGTGACCGGAATTTCCCGCGCTGGGCTGCGGATGTGACGTCAAATGACGCTGCATGCGCGTTCTCCCCGTTCTCCCGTGCCGGCTTCGCTGTTGGCTGCAGTACCCTCAACGGCCATCATGCTGAAGGGTGGCGCTAGAGAGTCTCATTTCTTAAAAGGAGCCTCACGCTCCTTTAACTTAATTTAATTTGTTCATACTCCTCTATTTTTGTTGTGACAAGAAATCTTTACTACAGTAGTTTATAATGCTGCCATTTCTCCTCACAACACCTAAAAGGGTGTCCATCCAACAGTTGAAGCCTTTTAACTTATTTTGTCCCATTTGTCTTCCAAACACATCTTACAGTGTGCAACAGTGCTGTCTCGTCTGCTGCCATCTCAGGGCACTGATACGGCCGCATATTGTCACATGGACTTTCTGCTGATAACAGCCTGCATGGTCCTTTTTATCTTTGGTCTGAAGTAAATAGCATCCATTTTTTCAAAAAGATCTGCAGCACTGATTGGTGTGACCAAAGCCCAGAGACGTCTAGACCGTCTACTAACCTTGTTTAGTGGTTAGTACAAGGCTCTCTTTAACACGAGGAAGTGTTCTGTGGCTGAGGGAACAGAGATCATCAGTGTCCAGCTTAGACTTTCACACACCGACAGTCCTCCAGAGTCCTTGAATTGTTTAATGTTGTTCTGAAGCTCACGCAAGCACAGAGAGGCACCTGCTATGATTGAAAATAGGATCCTTCAGTTGAGATCCTCTGCCCATTTTTTGCTCCTCGAACCTTCTTTCATGGGTACTGCTTTTGTACCAATGAAATCATTCAATCAATAATCAACTGCAATCAACAATCAACAATTGTCTGCAATTAATAATCTACCCCTATTGACATCATCTGTTTGAAATTACATTTTTATCACCAGTTTGAAAAATACTTTTTTTTCTCATTTTACCCCCTTAAATAAAAATCAGATGTCAGACTCACTGAGTAACTTTTTAATTTTTACATATGATCATCAACAGCTTGTGCTATAACCCACAGCACTCACTCACAACCTGAAGTCATTAATCTGTACACACACACACACACACACACACACACACAGATGTAAGACCATCTCCAAATTCCCACACATTCAACTGCTCTCTTACTAATAATAATAATGACTTGGATTTATATAGCGCCCTTCAAGGCACCCAGAGCGCTTTACAGAAATCATTATTCATTCATACACATTCTCTCTGGTGGTGGTAAGCTACATTTGTAGCCACAGCTGCCCTGGGGCAGACTGACGGAAGTGTGGTTGCCATACCGCGCCTAACGGCCCCTCCGACCACCACCAACATTCATACACATTCAAACACATTCACACATTCTTACTGTGTCATTTTAGCTTTGGTTCAGATTCCAGATCAGTTTCACATCATAACTTCCACATGTGATCAGCAAGTGCATCATGGGTACTTCACTGGTCCATCCCAGTGCTACTTTAGCCTAATTTTCTGTCAGACTTTTGAACATAAATATCTGAACGATGGATGTGGTTCAACTGAAAAGCGTCCTTTCCTGATAGTTTCTACATGAAACCAGAAGATCTAAGTAAAACATTTGCTCATTGGCTCATTTATTTGTCTGATTATCTCGGATGTTGCGCTTCTGACAGACAAGCCAGCCCCTCAGTGTTAGAAATGTCAACATGTGAGTGAGTGAAGGTGGAAATCTTTTTCCCACTAGGAAACGGTTACAGAGAGATTATGTGCTGAACAATATCAGAATCAGAAAGAGGTTTATTGCCAAGTCATTTAACACACACAAGGAATTTGTTGTGGTGATTGGTGCATTACAAAAGAGCAAATAATAATAAAGGAAAAAATGTACAATAAGTTGGTTCTAAAGTGCCAGACTAATGAGTCTGTAATAATATGGTGGCTGGATTTTCCTGCCGTCCTTAACTTTGTGTTTTTTTCCTTTTTGCGTGTCTTTCAGGACACACCTGTGGGCAGATCCATATTCATGGTGAATGCCACAGATCCAGACCAGGGCACCGGTGGAAGCATTCTCTTCTCTTTCCAACCCCCATCTCCCTTCTTCTCCATTGATGGAGCTCGAGGTACCGTCACTGTGGTCAGACCTCTGGACTATGAGACCACCTCGGCGTACCAGCTCACTGTCAATGCTACGGTCAGCACACAGATAACAACTTGCCTTTCTGCTGTCCCAAACAAACAAATACTCAAATGAATTTCCCTCCAACTTCTGTGCTTGTGTTATTATTTTTTGTTAGGATCAAGACAAAGTGAGACCCCTGTCACGGCTTGCCAACTTGGCTATCACTATCACTGATATCCAAGACATGGATCCCATCTTCACCAATCTGCCCTACAGCACCAACATAGAAGAGGATGTTCCCATGGTCAGTAATGAAATCCCAGCTGACATCACTGCAACATATTTCCCATCGTCTGCAGCCTTCATGTGAAACAGTGCACGTGAAAGCTGCAGACTGCAGTCTTTCCATTTTGCTCTGTCCTTTCTGCTGCCAACACGTTCCTCTTATCCTTCATGTCATTGCCCATTCCCAGCTCCTGTCCCGTGGTGACACTGCTCTTCGGTTATTCAGGAGGTGTACTGAGCAGGTGCATGAGAAATATGGCTAAAAACAAAAGCCGGAGCTATAATCAGGGCCTCCTTCTGAGGCTTACCTCCAGGAATCCCACCAACTCGCCTGGGGTCCCCACATACAGCACTGCAGGTGTTGCAGACTGTAATTACTGCTGGAGATTTACAGGCCTGCCTCAGGGATGTTGGGCCTCCAGCAAAGGTCACTGGGGATGTAGGATTTATGTTATGTATGAAGTCTGTGAATTGCACAAAGTGCTAAGCAGTGGGGTCTCTGTATGCCCTTACCTTTGTCTTTAATGCAAGTAGCTGTATAATGGATATCTAATACACTTAGTGTCTGTTTCCCTGTGTGCTGCTATGCCCCCTCCCTCACATGAGCCCCTTAACTTAGTACCCAAGTGGCTAATGGTCCAGCTTGTGATGTTTCTTTGATGTGAAGGAGTTTTACACAGAGACATACAGTAGGGCTGGGCGATATGGACCAAAAGTCATATCTCGATATTTTCTAGCTGAATGGCGATACTCGATATATATCGATATTTTTTCTGTGCCATAATTGGGGTTTCCCCCAAAGCATTATAGCATAGCATCTCTGTTAGCTTCATTTTTTCTGAGGCAAACCCTTAAAAAAACAGTCAGTTTTAATACAAAGCCTCGTGCCAAATGTCACACAGGTTCCTTTATTAACAGAGGTCTGCACAATATCAAAATGTATAAAACAAATGAAATAAAAATAAACTGCCTGCATATATAGAATAAAAATGCTTCTTGAATAAAATAAAACAAATATCCCTTTCCTGCATAACAATTAAATTAAAATACACTGTGCAATTAATACAATGTAGACAGTAACAAGCAGACTTTTCCACTGAGGTTGACAGTTGTGCAAATAACAAAACATTTGTGCAAATCTCATTCAAGTCAATTCTTCACAAAATAAGCTAAATCAAAATCATAATTTATTTATTTATTTATTTTTTTAATCGATATAAACGATATTGTCTCGTACCATATCGCGTTTGAAAATATATATCGATATATATTAAAATCTCGATATATATTGCCCAGCCCTAACATACAGTAATGCCGTCCGTCTTTATTCCTCTTTCATTTCTCGTCTGTTTTCACACACAGTAACACATTACTGCAGATATATGCTCAGAGGAGCTGACATGTGAGAACGTAAATGTATGCTGCATTCACACCAGACGTCTTGTGGAGATTTTTCCTCACAACCTCCAAGTGAAATGTCTGGAAGATCAGCAAGTCGGACAGCGTGCAAACGTAGCAGCTAATCTTCCTGAGCTCGGTGAGCGAGTGTGCTGGTAAAAGTTGCTGCTTCATAATTGTTTCTGCTAATAGGTATGTTGCATTCCACTCAGTGTTGCGGATGCTTTCAAATACACGTGGGACTGATGCTGACTCTCATCTTCTATTCAAGATGTGCTCTCAAGGAAGCACAGTGATTTCCACACCAAACTTTCTGCATCAGGTTCCACCTCCTGGGCACCTAAGACATAACCTCCCCCACACACCCTGCTTCATATTTCATGCCGGGAGAGCACATCTCCAGCAGAAAATCTACCGCTGTGAAGTACATGTGTGCGAGGAGCAACTGCAGAAAAAGTCCACGGCAAAACCTCTGCACATTCTCCCGAACATCTCCGGTGTTCATTTGTGAAAATGACTTATTTCTCTCTATCTTTTCCTCAATTTCTCTCAACTCACACAACGACTTGCTTATCCCTTGTCCCCAGCTTCTGTGCGGCATAGTAGAAATGTCAAGTGCTACATTTGCATGCATATTAACGGGGCATGACGGAGTCGACGCCTGGTGTTACCCTGACTCTCTGATTCATCAACTGTCACCGGGAAGGTCACAACAGGAAGAGCAGGGGGAGGTGTGAGGGGCTCAAAAGAGAAAAAAGATGTTGGGGTGAAAGGAGAGAAGATAAAAGGAGAGAGGAAAAAAAGCAATGTAAAAAAGTTAGGTGATGGAAAAAGGAGGAGGGAGTTGGATGGAGTGCCATTACTTTGGAATGGCAAAATTGACAATAATGAGCCGATTCCAGATTTCTCACAGCAGCCGAGCAGCGTTAATCCCCCGTAATACTGCCTTGGAGTGCTCCTGCCTTTAACAGTGGGGGGCATCTGTAATCCTTTTAAAGTGACAATATAAGACGAGGTCACAGATGCACAAACAAAATCAGAAATAAGTTACCGATCCCCTTTGACCCTGACAGCAGATAGAGGATTACAACAGTGCTGTAAATGAGACGCAGTTTGGAAAAGCCAGCAGTCCCACGGGACTCATCTACAAACCTCTGACCTCACGCTGCATTTTAACAGGCAAGCGTCATTTCCAGGGACAGATCAAGGGTCAACTGTACCTGAGGTCGATGGCATTTACACATAAGGGAATCAAACATTGATGCCTGTCATTGATCATCGCTCAAACGTGTGAGCGTACTCTTAGGGTGCTTTCACACCTGTGGCCCGTTTGTTCTGTTCCGATTCAGGGGCTAAATCGATACAGTTGTTCCGTTTCTCGTTCGTTGGGTTTGTGTTCACAAGGCAAAACGTCTGTACCGTTTCAAAGCTGATAACAAATGCCATGCGCGAACCAGCTGCTCTCTGATTGGTCAAATGAACGCGGAAGGAGTTTCCTCTTCCGCACCCCGGGATAAACAACACGCCCCTTTCAGCGCAGCGCAGACCGCAGCCGTTGGCTTTAGGCTGATTTATGGTTCCGCGTTACACCAACGCAGAGCCTACGGCGTAGGGTACGCCGTAGGCTCTGCGTCGATTTAACGCGGAACCATAAATCAGGCTTTACCCATTCATTTATGTGCGCTCGGCTCAGAGCGGAGCTCAGCGGCGTGCCAGGGGCCGCCTGCCGCAGCCGGGTTTGCGCTGTGCAAACCCTGCCCGAATTGAACATTGTTTGATTTCACCGCGCCGCGCTGGGACAACATCTCGGCACGAGAAGGTGGTGGAGGCTGCACCGACTCCTCTCCTTGCGCCGCGGCCGCACATACACAATGAATGGAGTTGTATCGGTTGCTGTGTGGATTATGTTCTCACTACAAATAAAAAAAATTTACCGTTTCAGGTCTCGATTGGAATCGGGCCGAGACCACCTCTCCGAGGTGATCTCGGCTCGCTTGTTTTGTACCGTTTCAGAGCGCGATTGCTGTGTTCACATATACCAAACGTTCCGATCTTTAGGGGGAAACGCTCCCTGTTCCAGAACAACTGCTTGAAACGGGACAGGTGTGAAAGCACCCTTACTCTGTTTTGTTTCCCTTTTTGTTTTATCTTTTTAAGAGTTTTCAACCAATCAGCCTGCCATCCAGAGAAACATTTTGACAGTTTTTTGTTTCCTTTTAAAGCTATACCACAGGTAATTTTTTAAAGTTTTTTTTAACAGTTATGGCTGTGAATCTACGACTGAACTGACATTAAGTCTCTTCTGGGACAAACACAATTTGGCTGTCACATCAATAAGAAGGAGCAAGAAGGAGAATGGATGAAGGGGTAATGCACTGTACGGCAAGAAATGGAAGGATGACTTCTGTTGAGTGTCTGTGTGTGCTGGTGTGTGTCTCTACGTGTGCGCTGGAGGGCTGGGCTTGTGTCTTTAATGGGTGATTGAACGTAATCTGCTCGTGTGGACAGCTTGGGAATATTGCTCATGTTACTTTAGCATCACTTCTTTGTCCATTCCTTATTTTCCTCTACATCTTTGTGGGTGCGTGTGCGCTCCCCTCTCTTATGGGGAGTGGGGGGAAGATGCAGTCTCTTTTAAAGGCTTGTAATTGATTCAGTTGTAATTGGTCAGTGACAGGAGATTCTTTGGCAGAAATGGAGCATAAACACATCTTAGGCCCAATTTGCAGGATCAATGGGAGGCTGCCCTCTTGGAAGTGAGTCAAAAGGGTAAGGAGCAATGGAGGAAGGGAGGGAGAAGGAGGAGAGAGGGAAAGAAGTAGGAAGGGTTTCTCCATCTTAGCAGCACGGAGGTTTTTAAGCACCGCTCTGATGTCAGATTGAGGCATGACGGCGAAAAAAAAGCACGGTGGATCAAAGACTTTTCAAATAGGTTTCTCTCTCTTTTTTCTTTTTTTGAGCTGTCATACTGTCATACTCTGATTTTGTCAAGTAGCAAACTCATTGGCACAGCAGGAGAGCTTTGATACAATGAAAGGAGAGATAAACAGCAATGAAAATCTGCTAACACTCGTAAAGTAAAAATAGTTTCTGACTGCTGGTGATGGGCTTTTCCTTCACTTGTATTTTTTATTCTATTTTTTTTCTTTCCAGTAATATTGTAGAGAGCTGGAAATATATCAAATTAAATATTTCCACATTCACTAAATAAAGACAGTACCTTGGGCTGATTTTTGCAGACTAGTTCATTTGTTTCTTGTATGCTTTAAATTCTTTGCACATGTGAAACAACAAAAATGAACGACTGGAATGTAGTTACCATGTAGCACCAGCTTACAGTGTTATTCTAGTTCTTTTGCTTTGAGATGACGGATTCAAGTTGTTGTTTTTTTTGCCTTTTTCTCCTGTGCAAACGAAGAGTATGTGCTTGTTATACATAGTTTTTGTGTGTTTCCCCAGGGATATGAGGTGCGGAAGATAACAGCCATTGACCAGGATCTGGGCCGACCAAGAGGAATCGGCTACACCATCATCTCAGGTCTGAGTCACATAATCAATCTGACATTCACAGCACAGAGAGGGGAATCGATCACCTCTTATCATAATTCTGCAGCAATAATAGACGAGTCTCATCAAGCACAACACTCAATAGCAGTTGTAAGCAGAGCAGAGAGGTGGAGAGCCGGCTTGCCTGTAAGGGATTATTAATTACTGCTTTGGATCAGTTGTGCAGAAGTCAGCCTCTATTTAGCGTTATCATTCAGAAGTTGCTGTCAAAGCAGGATTATGATTTGATAAAGTACCAAATTTAACCTTTGGCAAAAGCGGGAGAGCCCAGGATTGTTTTGTTGAGAATGATTTATATTGTTTCAAAAGATTTTGACTTTTTTAGATGTTTTTAATACAGGCAACTTGAATATAATGCCTTGAGATAAAGAATAAAAGCTAATGAGTCACATACTAAGCTTGTGCTGGTATTAATACTGAATTCCACTCTAAAGAAGAAAGTAAAACACTTTCTGTGGTGCTGGTAATGCTCTATCAGTGATCCTGCTTTAATACTCATAAAAATCAGTTTTCCTTTTTTTATGGTAAAACTGCCAGAGAAATTTTTATGCCTGCGAGTCACATTGTCTGTCAGGCTGTCTGTCAACCAAGATCATATCACAAAATTTCATGAATAGATTTCCATGAAACTTGGTGGATGTATTACCTTTGGGGGAAGGAGCTCCAGCATTTCTGTGGTTTTGTGTTGATCCAGGAGACCACTGTTGAGTAAGCAATAATTTCTCTTTGAACAATGATAAGACATGAAAATCAGAATAAAATGTACTTCTTTAATTGATCATTAGCACGTGTGACAATAATTACACGTGCACGTGTGACCATAGGACCGAGGAAGGACATCAGCACTGATCTGCATATTCATTTAGGTAGAATTATTTTAAGGCCATTTGCTATCAAATCGGAGTCAATCACGAAGAAATATTGTACACAAGGGAAAAACGTTCAAGACAGTTGCCAATATTCCCAGAAGGGGCACATCCCAGTGAATTAATCCCAAAGTTATGAGAAACTGCAAACTGCAGATGCTACGTCTTAGATGCCTTATGCTTTTGACACATTATTATCAAGATGAAATAAAGCACAATAAATGAAACACTTAACAAATAACAGCAACAAGTGTGTGAGCCTGACTGGAATCCTCCATTGGGACCGTAAAGCCGGGCATACACTGTGCGATTATCGGCTCGTTTTGAGCCGATTTTCCAGTCGTGCGACTTTTTTTTGATCGGGCCCGATTTTGACCCAATCGTTGCTCCTGCCTCGTGCAGTGTACGTGGGGTAACGACGAGAGATTAACACCTCACGACGAGCTCCCGATCACAAATCGTGAGGTCGCAAGAAAATCAAGCATGTTTGAAATCCTGGTTGCTCCTCGTGAAGGAATCACAGTTGAAGCAGCTACGACCCGATTTGCCTCATCCTTTCGCAGAGAGCATGCGCAATCTCTGATGTTACGTCAAAAACTATTATTTGCAGTTTAAGTGTTGCAAATTCACATTACAAATCATGTTTTAATAGCAAAAAAAGACCGCATTTCCACGTATGGTGCGGGTCGCCGCGTACCCTGCGCCGTAGGCTCTGCGTTGGTTTAACGCGGAACCATAAATCAGCCTTTAGTGTGTGCGCTGTCTGCTGTTCGGAACAAGTCTTTTTTTCTCTTCTCATTTTGCTGGGACGTCGGGTTCCTCCGCCGAGACACAACTTTTGCGGTATGCGTTCTTTGTTGTGTCAAAAAATGATGCGCAGTGCACACACCCAATCAGAAACGGTACAGATATTTTGGGATTTTTTGAACATAAATCGTGGGCTCTGAACTTTTGAACTCCGCGATCTAGTCGTGCAGTGTGAGATGGGGCAGTCTCATACGATTTAAAATATCGCACAGTGTATTCCCGGCTTAAGAGAGCTGTGCAGAAACAAATGTCCACAGACCTCAAGTAACTGGAATAACTTCTTCACAAAAAGTTGAGAAACTGACATAGTGCACAAGACATTTGCTTTAAGCTACATTTGTTTTTGATCAGATTATTATTTCATATTACATAAAACTTTAGATTTGAAAAATCTATTGTAGTTGCAAGTTAAGGTGTTTCTATAATATCTCACTGTACAACATGGATGGTCACATTTCTCATTAAAGGTATTGTGACATCATTTTTAACATGCTTTTAACACTATTAAAAGTCTTGGCCAACATCCCTCAAATGTGTCTAAAAGAGTGTAACAAGAAAAACTTCACTCTAGTACTCTTTTCCTGGCTTTTTATTACAGTGTTTTTTTGCGCCGTGAAAAATGCTTCCTTTCCCCCTTTCCTGTCAATCATTGCTCCGCTCCTCCTCCAAACCTCCTCCTCCTCCAGCAATACGCTCACAGCGGCGTCGGAGCGGGAGCGACAGGCGAAGCATGCACGGAAAAGCAGGAGGGCGAACCACAGCAAACAATCATAAAAATAAAGGCATGTAAATAAAGTGTCCCCTTATCTTAAGTCCAGTCAGTGGCCGCGGGTCGTCTTAGCAGTTTTCCTCCGCTGATGAGAACAGAAGAGGCTGTAAACAGCTCCGTGTTAAGCCTGATTTATGGTTCCGCGTTAAATCGACGCAGAGCCTACGCCGTAGGGTCAGCGTACGGTGCGCGTCGCCGCGTAACCCTTCGCCGTAGGCTCTGCGTCGGTGTAACGCGGAACCATAAATCAGCCTTTATGGTGCACTGGAGAGGAGAGGAGACAGGCAGCTGGGTGGAGGGGGCAGTGATTTAGCGGGCCGTTACGTAACGGCCCGCCAGCAAACCAGGTGCGCCGTTTTTGCATAGTTATGCGGAAAATCCCAGAAAGCACACAATACACTGAATGTTAAAAGTTCGTTGTTTTTTGGGTGTAATTGATGTCAAGACACCCAACAAAACACAAACAATCAAGAAAAATGTGTTTTTCATGTCACAATCCCTTTAACTTCCTCCTCTGATTGCCCCAGCTCTGGAAAGTAAGTTACTCACAAGAAATAAGTTAATTTATAGGTCTGTGAGACTCGCCTTTGTTGAGATTGTTTTGAACTTGGACACAATGAATTTACATGCACCACGACATTGTGATTATAACTAGGAAGAGTTATTACTCATATTAATGCAACTGCCAATTCCACCAGATTATCTTCCACTAATTTTCTGATGCAATAAAAATGGCCCAACACAACCCAGCAAAAAAAAGACTAATTTACTCCAGCAGTGGCATCAATTCTTGAACCATCTGGTTTGAAAGCGTGCAGTTGGAGTTTGGGAACCGAGGAGATTCCAGGAGATTTTAAAGTAATACATTTTCCTATTCTTGTAAGGGACATCCTTTGTTGTATTTAACATATCTTTATGCAGTTATTTATTTTAGTGGGTGACTGGTTGGGACTGCAGTTGAGCTGGCTAGTAAGCTGAAATGTTTTCCTACAAAATCGTGCTTGTGTCATAAATATAAAATGCTGTTTAGTTTTTCTTGCTGAACGGAAATTTTATATCATGTGCTTTGAAAACCAATATACAGTATATTGTTAAAAAATAATAGCACAACATTCACTAAAGTGCATCCAAATAGTCAAAGATGCTGACCTTTGAACTATACCCTGCAGCATCCATGATTTCCAACAATAACTAACCTTGGTTTCATTGGACCACAGCAAAACTTCCCACTTTTGTTTCAAAGCGTAGTTGCAGGGTAGAAGTAAAGATTTGCATTTGTAGAGGATACAGCAGTCAGCTGTGTTTACTGACTGAGGTGACAGGTGTTTGAGCTCATGCACTCATCTCCACTGCAAGATGTTTTCCAGAAACAGCGCTGCCTTAGGGTCCAAGGATAATCATTTTGTTACTTTTTAGCTTGGTCCCTTGTATACAAATATGTCTTCAGAATCTTCTGTTGATATTATGTTCCACATGTTCCACAGTTAGTAAAACTCCCAAACTCTATGTAGACAAACATTGCTTTTCCTAAGTCCTAAAGTATTTCACACAATTCCCCAGGTGTTGAACCCATGTTTACCATGACAAGATTGACAAGATGGATTGATGTCAAGATTCCTGGTCTGAAACTGAGCCGAGGAATTTCTGTGGAGAGTTTTGACAAGGCATTGTTTTTAAACCTTTTTTTCCCCCCCCAATTTGTTTCAGGAAGCGCTGCTGCCATCTTCTTCAACAGGATTACATTTCATTTGATGTGCTGTCTTTGTGCAATTTTCAGTTAAATGTAATGGGATTTATTTACTTTTGTTTGTAGTATAATCTTGTGTTGTTCTCTAAGTCGCTTTGGATAAAAGCGTCTGCTAAATGACAGTAGTAGTAGTAATCAGTGCCCCAACTTTAATGGGAAACGGATAAATATGCAACAATATTTGACAGTAGATTTTTACTTTCTTCTTATCAATGGAGTTTGGGACATCGGAGTCATTGTGTTGTTTTTTATGGATTAAAGCCACTGAATAAATCTGTGCCATCTGCCAGCTGATGCGCACATATTTGAAAATGATTTAATAAACAGAATGACTTAAGGAGCTCCTATTGGGTGCAGTCCACCCTGGTCGTGCTTTTGCCTGAAAACTATTCTTATATATTCTTACAAATATATAGTGGAGATTTTTGATGTTGTTGTACTTGCATACTCGTAATAACCCTTAAACACACCTGAAGAGTCTTTATTTTGATCCCTGTTGGCATTTAAACTCTAAAGGACGGACATTTTCTTGGAGCACTCTCAAAGCTGCATAATTTATTTGTGTGGTGAAAATAAACACCCATTGATAGGATTAACACCCTCTGTGGACTGTATCCTTTAAACTCTGCCTGCCCCCTGTTGAACCCAGAACGGCCAGGTTGGTACCTCCAGAACTGCCAGCTGGCTGATAAGGTTTGGCACTGCTTCCTAAGTTTGCCGTGCATGGGAATTTGAGGTGATAAAGATATTCATTGTACTGCCATCTGCTGAGTCTAAGTGTGACCCGACACCTGAAAGAAGGAATTTGACCCTGTGAGCATGCATGCATGTGAACATAAATGAAGTCATGTATTATTTGCGTCTCTGTGCCTTAATCTATGCGTGTCCTTGATTGCTGTACACCCAGGACAGAGACTCCGCTGCCCAGCCAGCTTATTCACTGAGCTCACCATAAAGCCTCCTTTCCCATTCAGTGCACACACCTACTCAGTCTTACTTACCGTCTGCTGCCACATGTTATATTGTTGTGTGTGTTGTGTTTGTTGCAAAGTTGCATGGCTGAGTTAAGCTCCAAGGGAGAAGAGCATTAAAAAGACATTAATTAGGTGGTGCGATGTATTCCCAGTCGTTGCAAAATCATGAGTTATAGCACCGCACTGGAGATGGAGTCTGCAGGTTTGATCAAATCATTATTTGTTTGATAGATAATGGAAGTTGAAGGGTGATGCAGTGCAGAGATAAGGGCAGGATGGTACGGTTTTCAGATGATGTATTTTTTATATCCATCTTTGAGCTTGACGTTTTTTTCTGTTTTTACATGCGTACTTGCACATATGTCTCTATCTATCAGGGCTCATGTGTTCTGCTGCAGTCAGATTAGTTTGAGGGCATGCTTGTTTGCCGACTTAAATGCGCATGATGCCTCTCTTTCTTTTCCACTCTTCACCCTGTGTGTCCTCGGAGAGCGCTGCGCGCTCCTGTGGGACTCGTCTCATTAGTTCAGTAATTAAGATAAACGAGGGTTTAATTGCAGCTGTGATCCAAGCTAATGATTATGGGACTCAAGATGAGGATTTCCTTTCCCTCCTCCAATCAGGGGGTGGATCTGGGATTTGATGTGTACAAGCGATAGCATCACAGCGGCACTCTGCCTCCAGTGTTGCAGTTGTTATTACTTGTTATGATGAGGCTGATTCAAGCGGGAGGCTCTGATGGTAAATCCCTTGCCCATAGTGTCTGATGCCCTTATTGGACCTCTGACCCGCTGGTCCCATTATATGCCAAACCTTACATTAAAAATCAAACCTTTTATCTCCTCAAAACAAGATTATGCTTTCACTCCCAAGAACAGTCGCACAACTGATAATGAAAACAGGTTTTTTTTTTTACATGCGTATATAGGTGTGTGTATATATATGTATATGTATATGTATATATATATATATATATATATATATATATATATTTGTTCCAAAACATAAACAAGCATGATGGTTTTGCTCCTGTGAGGCTTTAATTACTATGTAAAACTTGTTGTCATCTTTCTATCTGTTTTTCTGTTAAAATTAACTACGGCGTCGAGGTGTTTCAAGATGATATTCATCTAATCACCTTATGTTCATCATTTTCTGTGGCTGCTTCAATGTCGGGAAAACACTAATTGCTATCACTTAGTCCTCCAGAATTTTATAAGTAAAACTGTCAAATTCACAGATGCATTAAACACCTAATGATGCAGATACCCTGAAGTCTCACATGACATTAGCAATATTATAATCAAAACCACAAAACCAACTTTCAAGCTGCATAAACATTGCAACTTGTTTGGAAAATGACTTCCAAAAACTCTTAAGATACAAGCAAAAAGAAAAGAAAAACATTCCTTTCTTCTTTGATCGTCTAGTAATCATGCTGTTATGCTCCTGATTCCTGAAAGGCGTGCTGGACTGAAATTAAATCACGGTTCTGTGAGACCCATCCATCCAAATAGCAGCTCTAGACCCACTTCATCCTGTTCGGATACCCAGGGGAATGGAGCTCCCAGCTGTCACCATAGATAGAGGGAGATACAGAGACAAACATGCACGCTCACACTTCAAGCTATGAGCCATTAAGAATTACCAGTCAACATAACATGCAGGTTTTTGGACTGTAAGAGGAAGACCACACAGGTGTTGGTAGGACATGAGAACTCCAGGCAGATTAAAACCAGAAACTATCTTGCTGTGAGGTGACAGTGCCACCCACCCATCATGCTGCCTGCGTACTTTATGACTGCTAGAATTTATTGTTTTGCTGAAGCTGTTAGTGACATATACTGTATGTATTGATCGGATTACAGTGCTCAGGCAAAGTGGCACATAGCTTTAGTCTGCTGCTACTAATATACAGTCAGATATCCAAGATTACATACAAATTTGAGTCATGCCATCTGATTTGACCACCAAAAGGAATATTTATTAATTTGTATTCATCCAAGGGCACTTTTTGTATTATATATTATATTTATTTGTGCATAATGAAGTGAAGGGAGGACAGCAGCAGGATCCATCAGCTTTCTGCTCTGAAGAGCAACCATGTCCTCAGGTCAGGAAATAATTTGTCAGATATTGCATTTCATTTCATTCATGTTGGGATTGGGGGGGGGGGCAATTTCTACTCAATTCACTGTACAGGATATTAAATAGCCTTATAATTCCACGGATACAACTGCATAATCTAAATTTGACCTCAGTTATGGATTAAGAAGGAGACGGCACTGGTAGCAGCCTGTTGCACTAACTAATCATAATAAAAAAAAAAAATTCCAATAAGAAGCCGAAACATTTTACTATGATGTATTTATATCGTTATTTTACTATTATCCAAGCACATGGCCATTATACACACTTGTAGTTGTTTTACAGCACCCACAAATAAGAATATACAGTATTACAAAAACACAGGGGAGGGGGGACCTATCAGGCATTTACTGTATTGTGACGTAAAGCCTGTTTCATTTTTTGCCCATGATTTCATTTCAGCTTATCAAACTTAAAGTACTCAGAGGTAGGGCTGGGCGATATGGCAAAAAAAGTGATCACGATTTTTTTTCCCATATTGAACGATCTCGATTTTTAATCACGATTTTTTAAATCAGAAGATCCCCCCTCCCTTCTGGAATAAAATAGAAAGAACCCAGAGATTAGTTGTTTTTTTTTATTAACAAATAAAGCAAATAGCATGTTTTAACAAGAGCCATATAGAACATGGCACAACAAACAGGTAGTTTTAAGCAGTTTAAAAAAGTTTCAAATAGTTTTAGCAGACAAAAAAAATTTTCATGATCATTTAAAATGTAAACCAAACAAAAAAGTGCAAGTGAGTGAACTGTAAAACCTGCAGAACTGTGAACAAAAACAGTGCACAGAATATCAAGCCACTAATATTGTTCACTCAAAATCTTAACAAGAATATTTGTCTTATTTCTAGTTAAAATGTCTTATTTTAGTAAAAAAAATCTCATTAGACTTAAAACAAGACGCATCACTGGAAAAAACATCAATTTTCACTTGTTTCAAGTAGATTTTCACTTAAAATAAGTAGAAAAAACTGGCAGTGGAACAAGATTTTTTTGCTTGTAATAAGAAGATAAATATTGTCCCAATGGCAGATTTTTCTACTTATTTCAAGTGAAAATTTACTTGAAACAGATTAAAATTGTCAAATAAGTTATTTTTCTGCTGTTATTTTTCTGGTGATGACTCTAAATGTTGAAATAGCAGTAAAACCACATCCATTTTTATTTCGGGGAGGGGGGGGGGGTTTGATTTTGATGGACAACTTTTAGCAGGCTTCAGAGCTTCTGGTGTCCTCAGCTCCCTGTATTCCCCTCCTTGAATCCTTGAATCCTTCTCCTCCTCTCCACTTTTAAAGAAAGATTAAAATATCTTCTTCTTCTTCGCGTTCTTTGTATTGCTTTCTGGCACACTCTCGACTCCCGGGACCTCCGTAAACTGATTTATGGTTCCGCGGTACACCAACGCAGACCTTACGCCGTATGGTACGTGGCGACGCGCACGTACGTTGCGCGTCGCCACGTACCATACGGCGTAGGCTCTGCGTCGATTTAGCGCGGAACCATAAATCAGGCTTTACGAGTGAACGTCTCATGAGGGGCAGTCGCGTTGCGACGCCACTATCACAAGGAGAGAACAGAGTACTGTGAGCTCATGAGAAGTCCCGGTACGCCGTAAAAAGTCCCGGTACGCCAGAGGCTAAAAGAAAATGTGCTCCTATGGTCATTCAACTTGCCGCGACATGTCATGCGCATGATCCATTAATGCAGACAGCGCGGTGCCAGGAAAGCGGGTTGTGATTGGTTGTCGTGCACTTTGCTTCAGCATGTTTTGCACGTGATCGAGAAAGTAGACCCACAGCTGATCACCGTGATCGAACTTAATTTGATCGCGATCACAAATCGAGATCGTTTAATCGCCCAGCCCTACTCGGAGGACATTATTTCTTTATACTTACCTATTTGTTTGATGGAAAAGACATGAGCACAGCTTTTGTGCATCATTGATACATCAGGCCCTGTGGTGTTTTTGACAAAACCACTATGAGTCATAAGCATTTACAATAAACATCCGTTTACACCATGACCTTTGGCTAGCAGCTCCAGCAACAAACAATCCTCCAACATCAGCCATTATCCGCTCAAACCCACCCCTGAGGATGAACAAGACAGGAGCAAAGACAACGCCGGTCAGGCTCACTGACACTAACAACCTGAAAGACTCACTCTGAACATCAAATGATCTCACTTGAGCATTATGTGTCCACACAAAACATGCTCATTTGGGGATGGACGCTCATCCCGGCCTTCATTTATGGATGCAGTTTGTATGCATCATTTTTATGCAAACACAGACTGAGATGAAGATGACAAAGAAAATAGATTTCAAGGGATTATGATTGTTTCAGAAACATGAAAATATTCACTGCTGTCCAACAGGACATAATATTCACTTCAGACATAATACATTTGAAACCTATGATTGTTAAGAATACTTTGAAACGCCAGTGTCGAGGAAGTCTTGTCCAAAAGTATTGCTGTCCAGCTGTCTCAGGTCTGTGTGGCCTGTCCACAGTGCTGTAATATTAACGTAAGAATAAGCAGCATCGACGGCAGCCCAGCATCTCATAGAAAGAGATGACATCCCTCAAGCCGTTCATATCAAGCCTTTGTTTATTTGTGTGAGCTTGGGTCTATTTCTTTCGCACAACTAATCCACCTAAGCTCCTTCAATCCCTACCAATTTCTTTCCTTTCGCATGGCTCTCCTTTTCTTGCTACATCAGTCTATGTTGGGATATGGCAGCAAAAAAGTGATTTAATTTGCCAAAAACTGGGCCCTGGATAGCTCAGTGGTTTGAGCTGGTGCTGTTTACAGAGGCTTTTGCCCTCATGTAGGCAGCCCAGGTTTGAATCCCAGACTGTTTCTCTTTCCTGCGCGTCTTCCCCCCTCTCTCTATACCCATTTCCTGTCCACCTACTTTGAATGAAGGCTACTAGTGCCAAAAAATCCCTAATTTGCCAAAAACCCAGCAGTATCAAGTATCAGTATCAAGTTTCTCTTAGGTTGGTTCAAAATAATGAACAATTCTACAGTATTTAATTTTTTTATACTATTTTAAAGTTTTTTGTTGTTTTTTTTTTTTTTTTTTCAATTTTGATACATAATAGAAAAACAACAAAAGCAGGTATACAACAATACAAGAAATCAAAGGGGGAGACACTACTGTCTTATATACCATATTGGCCCGAATATAAGACGACCCTGATTATAAGACGACCCCCCTCTTTTTCAAGACTCAAGTTGGAAGAAAGACTTTTTGAACACCAAATTCAATTTTTATACAGAAAATAATTACAATACATCTGAACTAAATGATTATAACAATATATTCGAGAGAAAAAGCATGTTATTTTGCCTCATTCAAATCATCATCTTGAAGTTTGCATCATAACTTCTCCTCAGCTGCCGGTTAACCTGCCGATATTCCACCCACTTTTCTCCAGATTGTCGCTACGTTTCTCCATTTTCTGTTATCTCTTCTCTTATTTTCTTCTCTTTTCTTTCTTACTGCTATCTTTCTTCTTCGTGACAGAGGTTCGTTTTGGCCTGGGGAGTTAAGTTCAGCATTCGCATTAAAGATATCTGGCGACATCTAGCGTTGTGAATGGGTATAACGTCTAGACCCCGAATGTAAGACGACGCCAACTTTTTCAGTCTTATTTCAATGCAAAAAGCACCGTCTTATATTCGGGCCAATACGGTAATAATGCCATTTTGTCCATCTTGCTAAGTACATCTCTGTTTTAAGTCGTAGGCTGTAGGTAATTTGTTCAGTTGATCGTACTGTATTTCTTCTACAATGTCCAACCATTGGCTCAGTCCAGGTGAGTCCATCTACAGCCAATTTCTTGTAATGGTTTTCTTAGCCGTAAGAGAATTTTAAAAATGTATATCTCCTCTTTATTTATTACATCCTCTGGTATCAGTCCTAAGTAAATAACTCAGGGTTCTTTAGGAATCCCATATCCCAAAACTTTCTCCATGGCTCTTAGGATCCCATCCCAAGATGAGTGGTTGGCCCTCAATTGCCCACACTGTCTCCAGCAATATTGTTGCTCACCCAGTTGTTAATTTAAAATTTTTGGAGTAATAAAAAAACAAATTAAATTTTTCCAACCAAATTCCCTCCATGTTTTGGAGCTGGTTGAGGTGTGTTGGATTTTAAAGTTTTTTTAGAGTTGCACAGTACAGCTGCAGGTGCTGTGTGCCTTCCGTGGCCCGTGTTCGGCCCTGCGTGTGTTGGGACAGCCTGTCAGAACACTGTTCAGGGTAATAGCTCTTCGAGGGGGTGACTTGCACTGTCTTTGAGCCTCGCACTGCAGTGAGGTCAGGCAAGTATGGCTTTGCCATTTCCCGCCTGGACAGAGTGATAAGTGGTAAAGGCGATTATTTCCCGTTGTGTGCTTTTTCACAGGTATCTTTATTCTTCACTTGTGCTACACGCCGATGCTCCGATTCCATGCTCTTGCTACCTAACTCATATCAGCAGGCATGCTGTAATATGAAAAAGCCTAATACCTGTAATTCTATTGGGAGCCCTTATTGTCACTGTGGTGTCAGTGGGATTTCTCTGAGTTTTCAATTAGACGCTCTGAGGCTCTCTGCTGAGCAATGCCATGTAATCTCTCTGAGAAGGCAGATATTCTCTGGAACACTGATCACAACAGTCCCAAGTCCTCCTGCATCTAGTAGAGTCTAGCAACTGCACAGATACATCCAGCAGCAGTGCAGTGGCTTGGTGGTTAGCCCTGTAGCCTCACTGAGAGAAGGTTTCTGGTTCAGCTCCCAGCTGGGCTCTTTCTGTGAGGAGTTTGCATGTCTCCCTGTGCATGTGTGGGTTCCTCCTACAGCTCAAGAAAAATGTGTGTTAAGTCAATTGGTAATTCTACATTGCCCATTTCCACGGTGTACCCCCACCTTTTGCCCAAAGAGAGCGGGGAAAAGCTCAGGCTGATCCCTGTGACGTTGTATAGTAATATTCAGATATAGCTCATGTATAGATGGATGGATGTCCTCTTAAACAAACTGCTGGTACTTCAGCAAAATACCATAAATCCTTAACACACAACATATATTTGAGCTGTATCTACTGTTGGAGGAGTTTCTCCCCTAATCTTCATTTATCGGTAGGATAAAGGGGATTCTGCAGGCTTTAGAGAGATGTTATCACTTGGAACAAGTGAATTTACACATGTCAGACCATCTCCTCTCTTATTAAGAAGGTAGTGCAGCAGTATTTTTTTTTCTCAACTTTAACATTGTATAGGATCACATTTCTGGCATTCAAAAGACCCTAAAACTAATCTTCTCATTTATTTTAAATAGGATTTTCTTTTCCAACTGTTCTCAGTATAAGAATGTATTTTAATACAAAAGTCATCCTCACTTCTGTCACTACATGTGAAAGGTCACAGCTTTGAAATGCTCTTACGTCTTGGCTTGACTTGGTTAGACTTGCTCATATTGCATTAATAATCACCCGCTTGGTCTCTTAAGTGAATTGTGAAACAGCAAATGAAAGTTAATGTATTTGTGCCGTTGGACACCAGTGCATTTGGTAAGTGTCTTTCATTCCTTGATATGTTAGAGTTTGTTACCGATGGAGCTGAACTTCTTAGTATGCAAGACACTGAAGTTTTATACATGCAGTCAATGTTCATAGGGGTCGACTTTAAGGCCTGTTAGGATGCTTGAACATGAATTCAGATGAGTAGGAACAGATTTGATGATGTGCATCTCTGACAAAAATAAATCTATCCATCCATCCATCCGTCGTCCGCCGCTTTATCCGTTCCCGGGTCGTGGGGGCAGCAGCCTCAGCAGGGATGCCCAGACTTCCTTCATCCCAGACACTTCCTCCAGCTCCTCCGAGGGGAGTCCGAGGCGTTCCCAGGCCAGCCGAGAGACATAGTCTCTCCAGCGTGTCCTGGGTCTTTCCCGGGGTCTCCTCCCGGAGGGACATGCCTGGAACACCTCCCTAGGGAGGCGTCCAGGAGGCATCCGGTACAGATGCCCAAGCCACCTCAGCTGACTCCTCTCAATGTGAAGGAGCAGCGGCTCGACTCCGAGCTCCTCCCGGGTGACCGAACTCCTCACCCTATCTCTAAGGGAGCGTCCAGCCACCCTGCGGAGGAAACTCATCTCGGCCGCTTGTATCAGCGATCTTGTCCTTTCGTTCACTACCCAAAGTTCGTGACCATAGGTGAGGGTAGGTGCGTAGATTGACCGGTAAATCGAGAGCTTCACCTTTCGACTCAGCTCCCTCTTCACCACGATGGACCGGTACATCGACCGCATAACTGCGGACGCTGCACCGATCCGTCTGTCAATCTCCCGCTCCATCGTTCCCTCACTCGTGAACAAGATCCCAAGATACTTGAACTCCTCCACCTGAGGCAGGACTTCCCCACCCACCCGGAGAAGGCACGCCACCCTTTCCCGATGGAGAACCATGGCCTCGGTTTTGGAGGTGCTGATTCTCATCCCTGCCGCGTCGCACTCGGCCTCAAACTGCCCCAGCACATGCTGAAGGTCCCGGTCTGATGAAGCCAACAGGACAAAATCATCTGCAAAAAGCAGAGATGATATCCTGAGGCTCCCAAACCGGATCCCCTCCGGCCTCTGGCTGCGTCTAGAAATCCTGTCCATAGAAATTATGAACAGGACCGGTGACAAAGGCAGCCCTGCCGGAGTCCAACATGCACCGGGAACAAATCTGACTTACTGCCGGCAATGCGAACCAGACTCCTGCTCCGATCATACAGAGACTGGACAGCCCTTAGTAGAGGGCCCCGGACTCCATACTCACCGAGCACCCCCCACAGAATGGCACGAGGGACATGGTCAAATGCCTTCTCCAGATCCACAAAACACATGTAGACTGGTTGGGCAAATTCCCATGAACCCCCGAGCACCCTGCGGAGGGTATAGAGCTGGTCCAGTGTTCCACGACCGGGACGAAAACCGCATTGTTCCTCCTGAATCCGAGGTTCAACTATCGGCCGTAATCTCCTCTCCAGTACCCTGGCGTAGACTTTCCCGGGGAGGCTGAGAAGTGTGATCCCCCTATAGTTGGAACACACTCTCCGGTCCCCCTTTTTAAACAGAGGGACCACCACCCCGGTTTGCCATTCCAGCGGTACTGTCCCCTTCCTCCATGCGATGTCGCAGAGACGTGTCAACCAAGACAGCCCTACGACATCCAGAGACTTGAGGTACTCAGGGCGAATCTCATCCACCCCATGGAATGTCACTTCGCTGGGGGGGAAGGAGCCGGAGCTTGTGCGTGAGGTTGAGAGATACCGGCTAGAGATAGTCGGGCTCACCTCCACACATAGCTTGGGCTCTGGAACAAAAATAAATCTATCTATTTTATATGTCCTTCATTACAGAGGCCAATGTTCAGTCTTATGTAGTTTTATTGTCGGTCTGGTCTCTTCTAACAAGTGACTAAACATCCATTCCGAGCTGATTCCTTTTGTATGAACAATCCAACCGCAAACATTGTTAAGGAGTATTTTAAAGCGGATGGAGCTACAGAAGACCTTTCAATAAAGCATTACTTACTGTATACAGGGGTCTAAACGTTGTCCCTGTAATCGTTGATATTTGAGGCTGTCCTAAATGTGTTGTAGGGCAGATTTATTTTAAGATTTTCTCATCTCATATTCAGTAAATTTAAGGCCATGTCTCAAACTTCTAATTTAGTTAAAATCTAACTTCAGTGATGGTATCAAATGAGGTCTGTGTGTGTTCTAAGGGAAACGGTAGGTAGCCATGGTAGATAAGTGCTTCTTAGCACTCATGTCAACTAGTGTGACCTCAGTGTCCAAAAATATGTGTCTCACTGCCTTGTAGTATTTGTCCTTGAATATAATTGAAGAAAAACTTCCAATGAAGCTACTTTGGTATTCATGAAACACAGTTTGTTGCCAGTGGTGAGATACCCACAGGGTTATTATCACGTATCATGCACGAGAACATGCATTTACACTGATAGTTGGCTACACTGGGTGGTGTTTGTAAATGCTCAGATTACACAAGCAGGTCTGAGTTGATGTTCAGCTGATCTTTTAGAATTCAAGGACAACATCGTTTTAAGACAATATTTGAGCTCTTATTATTACACTTTAAGTGTAATCCTCAAATGTGACATAGATTTGTGTATAGCGTCAAAAACATATATGGACAATCTTAGCCTTAAGACTCTTTTTACTGGTTGCATGCCATATCATATTAGGAGAATGTTGCAGCGTCCCTGTGGTGATATCCCAAACTAGAGAAAACTGTTGTCACTAGCTTAGTCATAGCAATTACTTTCCGAGAACTCGTGTTCCTGTTGTCCTCAGAAGCCCTTTGCTCGGAGAAAATCATTGTCATCCACCTGTTGTGCAGCCCATTGATCTTGTCAGATCAAAAACCTTATTTCCTCTGTTGTCATGGGAAATCCGCACACTGTAATATTTAAACACATTGTCCTATTTTTCATTTCAAAACATCCAAATTCTCCCATAAAACCTAATATTTACATGCTACTTCTTCTCTCTGTCAGTGGAGAAGTCAAATTCATTAATTAAACTCATTAATGAGCTAAGACGTTGCTTCGCTGTCATTGAGATGGGGATGTAAATGTTTTAGTCAATATCTCATCCACAGTTTTACTTTTCCATATATGCTTGTAATGCCTCGGCTCTCCGGTAGTCGTAGTGAATTATTGGGGTTTCTTTTATCTTGTTATTGTACCAGCGCCAGATATTGAAACTTTCGTCCCCTTACAACATTTTTATGAAATAATACCTGCTTGAGCTTATGTGTGTGTATGCACGCTTACAGGCATTTCTTTAGGTGTGTGCGAGAGTGTGTGAGGGCATTTGAGTGTGCAGTCCGCTCTAGACAAAATCATGGCATGTTTTCTCATTTTCCAGTTCAGTACTATTGGTAATGTGAGAGCATGGCTAATCCCCCGGAGTCTCACATCAAAGAATCAACTCAGCCAGTTAGCACAACACACACACGCACACACACACGCACATACAAACAAACATTCTTGGACTTTTTCTTCATGAAAATGTAGAACTGAAATACCTACACATTACCTCATGCACGAAAAACAAAAATACGGCCACTAAATATGAATATCGAATGCAGACTGAAGGTGTTCAGTCCGTGTGCAGCAATTTCCAACCCTCGGGGGTCTAATCACAGTCCCCTGGTAGATCACTGGAGAACACTTTCTGTCAGCAATTAGAGTATGATTATATTTCCTCTCCCACTGAGACCAGTGATTCTTTGTAATTTCAATCAGTCTCTCGGGTCCAGCTCAGCAGAGCTGAAGGAGAAGGCCATGCAGTGGAAACAGAGTCAATAAGTCAAAGACTCTGTAATGAAGGCACATAGAGAGTAGAACCAGCAACCCGCTGTGATTGTTCACTTGTTAATGACACGTTTGATTGCAGGGGTGTGTATTTACATACACCTGCTGCTCGGCCAGGTGAGCTCCCAGCCATGTTGATAAGAGGCACCTGTTTGAATGAACTGGTAAACGCTATTAGGCCACTGAATTTAACAAATAAACAGAGATGCATGATGCTCCCAGTGTCTGAATGTCCCTGATATATGTTACCTGTCTCTACCTCTACTAAATGTTAACAAGCTTCATTTCCGACCTTCTCATTAAGTGAGAAATGCTGTTTCGTCTTATCAGAGATAAGATACTGAAAGGCCTTTTTTCATTTGTGTGGTATTACAACAGAACACTCGTAGGTCTAATAAGCAACTAAAATATTATTAGTACTATCATGGGCCATTATCTTTCAATTCCCTTGACAGCCCTGATATCATATAATACTGCTCAAAGTCCATCTGTAGCCCAGATAAGCTTTAACCAGCCCATATAAGCTGCTACGAAACCAAATCAGAGAAAATCATGAACATTTAAAAATTAAATAAATACATAGACTGGAAATTGCATTGTCATTTTTTTTATCATCCATATTTAGGAGGTATAAAGAGGATAGACACACAAGCTGACACAACATTTGGGCCGACAAGAAACAAGTGGGGATAATCAGGACACAGCAAACCAACAAAGGAGGTCACTCGCTTTAAACGCCCCCTTTAAACGTTATGATTAATGCAGTGCCAAAAGCTATTCACTTATAATTTATTATTTTTTTCTGTTACTATCATACTGTGTAAGAAGTGTCTTATATAGACTAACAGATTTAGTCGCTTCTTAAATTCTTCTTAACTGCAGACATGACAGTTGGTGCAAAGAAAAATATGCTGAATATAAAGAAATAAGTTGTAAGACTCTAACTCTTTTTATAAATAATTTAGCCAGCAGCTGCTACATGACATGTCATCACTGGTCAGATTGAACATGAAGTCACTTTTTACCAAAGTTAAATCATAGAACATTCACTTTGCTTTTTCACAGTAGAAATGCCAGCATTTAATTAAATGCTCCAAACATCTATGAATTACTAAGAAAAAAGTACATCTAAGATGTGAACAATTTAGTTCAATTGAATTTTATTTAAATAGCGTCTATTATAATACAAGTTGTCTCTCAGCACTTTCGAGAGACCCAGAACATGACCCCCGAGCAATTTAGCAAAAGCCTAAGCAAACAGCGGCAAGGAAAATCTCCCTTTTAGGACGGAAGAAACCTGGACCAGGACCTGGCTCATAAGGGGGGACCCTCCTGCCGAAGACCAGCTGGGCAGAGCAGGAAAAGAGAGAACAAACAGAGAGAATGAAGAACAGAGACAGGAAAGGAGAGAAGAGGAGAGACACAAACACAATGGTAAATTGGTGCACTACAGGGATGACTGTATAAGCAGATGTAGACAGCAAACACATGGGTGGTCAACCCCAACACATGAAAGGAATGCACAGCACATACATCGGGAATAAATTTGATCAACACTTCCAATACGTGCTCGGCAAAAAGAGAAAAGCAGAGACTGAAGCTCATCTTCTCCAACACAGTCCAGTAATGGTGGGTTGTTCCTAATGAAGGACAGTCTGGACAAATATTCTGTTCTGCTCAATCTTGGATGCCAAGACAAAACTTGCAGAAAAACACTTGCCCAAACACTTTCCTGCCACTGGATAAGTCTTCTGTGAGCCACCTGATCTCAATAGCACCCAACATCTTAAAAGAGCATGAGGCAAGATTGAGGCAGGATTTATGAAAAAAATTTGTATACGTTTTAAGTTTTCTAGTAATAATGTCAGATGAAGCGTTCCAAACCAAAAAGAATGAGCCATCTAGCGTATCTCTCCGTTGCCTTGAACAGGCTGTGTGCTGCAAAATGTGCTGCAATTCCGGGCCAGAATATTCCGCACTGTCCTGCGGATGTGACGTCAAATGACGCTGCATGCACGTTCTCCCCGTTCTCCCGTGCCGGCTTTGCTGTTGGCTGCAGTACCCCCGACGGCCGTCGTGGCGAAGGGTGGCGCTAGAGACTCTCATTTCTTAAAAAGAGCCTCATGCTCCTTTTAAAGAAAAAATATTTAACTCTAGTTCAAAACCTCTGAGAGAGGTTTCCTTCCTGGACCACAGCTGTTGGAGAAACACAGGTGATGTAGAGGTGATGGGAGGGACCGAGGATTGGCCTTTAATTTATTCTTTACTATTGGAACAATTTTAATTGAAAGTCTTAATGGTAAATTGGAGTATATTTTCTTCATTTGTGTTTGACTTTTCTGTACTGGTGAAAGACTTATTCTTCATAAGGTGAATGTAAATTAAGCTCAGCCCATGATAATGGCATGCAAATGAAGAGAGGAGACTTTAGAAATACACACTTAAACTGGTCCCGTTCTCCGCCGCTCACCAAGAGAAAATAAGCAGAGGTGCTGGAGAAAGTCAGCGAACGAAGCAACAGATCAGAAAAATAAAAACGTTATTTACTGATTCCTTCACAGCGGCTGCATCTCAAGAAACGAATAAACAAGTCCACACCGCCTCACACTTTCACAGACGCTCAAGAGCATCGACAGAGTGACTGCATTTCTTTTTTGGGGGGAAAATTGTCATTATGCCAAGGGATTGTAAAGGTGTATGTGGGTGTGTGTGAGTGGATGTGTGTAGTACAAATGTGCATCCAGACAGAGCAGAGAGGTGACGGTGTTTGGAACTATTTTTTGTTGTCCTCAAAGGTACCTGGTTGGTATGTGGTTGGTAACCAATAGATAGTCTGCAGATGACAGCCAATCACAAGCAAAGAGGAATAACAAGAGTCATATAGATTTTTTTTTTTTAATATTCAGATTTTATTAGTTTTCAACATCATCATAAACCAAAAGAGACTGACAGATCCGCAACACAATATACATATCATACACGTCTCCCACTGACACAGACACACACACACACACACACTCACACACACTCACAAAATTAGGGGGAAAAGAGCATTAACACAAATAATAAAAAACAGAACAGAAAGAAAAGTAAATAAATAAATAAAAAAGGGAATGGGGGGGTACGGTACAGTGATGTAATACGCTTTCTTTGATTGTACATGGCATCTAACATGGTTCTATTACACAACACAGCAGGAGCAAGGTAGGAGAGGTTGTCGAGTTTACAAGATCATATTCGTGTAATGCTTGTTTTTGTCCATAAATGTCTGCACAATGTCCCAATGTCCTTGCATGCCTTTGTCAAAGTCTAAGAGTAGATTGGTGGCACGTTCCATGCTTAAAATATCCAAGTAGTCTTTAAGTCATTCAGATAAGAGCAAAGCATGAGGGTTTGTGTAGCTTCCAGTTCATGAGGATGATTCTCTTTGTGGTCCATAAGAACAAATCCTGGTGAAATAATACAACAAGGAATACAGACACTGTAATTGTCATTCTACTCTGCCTTGCTTCTATTTCTATTTTTAAATTATTTTATTTTATTTATGGCATTGTATTTATTGTGGCACAAAATGGAGAAGAGTTACAAATTTATTTAATGTCTGACATGCAATGACAAAGTCTTGAGGAAGCCATGGTTCGTAAGATAATGTGTAGAGTTAGATTTAACATATTTAGGTATCTGTTCAAGAAGGCATACAATAGGACAGATAGGTACTTGAACCTCAAGCATGTCAGTTAGGACCTTTGTTATACCAAGTTATAGGAGATGCAAGGATCCATGCCCCCCACAGTTATGCCAACATTGGTTTGACAGCTCTTTATTTATTTTAGATATGCGGGATGGGGTCATATAGGCTCTGCATAATATCTTGAATTGTATGATCCTGTATCAGACACACCTGGATGAAGCAATTCCCTTCCTCCATATATTACTCCACTGTTCTGGAGGCAGTGATGCACCAAGATCATTCTCCCATGCCTGTTAGTGGGTATAATGGATTAGGTGAAGCAAGGAGCAAAGGTTATACATGCTTGAAGTTGCGCCTCTTTCTGTGATGGCTGACATTAAATAATCTAGTTCTGTTTTGTATGCAGGGGTAGCGTAACCAAACATTGATTTGGTTTGAAGATACAGTAAGCCAGGAATGATGTTTCTGGTACACCAAATTCCACTTTCACGTCAGAGAAGGAGCGGATACCCTTTCGTTATAAAGCTGACCTATGGAGAAAATGCCCCTTTGTTGCCGCAATTTATTATTTAGCGGGTTGCCAAACAGCAGTTAGTAATTATTTGACCAAATAGGGCACGATGGTAAAATTAATCCATTTATACCCAGTCTTTAATGGAGCAGTTTTGCAATGGAGCAAGAGAATCTAACTGTCAGGGTTTGACATTTCCCCCAGTTTGTGTTTCAGTTCTGTCCCTCCTGTGTCCCATCTGCCCTGATTGTCTGCACCTGTGTCTCGTTATCCCCTGTCTATCTAGTCTTGTCTTTCCCCTGCTCCCTGCTGGTCCGTACTGTTTGCTCCCTCCATGTTCTCCTCGTCAGTTTTGTTGTTCATGTTCCTGGTCCTACTTTGATCCTGCTCAGTAGTGCTTTTGGTTTTGGTTTTGGTTTTTGTTCAATAAACCCAGTTTTTGGAACTCCTGCCTCCTGCTCTCCTGCGTTTGGGTCCTAAACAAAACCTCATCGGGACACTAACAACACTGTTGTTGAGGGCAGCTGGGGGTTTAGCATAGTACCACAATGAAGCTGGTGTAATTAGTTTAGTATTATATATAATGTTCCTCTCTAGCCATACCCAGTTGCCCTCAGCAGAATCAGATTTGTATGCCCAAGCAAGGGGGTATCTTACATTAAGCGATAGATAATAACAGTACACACCTGGTACACCAAGGCCTCCTTAAGATCATGGTGCTGTAAGCTTTTTGTGGCCTATTCTTGGTTTTTGATTGTTCCAGATAAACTGTGTGAGTTTAAACCATGATGGAGGAAAATGAGAGGGGATGGCTGATATGACATATATAATCCTGTGTAGAATATTCATTTTTATTATTTCCAACCTTCCCCACAATGATATAGGTAAGACTGTTCATCTTTTAAGATCTTCTTATATCTTAGTTACTTAGGACCATTTATATTAAATTTTTCAGTAATTGGAGAAATAATATCAATACCCAAATATTTCATACCTTGTTTTTCCAGACAAAGGGTGTGTCTGCTAGATCTCCAATTTATCTTATAACCTGAGATATGACTGAAGATTTCGACAAGCTCTAGGAGAGCAGGTAGTGAGTCTGAGGGATCATTTAAGGTAATCAGTTCATCATCTGCATATAAGTTTAATATAAAGTTATAATCCTGCATTAAAATTCCTTTAATTTTTGTACTGGTGCGTATTGCACAGGCATGTGGCTCCAGGGCCAGAACAAACAACAGTGGGGAAACAGGACACCCCTGGTGCACTTCACGGTATCTATTGAATAGATCAGATATCAGTCAATTGGTTTTAATGCTTGAGACTGGTGCTTTATAAAGAGCTTTCACCCAATGCAGTGGTCCTCACTCCTGGTCCTCGAGAGCCGCTGTCCTGCATGTTTTTGATGTTTCCCTGCTCCAGTAAACCCTGATACAGATGACTGTGTCACCAACAGAACTGTGCAGTCCTGGAGGAAAGATTGGTGATGACCACTAATCAGAATCAGGTGTGTTTATGCAGGGAAACATCAAAAACATGCAGGACAGCGGCTCTCAATGATGCTAGTTTCCCGATCGCTTTTTCAATCTCTGATTGGGTGAGAGGAGCTTCTAACTCTGCCTTCTCTTTAGCATTAAGAGCTTGGAGAGCCAACTCATTAAAAAATGTGTTCAGGTCCCGGTCACTTGCCTTGTATTCTGATGTGTAGAGGTTAGAGTAATACTGTTTAAATGCAAAGTTGATGGAAATGTTGTCAGTGTGAAATGTACCCTTATTGTCATTAATTACTGGTATGGGATGCATGTTCTCGCTTTAAAGGGGACCTATTATGAAAAACACGTTTTTTCTTGTTTTAACATATATAAAGTGGTCTCCCCTCACCCTGCCAGCACAGGGGAGACAAAATACCATGGAATTCTGCAGGGTCTGCTCCCCCCCCTGACTGAGTCTTCCAGTGTCACGTGACCTTTTTTTGAGCCATTCTGACTCTGCGCCTATGGTGACGTCACCATAGGCGCTCATTTCCATAGGTTCAGCCTCCGCTGCTGAAACCACGCCCACAACCAGCTCTCTACGGAGCTGGAGCGGTCCATCCTTGAGCCAGTCGGACGCGGCGCCACGGATCCAGGTTAAATCATCCAGGTTCCCGGGTGGTTTGGGAGCTGGGTCCTTGGGGGTCCGTCCCAGGTCGGACCAGCTTCACCCTCCGAGATTTTCAGCCAAATCTGTCGGTTTGATCCCCGGTAACGGGCGATGCGCCGCGGATACGCTCCGGAGCCGCGGATGCGCTCCGGAGCCGATCTGTGCGCCCGCCGTGGGGTTGCTTGGCCAGCGCGCAGAATCCGCCGGGCAGATCCGGCTGAAATTCCGCTGGTCGGTCCCCGGGAGTCCCTGCTACCAGTCCAGGCGGGTTCCTGCGGTCCCGGCCGGTCGGAACCGGTCAGATTCCCTGGTTAAAGCCGCGGTGATGCGCGCTGCTCCAGCCTACTTCCTGGTTCCCAAAGCGCGGTCCGTCCGACTAAATTGTCCAGGTTCCCAGCCGCTTTGGGAGCAGGGATTTCTGGGGTACATCCCAGGCTGGATCAGCTTCACCCTCCGAGATTTTCAGCGAAATCTGTCGGTTTGATCACCGGTAACGAGCGATGCGCCCCGGAGCCACGCCGGGCGCCCGCCGTGGCTCCGGGGCCAGCGTTCAGCATCCGCCGGGCAGATCCGGCTGAAATAGTGCATAAATGTTATTTATATACAACTCATATTTTATTTTTTTAACAATAAAGTTGCCATTTGTGAAAATTCAGTGTTGTGATAATTTACAGGCTCGGGCTGCTCTGGCGGAGCGAGGTTTATTCTCCTCCCCTGCTACATGTCATTCAGGGAGCCAATCAGCACAGAGCCTCATTATCATACCCCCCCTTCCCTTAGAATGGAGCACAGAAAAAGGGGTTAGAAAAGGTAAAACTAGTGACAGGGCCCACAGGCTGGATTTCTGATTTATGTAGAAAAAACAAGCTTTAGATTGTTTTTAAGACATTCAAGGCCTGTTTAAAATATACATTAAATGCCATAATATGTCCCCTTTAATCTGTGGGCAAGCATTTGACCTGCCTTGTCGCCAGATTCAAAATTCCTCTTGTTGTCTCATGTAGTTGAAAAAGGGCATAGGCTGTTCTTTCATGGAGCAGGCTTCGTAGGTCAGCTTTAACAATAAGTATAGACCTCCTTAATTCCAAGTTGTAGGGTTTGGACATATGCTGTTCCTCTAGAGTCTTAAATTCATTAGTAAGTTTGACTTCTCTTCCAATGCGTTTCTTTTTTTCTTCTGATGCATGACTAATCACCCAGCCCCTGCATGTAGCTTTAAAGGCTTCCCAGACAGTGGAGACTGAGGAGACTGAATTTAAGTTTATGTCAAAAAATTATTTGATTCAACTTTCTATGAGATCAGCAAAACCAACATTCTGTAATAAAGAATTATTCAGCCTCCACTGCCTGGTTTTGCACATGCTACGTGATGGGATAAAGGAAACAGAGACAGGCTCGTGGTCAGAAAGTATAATACTATGTATATGGGCATTAATGTGGCTGTGATAGCTGCCATGAAAAGGACTTCCTGCAAGGATCAGAGAGAGCGTGGTGGAGAGAAAAAAATTTACTGATTTTTATTTTTCTCCTAAAAATGTAAAAGTACGATGTTATCAGAACATGCTGATATCAAAGTCCATTTTTAATTTACTGAAAATATTCAGCAACCTGGGACACTGCCCTGCAATCAAGTATGGCAATTTAGTTTTATTGTTCATGGAGACAATAAACAGAACATTTTCTCAAGAGCAAATGTTGAGTGGGACACTGTTCCAATAAGATTACTGCTATCTAGTTTCCCTAATTTACAATTATAAATGTGAAAGGGCTGCTTATTTCTCCAGGAAAAAAAATAAAGAAACACTACCCTTAAAGGCTTGAATCAGTGCTACTGGACTTGCTTTTTGTGGGCCAAGGAATGGAAGCCCAGCAGCACTAATTCAAGCCTTTGGATAACCAAGACCTGGATGACTGAGTCATGTCAATAAACACACCTGAGATTCTCAGACTCCGTCTTTAAGCTCAGTTCCTTACAGTGTCTTCTCTTATCAGAGCATCAAAAAATATTTCCAGTTACAGGGATATTTGCCACGCCCCCTCACCCTCTCAAATCATACGTCACATGTACAATAAATGGATGGAAATATCAACGCACATCAGTCAATAACAGGAGGTCTTACAGGCTTCAAACATCAAATTATTTTGAATGTAGCAAAAACATTTTCAAATAATTTAATTGTAATTGGATCAATTAATGTTGCGTGTAAGAACAATTTCAGTGGTGCTGTTTGGTTTCAAATTACAGGAAAATATGTGAGAAATCCCTAATCATAATTGCACTGCAGGCTTGACCGCTGTCCCACTGCTGCACTATAAACTATGTGAACTCTCAATTCCTCTCAAAAGAATCAAAAATAGTTTAATTATAACTTACAAAACTTCCATGAGGATGTAATCAGCTGCAGGTAGCCAACAACCACTTGAACTCTGACCCTCCTGACTTTTGAACCTGTTAATCCGTTGTTTTGGAAAAAAGAATACATTTAAATATACCATTTGGAAGATTTATATAATTATTTTGTGTGCTCATTCTTTTAAGTTGAAAAGATGGTCTGAATGTATGTTTTCTTGTCAGCATATACGTAACGGTTTTTTATTAATCATCATTTGCAGACTCATTTTTCTCTATGCCTAAAATTTAGTGGATTATATGAGGTGGTTATAGTCAGCTCTTGTGTTTTGTCCCTACTGACACCTTTTTTCCACCTTTGGGCCTCAGTCTGGGCTAATTACTCAGAAGCGCTGCTCTCTCCGGCTGGCCGGCCTCCCCTCCTCCATGTCACCTCCATTCTCTCTGTTGCGGCAGCTTTCCTCCTCTCATTCCAGAGGAGGTAGAGGGCAATAATAGAGCAGCGAGTGGGGAGAGGAGAACACAGGCACGGGTTAATCTATTGACCCCTGGCTGTTGTACAGTGTAGACTCACCAGCAGAATGTGCTTCTCTGGAGTCTAGACCTCGGCTTTTAATATAAACTCTCAGAGAAAGAGTTGTTCTATTTCCATCAAAGTGCAGGCTAAAGGTCATTGTGTGTCCTCCTTAGAAAAATATGTGAAAATACACTTATGATTTGAAAGAAGATGATTTTTTGTGATATGCAAAGAGATTTTTTGATCAGGTACAAAAATGTTTCAAAATGACATTATACATTTTGAAATAAGATTTTTAAAAGATAAATTTTTACATTCTATCAATTATCTGGTTGAACTAGGGGCTAAAGAGTAGCTTAGCTGTAATCAGATTAAAGGTAAAAACTTTAAAATAGCAAAAAAACTAAAAAAGAAAACTTCAGAGTTTCCGTTTTTAGCAGTCTTTATTTCAGATCATCGTGTTCCAGATATTGATTTGTTATAGGCAGTGTTGGGACTAACACACCCGTCGCTATGGGCGGGCCATAGGGGGCCGGGCCCGCCCATAGCAACGGGTGTGCCCCCCCACTGGGGGCACGTAAAAAACAAACATTTTTTAAATCTTTATTTTATTATTTTTTTGTTAAAAATGTTTTGTTAATGTTGCTTTCCTTATCACTAAAATATTAAAAATATAATGGAAGAATGGTGTGTTTATGTTTGATTGGGAGATTTATACTGCAACGGCCGAAACGTCAGATTACGTACTTGACGTAGCCTACGTCAATAACCGTTACTGCGCAATTCGAATGAATGAATGAATCTGCGGTCTAGTTTTCGCTGGGGAAGATATGGACTTGTTCACTGCAGTGACACTTGTGAATAGCGCTTCTGACTGTGTGAAGACACTGCGCACAGAAAATGAATTTGCTGCACTATGGGATCTCTGCGCTCCTCCAGTCACGGCCAGTGAGGCTGTGCCAGTGACCGGCCCCGGTCCAAGCAAGAGAAGACGCGCAGTTAACAAGAACCTCCGTGAATTTGAAGTTGAAGAAACCATTGGGCAAGCACAGAGTGACATAGACGAAAAGACCGAGTTCAAGAGGTTATTTTACAGTGTCATCGATGCTGTGCAAGGAGAGATGGATGCGCGTTTTGGAGAGCGCAGCAGCGAGCTCATAGGCGCACTGGCTGCTCTGGATCCAGAGGCCGAGAATAATTTCCTGGACCCATCAAAGGTAACCCCTCTACTGGAATTAGCTGGAGCTGATGTGGTTGAATCTGAATATGCTGTTGCCCGTGAGTTCTTGGCGAAGAAAATGACCGACAACCCAGTCCCCCCCGAAGATGGAAAATGGACAATAGCCAACATCCTCCGCACATTCAACTGTGCTCTCCAGGCTATGCCGACTGTTGTCACAGCACCCCTTGCCCTAACTTTAGGAGCTTCCACAGCAGTATGTGAAAACGAATTTTCCAGGCTCAAAAACATGTTCTCGGAGCATCGGCGCAGTATGCTGCACAGACGCAAGGCCCAGCGGATTCAGCTCGCTTTTGAAAAGGACCTCACTCACAGGTTCAAGTCCCAGTGGAAGGATTCATTGATGAGGAGGTTCAGCTCGGAGAAACGCCGCCAACCGCTGTGCTGACACGGGATGGACTAATAAGAGAACAGCGCTGCCTCCACTAAAAGTAGGATCAAAGTGCGTGTGCCTGTGTGTGTGTATATGTGTGCGCGCGCGTGTGCGTAATGGAAATGCATATCCCTCTGTTGAATGTTTTAAAATGCACCCGCCATGGTGCTTTTTCAGTTGAGAGACGATTCTGGTGTTACTGTACACCTATGTTGCATAGTCAAGTATTTTGTGGATATTGCTTCAATGTTTTGTGGATACTGCTTTGATGTTATGCTTAAAATTGTGAGGAATTATGCTATATAGGGTATATAGCTGGTCATAGTTGCTGTTGGTTATGTTTAACATGATGGTTACGTGTATCAGTGCTGCGCGAATATATGGCTGAAGTAATGGTGCCCCCCTTAAGACTGAGGTCTGGCGACGGGTCTGGGGACTAACGCATTATTTAGTAACGCGTTACAGTAACGCCGTTAGCTTTGACTGTAACTAATACTCTAACGCATTACTTTTTAAATTCAGTAACTCAACTACTGTTACCAAGCGGTGCATTACTCTGTTATTTCTGGCTACAGTGAAGCTTTTTTTCCCCACACGCGGAGGCGGGGGCAAACGTAGTGGGCGTGTGTGCATCAAAAACATGACCGGTCATGGCGAGCCAAGAGAGCAAGGCGAGTTTCGCAATGTGGAGATATTGTCATTACAGTAATCCCTCGTTTTTCGCAGGGGTTACGTTCCAAAAAGAACCCGTGATAATGAAATCCGTGAAGTAGCAACCTTTTTTTTTTTTTTACAATTATTATAGAAGGCTTTAAATTGCGGAGATCAGCACCGCCTCGCACGTATTTCCCTGCTCTTCTGACTGCTGCTGCATCCCGACTCCGCTCTGTAGCGTCTTTTTCTTCTAAAGCCCGTGTGCAGCTGTGTTTTTTCGAGAGAAGAAAATAGTTATGGGTCGTTGTTGTCGCTCTTTTTTTCTTCTGGGCAAAAAGATTCTTATAAACCAACATGCCACCATCGATTATATTTGAGACTGTAATGAACAATTCATCAAAGAGTCCCGTTCTTGAGATGCTGCTGAAGCTCATTAGCCGATCTCAGCATTGTTGCTAAGTAACCAACGTTATTGACACAGGAAGTGAAGAAGCGGGGAGGCTGTTTAGCCAATCAGAATGCAGAACACAAGGCACAATGTAAATCCATACAGTACCTGCTGAAATGAAGGCTAGAGGGGCGTTAATGGGAACATTTAAAATAATGTTTTTTTAAGTAACTAAAAAGTTACTTTTCATAGTAACTCATTACTTTTTGGTCTAAGTAACTGAGTTACTAACTGAGTTACTTTTTAATGAAGTAACTAGTAATGGTATCTAATAACTATTTTTCGGTAACTAGCAGTTAAAGGCTTGAGACCAGCTGTATGAGAACTCTCGTGTGTGACCACTAGTGGCTGACATTTTGTGTCCTGCTCAGGGACACTTTGGCACCTGTCAGTTCTCGAGATCACTTCTCGAGATGACTTCTTCTTAGAAAGCCATTGGTGTGATCCACCATGCCAGCAAGAACTTTAAAATAAGATTAGCTTTTCTCCCAGCTACCAATCGTTAGCCCCTTTTACATTGGTGGATATCCCGCGTTTAACGCACGGATCTAGCATGTCGCCTGTCCTTTTTACGTTGACAGATGCGGGTGGTGTGTCGAGCTAACTCACCTCCGAGGGTAGTTTTAATCACTGGTCAGAACTAATATGGTCAGAACTAATATAAACAGAACTAATGTGGGCTGGCAGGTCGTGGGAGGGATTTGTTGATCACGTAACCTCAGTACAACCCACCAGGGGAGGTTGTGTTTTTTTTAGTTTTTTTTTTTTATTTATTTTATAAAAATGAGGAAACAGTTGCAGGGGGTCACAGGTAGGGTGTATATTTGCAAGATGAGTAACTGGGGAGCTACTTGGCCACAGATCTGAGGACGCCATGAACCGGCTTATCGCTGGATCACAAAGGATGGTCCATTGGAGTGAAAAAATGACAAACGGGGGGGGGCTGGCAAGAATCATCTTTCCGATGTTCATCCATCCTGGTTTTGAAAAATGTACCTGTCTGGTGGGATATAAATCTTGCTGATGTAGGGACAATACGTCCTTCTACACGCCCACACAGGTTACGTTATATTACGCAGATAACGCCTCCCGTCTCACCTTCCCTCCCCTCAACTCGCCTTCAGGAACAAGGTGACAAATAACACACCTTCCGTTATATTACCCAACGTGCCTTAAACACGCGTTCATCGTCAAGCAACAATAGTGAGATCCAAGCTAAAAACGCCTAGTGTTGCCAAAAACTATTGGCGTCAGTCCTGAGTGCATCATTGTTTGCTTACGATATATACAGTAACGCTGATAACATTCTCATTTAGGAGCTACCACTGTTCAAAATTGCACAGACTTAGAGACAAAAAAGCAAACTGTAAAAGCCTTCCCTGTTTTAAGCTGATTTATCTGACTTGAGACATGGATTGCTAGGACACTAACTGGGTTTTCTGAGGGGAGTCTGAAAACATTACTCGCAAAGGTAAGGAGGTTCTGCGGGCCATTCTGTGTACTATCTTCTGAGTATAATTAAGCCCACGGCTTCACAATGGTTTACAGAGTGTGCTGTGGAGGAGTGTATGACAGGAGAGAGAGTTAACAAGAGGGGCACTAATTTGAAACGGAGGAGAGGGAATAGGAAAATATGAAGAGGACTCAAGTGGCTCTTACTCTAATATTTTAACCTGTTTAACTGAAGTGAGTATAGAGCACTGAGTGCACTCGGACTTCTTAATGAGGCCTGTGTGCTGGTAATAATTTCAAACGCTCCACTGTGAAGGACTGCAGACTGTGACAAAGTTAATGCAATTCATCAACAGTTCTAAGAAGACAGAATCACACCCTGTACAGTTTTAAGGAAGACCCACAGAAAGAGCTTATATTTTCAACATCTTCAAGAATATTATAGGTTCTGGGGTCCTGGATAGCTCACGTCCCTCTTTACTGTCTTCCCCATAGACATATATACGTAGACGCCCCATCGAGCGCTGAGTCGTACGTCAACGTCGCCGCCATATTGGATGTTCAAGACTGCGTGTAAACTAATACAAGTATATAGACTTATTTTCATAAAGCGCCTTTCTACAAAGAAATTTACGTTTTACGTCTCATTTATTCATTCACACACGCACTAATATACTTGGGAAACATTTAGGCACCAAATATAATATATTTAATTTTCTCAGATGGCAAAAATAAGAACTTTATTGATCCCACATAGGAGTAATTCATGTTATATCAGCTATAGAGAACAAGGTAGTGCCGAAAAACAATATATATCCCCCCTCACAAAAATAAGAAAAATAGAGAAACATATTTTCTCATCAACAAAACAAATTTAACATTTTTCAAATAACAAAATAACATATTTTTCAGACAATAAAATAACTAAAAAAATCTGAAAAATGGTTCAAATATGTTATTTTGTTACTTGAAAATGTTTAAATGTGTTTATGTAAAATATGCTTTTCATATAAGCTGATAAAACATGAATTATTCCTATGTGGGATCAATAAAGTTCTTATTTTTGCCATCTGAGAAAATTAAATATATTATATTTGGTGCCTAACTGTTTCCCAAATATATTAGTGCGTGTGTGAATTAATAAATGAGACTTAAAACGTAAATTTCTTTGTAGGAAGGCGCTTTATGAAAATAAGTCCATTCACTTGTATTAGTTTACAGCGCAGTCTTGCCACATCCAATATGGCAGCGCCGTTGACGTATCGCAGCAGCGGGCAAGAACACTTGATGCAGCGTCTACGTATATATGTCTATGGTCTTCCCCCCTCTCTCTACCCATTTCCTGTCCGGCCACTTTCAAAATAAAGGCCACTAGAGTCGCAACAGAAATATCACAGGTTCTAAGTCTAAAACTAATATCATTGAATGACTTGGCTTCTTCCCTGGTGTTTCCTTTGGTTCTTGTTCATATCCACATTTTATCCTCTTTAGAAGTGACAAAAATATGATCTGTGGAAACAGTGCAGACATAACAGTACGTCACTATCAGGAGCAACAAAGAGGAGCAGCTTGTGGAGCGGTTAGAGGTGGCTGGTCAGCCCAAGGCAGGAAGAGATAAAACAGACCACAATACAAGGAGTTTCCACATTGCATGAAAAAGATGGCTCATCCAGCACTTCCCCTTCCACAGGCTCCTCGCAGCACCGCTGGAGTCATGTTGAATTATCCACTACACCAGTTTCGTTTGTCCTTCTGACTTTTCTTCCTTCGCCTGTTTGTCATCGGCTGTCTAGGAAACACCAACAGCGTTTTCGCCCTCGACTACATAAGTGGGTCGCTGACAGTGAACGGCCAGCTGGACAGAGAAAACCCACTCTACTCATCAGGATTCACTCTCACTGTCAAGGTGAGCGGCTGAATGGGAGGCGGTCGGGGAGAGGAGAGACCGTCTGCCTGGAAAGGAGATCGAAACTGTTTCTCCAGCGGATCAAGAGGGAGCTTTGATATGATAGCGTATTAAATCAATGTAGTGTCTGGGCTCAATACAGTCTCAAAAGATGTACTGACTGCAATACTTCATCCCGGATCCTACTACACATTTTGTGATGTAGATGCCCTACTCTTTGGAAATAGTAAAGCAGCTATCACTTTCATGATAGATGCTTTCCGAGTGTGCTATACCTTTTTCGGGCTCTGTAATGACGGTATTCATGTATGCGATTGCATGATAATGTCCCGCTCAGAATCTCGTGTTCAGCCAGGACAAAAGGAGGCAGAAGAGAAAAGCTCGAGTAATGGGATGTTGAGGCCTCTTTTTTCTCCATTTTTATTCTTTTTTTCTTTTTTCTTGGAAGCAGGTGAAATCTCTGAATCCCTCAATCCCTTCACTGAGCTTTCACTGGTCCACTCCAGCGCAATTCTCTGTCTTTATTTCTTCTCTGCTAGTATTATACTCCAAGTTCTTTCCACAGAGGAGACGGCATGCGTGAAACAGATTTCTAAGTACTCCTGAAAGTGAGAGGATTTCTTTTCCCCTTTTTTGAAAATGAAAATAAAATGTTCTTGAAACATTTTGCAACATTGTCACTCCGAGAAGTTGCAGCACAATCATCATCAAAACATTTGAAATTACTTTTTGACCTCCCTGGCACTTGTGCATTTTACACATTTAGTAGCGACATTTGTTGATAGAACACAGAGATTGATGATTGAGATACAGCTGCTCCTGAGGCTTAATACAAAAGAGACTCTAGCTAGTATGTATCAGCCTGAGTCTCTTTTTAATTGAAATCAATAATTACAAACAGGGAAAGAAGCATGACCAAAGTGCTGAAAAGAGAAAATGTAGTTCAAAAATGTATTTATAAGATATGGATTTTTTTTTCCTCAAAATTTTTCCCTCCTCCTCTGCTTGTGCTTTCTTTGCTGTTGCTTCTATTGATTGTGCTGTGCCATAGTAATACAACTAATTTCTCAACTTCAGGCAGTTCAGATAGTGCTGAGCACACAGAGGTGGAGGTCAAATGATTCAGGATCGTTGGGACGTAAGAGGCTAAACTACCTTGATTACGTAGAAGCCAGGACACTGCTCCTGCCTCCTCTCCTATTGCTTGTGGCACTTCTCCATCAATAAAAGATAACGCTTGCCCATACCTACTTTTCTCTGTGATTTTTCTTTTCTTTTCTTCCATTTCGCAGGCCTCACATCTTCAATACCAGAGCAGCGAGAAACAGAGCGAGTGTGTAATTGTGTCCTCTCAATGGGGCTCCTTTCTCTTGAATCTCATTGTGTGTCCAAGTGTATGTGTGCACATGCATTTGTTGACCCACTCTTGCCCTCACTTTGAAACTATTTCTCTGATTGCTTTGAGGCCACCTGCCCACCTTTTGATCCAATAAATGAACAGCTGTAAATATCTCGTGAAATTGCTGGCTGACCACCTCTATTCAGACTGACATTTTCAGTAAAATGCATCTCAAATCTCTCTCTATATATGATTTCCACTTCCTTTTATTGTTCCCTACAAGGCCACAGAGTTGAATGACGACCGCAGTCCATCAAAGGCGACGGTGATGACCACCTTCACCATCCTGTTAATCGACAAGAATGACAATGCCCCAAAGTTCAACAGCTCAGAGTACCGGGTCCACATAACCGAATTAGCCCAGGTGGGCTTTGCCCTGCCGCTCTTCATCCAGGCAGAAGACAAGGACGAGGTGGGTGAATCACAACCTAAAGCTACTACACCTGCAGCACATCTGACATTAGAGTGATGGCGTTGAATCCTGTTGTCGTTAGATTAAGTATTAAAATCAAACGCCTTTTTTAATGCACTTTATGCTTGTTGATTGTGACACACCAGTCCAACTTGCATGTTAGTTTTGTAAAGTGGGAAGACGTTCTACTTTACAGAAAAGCCCTGCTCTTATACCCATTCCTTTAAAAATTTTGTGCGGTTCAAGGACAGTTTCTTGCATCTCTTTGGCTTTCAGTTCAGATTCAAGAATGACACATTGTACTGAACTGTAATGCTGTTCCGACTTTATTGTTCCATCAGTGCTTTTAATTATGTATCATGCTTCTAAATTATGTTTTTTGTTTGATTGTAAAGCACTTCAGTCCTCTCAGTTGATTTAAAATATACTATATAAATAAATAGGACCTTGTTTTTACTGCGTCAAGCAAAGCATGCATGCAGCTAGTAGCTCAGCAAACTTACAGTGCACTGTCGGTAAATTTCTTTAACTGTGGTGTTTTTGATGAATACGTGTGCAAACGATACACAAGACGCACCCATGTGGTATGCAAAGGAGAAAAGGCTAATATAATGTGTTTGATGTAAGCAGAACTACATGAAACAGCTTTGCAGTGATCCCTCCTGTCCCAATAGGACCGCTGTCTGAGACCGCTGTCTGAGACCGCAGCACAATCCTGGAGTGTCGACACAGATTGGCATATTCAGGGCACTACTTTTCTTTTTAACGATACAGCTAGAGGCTTGTTTTTCATAACATAAGACATCTTTCTTGCTGCAAACATAAATACTACATACAAACTGCTATCTCCCTCGTTCCCATCAACTAAAAGTTGTCAGTTGTGAAAACAGTTTTTCTCAGTTTTCTGCTGAACCAGTGACCCCAACGATAAGGGATGCACATAATTGTAATTGGATATTAAAAAGTAGCAGAAGAATGATACCTGACGTTGCAATTGTCAAAAAATACCTGTCTTTGCCACATCAGTCCATACAGCTACCCTGCATCCACACCCACATTTTCCTTCTGGGTCATGGATTCATTTTTAAAATGAACGGCAGCACGTTGACCAGTAAAGGATTGAGCTCATCATAATGATTTCTTCAACATGGCACTCCTTCAACAGGACAGAATTAGGCCAAGATGCCATCAGTCATACTGCGCATTAAGACATACTTTATCTTGCCGGGCTTCATTTTTAATATAACACAATTAATGGACGAAAGCTGTGGATTAATCCACCCATTTTCTACACCTGCTTCATCCTGTTTAGGCTGCAGGGGACTTTATCCCAGCTGGCATCAATGAGAGGCAGTTAATGCCCTTGGCAGGTCGCATGGAATCAGGGGGTTCTGATAAAAATAATCAATAATAAATTGGGGGGAAGAAAAATTCCAGCAGCACAGCATAACATCCTTTCACTGATGTCAAGTTATTTGTTTTAAAATCTACATCAGCTGGATGACATGTCTGTTTTACAATGGATTTTGGTTTAGATAGATGTTCCCCAATTACATTTTAAAATATAATTTATAATGTTTTACATGAACCATTGTTTGTATATAAAAGTTGTATCACTGTGATGTCACCAATCATTTTGAGAGATCAACATTAAAATGCTGGGATGGATCAAATAGATCAGCTGAAGATGCCACACATCCATGCTCGAAGTGACCTGGCCTGGAATAACGCGACAAAAATTCCCCAAAGGCATATTTGTTTATTTCTGCTACAAATTAATTGCAACATTAATGTGCAAATTACCTCCCTGCTGCTTTGCTTCTGAATATGCAAAGGCTCATTTGCCTTAAACTACATGATACCTTTTTAAATCTCTCGTGGTATCACATATGTCAGAGGCGTTGAGTCAGTGAACGGAGCTGATAAGTTATCTAGAAAACAGAGGAGCGAGTGAGCGGCAGAACAGCAGCATGCACTCTCACACTGAGCGGAAATTAAATATTTGCATGAGGAGAACATTGTCTAATTTGTTGCTGATGTCAGATAAACTTCTTCACGAATGCCAGCTCCGACAACCTGGTTTCTCCAGAACACGAACGATACTGGTTCCTTTGGATTTGTATCTTTGATACAAGTAATAGTCTTGCTTCCATCAGCGTTTTTCCAAGCACATGTTTAGGTTTCACATTGGAAAAGGCTGATGTGGTAAAATAATACTATTAATAATGATCAATAAAACTTGCAGTGCCAGTTGTCCTGCCATTTGCTTAGCTGTGGATTCATATTTATGAAAGTTCTAAGTCATTTCTTTGAAATACAAATCAAAAGAAAGGAGATATTTTGCTGGAAAGCTGTCTCCAAAACGCTAAATAAACTTCAGTCTCATGTCTACTTCTGGTTTTCAGTGTCACCGCTAGTGAGCTGAATCCATGCCAGTTGTGATGCTACAATCACACTCAGCCGAAAGCACAACCGGAGGTTGAAATCAACACGTTGCGGTTCAGATGGTAGCGTATTAAAGCGCAGCTTGTACAGTGGGGAGAACAAGTATTTGATACACTGCTGTTTTTGCAGGTTTTCCCACTTGAAAAGCATGTAGAAGTCTGTAATTTTTATCATAGGTACTCTTCTACTGTGAGTGATGGAATCTAAAAAAAAATCCAGAAAATCACATTGTATGATTTTTAAGTAATTAATTTGCATTTTATTGCATGACATAAGTATTTGATCACCTGTCAACCAGTAGGACTTCCGGCTCTCAAGGACATCAGGTGTAAGGACATCAGGGATAAAATTGTAGACCTGCACAAGGCTGGGATGGGCTACAGGACAATAGGCAAGCAGCTTGGTGAGAAGGCAACAACTGTTGGCGCAATTATTAGAAAATGGAAGAAGTTCAAGATGACGGTCAATCTCCCTCGGTCTGGGGCTCCATGCAAAATCTCACCTGGTGGGGCATCAATGATCATGAGGAAGGTGAGGGATCAGCCCAGAACTACACGGCAGGACCTGGTCAATGATCTGAAGAGAGCTGGGACCACAGTCTCAAAGAAAACCATTAGTAACACACTACGCCGTCATGGATTAAAATCCTGCAGCGCACGCAAGGTCCCCCTGCTCAAGCCAGTGCATGTCAAGGCCGTCTGAAGTTTGCCAATGACCATCTGGATGATCCAGAGGAGGAATGGGAGAAGGTCATGTGGTCGGATGAGACTAAAATAGAGCTTTTTGGTCTAAACTCCATTCGCCGTGTTTGGAGGAAGAAGAAGGATGAGTACAACCCCAAGAACACCATCCCAACCGTGAAGCATGGAGGTGGAAACATCATTCTTTGGGGATGCTTTTCTGCAAAGGGGACAGGACGACTGCACCGTATTGAGGGGAGGATGGATGGGGCCATGTATCGCGAGATCTTGGCCAACAACCTCCTTCCCTCAGTAAGAGCATTGAAGATGGGTCGTGGCTGGGTCTTCCAGCATGACAACGACCCGAAACACACAGCCAGGGCAACTAAGGAGTGGCTCCGTAAGAAGCATTTCAAGGTCCTGGAGTGGCCTAGCCAGTCTCCAGACCTGAACCCAATAGAAAATCTTTGGAGGGAGCTGAAAGTCCGTATTGCCCAGCGACAGCCCCGAAACCTGAAGGATCTGGAGAAGATCTGTATGGAGGAGTGGGCCAAAATCCCTGCTGCAGTGTGTGCAAACCTGGTCAAGAACTACAGGAAACATGTGATCTCTGTAATTGCAAACAAAGGTTTCTGTACCAAATATTAAGTTCTGTTTTTCTGATGTATCAAATACTTATGTCATGCAATAAAATGCAAATTAATTTCTTAAAAATCATACAATGTGATTTTCTGGATTTTTTTTTAGATTCCATCACTCACAGTTGAAGAGTACCTATGATAAAAATTACAGACTTCTACATGCTTTTCAAGTGGGAAAACCTGCAAAATCGGCAGTGTATCAAATACTTGTTCTCCCCACTGTATGCTACTGTCTGAGGGTTTTTTTGCTCTTTAAGAACATTTTCTCACATGATTCATCTGAACCTTCAGCTCTTGCCATACCAGGAAGAAACTTGACCAGTACTCTGACAAGACGTTTTCACCCTCGCAAACAAAAATGTTGTTTATGTCTGTTTCCATGGGGTCGCTTCAGCATGTCAGCCACTACTTGTGGCTGATGGCTCCGGATGCTTCTTCGTGGGTTTACTGCACATGTTGTCAATAACCTGGTAGTAATATATTCATGTATTACCTTTTTTTGAAGAAATGTTTTATATAGAAAATACATGAACACTGTTGTCTGATCCCTAAAATACAGATACTGTAATCCACCTTTGGATAAGTTTAATCAACTAAAACACTGCTGCAAAGGCAAAGTTCAGTATCTACTTACTTCTTAACACATGTTTGTTCTTAAATGACTTTAATTGTTTTTTGATGTTGGCAGGTTGAGAATGATGACATTTCTCAGAAGTAATTTATCTCGATAAAGAGGTGTTTTTCATCACACTCACTTATTTTTATCACAAAGCATGTTCAGCTCATTCAGCAGCTGACTGAAGTTGGGTTTTTTTGTTGCTGAAGTTGTACATTTGTTTTTCTTCTTGTTATTCTGGGTTTTTCTGACATCGGACAGAACAGAACCAGACAATGTAATGATACAAATATTTATTTTGGCATCTTCTATTAGTGTTCAGTCTTAAGAGAGTGATGACAAAAGATTGACTCTTTGCTTTTATATTGACATGTTTTTTCTCAATTTCTTCAATTGCAATTGTTGACTTTAGTGAGTTTACACTTTAAGGACTTTAAAAACTAGAATACAAGACAAATGGTCTTCTTTTCTTGGTTCTTAAAGACGTTCAACTTCTCATCCAAAAGTCTTCACTCTAACTTGCTGCAGATCAGGGTTTTTTGTCCACTACAAGTTGTTTACCTGGTCAGCAGGTGAAGAGCCTCAATCACATGAATCAAGGTGCAAAAGGCTGTGAAAATTGAAATGTGTTCAAGAACCAAGAAAACAAGGGCAGGTGTTGTTTGTTGTTTTTTCAACGTGTCCTGGATGACTGAGTATCTAAACCTGCAGACTAATTGGATTATAATTTTCAGAAATGACGGTTAGCGCAGCAACATTTGGGTTGTTTTTTCTCTCCCTATTTTAACCTTTTTATTTGTCCTGCTTTTACATAAATATACAGCCAGAGAGAGTGTCAACCTACTGTGTGAAACTGTTTATTGGGAGATGTTGCAGTCGTGTGAATCGTCAGCACCTACACCAACCTCTTCTGGAGTGCAAGGGCTTCACATTAGCACAGGGATACACACCTAGACACCAAATTGTACAAAGAATTTAAACATTTTACACCTGTCCTGTCATTTTGTCTCTCCGACTTTCTCTCTCCCCCCTGCTCACATTATTCACCCGCTCACTCACACCACCACATTTGACTCGACTACAATTTAATTTGCTCTGGAGGAGATGGGATAGAGCATCAAATTATACCTAACGAGGAAAATCAATCACCCAGGGTGCAGATAAGCCGAAAGCTAGTCAACTCTGATTGATTCAGGCACACCAGCCACCAGGGTGAAATTTGACAGATAACTGCAAGTCAAGTGGATAGAGAAATAGGTGGAAAGTAAAAAGAGACATGCAGAGAGCAAGGGAGAGGAGAGAAGAGGGGTAGAGAGGAAGAACTTGAAGAATTATGATTTAAAAGAAAGTTGCCTGCAATGGAGCAAAGCCAGAAATTTGAATAATTGGTGAAGCAGGAAGAAATAGAGAGAACACCAGTCATGAAAAAAGAGAAAGTACTTGAAGGAGTGATAACAGGAATATTTAGAGGCAGCTCTGTTTATCCATTCTGGTGATGTTGTGTTTACTTCCATCTGTGTTGCAGTGCCAAGTTGAGGAATACTGCTAGCGTGTTGCTGCACATGGGCTGGGTGACAACCCACACAGTTTGCATGTGATAACAGGTCCATGTCTGTAGATTTGCACGTGCATTTCACAACTACAGGCAATAAAGCCGCCCTCAGTCTGGGGAAGTTTCCAGCTGTTTAGCATCCTGATTAAGCTTGCTCAATGCAAATGTGAGAGTTGTGATCTGGAGAAAGTCTTAATTCAGCAGGAACACCAGGGATGTTGTAGCTACCTGTAGAGCTGCAGCTGGCAGTTTATCATAAGACAGGAAGTAGAAGGCCATCATTCTTCATTTGTGGGATGTAAATGTAAAAAATGTGTTCGGAGTGCCTTCCATTGTTATTTTGCTACCATAAATTACTTATGGTTCTTTTCTTTTTCTTTGTTTTATCTTGTAGTTTTTAATGTTTTGATCTTTTAAACCTACATGACATTGCCAATACACATGCACTCGTTCATCCTCCACTAAACTCGAGCTATAATCTCACTTTTTCCATGTGTGAGGGATTAAAAGCAGATGTTTCAATCCTTAGACTGTAACTAAGTCTCTCTCTTTCTTTCTCTCTCTCTCTCTCTCTCTGTCCGTTTCTGCCTCCACAACCTCTTCTGCTCGGCTGGCACCTTTAAAACTTTCACTGTTGAAACTTCTCACTGAACATTGTGGCCGCCGTGTCTGACAGGATGCTTTTATTGGTAGCTTCTGAAGGCAGAAGCAAATGGACGGGCAATTACGTTTATGGGCGGTTTGAGGTGACATCCCTGCATATTGGATGGTCTTTTAAATAGGAGTCATCAGCCACAATGATTCTCCGAGAGATGAAAACAAAAACAAGGGGGCTATTTCAGCTGTCAGCGTTATTCCAATCAACCACTCCACCCGTTTTCCTCTGTCTGCCACAATGGCTGCGTGATTTGCCAACCTGCAGCTTCATATATCAACACAGGCGGGATTTGGATCCGTTTTCTTACCACAACAGTCACAGCTATCTCATCTATGATGTCACAACAAAACCTGTTCAGATTTATTCATGACACTCTTGCTTTTAGGGATCTCTGTAAGCAGAAGTATAAGAACCATTTCTAGAAAAGATGGAGAATCCTATTAAAGGCAGCAAAAACCTAAAACTTTACTCTTTATTTAACTGACAGGAAATGAAAATACTTTGTATTGCTATATTGAGCAGTCTGTCGTGCACATGTGCTCTATATAAGCGACCCTAACCTTGGACATTATTGCCCCCTCATACATCAGAGACGTGAAGATTTAGAGCTGTGTTAGATGAAGGCCGAGTGGTCTGTCTTTGTAATGTGGAACCTGCTAAAAGCAGGCTGACCTGTAACTTATCTCACCTCAGAACACGTGTCCGGTATCTTTCTGTCCACCTGACAGAGGTGTCAAGTAACCAAGTACAAATACTTTGTTACCTTACTTAAGTAGAAATTTTGGTTATCTATACTTCATTGGAGTAATTATTGGACGACTTTTTACTTTTACTCCTTACATTTTCACGCATTATCTGTACTTTTTACTCCTTACATTTTAAAAACAGCCTCGTTACTCTATTTCATTTCAGCCTTTAAAAAAAAACTATCCAGTTAAATTGCTCCATCCGGATAGAGTGAATTTGGTTGTGGTTGTTTCAGATGTTCTTGTCCAGTTTTGTTCTTACATCCGTTCCCTCAGATTCCTGCAACTAAACTTGGATGTACATTCCAATAAAGGTTAGGATAAATGATAACATGCCTCTGAAGTTTGACTTTTTGCACCATTACAATACTTATAGGCAACTAGTCATCATATCTCCTGCTCTCTGAAACACATGTTAATGCTCAATAGTACACATATATGGTTCTTTAATATATTTGCATTATACTAAGATGCATTCATTTTCAATGGCTTTTGTCCTTAATGGCTTTTTTCCCCTTACATTACTTTTACTTTTATACTTTTAAGTAGTTTTGAAACCAGTACTTTTATACTTTTACTTGAGTAAAAAACTCTTCTACAGGAGTATTTTTAAACTCTAGTGTCTATACTTCTACCTGAGTAATGAATGGGAATACTTTTGACACCTCTGCCACCTGATACTAGAGGTTACCACAGAATACATCAGTATTTATTGATGGAGCTGATGTATGGCTTCTCCCTTATGTTACTCAGTTTCAAGTGAAATTTTAGGCAAATAAATAAGTAAGCAAACTGCCTTGATTGGCCTTGGTTTTGAAGGTACTGAAGCCCATGTGGCTGCATTGATCACAGTGGTAACTAAAAAGTCACGCACAGTGGTTTATATCAATGGTCTTTAAGCATCGACCCAGAATCCTGAATCCTTTTACAACATCATGCACTGTATGTGCTTAAAGAACTAAGTTTTAACCAAAAATGTTTTAAACTGATCCATTTTTCTTTGAGGGAGTTAAGCGCAAAGGGGGAAGCAACAGCAAATCATTGCTCAGAAATAAAACTTAAAAGCAGATGCTCCTTTAATGCCCAACCATGACGTTTAAAGTGCACACTGCAGAATCTTACAGAACTCTGGTACTTGTATATTCTACTAAACTTTGTGTGTTTTCACTTTTTTTCAATCTGCTCCTGCCCTAGTTTGAATTTGCTGCAAAGGGGAGAACGGGGGTCCAATTTGAAGATGATGTGGTTGTGTTGGCATTGTTGAGCCGCGACCTTCTGGAGTGCATATGTGTTTGACTCTTTCCTTATCAAACACAGGAACTAAAGAATCAGCACCGCCACATCTGAGAGCATGGTTCTCAGTCAGAACAGGGTGGGACTGGGGCACTGACTCAAGTGAGGGAGTTCAAGCTTTTTGAGATCTTGTGAAGGAAAATTGGATGGGGACAGATGAATTTGTGTAGCATCTACAGAAATGTGGACAGACTGTACCGTTCTGTTATCGTAATGAGAAACTTGAGCCTAAAGCCAAGACTGGGATTATTGGCAGGAAGCGCCTCCAGCATCCTCCTACCAGGTGAAGGTGTCTCGACAGTGTCCCGACTTTGTGGCTCTTGACTATGAGACCCATTAAAAACATAAAAGTATGACCTGATCCAGTTTACAAACACATACACACAGCTCCTTGGTGCTTATCTGAGTTAATGTCACATCCCTTTGGTGTTTGTTTTTACAGATATGACAAAAATGATTATGGGAGAATGTTAAATTACTTACGATCTTAAGACATGATTAATTTATCAGGAATGAAAGAACAGTACAATCATAAGATGCCTGTGAAGGAGCGGCTTGGAGAACTCTCCGCTCACTCCTCCTCACCCCCCAACTTCAGAGCTATCTATCACGCAGGCAGTTTGACTTGTGTGTGAAAAGCCGGTTCTGGTTACCTCATTATTTGGGTTTGGTTGAACGGATTTAATATCCGCACCCTCAGCAGGAAAAAAGTCTGTTCATCTTGATTCAGTCCAGTTAATTTGTACATCACCAGCCCACAACAGAAATACATCTCAACGCACTTACAAGTCCAACTTAACAGTCCATTTGAGTCGCTTTTAAAATCCACAATTACTAAATGTATTACTATCCTGTTATGATCCAGTATAAGCCAGTTCACTGTAACTGTATGAATTAAATTTCAATTGATAAAAAGCAACCTAAAAACCAACAGACTGTATCTAATCACTTTGATTCACTCCCCAGCAAACGCCCGCAGGCTGTCAGAAATGAAAACACTGCTCCTTTTTTCTGATTTTAAAATATCTTTTTTAATATACTTTGTAGTTGTTTTAACCATTTCTTTGCATTTTCCTGTAATTTGAAAAGGTTATATATCTGGTGGTCTGTTACTAAGATTTGTAAGCCTGTTGTCTAACTACTAATTAGACATTACTAAAATTGTTATGCAGACCTACCAAGTAGTTCATCTCATAGTAATGCTAAAACTGACACAACGTTCACATAATCTGCATAATCATAAACATAAACTTGGCAGCCTGTGCAGTAGTGAGCTGGAATACAAACAGAGAAATGTGTATCTGTATTGAGGTAGATAGTCATGGTTGTCATCAAGGATAACATCAAGCCCTCTTTTTCTCTCACAAGTCACACAATATGACGATTTAAGCGTATGGTTTTAGCAGTCCCCAACCGGCTGGGTGATCATTCAGTCCAACTTACTTATACATCTCTGCAGGCAATGAATAGTGATTTGCTGTATTGCTTTTAAATGTTGTATTGAGAGACAGGGTGGCACCGGCGGAGATGGGAAAGATTTGAACCTGTGTTTATCTGTTGTAGTTTAATTCTCTCATCTAATTTTGTACCAGCTAATCGTACATTTTGATGTACTTTCTTACTTTTGTCTATCCTTCTAATTATATCTGTACTTTCCAAAATATACTTATCAAATGTGTTTGCAAGTTGGGCAAGGCAAGTATATTTATACAGCCGAATTCAACAACAAGTTGATTCAAAGTGATTTACAAAGACATTAAAACATCACATAATAGAAATAAAAAGCATTATGTAAAGTTTGAACCAAAAAAAGGGTTACTTTGAAGTAGAGTGATCTTGTTGTCACTAGAGGTGGGTGCAATTCATCGATGTGTCGATGCACCGCGATGCGTCACGTGACGATTTGGAATCGATTTTTTTTTTTTTTTTTTTTTTTAGTTATCCTATCCAGATTCCACACTGAATAAGCTGCTGAATCATTTCATTTTCAAGAATGCACATTTCTTATTGTTCACTTGAAATATGGCAGATATGTTTACACTAAATTAATTTGATGGAAGTACATATCTTGTTTACTTGAATTAATGAACTCATTAAATCCAGGGCTTGACCGTTTTCAGTGTTTTCCGCCAATAGAGGGCGCTCTCGTGCACGTGCAGCTTTCCCCGGTCAAAGTTAAGTAAGTCAAAGAGCAAATGTTTACATAGTCATAAAATAAATGATTTTGTGTCTCTGAAAAATACATGTCAAATGTTCAAAAAACCTTGTTATTTACTTAATGAGTGTTGTTAGAGGAACTGAGTTAATTGATTGGCTATTTATTTACAAATGTAGCCACAGATGAAGACAAAATCAATCTTGTATGGAAAAAAGCATTAAAAATCACAATAATCGAAGAATCGTGGCACCAATAATCGAATCGACAATCGTTATAATCGAAGAATCGAAGCTCCAATAATCGAAATCGAATCGAATCGTGAGGTACCCTTGTTTGCACACCCCTAGTTGTCATGGTCAACCACATGTGGTTAAACCGCATTAATCACAAATTAAACTTATTACAAGACTTATTAAAAACACACTTCTTCATACTGTACAAACGGTGGTGGTTTTGGCCTTTTTGCTTCTGAAGTGTCATATAATTGATGTTATTTTGTAGTGGGAGCAGCTCTCTCCGTCTCTTTGTGTGGGAGTATTGTATCCAAAACCTTCAATGCAGTGTATGCTTGCGAAGGTGATTGGTTTAAATATAATCAGGCTCAATCAGGTTATCCAAATGTTTATGTACCTTGTTGAATTCATCAGAAGGTCCTATGGCTGCAAAACAAGCCCAAATCACAGAACCTCCAACATTGTGCCTGGCGCTTGTATTCATGTGTTTGTGCAGATAGATTTTGCTAAATGTCCTTTGTAGGAGGCTATTATTCAGATGTCCAGTTATAAACGTAGAACCCAAAGGCTTTTCTTTCAACTAACTGTATGAATCAAATACGTCATTAAAATGTATTTTCCATTACCATAAGATAGTGTTAGTCCGTAGTTAGTGTTAACTATACTAACATTACTTGTCACACCAGCTTGCATCAAATAAACAACACATTCTTCAATAATAACTGTCTCATTAGGAAAGATTGTTAAATAAAACATTTCTTGTCACACAAATATCTTAATGTGAGCCCGTCAGTGACGAAGGGAACGCAATTAAAACATCCTTGTCACATGATTGTTGTGTATATTACCAGACTGTGTGCTACACATTATCGTCTGAGCTTCAACCACCTCACTGATGGATAGTTGCTGAAGTTATTCCTGTAATTCTTCCTTTTCTAGTGTTGCAGTTAACCCATGTGATTCTGATTGCAGCAGTTATTTAGATGATCCACATGTAATGTAAATGTTTTTTTTCTCCCATATGAACACTAAGTTTTGTTAAATGATGAATAATAAAAACACATCATATAGAGATTATTTAATACATTTGTCACTGGTTGGTCAAATGCGGTATTTTTCTCTCTGTTTTTCTAAGTGAATTTCTCTCGTATCTGTTTGGCGGCAGGGGGTGAACAGCATGTTCCAGGTGTTCCTGACTGGAAACAATTCAGAGTACTTCACCATCTCCCCCACCGCGGTACAAGGGCGTGCCGACATCCGGATGAGGGTTGCCATGCCTCTCGACTACGAAAGAATTCGCAGCTACAGCTTTTCAGTGAGTTTTCAGTCTGTTGCAGCGTATCCCTGCGGAGTTACGGGAAATTCTGTGCTGGTAGGGATTCCAGAAATGGATACTACACTCTGTTCAACGACAACTGTAGCCTTTTAGTTACATTCATATAGAGCAGGGACGCTTGCATCAAAAGTGCTGAAGAAATTCTCCACGAGAGAAAACTCAGGGTAATTTCACATTTCTTTTTTTTTTTTTTAATCGTCGCTCTGTGTTTCACTGTGGGAATCACCTATAAACTACAGGTGTGGCCTACTACAGAAGCTCCAATGACACTATGTCTGTCTGCGACAGCCGACTAGTGGAGGAGTCTCTGCCAACCAGCCAATTTCTACTCATTTTCTCTTCCTTCTTGTCAGAAGTCACCCCAAAGCTCCTTCAGTGCGTTCAGGCTAGTTTTGGTTAGCTTCTTAGCAGTTCTCAGGTGTCCTGGAGAGGTGAAAACGACCAAAAATGCTGTTCTGAGCTCTGATCTGGATTGTGCTGCTTTTGGGATAACATGAAATCCGGACTACATCTCCCATCCCAAACACCAAGCAACATTAGAACAAGAACTCTGACCGTTTACAAAGTTATTGGAATTCAATTCATTCCCTTACACAATTAACCCTGGACAAAAATTTGATTTAAGCAGAAGTTTATATTTATTAAATGACACATATAATTTACTACTAGATAACAAAAAATGCAGGATATTTATTTTTCTCACTTACTTTGCAAAAAAATGTATACTTTTATTTTGGAAGAACGATTCCCCGCCATCATTTAAGACTTTCATAGATCAACTCACAGCATTTCTACCATTAGAAAAACTAACATTGGAAAAATATAACCGTGGCCATCTTTTCCAAGAATTTTGGTTCCCATTATTCTCTGGTTTAGAGAACTGTCATTGTCCGCTGATTGCTGTTTTATTGCTGTCATTTACTTTATGTATCTTATGTATCTGTAGGTATTTGAGTTTTGATGCCCCTACTGTTACTTACTGATGTTATTTCCTTCACTTCCTTCACAGAACGTTATTCACTCACTTTTTTTTTTCCCAGTTTATTTATTATTATTTATTTACTTATTTCTTGTGTATGTTTTTGTGCTTTTTTTTTTGGGGGGGGGGGGGTAGGCGGGAGTTGGCATGCGTGCACAAAAGAAAATTGTAAGACCTACCGTCATTAAGGATGTATCTGATTGCCTATCTTTTGTGAAATAAAAAGATATTTAAAAAAAAAAAAAAAGGAACAAGAACTCTGGGTTAACATTATCCCTGGTTCTTCAATAACAGAGTAAGCTGTTCCACCAACTTCTCCCTTCCCACAGAGAGAAGGGAATGAATGTCGATCCACTAGTCAACATTCATTCAATAAAAACTGTCCTCTTTTCAGTCCAGTTCAACAAAAGTTTGAAACTTTCGTCCAGTGTTTCTTACCTCGGACATATGCAAGGTAAAAAAAAACCTTGTCTAGAATGTGTATAAAGTTGTTGGAGCGGGATTCCTGTGACCAGTTCAACTGGTCTGTTACAGACGGATGTGGTCTCGTAGGACGCAGTTCCTATGGTGGAGCACAGTAAAGTTATCAAAGAACTTGGGATTATGTTAACTAACCCAGAGTTTGTGCACATTGTTTTAATTTTTAACATAGAACCATAAGGTATTCACCAGTGGTATTACTTTTCTTCTTTCAACAGTAAAACTGGTTTTCCATCACCTCAGTTTCCTCTTGAGGTGTCTACAGATCCATTAGATACTCCGTCTCTGTAAACACTAATACCCAAGAGTTTGGTTATATAACAAAGTTTGAGTATGGTTTATTGAATGTCATATATAAATGTAGCTATTTTTCTGTAAACAACCTTTTTACCCTCCTGAGGCCCCAGTTAAGACTCCTTGTTGTCTTTCTTCAGCTTTATGCCAATGAGTCCATGTCTGACCATGTGGGATTCGCACGCGTCTTTATCGAACTAATCAATGAGAATGATAACCGGCCCATCTTCAGCAGACCAGTCTACAACATCAGCCTTCCTGAAAACACTCCTCCCGGTACATCATTGCTGCGTATCCGGGTAAGTACCGTAGTGATCCACTCCGCTGTGTTCCAACAACTCGTAGTGTGATGAATTATACACAGAATTTGTTTTAGATTTATTTTTATAGACTGATTTAACAGGACTCCAAACAGATTACAATAAAAACCCCTCTGTACTAATCATTTTTACAGTCCTTGTTTTATTAGAAATAAAATCTGGCAGTGTTTGACCTAATGCTCTTTAGACTTTATTCTATGATTGTTCACGCTGACTCAAGCAAGGCAGCTTCAGATCATTACACCAGAATACCGCTGAACTTCACCTACTCACATCCTGCCCTTATTTGCTGAAGAGCATTTAAAGGCAAGGCAGTGTTGTATTTGTACATTGATGCATCGTTTCACCAAAATAAAAGTATCTGTGGCTAATTAGCTGTTATTTAGATTCTCATGTTTTATACCTAAATCTATTTGCTAGTTTAAAAAGTTAAGCATATTATACTGTAGCATTGCAGAAAAATGTGTTTCAAGTTTTTTTACCCAATAGTATTGAAATGTGGTCTTTTCCTGATTAAACTAGTATAACTGCTCATTATTATGTATTACTAGACACTCCTGTGACAGAACGTCCAAGACTTGCTAGATGCAAGTGCCAGGAAGCGCAGTGTGAAAATCAATAGTGTTTATAGACTGGATGCTCATGAAATGGGGATTATAGAGCCTAATACTCGATATGTGTAGCTGATGTCGGCCATGTGCTGGAGAGAATCCTGATTACTGGCTGTAGGAAGTGAATGAGGTTGTGAAAGGAATGGGATGTGATCGTGTGCCCCCATGGAGTACAGCAAATGCATAATTTCAGTGCTGCTTCAGTGAAACGGTAGAGTGAGAAAAGTTTTCATGTAAAAACAACCCCTGTTAAAGTTGATTGCAGTATACAAATGATACAAATGATCATTTTTCTTTATTTTACATCTCATAACTATTGTTTATATTTTAAAGCTTTTAGTGTATGACATCAAGTCAGCTGTGCTGAACAACAAATAAGATGTCAGTTGTCTGATAATAAAGTGAAATTTAGCTGCACATGCGATAACCTAACCCCTATTTTTGTAGATTCAGACATTAACATGTTTAAGATTCAACTGAAAAGGAAAAAAAGAAAATTTAAGTGCAGGCCATTGTGTGTTAATGATGGAGCCTATACACCGTAAGCTGGTTCTACACAAAACGCTTTTCTTCTTATTTGTTTTTTGTGATCCAGGATCAGCATGAAAATCCTTGCATAATCCATGTGGCTTTTGTGGAGGCAAGTCAGATAAATGCAGGGCCCTTTGATACATATTTGTGTTTAAAATGTTGTACCTGAAAGGTTGTGACTCTGCGTGTCTCAGACTAACTGTGAAAGGAGTCAGAGTAATCGGGTGTCAGTCTTTGATCTGAACTTCCTGAATGGTTTTGCATCTGTACTTCCAGCTGTCCACAGGATTGATGTTAATATCAATTAGAAAGGGATGGGGGGTATGGAAGGCGCTGTGAATGGCAGCTTCATTCGGATTAAATTAAGGGACTACTATCACTTCATTTCATACATATTAAGTTCACTCTTTTTTTTTAACTTGGACAGCTCTTCCTGGTTTCAATGTTAAGTTATACCAAGATACTTGTTTTTCCCCAGGAGTAAATTCATGTTTAGATTCTTGCAATTTGTGGTTTATGGGTGGATTAAAATAAATATTCAGCTGTATCCCTTGTTGACACTTACTTTAAACCACTTCCTGTCTGAACGAAGTCTACATGCATCTGCTTGACAGCAAAAACACAAGTCATTTGTTTATCATACCAATGTAAATATATTTAGGCAGTAATAGGTTAACGTTGTGCCTTAAACTAAATGTTTCACTCGTGGTGTAAAGTGTCGACATGGTGACAAAGTATCAAGTAGTTGCAAAAAGTTCCTGATCATGAACCTCAGCTTCTTTAATGGCCCTATTCATTCCAGTGCCGATAGTCATGGTTTCTAAACAATTAAGGGCCAATGGTGCCGCCTTGACGGGTTCATCTAGAAAGACAAAAAGAAACTCCCTCAGCCTTTCATCCTTCTTATAATATCCTTACCCGCTGAGAAAGTGTGGATTTAACCAAAAATGTGATTAAGTGGGAAGGAGAACTCTACCAACACATTAAAAAAAATTCAGGAAGTTAGGAAATAGCTACTATTAGAATAATTTGGACTGATTCAACCACATTAGATGTAAGAAATAACTTATGCTGCTGCAAGAGAAGCTAGTTTTCATAAAGCCCCCAAGGTTATAGTTTATGTAATTAGGTACCATGCGTCGCAGGCATAAAGCCAACACTTGCATTAATCTTTGTTGAGTAGACTAATGGCTCTATAATTAGATGAATCTGTTATATTGCTATCTCTCTTAGGAGTTAAATATATTGCAGATATTAAATGTTGATGGCACGTATTTAAAAAAATAATAACTTTTACTATCATAACCTGGGGATTTTCCTGTTTTTTCTTTGGAGAGATAGACCTCCATATTTCAGTTTTGGTCATGCTTAAGTCCAGCTTCTAGAGCTAACCATCACGTAGCTTTAGCATATCAGTGTTGAGGGCAACAGTTATGCACTCACTGATAATTATTGCAAGACACTGTGATATATAGGAAAAACTTTGTATCCCTGAGCCCACGCAGCACCCACTCACACATTGTTTAATTTCAGTCGGAAAGCTTGATCCCCTTTCTGTCATGTTATTTGCACATGTACTATGCTTAACTGCCTTCTTACATGAAAATAAGGCAGAATCGTGATATCATATGACTTTTGAACATATTGTAACCTTATTTTGTTAAAATAGATGAAGTATGCGCACAAAAAGTTATTAGTCATTGCAACGCCCTTTTCCGTTATTCTATTCAAGGGAATCACGTTTACTTTTTGTGTGTATTTTTGTTTAACATTGTGTTTACATAGACTTATTTACCTTTGTGGGTTTTTCATAATTTATTAAGTTACAATGGCTGTAATCCAATGAAAATGACTGAGTTGTTTATTTATATGCTACAGTTTGACCAAAAAAGCTATAGCTGCCTCTTGGGTGTTTGGGTAAATAAAGAAATATTTCTTTTTGAACACTTATTGTATATGTGTAAAAAAAAAAAATGTTTTAAAATATGTTACAGAGGCACAGAGAGACACTAACTCCATCAAATTCTGTCCGTCTGTTTCTTATACTTTAACCTGGGACATTATATCCCAACATGTGCCTATGTTTCCACACATTTCAGATGAATACTACATCAAAAAAGTGAAAAATAAATAAACGGCCTCCCCTACTCACTACCACCTGGTCCAAGCGAAATTGATGTTCTTCAACGATAGAAAATCATGCTGAGTTTCACAGTAACTGTTTCCAACATTACCTTTCTATTTAACTCAAGCTCATTTTACCTTCTGTTAATGCTTTTAATTTGAAATCTCTCTTAATTTTCTCGCATTAGTTAGGTTTTCATATTGCTGATGATCTGTGCTCCAGTTTCAGTTAAGTCCCTTTATCTGCTTCATATCTGGAATAAGCACCCTGCACCCTGTAAGCATACAAATCAAAAATAATACCAACAGTAGAAAGCTGTGGGCATTACTTTTCACACAGCACTAGTGCAGACATCAATTTTATACAACAGAAACCACTGGGCTCAAATCCAGAGTTTTCCATCTTGCAAAGGTAAACATTTTGCAAGCCAATACGGTGTATCATTTGAGACTACTTGAATAATAATGTATTATTCCTTAAAGGGCAATTGTTTTGTTGCAGTATAAAAATAGGAAGAAAATAAATGATCAGTCGAAACATTGTTGGAAAGTTTGAACTGTAGCAGAGAGGCTTGGTTGAAAACTTCAGAGAAAACTGTACATTCATTGGGATGTGTTTTTAGCTAACTGCTATAACTACTGAGCTGATTACATCACATGCAGGTGTTACAGGAATGCAGGTGAACTCTCACATCGATGGAAAATCACAGCCAAAAACTGTCAAATCAAGGGTGCAGAGATGCTCCTTTACAGTAACATGTCCAGGAACAGCCACTGCAGTCCTTCCTCCTTTACCTGTACCATTCTAACTGTAGTCTCTGTCTAATATACAAAGGAAATGGAGTGTAAACTGTGTTCCTGCAGTCATGTCTCAGAAAAACAGTTTATACTGTATTCCTGCTGTGTCCTTGTAAGAGCTCCACGCCCATCCATTTCATTTGCTGGGGATTTACCGTTCCCCGTTATGATCCAGGAACATCATTTTGGTTAGCTATTTATCAAAACCAATGTTAAAAAGTGCCGGAATCCCCGTCAGAAATAATTTCAGCTGCACAGCAAAGTTCTGAGGAGCAGCGGCTCTAGTCTGAGCCCTGCGGAAGAGACTCATTTCAGCCATTTGTATCTGTAATCTCGTTCATTTAGTTGATACCCACAGCTTGTGACCATAAGTGAGGGTGGGAACGTAGATCGGCCGGTAAATCGAGACATTTGCCTTTCACCTCAGCTCCTTCTTCACCACAAAAGTCCAATGCAGTGTCTGCTTCACAGCTGATGCCACATCTGCATTACAGCTGATGGCTCAGAAAAGGCTCTCCTACCCAGCCTTTCATGAAATGGACTAACAGGTTCACCCCAGCATCAGACAATGCAATACTCTGAGAAATTTGAAAAACAGAAAAACCAAGAGATTAATGTTGGAGTTTACAGGACTCAGTTGACATGCTACACATGTAAGCACAACAGTTAAAGAAGCAAATGAGTGTCGATTATTTGGAAATGTTACCAGGAGAAAGGTGCGTCTCTATGAAAAGAGCATGGCAGCACGGCTTACATTTACAAAATTGCATCGAGTAGACTTCTGGGGCAATGTCAAGAACAAAAAAGGCCAAATCAGAGTTACTAGGCTGAAATACACCATGCCACGCTCGGGAAAACCAAACGAAGCATATCAGCACAAGCACCTTGCACCAGCTGTCAAACATAGAGGTGGAAGGGTGATGACTTGGACTAATTTTGCAGCAAGATGATCTGAGCACCTTGCAGTTGTTGAGTCAGCGATGAACTCCCGGGTGTGTACCAGAGGATTCAAGAGTCGGATATGAAGCTGTCTGACAGATACATTTTAGCTGAAATAGGAAAATCTGCAAAAGATTTACAACAGAGTAATATGTCTTGTGTTACATTTGAGATTGTCGTTACCTGTAGCAGTTACATAGCTGTGTCTGGTTGATATTAATAAATTATTTGAAACCTCTGCTAATTGAAATTATTCATGATGGCCAATCCCATGATGTAAATCGAGCTTCATCACAGTTAATATTCCCGGCTTATCTGACCACAGCTTATGTACAGTGTTAGTCTTTGCATTATTCAGTGCCCCCTCGAAATCCTGGTGGACACTTAAACATAACAGACTGGTTTACACTGGCACACACACACACACACACACACACACACACACACACACACACACACACACACACACACACAGGTTTCCACAACTGTCTTCTTAGAACATTGCATTGATTTCCATTTGTGTTACAAGAGGCTGCAGGTACAGGACCCACATGCAGGAGAGTACTTGTCGAAAACAAACCTTTAACAAAACTCATGCAAAAGCACACCAGGAACCTGTACAGGTTGTTAAAATGGTAAAATGCTGAGGAGAGAATGCAAGAATACAGCGTACAAGGGGAACAGACCTACTAACACTGCAGCTAGATTTTGTAACAAACGAAAAAAACAAGCCCAAAACTGGCAAATGGATGCTAAAAATGTGTTTGAGACAGACACGCCATGTGAGTCATAATTAAATTTTGCCACAGTGACAAATGAATCATTAAATACCGTAATATTCTCCAGTACTGAACACGTATGGAGCAGTCAGTGGTGGAGGAAGCATTACAATGATTAAAGGTAACAATATTACAAAGAAACTAACATCCTGTCACAACTAAATAAAATTCACTACCGTGTTTTAAGTAAAAGAGAGCCTACAAATGTTACTTTCAATTCAAAATCTGTTTGCTGAGTAATTAGGCAGAAAGGCCCATACCAGAGCATGGTATACCTAATAACGTGGTCAGTGTGTATATTTGTGTTTATAGATAGATATAAACATAGACACACCAATTACCTTTGTACCTAATAAAGTGGCCAATGAGTTTAAAGCATATAATTGATTATAATTAGTGATTGAGTAATGAATACTTGCAGCAGATGGAGCTTTTAAATTACTTCATTTACAGAACATGGACATGCTTTTATACAGCCGGAGATGTCCCCCAAGACCATGGCCACTTTTTGCTTGTTTGTTTGTTTTTCCCTTTGTCTCTCTCTGTCTCTCCTTTCTTTACTCTTTTCTCTTCTCCCTCATCCCTTTCTATCTCATTTCTTCCTGCGTTAATACTGACTCCCACTTTTAACCTTTTTTAAATTAATTATTTATCATTTTTCATTATTCATTTATTTAATTTTTTGTATTTATCCTATTTTTTATTTTTTTTTTTTTATTTTTTGCTGCTGTCTCCTAAAATAACCATCTTTCTACAAAACCATCATACTCATACACACCACACATATGCATACACGCCCTCATATGAGAAGAAATCTGAGTAAAAACATTGATTTTGTTGTTTTGTTTTTGTACTGCTTTGTTTGTCTGTTTGTAAAATAAATAAAATAAGAAAAATAAATGCTTTTATACATTTATCCACAGTGAACTACATGAGGTGCATGTATGTCACACGTCAGGTCAAACCCATTCTTTTTAACCCACTCTACTGTTCCATCAGCCAGATTTCTGCCACTTAGTCCACATCATTGTCAGCAAAGTACCAACAGAAACTCCCTCAATCACTCTATTTGGATTTGTCACACGTTCACCTCTGTGTACAGGGACAGGAGAAGGGCAGACTGGGCGATATTTACAAATCAGTGGACCTGGCAACACTGCTGACACAGAGAGAGCGGCACAGGACTCCGTGTACACTCAGGGGCTAACAAAACACAAGTGGCAACAATTATGGTAGAGAGACGATCACAGGGGGAGACAAGCAAAGAAAGTCAAGCCAACAATTACTCACAAGGGAAATACAAAATCAAACAGGGAATAAAAAACATCTGCTCTGGAAAAGGTGTTAAACATAATGATTTTTTTTTTTAAGTGGTGGGTTTATTTACATCCGCTCACCATTTTATTAGGTATACCCACTGTAACCTTATAAAGCAGCCGGTGAGTGTATGCATGTTTAGTTGTGTTAATTATTCCTCAAGTAGAAATCAGTTAGCATTATCAGTATGTACCTAACCCTAAATTTAACATTCCCCCAAATCACACCGTAGTACTTATCATAATTAGCATGTCAGATCTTACATCGTCTGGAGTTTTCATCTCCACAAGGACGTATGGTGCCCACTCGGTCAATAACTACGCAAGGAAAGAATTAATGAGACAGCAAAAATAAAAACACATGCAACCACTGAGGCAGTGGCACTTTAACTATTCCAACTATTTATTGTGATTTACTCTTTTTGTTCTGTGCCCTTTTCTCCCACACGTTCTGTGTTTCTCTTTTCCCCAGGGACTTGAGACAGCAAACAACTGACTGTATCAGTGAATCACTCTGATTTTTTTCTCTGCTGGTTTCAGAAGATATGGATTCTTTCACTTCTTATTTATTTTATACTCTAGTTTTTATTCGTCTGTTTCAACGTTAGACTGCAAATGTTTTTTAGGTATTGCAGTGATTCACCTAATGTTTCCTTGTCTGTATCTTCTAAACTGTCAAGCTCATCCGAGCCATCAGGTCTTTGCATACACTGTGTAACATACCAGTTGTCTAGAACTGCACTTTACACCATCCTTCAGTTCTGATTTAAGGTTCTGGGGCCTCATTTATAAAGCTTGCTTGTGCACAAAACAGGGCTTAAAAGATGCGCACGCCACCTTCTACGCAAAGGTAATCTTTACGCCAACCATAACCCTCGCGCACGAACATTTTGAAGATATGGGGAACTGGCGATGCAGGCAGTGAGGTGGTGAAATGAAGCCAGATTCATGTCATACTTTTAATGTCATCACATATCAGACTTATAATAGCGCTGATCGTGTCCCTCTGTGTTTGAAGTACAGCGTCAGTCAGGACGCTCTGGTGCTGCTGCAGCCGCAGTGCCAGGACACGCCGTGCCGGGAACCTCATCGTCACCCACTGCGACAACTGTAGAGTGACTGAGGACACAACAAATGAGTGCCGGGCCACTCTACGGAGCCCCTAAAGGGACTCAGATTTTTTTATATATATATATATATATATATATATATATATATATAATGAGTCTTACGCGCGCGTGAAACCTGTGCGCGTAAGCCTAAATTATGGTTCTGCGTTAAAACGACGCAGAGCCTACGCCGTAGGGTACGCGGTGACGCGCACCTACGCCGTAGGCTCTGCGTTGGTGTAACGCGGAACCATAAATCAGCCTTAAAGGTTTCACGCGTGTACGTAAAACTTATATATATTAAAAAAATCTGTGTCCCTTTAGGGGCTCCGTACCTCTTGGTCTCCACCTTCAAATCACACCACTTCTTTTTTTTTTTTCTGCATCATCTGTCCGTGGCACTCACGGCGTTTAGCGCAGCAACGACGTGCTGCACACGCTTTATACTCACTCGCTCTATTTTATACTATCTATATACTTTTTCTACTTTTACTGTGACCACCAAATAATGTGGTTTTCTTGCCTCCACCTCTTCCAAAACATCTCGATCTCAGTCTCCGTGAAATTTAGTGGCACGGTGGCTCGACACGTCTCATTCATCCTTACGCGCAGCAGAAATAGGCTGCAGGAAGCCGCTGCGCATGCTCAGCAGGCTCATTTATATGCAAATACAGTCATGAACTACTTTGCATTGCCCATTTATGGTATGAAGTGGGTGTGTAGAGGGCGGGGTATGAGGCGAATTCACCTGCGCAACCTTCCAGCTGGACTGTGATTTATAAAGCGAACATTGCGTGCAGATGTGCGTGCACACGGTTTTATAAATCCAGATTTTTTTGTGCGCACGCCATTTTCGGCTTTTAAATGGGGCTCCTGAGGATCCACAAAACAGATCAGATGCTGCATTTTCCCAATCCGGATCATGTTCTACAGGTTTTGTGAAGACGTGAGATAAAGTGATAAATGCTTCTCATAGAAAGTCATAGAAAGTGAATGATGTTTCATTGCAGCCACTGTTCAGACAAAGCGTTATATACAGCAATTATAATTCTCTGTTGTAATAAAAGGATTTAGGCCCAGCTTTGGTGTTGGAGAGGGTTGGTGAGTTGGTGGAGAGTTTTTGTTCAACATGGCTGTTTTGATGCTGTGAAATTAAATGTGTCTTGAGTGCATGAAAGAAGCTGAACCGACATCGGCAAGAAGTTGTTTAAAGCCTTTTTTTATGATTCCTTTAGGTACGTTTTCCATTTCAGCATATTAAACACAACAGTCTCTATATTGGTGAAGGGATGTTGGTGGATTACTCTTTCGAAGCCTGTAGTTTATTTGGTCATCACCATCTTGATGTCTTAGAGCCAGAAGTGACATGCAAGTGATGGATCTGTCTGAAAAACCAAGATCACAGTGCACATCAGTTTCACAGCAGCCACAGCAGCCACCCGTCAGTCAAAGTGGCATGAGTCTTAATTATGCATTACTTCAGTCCTTAATACAGTTTTAATCAATGAGTGATAGTCACCTCCATGCTGTAACAATTAAACATAAAGTCAACTAGAGACTGAACACAGGATATAAACTGGCTGAGCTCTGCTTTATACGGTAGTTCGTCATTTTAGATGGATGTTTATGGGGTTCAGGTCAAACTTTTGCACCCAAAGAGTTTGTTACTTCCTTAGAAAAATGTTAATTTCTGTGGATGCTTCAGTTACATATAAAGCACCTGGGATTCAAGCCCATACGTATTGTTTTGTGGATGATTCAGCCTTTATATTTCTTTTGTTTCTATTTCTCATTATATTGTGTGTAGACCATACAATGAACTGATAAGAGAGTGTTTGTAGAGGAAAAAAGTATGTACACACTTTTCAAATTGTTGGACTAACCAATTAAGATGCAACATAAAGTAGCATATTAATTAAAGCCTCGTCTCCCTAACCATGATTGGGACTGCATTTCCCTCTTACTTTGTAAAATGTTTTCACCACATGCAAAAGCTGCTGCTGAGGTTTACTTCTCTTTTCCTGTTTTGCTTATTGTTAATTGTTTACAGCCAATACTCTCCATCCAGTCCTTTCCCGACATTCTACCAGAGACTAATGCCAGTTGTTAGATGTGGACGTAATGATCTTATGCAGCTGCAGGACTCGTGCAGTTTATAGCAGCCCTTAACCAAAAGCTGTGTTCCCTGAACACAAAGGCCAGCCATCGTCTTCATCTTTGCATTCATACCGTTCTCCTCACTAGTTATTATTATTCTCCACATCCTCCCCGTTCCTACACTGATCTCAGTCCCTCATCTTTGAGGCCAGAATCACAACGAGAGATGGAGGACCAAGGCCTGCTGGCAAAGTGAAGCTGCCAGCCACTGAGAGCTTCAAATTAAGTCTTTTCACTGGCAGCTCCAACTCCAGATACAGCCTTATACTCAATCATTTTTGTCCCACCTTGTTTTCTTTTCTCAGTTTTTTTTTTTTTGGTTATTTTTTTTCAAGAGCTTTGCATGAAGCGGGGAATAATAAAACAGCAGAATTTATCTGGGAAACCTTCAGAGCAGTAACGACATCATTGCCACTCTGTGGGACTCATTGTTAAAAAACTGTTAAACGTGTGCGTCTCTCTCCGGTTTGCTCTTTCATGGGGTTTTTCTGGGTGGTCAGGAGATAATAGAAACAGGCAGCTCAATCTTGTCAGCGGACAGCAGTTGCTTTGACCACTCACACCTGCTTGTTAACGGTTTAGAGGAGAAAAAAGCAGTTGCTAATGGAAACTCACCGTTGACCACGTGGAAGTGTCTGCAGTAAAACTTGCACTCTTCCCACGAAGCCTAAGCAGGTTCTGTTTGATCCAAGGTGGTGATTATTAATTATTAACTGGGAACATGGTGGATAGGTTAAAGTGTGGTATCAAAGTTTGTTTAGTATTGATCGGAGATACCAGCAGTATCTTTTTAATTCCTTTAGTGTTCCCAGTGTGAACAAAAAGAACATTTGCAGCAATCCAAAAGGTACGCACGCGGACGTGAGAGCACATTTTGTCAACCTATAACAACTGATGATAAGCAAGCAGATCAGCTCTGATGAGAAGAAGCTGGTGGCATAAACTCTGAGGCGTGTGTCTCATCTGGTACCTTCCCTTGTAGCCTAAGGGTGCAGCAGGAGCTAAACATCTCCGCCCTTCTGACCCAAATTCATGTTATTATGTAATGGACGTCTCAGTTTTCAGCAAATAATGTGCCACATAAGATACGAAGCACCTTATGCAAAAACACACTACTGCTGTAGCGCACTTGAATGGCATTACAATTTTCCCGCCAATGTAGAAATTGTGAGATTGAAACAGCATACCTTTAAAGAAGCTGAGAAGAGCTATGCAGAGCAAAAGAAGATAACCTGACAACCTAGCATTTATCATTCTCTCCATCACAGTGACTGTCAGAAACTGGACATCTTCACTGTGTGCATGCGTGAGTCTATTTGTTATCTGTGATGTGGTTGTGTTTAGGTGTGCAACAAAGAGACAGAGAAGGTTGTCTGTGTTTGGACTTGGGGTCATCTCTATTTTGACAGCATGCTTTGGCAGCCAGTAATTGGTTTCCTTTTCCAAGCCTTTCAAAGCTCCTGCAGAAAAAGCAATTTTAGGAGCCAATCAATTCAAATTCCAACTCGCTCAAGATAGAGAAGCCCATGCAGCTTTAACCTCCCTCGCAGTCCATGAGATAGATGGACTGATAATCTGCTGCTGTACCCTCCCCGTCCCCACCCAAGTTTACACACACGTATACCTGTACCCAGACTTACACCGTCTTTCTATCACCTTTTATTTCCTTTCTCTTGAAAGCAGTTGAGTGTTTAAATGCATGCTTATACTGTAAGTGGTTCTGGTGCTTTTACATCAAAACTGAATGAATCTGAAGGGACCACACATCTCTGTCCAAGTACACACACACACACGCGCACACATATGCACGCAAAATTGCGTTTGCCTGCTGGCTTCACCCCTCTGATGGGAAGAAACACATCATTTAACCAAACTGGTCAACTGAGAACTAATTTCTCTTTTGTAGTTACTGCCTGAGGACCCTGGGGTTTGCAGAGTTTATATTGGCAATCAGCAGCTCTGTGACTGTTTGTGCAGAAAGTTCTTGACAACTTAGTTTCGAGTTTGATCAGAGCACTGACTCGCTGCTACCTGAGTCCCTTGATCCTGAGCCCAGTGGAAATACTCGCCTCTGGAGAGGCTCAATGTTAAATGTTAATGCCATTTTTGGTTCCAGCATTTTAGACTATTGACAGTAATAGAAGAGAAAGAATGATAACATTCTTTCATATGATTTTTTTTCACGACCATATGGCGCACTGTGTGGAAAGGCGCACCCTCAGTTTTGTGTGTAATTTTTGGTTTTAAAACACACATACGGCACACCAACCCAAAAGGCGCGGTCTACAGAGACGGAGCTGCACACACACGCGCTGCAAAACACACACACGCTAAAAATAGAGCGGAAGCAAAACTTAGTTTGATATTTTATTTCACTTTTCACATCAATCAAACCCTTCAAAGGTTCATATTCTGTTTCTGCATTAAAGAATTTAAAAAAACCACGGGTCGCTGCACATAAACCTGTCTCAGCCACTGATCATCTCCTCATCCATTCCAGCCCTTCATTTCACTCTGGCTGGAAAAGTCTGTTTAGGCAACGCTTTTCTTTTAAAAATCACCATCGGTGGCAGTTTCTGTCCATCAGCGTGGCAGGCAAGCACAAGAGTAAACTTTTCATACCCCGTTGTGCTGCGGATCCCGACCGCGGTGGTCCCGGGTCCCGGTCCGCCCCCCCCCCCCCCCCCCCCCCCGCGCTGGTCCCGGGTCCCGGTCCGCCCCCCCCCCGCGCTGGTCCCGCGTCCCGGGTCCCGGGTCCCGCGTCCCGCGCGCTGGACCGGGTCCGCTCCCCGTCCGCTCCCCCGCGCTGGACCGGGTCCGCTGGACCGGGTCCGCTCCCCGTCGGCTCCCTCGCGCTGGACCGGGTCCCGCTCACACACGAGCTGTTGGGGAGCCGGTACCGGGTTGTATCCGACACGAGCTCCGCTAATTCAGCTGCGCCAGTCTGAATTTCCAGACCTGTCTCAGCCACGTGATCATCATCCCTTCATCCAGCCACCCCTTTTCATTCGTCCTTATAATGACTCCGGCTGGAAACGTCTTATGCAAAGTTTTTCTTTTAAAAATCCCCATACAGTTTCTGTCCATCAGCTGCGCCAGGCAAGCACCACATAAATGAGAATGTGTGTGTTTCACGCCGCGAAATACACACACGCGCATGTCGGAGATCCGGTACCGGGTTTGTAACCGACAGATTTGGCTGGAAATCTCGGAGGGTGAAGCTGATCCGACCTGAGACGTACCCTAGAAATCCCTTCTCGCAAAGCGGCCGGGAACCAGGTCATCGGACCCCGCTTGGGGAACCAGGAAGTCGGGCTGCAGCAGCGCGCATCACGCGGCTTTAACCGGGGAAAGTGACCGGTTCCGACCGGCCGGGACCGGAGGAGCCCGCCTGCACTGGTAGTAGGGGCTCCCGGGGAAAGAGCACCGGCATTTCAGCCGGATCTACCCCGGGGATGCGGCGATCGGACCCCGCAAACCCACGGCAGGTGCTTCCTCGGTTCCGACATGCAAAACACACGCGCGCTGCAGAACACACACACACAAGTGTGCTTATTTAAATAGAGAAGAGCAAAACTTAGTTTGATTGTATTTTATTTCACTTTACACATCAAGCAAATCCTTAAAAGTTTTCATCTTCTGTTTACGCATTAAACAGCTCAGTGGATGGTTTCATTCACGTCGCAACTCAAGGCTTCACCCGCCCCCTTCTCTTTTCACCGCGCCCGGCACATTTAAAAAAAAAATATGTGCGCCTTATGGTCGCAAAAATACGGTATTTATGTCCACCTGCCTCCTCCTTATTTTTGATGATGGATGTTTTATTAACCCGTTAACATGTTTACTATTTAAATGTTTGGCTTAATATTTGTAAGATGGACACGTCCAGCTTGATTTCCACGTCTTTTCTTTCCTCATTAAATCTTACTCTAACTCCCTTTCTCAGTGTCCCTTGCCTCTGACTTTTCCATCACTTCTGATTCCCCCACTATAAAAAATGTAAGTTACCATGGGGACAAAGAGCAAATGCATAATATCCTGGTGTCATGGCTTCGGACCCAGGGAGGGAAATGACAGAAAATCCCTGCACGTATAAATCTCAACCGTCCATCTGCCGAGGGCCTCTGAGTCTGGAGTTGAAAGTCTTTGGCAAGCACTTGGCAAAGTGACTGGGTCATCCTGTCATGGTGATTGTTTCTTGGGAGAAAGGGAGCGGGTCAGTGAATGGCTGAAAGGCGGAGGAGGGTGTTTGGCTACATCTTTCTCTCTTTATCCGTCTCTCGGTCCCTGTCTGTCTGTCGTTGCGGTTTGAGGGGCTCGACTGTGGAGGCGGAGGCAGCATTAACTACCAGGCTGAGCCTCACTCCTGTCACAGTCTTGATAGCTGTCACGCTAACACCCCTGCTGCTATCATTGCAGCACTTATGGGCCCGCCATTCACCTGGGAGCAAAGGGAGGGGGGAGCCATTTAGGCGCAAGGGTGTGCTCGTGGAGATATGTAGAGGAGAGGAGAGACAGAGGAGTTGGAGCCAGAGCTCTGACGCAGAGAGGAGACAGAAGCAAAAGGGAAAAGGTAATGGAGGTGGAGAATTGCATTTGGAATGCAGAAACAGAGGATAAGAAAGAGTTGAGTGGCATTAAATTAGGTCATAAAAAACAACAGATGAAAATGCAAATGTTCATATATGAACTTGACTGGAGTTCTAGTTTGCTTTGGTGCAAAACATGAGGGTCCTTGCTAACCAGGGCAGTCTGGTAAACCGTTTGTGACCGTGTGGGCTTTAACTTGAGAACATGAAACCTGCAGTAGTTGCTCAGTTTGTGTGAGGCATCAAATGAGCACCCACAGATTTGCATGTAAATGTATAAATATACAAGATGGTCACACTGACAGCACACAAGCTTAATATTTTAGTCCATGTGCTTGTTTTTATAACCTTAAATCAGGCTGATAGCATAAGTCTGAAGTCACAGCCGCATCGGAAAACGTATACAGTCTACACCAGGGGTGTAGTGGCCGGAAGCGGCCCCCAAGGAGGTTCGATCAGGCCCGTGGGATAATTTAAAAGTGAAAAAATGCATAAAAGACATGGAATTCAAATTTTTAATAAGATGCAATTCATGTATTATCCGCTAGGGGGGCGCACTGTTTTGATCAGAGTAGAAGACAACAGCGGTATCAATGCGCCATCTGCTTCTTTATAAATCTCATTTAATCTTAAAGTGCATTTCTATATTTTTCAATACCAATTAATTGTTAAAGTTTTCTGCCTTTACACAATCAGTGGGATCAGTTGCAATGCATATATGTGAATGATAAATTTGTCTAAGGAAATATGAGGTGTTCCATGAAATGTTTTGTAAAAGGAATGTTCATTGAATTTCAACATTTTCCTAATGTTCTTGCGCTTTTTTACACCAAAACAAAGGAAAGACATTATATTTTGAGTGCGACTTCCATACATGCTATAATATAGCATGTATGGTATCATTTTAATGGTCCGGCCCACTTGACATCTACCGAGGCCGTATGTGGCCTCCGATGTGAAATGAGTTTGACACCCCTGGTCTACACACATATACACACATGTACGAGCTGACGACATAAGACTAGTACCAGGGTGTCGGTGAATCACTATGACTGGCATTGTGGTGGACTGAGGGGACTGCAGACTTCTCAAGTTTGGCCCTTCCAGTGACTGCAGAGCCACTGAAGTGAAACTCTATTACACCTTCTCCATCTGCGATCCATCAGCACCGTCACAGCGCCCTATGAGCAAGTCTCTACAAGCGGGCATGTGTGTGTTCACAAAGACAGATTGCATTAATGTGGCATTTTATAAAGTACAAGATTCCTGAAAGTGTTGCTCTTTGTGGTATTTCTCTGACACTGCTTTTATCAGCAAAAAATATGACAACAGTTGTTGGTGCTTTAAAGGCAGTGGTGGGTCATGTGGGCGAGGAAAATGTATCACGTCTCCCATCAGACTTAATCCAATCAACACCTCCAGAGAGGGAAGCATGGCTTTCATGTTTTATCATACAGTCACAGACAGCTGAGTCTGAGTGAGAAAGTTGGGAAACGGAGCAAAACACTGTCATGACAGATGATCTTATGCATTTACACCAGCAGACGCTTACACAGGCATAAGTGTATGCAGAGATATAACGTAATCAAGACAATGAGCCAAGATATGCACTGTTCTGATTTAATTAAGCCATCAAATTTGGGAATTATTTGGTTGTCATTAAAGTCTTTTTTTTCTTTTTTCTGTTTTGACATGCTTCAAAACCAAAACATTGACATAGCATCGTAAAATACACATAAAACATGATTTCTCTTTTCTCTCACAAACATTTCAACAACTGGTCCTGCAGGACTATAAAACGTTGGACATTGATTTGAAACCTTAACTAGGGAAACAAAGAGAAACTGAATGTGAAGCAAAACCCTGGCTCAATAACAAAAACAGGCTATTCTTTTTCTTCTTTTTCTTTCTTCTTTTCCATCCAGGCTACAGATGGAGATGCAGGCACTTTTGGGACTGTGCGTTACTATTTCAGTGACGAACCTGACCAGTAAGTTCACACTCATATTTAAAAAAATCTTCTAAAAATCTTTTAAGCAATAAAATAAACAGTTTACAGCCTTGTTAACTTCACTATTTTTCATTTGTTGTGAGTCGTTTTAAATATTCGTGAACTGCTCTGAACATAAGACGAATCATCAATAATGAGAAGACCCCCCCCCCCCTTTCATACGCTCCATCAACCTTTATCTTCACTTCCCTTGCAGGTTTTCGTTGGACGATGAAACAGGCTGGGTCATTCTGCAGGCCAGCCTTGACTATGAGTTAATGCGCCGTTTCACGCTGACGGTGCTGGCCAGGGACGGCGGGGGAGAGGAGACGACCGGACGGATCCGAGTCAATGTGCTGGACGTCAACGACAATCCGCCGCTCTTTCAGAAGGAGGCGTACGTGGGCTCGCTTAACGAGAACGAACAGACCGTCCAGTCTGTGGCACGCATTCGGGTGAGATGTGACTGAACACATGCGTACGAAACAGACCTGGAAACAAACACATTTATGGCCAAAAAGTACAGTTTAGTTTCAAAAGTGACATATTCTACTGCAATCTAACCAAATATACTAGAATCATAGTTCATAATGGGAAGAAGTTCTACATAATAACACCTGATGGTAGTCAATAAATGAGATGCACTGAAGATTTTGGAAACATGTTATTGATTTAAATTGTTTCACTGATTTACACCATTGCGGTGACTCCAACATGTCTAAATTGGTTCATTATAGGGCTGGGCGATATGGACCAAAAGTCATATCTCGATATTTTCTAGCTGAATGGCGATACTCGATATATATCGATATTCTTTCTGTGCCATAATTGGGGTTTCCACCAAAGCATTATAGCATAGCATCTCTGTTAGCATCTCTGTTAGCTTCATTTTTTCGGAGGCAAACCCTTAAAAAAACAGTCAGTTTTAATACAATGCCTCGTGCCAAATGTCACACAGGTACCTTTATTAACAGAGGTCTGCGCAATATCAAAATGTATAAAACAAATGAAATAAAAATAGAATAAAAATATCCCTTTCCTGCATAACAATTAAATTAAAATACACTGAGCAATTAATACAATGTAGACAGTAACAGGCAGACTTTTCCACAGCAAATAACTAAACATTTGTGCAAATCTCAAATAAAACATTCAAGTCAATTTGTCACAAAATAAGCTATATCAAAATCATAAAAAAAAGAAAATTAAAAAAAAAAAAAAAAAATTCTCGATATAAACGATATTGTCTTGTACCATATCGCGTTTGAAAATATATCGATATATATTAAAATCTCGATATATCGCCCAGCCCTAGTTCATTATGTTCATAGAAACATACTGTCTTTACAGCATTTACATAAAACTACAAAGATTCCCTCTCACCAGTCCTCACACTCATTAGCGTATGGTGTTTCTGCTCTTTCCGTCTTTCCTCCCTGTTTCCACAGTGTTTCTTTGACCATGCTGTACAGTGTTTCTGTGCATTGTATCCAAGAAGAAAACAGGTCGGACTCATGTGTTAGCCATCAGTCACTGCCACACGAAAGGCAGAGGTACACGCGCACAATGGTAACTAATGGCTCAGCGTTTGCGTTGGCTGCACCCAGAAGAGAAAAAAATGGCCTCCCTGGAGGCTCACCCTGCCAAAGCACGCTGCGACGGCAGGCCTCAACGCTTGGCTCCCCGTGTTTGATTATTCTGAGCTAACCTTAAACGCTGCCGAAATTAATACGCCACCCGGGGGGTTTTTTTGGGGGGGGGGCAGACACACAATTTTGTGTGTCAGCGGTTTGCCCGAGAACTTATATACTTTAAACAAAAGGGCACACACATTACTAATCTGAGAAAACAGAGGGAGAAAGGGGGAACAACTGAGAACTGAAACAGGTGCAAGAAGAGGGAACGTTGCCAGCTGAACAAAGACTTCTTGCCTCGGAGGTTTGTGCCTCCTACGACAGCGGTTACGCCACCTAAAAGCTAAACCTTTTTTTTTTTTTCATTTTTTCATACTCCTCTGCCACTCATCTCTTTGATTTATTTTGGCCCTCGACTCCTCTTACCTTTGAGTAGGACTTAACTTTATCATGTGAAACTGTTGAAACTTTATTTAGGAAGACAGCTTGTAAGAGAAAGCCACTGCTTAGGAAGTTGTGGGCGAAGAAAAGGTATTGCTTACTCTGCGCCTTGGCATTAAATCTAAGAGAAGAAATATGCCTGTTGTAGAGAGATACAAGTGAGAGTTTTTGACAACCTGTCCAGTCTCTAATGATGCCCGTGAGGCCCGGCAAACTCCCCGCGGGGGAACTGGAGGACTTGTGTTTAGGTTACTGCCAACTTGAGAATAATGAGGGGGTGCTATCAATTTAGTTGATGTTGTGGATTAGGCCTGCAAAGCATGGTCCTGTTCCTGCTTGGCATGTCTGGGCTCAGTTGGTGTTCATCCAGTATTGACGCCTGAACCACTAATAGCCAAAAACCAGCTTTAATCTGTCCAGTTACATGCCACCACTGACTGACAGCTTCCTGGCTGCACACACATGCTCAGACTCGCACTCGTCCACACTGTGCAAACATCCACATAAAAATATTAGCACTGTCTGCTGCAGCATCTGCCGTGGTGGAGTCTGTCTTTGTGTCTCCCTCTCAAAACTTGTTCCCTCTGTGGGCTGTTGTCTGTCACTGAGACATATGTTAAAAGCATTCCCATCCCCCATTCTGCCATCCATGTGTGCCCACCCACAGGCTACAGACGAGGACTCTCCACCCAACAACTTCTTGACGTACACCATCACTTCAGCTTCAGCCTTTCAAGATTACTTCAGCATCATCATGGTGGAAGGCTATGCAGGTATCCTCACCTGTGTGGAGCAAAGTTCCTCTCTTATGTTTGATGAGACAAGTCAATTTTAGATATATAAATTCCTGAAATAAATAAATATATCTATGAAAATGATCCTGAAATTAAAAGCATCAGTATAGTACGATGGATAAAATGTCTATTTTAAAGAAAATACATTCACTGATGAATACATTTGTATTAATTTCCAGAGACTTTGACTTAACAATGTCAAATTTGATTATTACATGAAAGCTGCCATTCCCAAATGTCACACTTATTTCCCAGTTCTTTTCATTTAAGTGTTTAACATTCAAATGAGCAGGCATGGTTATCTGACTGAGTCAGACAAGCGGCAGTGTCCATGAGCATATTATCCTATTTAACGTGCATTTTCAATGCTGCGTGAGAGCACGTATGACAGGAATAAGATGAGACGAAGAAAAAAATGTTTTATGGATGGGTGAATGCATCTTGTTGAAGAGTAGGCGGTTCATGTTCACTCTCATCACTGTCGTCTCCAGCACCGTGATCATGTCTGGCTGACTGACTGGTTACCATACAACCACTTGCACGGTGTCAGCATTGCTAAACTGGCAGATTTATCACTTCATTTAGCTACTTTTCTCATTAATGTTTTAGTGACTTATAAAACCAACATCTTTACTGTAACTCTGCAAGAGTGGAGTCGGTCCTGCTGCAGGTACGCTTATCTCTGCAGCAAATTCCCCCAGTCAGCGGTAGAGGGGAGCAGCAGTGGAAACTCTGGCCTCCACTCCAACATAGAAAGTGCTGAAACCACCACACAGATGTTACACAGAGATGGTGGACTTGTCAGGTGACATTATGCATTAAAAATAAACATTTCATTAGAGGAGAGCAGTGGTTGCCAAATGCCCCGACAGTGAGACAGGAGGTTGCCATGTTCTCCTAATGGGCTGCTTTTCTCTCACATTTTCAGACCTGTTTCATTGTCTCACAACAGTAATGATGAAATGAAACGTATGGCAACAGCTTTATTGGCAGTGTGAGTTAAATGATTTGCATAATAAGTGAAGAGGGAGTAGAAAAGATACAAAGACATCTGAAGTACTGCTGCAGAGCACATTGCAAACACAACATTATCCATGTCCACCAGGATAAATAAATAATGTGGCATTCCTAGTAGCCTTAAATAAGCAGAGGTGTCAAGTAACGAAGTACAAATACTTTGTTACCTTACTTAAATAGAAATTTGGGTTATCTATACTTCACTGGAGTAATTCTTTTTCAGACGACTTTTTACTTTTACTCCTTACATTTTCACGCAATTATCTGTACTTTTTACTCCTTACATTTTACAAACAGCTTTGTTACTCTATTTCATTTCGGCATTTTAAAAAAAACTATCCAGTTAAATTGCTCCATCCAGATAGAGTGAATTTGGTTGTGGTTGTTTCAGATGTTCTTGTCCAGTTTTGTTCTTACATCCGTTCCCTCAGATTCCTGCAACTAAACTTGGATGTACATTCCAATAAAGGTTAGGATAAATGATAACATGCCTCTGAAGTTTGACTTTTTGCACCATTACAATACTTATAGGCAACTAGTCATCATATCTGCTGCTCTCTGAAACACATGTTAATGCTCAATAGTACACATACCGTATATGGTTCTTTAATATATTTGCATTATACTAAGATGCATTCATTTTCAATGGCTTTTGTCCTTAATGGCTTTTTTCCCCCTTACATTCCTTTTACTTTTATACTTTAAGTAGTTTTGAAACCAGTACTTTTATACTTGAGTAAAAAACTTGAGTTGATACTTCAACTTCTACAGGAGTATTTTTAAACTCTAGTATCTATACTTCTACCTGAGTAATGAATGTGAATACTTTTGACACCTTAAAGATTACTATTGAAGTTTTAAATTTTCCAGATGAAAAGATTGTTTGCATACATGTGTGTTTCAGGATTTACTCCATAGATATATTAATTTATTTGCCTGTTGATTATTATTTTGATAAGATTATTATGATATTATGCTATCTACAAAGAATATTACATATATTATTGAAATAATTGTTTCTGCATTTGCGTAGGCGCGTAACCTGGTTTGTGTTTATTTGCCATTTGACATGAATTTAGCGAGGGTTGAGGTCGCTGCAGGTCACAAATAAAACATGCTCTGTCTTCACCCTGCCTGTCCCGTCATCCCTGCACCAGTGATCAGTGTAACCAGGCCGCTCGACTACGAGAAGATCCCCAGAGGGATGATCTATCTGACAGTGATGGCCAAAGACGGGGGAAACCCACCACTCAACGGCACCGTCCCTGTCACAGTGGAGGTGATAGTAAGTAAAACCCTGCAGCACACGCCTTGTAATGAGACACGACTGAGGCCCAAGCCTGTGTCTTTATCCAACCATCTTGGTTCTGGGACACTATTTTTTTTTTTCTTAACCCGGACTGGAATTTATTATAGAGAATTTTTACTCTTTGTAATTTGAACTTGGATATAATATATAATAATTTTCTAGGTAGTGTATTTTTCTCCTAAATTATGTAATAAGTCTCTTCCGAATCAGAATCTCCAAATTTGAATTTATTTATTTTCTGTAATTTACATACTGGGTTATATTTCTTCACTGTGTAAAACAGTACTTTTTGATCCTGGTTCCGCCACAGCGTTGTTAACAGTTGTATCAAGTCTGTACAGCTATCTGAGCTTTCGTAAGATGGAAAAAGATCACAGATGTCTACTCACTCTCTCAGTGGATCAGATCTGTTTTAATGTATTTAGGACTTGTAAAATGGAAGAAAAAAAATCATACTCTTTGCAAGGTTCTTAGCTCTAATTCAACAACATATACTGTAGCTGCATGGTTTTTCCTGAGTATTTCCCTGGAGCATGATGCCACTTAATTGGCAATTCTGTCCTCTTTTTCCATGTACATAGAAAAAAGCATGTCTTGTTGTTGTGCTTCTGCTGTGTGTTTGTTTTCTCGTTTCTTTTTCTTTCAGATTTTCTATTAGAGGCATTGGGAGCTATAACCATACTGTATGACCAGGATGCCCATGGACATTGTGCGTCCGTGTGCATCATGATTGATGCTAAATGTTTTATTTGTAATCCCACCTTGCAGTTTTGATTTATATGACCTTTTTACCAGTGTCATTTAGCAGTCTTTTGCGTTGCAGCGTTATTAATCTTTTGCATGCTCACAGTGGCTGCATCATAGTGAATATTGCAGTTATGTATCACTGATTTTGCCTCTTAAGTTGGTCTTTTTGGAGAGTCTTAATTGTAAAGCATCAGAGGAAATGTTTCATACATCCTTTACTTACAATTAACATTTTGAAAATTAGCCGTTTACTGGATTTTACCGCCCTTTTCACACACCTAAAATTCAGCAACTGAAATAATCTGAAATTACAACAGATGCCTGGTTTTGTATTATTTCAGATTATATTGACACATTACAACAATATCTTTACGCATCTTTAAGTGTGTGTTTTTAAATGCAAAAATGTCAATCTTGACCTTTCGTTAAGACAGTTAAAACGCATCATATTAAACATCCAAAGCTTGTAAATAATCTTTGAGACGTTAGACTCATTTCCCAGAACAGACATCCATGGCCAAAGAGAATGGACACTCTTGCATGCAAGGAATGTAAGAAAATCTATGCACATCCTACACGAGGGAGAAACACTGAGTAAAAGACGGTTAAAACGGACGGGGACTGTTCCCTCTCTCTGTCTGTCTCTCTTCCTCCGTCCTCCACCGTGTCGTGACTCACACCACAGGGGTTTATCAGTAGCTGGCAGCATCTCACTCTCACAATGCTTTGCACCAGTGTAACACTGAGCCCAAATAGATAATGATAGCAGTGACTGTTGTTAACATTTCTCAGCTGCACACACAGTGGGGAGCTTCTCTGTGAATAGCCACACAACTGGATGTGTTGGTGTGAAATACAGACTTATTCATGAGTGGGAGGTTGTGAGACATTTGAATGCCGGTGGAGGGTGAATATGTTTTTATTTTTTGTATTTATTTTTTTTTAAGGATATCCTGTTCCTTGTTACAGTTATTTATTCCTGTTAGTTCGCCTTTTGTATTAGATAATGACATTAACAATAGCGTTTTCAATACTAATCTTACCTATCAATACAAACAGCTCTTTAGTTTAATATCCGCATCATTCTGTGCATCTTTCCACTTCCTGTATTCTCCAAATGTGGCTCCAAAGCTACGAAAGCTCTTGGACACCAGAAGAGAATATTTTAGTGAAATGCATTTGCTTTTGTCAAACACAGGAACCAAAATGATTAAAATGTTCTGGTTGTGGCCTTAAAAACAAAGTGGTCCGTAGCAATTTTATTTGACATCATAGGGGAGATACCACCATCACTGGTTTATGACTAGAAACATTGTCGTTCTTCTTTGTCTCCTAATTCTCAAATGTGTTAATCTCAGTGCTACTGTGCAGTGACAGTTTGTAGCCCTTTTTAGCTCTTCTTTTTAAAGCCAATTTACATTTTTCTCATTGTTTAGCACGTTGACTTGAGCTGTTGTTGATGTTTATACCTCCTCCAGGATGAAAATGACAACCCACCCGAGTTCAGCCAGCAGTCTTACATCGTCAAAATCCCAGAGAACATTATCGCCGGTGAGTCACCTCATACACAGGGTTGGTTTAGTTGCTAAAATACAAATTAATCTTTTCACAACCAATACAGAACTCAGGCACGACATGACACGACTCAAACAATCTCTGGCACATATTTGCCGCCGCTTACGTGAGTTTCCGTGATGTTATATTCAACAAACATCTGCTTTCCTCAGGGTATGTTTCTCTTCTTCCCTTTTTTGTTTCCTTCCTCTGGCCTGAACTGCATGATTTGTTTTGTCTTGATAATGTTTTGAAATACTCTGTCAGAATATGGCACATTCAAGGGAAATCAGTGGCTGTTACATTCATTCTCACACATGCATTTAGAGAGCTCTTTCTTCGCAGACAATAGATTAGTTTACAGTCGCTGGAGGGAAATGGGATATTCAGTCGCCCCTTTCTCTCTTTGAGCTCCCGCAGACACTGGACATGTTTTATGTTTTGCACCCTATTTAAAAGGGCACTTAGCTGAGCAGCTTGGACCCAGGCTGAGGTTTTAGAGGTCTGTGTTGAAAGTGTTTGGCCCTGAGCTGGAGGCCGAAGGCTTGTACTGCAACACGGCGCCCAGGGCGAGCCCTGTGGCTCTGGCTAGCATCTCATCCCTGTGCCAGGCTGGGTATTGAACAACCCTGTTCCAAGTTCGAGCTGTGCCAAACAAGCTGATAATCCACTAATCCATAAACCCACTCATTGCCATCAGTGTTGCTGTGGATGGGGGCGGTGAACACATTAGCTCTGCGACTAACATTCCAGTCTGTCTCCTGTAGCTCGTCTCTGACTGTCTCTCTTTTTTTTCCTTTTCTTTTTGACTAAACTTCACATTTCTCCAGTACCTCAGCAAGTTGTAACTTTCTTGATGTCACCCCCCCCCCCCACCCCGCCTCCGCCTGTTTCGCTACAGGGGCAACGGTGGTGCTTGTGAACGCCACTGATTTGGACGCCTCGCGGGAGTTTGGCCAGGCTTCACTCATCTACTCCCTGGAGGGCTCGTCTCAGTTCCGTCTCAACTCACGCTCAGGTATGTACGATTGTGTGTGCGTGTGCAGATGTGTCTCATAAAAGTATAGATGTAGCCATAACATGTTTTTCTTTTCTTTTTTTTGCTGTCACAGCCGATAGTAAAGAAAACACTTAAGATTCTCTGCCTCCTTTACCTTTTTCTTCAGACTTTTACATTGATGGGGGAAGTGCACAGAGCTTGGCTTTCACGTTGTCCAAACTCTACCATGATTAGTCTGTATGCAGACTTGTTTGTTTGTTGGTCTTGTTTTTCTCATTGGTGGCAGTGTTGCTGCATTTCTTTTTTGTTGCACGTTTTCCTTGATGCCACTTATGTTGCAGGTGAGATCACCACCACCGCCTTGCTGGACCGAGAGCAGAAGTCGGAGTACATCCTGATAGTCAGAGCTGTTGATGGAGGAGTTGGACCACAGCAGAAGACCGGCATTGCTACGGTAACAAGTTCAAAGCCTTCTTTGATCTGAAAAAAGTTGTATTTCCACGCTATTCCGTCATTAGTCCAAAAGATTTTAAAGCCTTCTCATTTTATCATAATGTACTGTATTTTATACTGTATCATTAACAAGATTATTTGGTCAGACAAACATTATGACCAAAGGTAACTAATAACACACTTAATATTTAAAAAAAAACTAACATTATATTGTGTTATAAACGGTTCCTTTTTAATTTCTAATTTAGGTGAACATCACCATCCTTGACATCAATGACAATGCTCCGGTGTGGCGAGATGAGCCGTACCGTGCCAACGTGGTGGAGATGAGTCCCATAAACACGGATGTTATCTCTGTAAGTGCAGTCTGACCTGTTGAACTCTACCTGACTGATGTGGCCATGACGTTAATAGTAAACGGTGACGTGGGTAAGCACTCTGTAGGTCTAGATGTTATTATGGACTTACATTCAGTGTTAGAATTAACCTTTCAAGATGAGTTTCCAGAGTTTGGTAACCAAATATGTTTTTTTTTTTGTTTTTTTTTAAACGCACTCTTATGGAAGTTTTAAAATTGTTTTGACTACAAAAATGTCCTCAGTTGAAGATGTTTAAAGCCAAATACCTGCTGAAATGTGACACGTGCATGAATACGGCATGTGCACTCCTTCAATTCTGAGGTTTTATGTTTCAGGACATCGTCCATCAATTATCTTTACCCACTTCAGTCTCGCACAGGGTTACAGGAGGCTCGAGACTATCCCAGCTGCTTTTCAGGACGTGATGAAAAAAATAAAACCAATCGTGTGGTTGTTGGCAGGTCTTAAAATTAGATGAATTCTGTGTCAGCACTTTGGCTGTTATTTAACCTTTTAACTACTGTGGAAGCAGGAAGGACTTAGTTTTACACACACTGTTTATGCAGTTTGGCTTACTTTTTGATGAATAAATGATGAAGTGGTGTAATATGTCATGTCCTGTTGCTCCTTTGAGGGTGTAATTTCTTCTTTTCAGTCACGACAGGGCATGCAATGAAGACTTTAAAGGCTTTCATAAAGAAAAGACACTTGAGTTTTGGCTCTGATCTAATAAATACTCACTTTTAAGGCATTCATAGAGATATTGGGGGTAATGATCATAACTTAACCCCCCTTCCACACACATACACTGGCACACACACACACACACACACAAAATATGCAACAGTAAATAAATAAATACAATCCTTGCATGTAAATGCAAAGGAAGAATGGAAATGTGCAAACTCAAGAGATATGTGTGCCAAGCACCAGCTGCCTTGAGGCCATTCCCACCGACGACAGCGTCACGGAGGAATATATGATCTAGTGATGAACTGCTTGGTGCCACCCGGCACCAGCAGCCAGGAGGCAGGCCAGCAGACAGTCCTGACTGGGCCCCGGACAAAATAATCTAAGATGGGCCCCCCTGTGCCCGGATCTCTCCTTCTCCCTCTTCCTCTCCTCTCCCTCTGCTCTTCAGGTTTTTATACAAGCTAATGGACGTTAACATTAGAGCTAGCCAGTTAGGTTAAGTTACAAGGTTGGTAAACGTTGGCTGCGCTGTTTCTTACCTTGCTCTACGCTGACTTTATTAATTCCAGCTTCACCGTCACCATCCTTTTTTAAATATTTCTGTAGAGAATCTCTGAGGCCTCTATTTTCTTCTTCTCTTTTCTCTTCTTTTCTGGGCACCGGACTTGTGCTGATCGGACATTTTGACCATTCTAACGGTTGAATTAGGAAGAAAACAAATGAGCTTTTATGTAACTCAAATACTACATATGTTTTCCACAAATAGGCATATTTTGAAACATTTTGAAAAATGATTCCATAATTTAATGAGAATTAAAAAAGATAATAATAATTTAATGAGGGCCCAGTTCTGGGCCCCCCCCTACCCTGGGCCCGGGACAACAGACCCGTTTGTCCCCCCTATCGGCGGGCGTGCATGACGTCTTTCCAAACAAGTGGATCAACACAAAAGGACTATAGCCTCTTGAGAGCAATAAAGGAAGACATCTAACAAAATAGAAGGTTATAAATGTGTTTGCGGTGCAACTACCTGACATAATACCGTATTAGTAATGGTCAATTAAAGTACACAAGCTCATTAGTTTTGGTTCATCCAAGATTTAATATATGAGAAGATCAATGTAGCGCTGAAACGCTGCACGTGACCACCATCCCAGAGGTTTCAAAGTGGAGATGGCCACTGCAGGAAAACTTCAGATTTTTCTATGATTCTTAAGGAATGAAGAGAATACAGGCCGACAGGCAAACCTGCAGGATGAGCAGTGGCTGCAGAGCTTGGAGATGAACCAATGTCTTCTCGTGGGATTGAAATCATAAACCAAAAGAGAGGTGCCCTACCATCGGTCGGGATCAAAGAATTTTAAAAAGTGTAAATACCACAGAGGCTATGGTAATATAAACCCCAGAGCGAGCAGGGGGCGACTGTAGAATAGAGTTCATAAAATCCCACAAATCTGGAATAAGACCTCTGACTATCCGATGGTCGAATATCTGCAAAACTGTCATTATCAAAGAATGCCCTGATACCAAACTGACAGCATTTCCTTCAAGAACCCGAATGAGGGGAACAAGTATTCCGGCAACAGGAAAGAGGACCCAGCTCCCCAGACTGCACGGGAACTGCACTTCCAGGAGTCCTGAGGGGCGGGAGGTTAGCGGGGTTCGGAGTGAGGAAGACCAGCCGTGCACAGATCAAGTGAGGAAGTGCGTAAAGTAATTTTCCAGAGCAGAAATCCCAGAAGAAGAGACAGTTATTAAAGTTACTACTTCCACAGGAGATAAGAGGACAAAGACCCAGCCGAATCCTCTAGTAGAGGTTACACCACCGCCACCTCGGGGGAAACGTCGGCCTCGGGGACGGCAGATTTTAAAAGCAGCCCGCTTAACAGCTTTGCTTTTGCCTTTGGAGCATGTGGCGCTGAAAGCATTAACATTGGAGAAAATTGGCATGCATGATGCTGAACATGATGCTGAACAGCTTCCCATGAGGCAGACCAGAAGAAAAGGAAGCCACTAAGAGCAGATCTCTTCCACAATGAGAAGCACGGAGCATCCGGAGAGAGGCCTGGAAGAGAGGAAGCTGCAACGCGCCACACTGGGAATAAAAAGTGTGAGGGGCATGCATGTTGTATGAGTTCAAATTTACTAGATTTTCGGTTCCCGGCTGCAGCTTTAAGTGAGCTATGCAAGCGAGGAACAAGAAGGCATGTTAGATGCGAGAAACTCTCGCTCTTTGAATAGACCCACAAGAGTCATTGGAATAAAGTCTGAAGAAGGGTGAGAACAAGAATAAAATGCAGCTTACCTGTACTTCGTTTCCCGAGGTAGCTCCAATGAGTTGCCTCATATTAAGATGTAGTTATGACCAGTACTGGAGTTGAGGGGGGATGAGGGGTGATGGCATCCCCCCTGAAATAAAAACGGTCCAAATCATCCCCCCTGTAAAACTGCCACCCCCCCTTTCCATCCCTTATGTCATTTCATCAATGAATGTGGTTTTACTGCTATTTCAACATTTAGAGTCATCACCAGAAAAATAACACCAGAAAAATAACTTTTTCTACTTATTTCAAGTGAAAATCTACTTGAAACAAGTGAAAATTGTTGTTTTTTTCCAGTGATGAGTCTTGTTTTAAGTGTAATGAGATTTTTTTAGTAAAATTAGACATTTTAACTAGAAATAGGACAAATATTCTTGTTAAGATTTTGAGTTTTTGCAGTGATCCATTTTCTTATCCTGTGAAGGACAGAGTCATATTGATAAGTTCAGAAAACTGTTTTTTATTTTTGTGTTTTGATGTATTTGATGTAAGCCCAGTGGATATTTAAAGCTTACAGAAGGCTGCATTTAACTGCTGCTATGTCATTCCTGCAGTATTTCTGCAGTTGTTTTGGTCAGTGCTATTATTTGTAATATATTATATTATTTGTAATCAGCACAAATTATCTGTCCCCATATGATAAAATCCACCATCCCCCCTGATTTTTTTTTTTACAACTCGAGTACTGGTTATGACCAGAAGATGTTTTTTGGCATGTCCTGGTATGTAAAATAGTCTTTTCTTCAGAATATTCCCCATATTTGATGGACAGATATCCATAGCTGCTCAGGTTATCACAAAGTAAACTCCAGCATTACCCCCAAACTCCCTCTTTGTCCTGCTGCTGTCTTTGGCATTGTGTTGCTGCTAATTAAGACTTGATTGTCCATTAATTAAAGAGGCGTCACTAAGTGTAATTAAAGGAGTCTGATTGCTAATTAAAATATAGCCTGCAGTCATATGCGTTGCAAATTATTCAGCTGCTGGGCTGAAAAAGATGCAGGAACCTGCGCTGCAGAGTAAAAACTGGAGAGTCGGAGAAGCAAAAATAAATAAAAGTATGAATCTTTCCCTGCGAAGATATAAGTACATTTTCCACTTATACATGCTGTCTAGTAAGTATTTCTCAGTTGACTTCATTCACGGTGTGTCCAGCAAAACAATGCATACTCAATGTGCCTGTGTTGCTCAGCGGACAGTTGCTGTTGCCCTTCTGACCGTTTTTCTATGAATCTGATCACCCAGGCTTAAAGTCCTGTAATTGGCCCCGGTGTCGCCTCAGTCTAGCCGTACAGTCTAGGGGTCTAGTCAGTGTTTCCATGGTGACAAGAAGCCACCTGCTGAGTCCTTCTGGAGGTGTCCAGTGAGCCGATGAATTTGGCTGCTGTGTCCAGTGCAAGGATCAACCCACTCAAACCTCAGAGCGTCCCACTATCAGCACTGATGCCTCTTACATTCAGCTCTCTCTCTCTCACTCACACACACACACACTCAGACACACACACACACACACACACACACACACACACACACAGAGCGAGCATCCTCCGGCATCTCCTTTAAAAACACCTTTTTTCTGCCACTCTGCAGCAACACTCGGACCACAGTTCATTCGACAGAGCTAATATATTTGCTCACCATTTTTTTAATGTGTTTTTTTTTTCGCAGGCCAGAATGGATAAGTTGAATGGACCCCGACCAAGATAGTACTCCACAACTTATATCAGCCACCTTGTCTGTGTAGTTGCTAATCAATGAGACGAGATGGCTGCCTAACATTTCTCCTTAATAATTAAACACCTGCAAAGCCTTTGTTCCTCTAATGACCAATTAACCAGTTTCCAGCATTTTAGTCAGCACACTGAATAATTAATCAGCTCTTTAAAAATCAGCAGTGTTTTAGCTGGGCTCCCGGCTTCACACATTTATCACCCATTGCCATTTTCTGTCCCAAAAAAAAAAAAAAAAAAGAAAGAAATCTGTTGCCATTTTTCTTTTTTCTTTAAGTTGACTGATGAGTTAAAGCAGTTGGACGGGCTGGATGTGCAGATGCTCGTGGGCTGGGGAACGGGCGTTCTTATTATCAGCACTATTACAATTTCCGCGGTTCCTATTCTTTCCCGTTCATTTATTTAATTCTCCCCTTCTTCTATCCTGTCCATCCTCCCGTTGTAAATCATATCTGTCCCCACAGCTTGAAGTTGTGCTTAAAGCACCAAGTATAACTTCTGTGATACAGTGAAAATAGAAAGTTTTTTTTCCCCCCCTTTCCTTTGACTTTCCAGGTGTTGGCTGTGGACCCTGACAACGGAGAAAACGGGACGGTTACATACAGCATCAGTCCAGAAAACCCGTTCTACACCATCCACAGCAGAACAGGAAAGATCCGCACCAGCGGCGTCACTCTTGACAGGGAGAGCTCAAAGTCCTCCGACGCAGCACTTATGAGAACCATCATCATCTCAGCTGTTGACCGTAAGTGTGTGTGTGTGTGTGTGTGTGTGTGTGTGTGTGTGTGTGTGTGTGTGTGTGTGTGTGAGTGTGTGTGTGTGTGTGTGTGTGTGTGTGTGAGAAAGGAGGAGAGAGAGGGACCTAAACCACCTATATGTAAACTGCTGTGCACCGTTTCACTCAGCTTACTTAATCAGGTCACGCAGCTTTAGCTGTTCGCCGATTCTTGGCTTAAGTAACTTGTTGATCAAGAATTGTAATTTTTACTGTTTTTAATAAATAACCTCATGCATATTTTTTTTCCATGTAATCAAGTGTGTCTGTGGATGTGTTTGTCTTTGTATATCACTGTGGCGCCCTCTGTAGGTGGCTCCCCTCCGCTGCACGCCTCTGCCAGCACCACAGTGCTCGTCAACCTGCTGGATCTCAACGACAACGACCCGACCTTCCTCAACCTGCCCTTTGTTGCTGAAGTACCAGAAGGGCTGCCTGTCGGGGCCTCGTTTTTTAGGGTAAACATAAAAATCATGTTCATGTATAGGGACATCTTAAAGCAAGGTCTCCCAACCTGGGGTCCGGGCCCCCCTGGGGGGGCGCCAGAGATCTCTGGGGGGGCACGAAACTTTGTCTGCTTTGAAATTATGCAGTTGTAAAAATTATATTTGCGAATGAGTCATTCATAAGACATTGTTAGGAATAATTTATGAATGTCTTGAATATTTTTGGGGTTTTTTATACACTGGTGACAAACACAGGAAATGATTTCATTCCTTATTATTATTTATTTATTTAAAGGTTTAGTTATCAGGGACAATGCACATTAATAATACATTTAAACAAATGTAAAATATGCCAGAATTAGCCAAAAAGGCTATTTTGCATCTGCTGTCCCTATTATTATATCATTACTCAACATTTAATTTACTCCGACAGGTTTTTAAAGGAAAAATGTAAAAAAAATGTTGGTCTCATATTAAAAGAGAAATTTTTCAGAAATATTTTTATGTCCTTTTATGTCCTTTTGTGCGTATTTTATACATTGGAGGAAAAAAAAGTCATATGTATACAGAGTAAACCAAAGAGAAATGTATCAAAAAAACATAATTAATGTTCATTTTTTCAATTAAAGACTATATTGGTGCTAGTACGTACGGGTCGGGGGGCCTGGCTGGTCTTAGACACAAGTAGGGGGGAAACAAGGAAAAAAGGTTGGGAACCACTGTCTTACAGGATTGATAGGAGGAAAGGATGCTGAGAAACAGCTGTCTATGTGTGCATCTACCTATTTTGAATTATTGTAATTCCTGCCACTTATGGTGTGAAAGGTCATATCTACAAAAGATATGTTTCAATAATAATAGATAAAAGAGAAGAAACCATGACAAGGATTTTCTGACACGATTGCCTTATAGCTATGTAGTCATTGTTATTATTAGAAAAAATATTGTAACTAATTTCTTCTTTTTTTTCAGCTTTTCTCTGCCTTGCCGTCTCTCCGTCTCACTCGTCCACTCTTATGCTCCTCCAGGTCCAGGTGGAGGACCCAGATGAGGATAAGAACGGTCTGATTACCTTGGCGTTACAGATGGGAATGCCCCGCCTGGACTTCTACCTCAACACATCCACCGGAGTTCTCACCTCCACAGCCGTCCTGGACCGCGAGGAGATCGGACAGTACCATTTGAGGATTGTTGCGTACGACGCTGGGAGGTTCCCACGGACCTCGACTTCAACCCTCACCGTCACAGGTGAGAAAGTAGGACTCTTCTCAGCCCTCTTTGTATGTGAATGTTTTAAGTTTCATGATTGGATCTTCTCATTATGAAGAGCTAATTGATAAACAGTTTGGACATGATAGAAGTAAATTGCTTTTAGAAGTTTTAAAAGTCAAATGAAGGAGTCTGGAGAAGTAGCTAAACTCTTTAGCCAGAAAGAGCTTTTAAATGTGCAGAAGTTACACTTGATTCGATTTCTTTCTCTCGTTTTACTGTCACCTTGCTGCCTTTGTCCACGTGTGCATGGATCCGTGTGTCCTCATGTGTTTCTATCTGTGTGTTTGTGTGCGCGCCGCAGTTCTGGATGTAAATGATGAGACGCCCACCTTCAACCCGCGCATGTACAATATTTCGCTGAAGGAGAGCGTCCCCAGAGATCACACTGTAGCACGCCTCAGCTGCTCTGACAATGATGCCGGTCTCAATGCCGAACTTAGCTACTTCATCACAGGTCAGATGTCACAGTGGAGCTGCTGTCATGTGTTTGTAAGTTAAAGTGTTGCCAGTTACTGCTCACACCGTCCATCCATCCCTATGTGAGTTTCTCCATGAGGTGAACTTGTTTCACATGCCTTTTTAGCATGTTTTTGAACTTTATGTGCATAGATGAATGGCTTTGTTTTATAAATATGCAGCAATTCTGTTTTGAGATGTATTTTATATTTCCAGATGGCAACCAGGATGGTAAATTCAGCGTGGGCTTCAGAGATGGAGTTGTGAGGACAGTGGTTGGCCTCGACAGAGAGAACCAGGCTGCATACAGGCTCATCGTAGAAGCTATAGGTGTGTCATCAATCTATTTATCTATTTTTTATTTATTTTTTTTTATTTTTGTGTTTACTGTTTATTATTGTGTGTTTATATTTCTCATGATGTGTTATGATTTTTTCCTTCCAAGCTGCTTTGTACTACTACGACGGAGTATTAGGGCCAAACTAAGACAAAAAAAATTGGAAATGACGAGAATAAAGTCATAATATAATGAGAATAAAGTCGTAAAATTACGAGAATAAAGTCATAATGTTGCGAGAATAAAGTCGTAATAGAATAAAGTCGTAATATTATGAGAATAAAGTCGTAAAATTACGAGAATAAAGTCATAATGTTGTGAGAATAAAGTCGTAATACAATAAAGTCGTAATATTATGAGAATAAAGTCGTAATATTATGAGAATAAAGTCGTAATATTACGGGAATAAAGTCGTAATATTACGAGAATAAAGTCGTAATATTACGAGAATAAAGTCGTAACATTACAAGAATAAAGTGGTAATTTATGAGAATAAAGTCGTAATATTACGAGAATAAAGTGGTAATTTATGAGAATAAAGTGGTAATTTATGAGAACTCTAACAGGAAGAGCATCTTCTCCCTGTGTTAAAATGAGGAATATTGAGCATCTTGTGTTAATATATTTACCGGTAATATTACGACTTTATTCTCGTAATATTACTACTTTATTCTCACAATATTATGACTTTATTCTGGTAATTTTACGACTTTATTCTCACAACATTATGACTTTATTTTCGTAATTTCCATTTTTTTTTTTGTCTTAGTTTGGCCCTAATACTCCGTCGTAGTTCTACAGTGCACATGTGATTAAAAAAATACTGGCTGCACAGCTGCAGTGTTTTCAAGCTGTTGCTCAATTTTGTTCCTTTTTTTGGAAAAAAAATGAAAAATAAAGAACAAAAACTCTGAGGTTTTCCTGTTTTGGAAAGAACTGAGTCAGAACAGCTTATCTGCTGAGTGGGCCAGAGACAACAGCGAGGGGAGAAGTGGCAGAGATAAAATGCTGCACGACAGATTACACACATTGACATCATTTACAAGCAGATGGAAATGACCTCAGTTTTGATGAGCCAACAATGTTCCTATCTCTTGTAAAAGCCAATTTTCTGAAGATTCATAACATTGGCTTATGTAAAAATGTAGTCTGTGTCATTGCATGAATATTATGATATTACAAAAGTCTGTTATCTGTCTTTGCCTCCGTATTTAACACATCTGTAAGTACTGAGCACACACTTGGAGCAATGAGCAATTAAGAGCTCCCACCAGCGGCAGTGACGACAGGTGCAGAGAAGCGTGAAGCTGCAGGTTCAGCGCCCATGGAGCGGTTGGGGGTAATGGGCTTTGCTCAAGGGCTTTTCAGCTCTACATTTTGGAGTGGGGTTGCACTGATTTATGACTTATTGTTTCCTGCCTATCAGGCTCGTCGGATGCCGTATATCCACTGTGCAAAGACTGTGGCTGTGTTGTCTGGTGTGATGGCATCTTTAAAATTAGCATCATTCTTGTAACTGATGGGTTTGTAAATCGCTTGTTTCTCCACGCAGACAACGGTCCAGCAGGCAGCCGAAGGACGGGCACCGCCACGGTATTTATTGAGGTGCAAGATGTTAATGACAACAGGCCAATCTTCCTGCAAAACAGCTATGAGACGAGCATTCTGGAAAGCGTGCCCCGAGGAACGAGCATCCTTCAGGTACAAACGCGTCAAACACTAAAAAACAAACACTTTCAGCCAACTTAAAACTCATTTTACCTCCGTAAGATTCACTAGATCCCTTTTTGTGTCAAGGTGAACTTGTCTTGTGTACATTAGAAACCCACTTTGTATTGAGAGCTGCGTGAAACTTTCCTTGGGTTTGTGTTGATGCACGTGACTCATTTGATGGATGAGGTTTAGTGCTGAGGAGTAATTAGCAGCATGGAGGAGAAGAATAATGTTGTTCCTGGACTTTCAACTGTGATCGTGTTGATTAACAGTCAAACTAAACATATTTATATATATATATTTTGTTTTTATCTGAAGCACACAACCCAGAACTCTGACAAAAGTCCACAGGTGAACCTCACCCCTAACAATTTTACCTGCTGTTCAAGATAAAATAACCACTCACAAACTGTTTTCCCTGTGGATTTTTTTTTTCTAGCAAACATCATCCACAATGAATATTTAAAAAGTTAGACAAAATACTAAAATGCATTCTTTGCAGTCTCCCAGTATATACAAGACAGTTTTTCTGTAACAGCCTTCAAATACACGGTGTCATGAGTGGGATTGAGTCAGATTTCAGTGACGTAGTCGAACAGACAGGGCATGGTGAGGTGGGGCTCCGGCCTGGGATCCGGCTGCGGCGCTGCAGGCTGGGACACCGGGGCTCCGTCCTGCTGCTGCGGCCGGCGGTGAGGCGGCCGTCTGAAGGAGAGGTTGTATGCCCGCCGGTACGAGCCCAGCCTCTTCCACACCTTGAGCTGAGGCTCACTGGATAAGTTCCTTCCACGAGTCAAGCTCTCCCCGGGGACACAGCTCGCCTCAAAGTCCCCGTCCTGCTCAGAGCGCCGGCACACGGCCAGGAACGCTGCCAACCCCGCTAGCAGCAGCGATAAGCCCAGCACCACCATGATGGTGAACTCTGGATCGTGCACTTCTGAGGGATAGGATGGAGGGGGTGGGAGCGTCGGAGAGATGCTGGTGATTGTCAGGCTGGACAGAGTGGCGTTTTCTGTGTGAGAAGCAAAGGTGAAGTTGGATCCTGGGTCGGTGGTATTCATGTTGTCCCGGCCCTGCGTTGACAAGAGAGATAATTGTCAGTATGTTAAAGTCAGGATCAGTGGGTCTCAGTACAGAGGGGGCGGAGCATTCTCGGTGGGCCCTTATGATAGACATTTTAACGTTCAACAACACCTCATCCTACCCATCAAACAACATTTATTCTCACTTTTATTGAGCCAAGCCTATAGGCCTATGCTGCAGAAAGCAGAGTAAAGTCACAAACTTGTTCAGAAGAACACAAACACACACACACACACACACACACACACACACACACACACACACACACACACACACACACACACACACACACACACACACACACATAAGCCTGACAGCTGTCAATCACATGGCGCTGAAAACTCAGATAGTCAAGGACTGACTCAGTACTTCCATCTTTGATAAATCTAAGATTACACAATCTATTTAGATAGATATAGCCACAGCGGTCTATAACATCATTTCTGAGCTCTATTGATTGAATTTATTTATTTAAAACAGGGATAATGCACAAAAGAAACATTAATCTTGTAAAGCAAGAAGAGATGCTTTGAGCCAGGTTATAGCAACAATTGCTAATTTCCGCCTGTAGTCCCTGGGCAGGTAAAGTGCTAAGCAGATACAATATTAAGATTAATTGAAATAAGACATAATAACCATAATATTTAAAAATTTGACAGAATGCACTAATAAATAAAAGCACGGAAACAAGAGCGCCAAATCATAAAGTGCCAATTTCCCAATTTGTGCCCAATTTCTGAGCTCTATAACAGAGAATAGACTCTAGTCTAGTTGACAACAACACAAAGCTCATTCAAATAGGCAGGTGGTCAAGGCTACACAACATTCTGATAAAGAAATTATTTATGAAGGTTACACTGACTCACCAATGGCAGTTGACTCTTCCATAAAACTTTGTACATGCTTAGTCCTCTTTTAACGTTTAGCGCTCATCTCCTTCATGGCCGCAAATTTGCCGAGTCGGCAAATTGGCTGTAACTGTTAAGGCTGATTTATGGTTCCGTGTTACACCAACGCAGAGCCTACGGCGTAGGATACATGGCGATGCGCACCTACGTTGCGCGTCGCCGCACGCCGTAGGCTTCGCCGTACCCTACGGCGGAGGCTCTGCGTCGATTTAACGCGGAACCATAAATCAGGCTTTACAGCCGATCAGCGTTGGCTCACAGCCCCGATGTGTTCAGGATAGGGATGTCAATAATTAATCGATTTTCGATTAATTGCCGTTATGAAATTACCCGATTAAAATTAACGATTACAATTAATCTATTTATTTATTTTTTTTTTTTTGTTTAATTTCAGCAGCTGGTATTACGCCCGGACCACATTTAATGCGACACCACACGCTGCCGCCGCGGCGCGCACATAAAGAAAGAGACGGCGGATATGTTTGGTTTTAGTAACATCATGCTCAGGCAATGAGTCTGCAATGGCCCAGACGGGAGACACATGTAGCTCAGTGCTTAACTTTTATTTCTAATCCACTCTATATTCTTCTGGTTGTTCTCCGATATGCTCCCCTAAAGCCTGAAGGTTCCGCCTTAAATCGACGCAGAGCCACCGCCGTAGCCTACAGCGTAGGCTCTGCGTCGTTGTAACGCGGAACCATAAATCAGCCTTCACCCGGTACATACATAGGTTCCTCTAAACATCTGTCCCCGCTACAGTTTTAACTAAAAGAAAATGTGCTCCAATACAGCAGGTCTCATAATTTTATTTTGAACACTGCCAAAACTCTAACTTAAAACGTAACTAGAACTTAAAATTTGCTTGACACAAATTACACTATTATAGCTGCTGCTACTACTAATAGCCTTGAAGTGCACTTTATATTATATTCCTTGTGGTACAAAAATGTCTTTTTGTTACTTTTGTATCAAATAAATATTTGATTAAGGAATAACTTAAAATGTCCTTTGTATTTTATATAAGCAAAAAAAATTATGTTTGTATCTCAGATTGGGGAAAAACGCAGCTTATCAACTAATCGATGATCGATCGATAAGGTTATCAACTGTCAATTAATGAAATAATCGATAATTTGCATCCCTAGTTCAGGACAGTTGTAAAGTAAGAATTAGCCTACACTGGCCGCACAATGCACATTTTATCGTAATTATAGCCTACAATTTACGATTATATCATGAACGTATCACACAAAACGGGGCCCTATCATTGGGCCCTATGAGCTTGTGGGCCCCGGGGTGCCGGCCCCTTCGCCCCCCTCTGGCTCCGCTACAGGTCAGGATGTTGTAAAGGTTGTGTATGCTTGTGTTTTCTGTGACTGTGTTTGAAGTTAAATGCTTCCATCAGGGTGCCATGCGTCCCGTATCGATACGCTGTGTTCTGCCTCACCGGCCGAGTCTAACCAAGCTGAGGAGGGGCTTCATTGAGAGGCTTATGCTGATGTTTTCCTTTCATTAGGATGATACACCCAAGGGCTTGAAATGCACACATGCACAAATATGCATAGAAACTCCTGGATGGGCACACAGATGCGGTGGATGTTTGGCATTTGCGACAATTATGTAGCTATTAAATCAAGGACTACAAAACAGTTGATGCTTGACAGGCTTTCTTCAATGTAAAACAAATTGGGTTTATTAAAATGCCCCTTGTAAAATGCAAAGCACCCACCTCTTCTACCCCACTCTCCAATTATCCCCCCCCCTCCATTCTGTGCACCGCCATCTTCAGCATGGTAACATTTGTAAATGTCATCATCCCTAATTCAGAGGAGACAAAGCATGGCTTATCGGTTTAAGGGAAACACATTGGGACGTGAAATTATTTTTAAGACCAAATGCCAGGAAAGCTGTGAAAAGGCCAGTGGAGCAGGATGGCTCGTTAGAGAGTCAGTTCATTAGTCAGCGCTTCCAAGTACAACTCACACACACACACACACACACACACACACACACACACACACACACACACACACACACAGCTATTCAAATGGCAAACTTTCTTCCTCCACCTCTCCCACTGTAGCCTGTACATATATTCACGACGCTGCTCCCGCTCCTTCATCCCACATTATTGTTACTCCTTCAGATCTGACCGCTCAGCTTGTTTTAGGAAACTAAAACTCCTTTGTTACCTTTTCACAAGAACACGCAGACTTACCTGGTAAAGTCTGGCCAATGGCACACTTTCAAGTTCTCCACTAAAGTAAAAATGTATCTTTTTCTTTCATTCATCTGAAATAAATGTTTCTTTTCCATGAACAATTGTTATTATCTCCATGGTGAACAGAGAAAAGGATGATGTACTGAAGTGCAGCAGATGTCGAGCCCTTATTCCTTAATGTTTAAGTCCATATACCAAATACATCAAAGTTCTCCCAAACAGCGTACTGCATTATGCATCTCCATATGTCAACCTGCTCCCAGCACATGTCAAGTGATAATATGTCAAAATATGGATTTCAGACATTTAAATCCGGCAGATCTAAAGTGGAAGTGACATTAATATATTTTCCAGCCATCCAAATTCAATTTTTGAAAGTATTTCATCATATATTTATTTATTTCTATCTCTGTAATCCTAAATACTTAACTTTTCTTCAAGTGATGTTTCAGCTGTTTGAAATCAGCCCTTTCTGAGATGTATACTCACACCCACACTTTGGAGTCTCTTTAAAACAACACCTTGCTGAGTTCCAGTAACCGAGGTCAGGCCTGTTTCGTGGGTCCACACGCTTGTTTTTCCCCCTTAAACTGCTACTTTCCCAGAAACAGAGTGGGAAACAGTGGGGAGGACGAGGGGGAACAAGTGGAACAGGGGGAGTGACGCGGGTAACGGCACAACAACAGCCAAATCTCCCTGTTACTCACGCGAAGGGAAGTCACAGGAAGGATCGTGGGGCTTGTTTTCTGCCACACGGAGGTGAAGTGAACAATCTGCACATGCTCCACTAGATCCCACGCTCAACATCTGGCTCTGCAACATACTCTTACACTTCACACACCCCTCTCCCTGAGCTAAGTGGTTCATTCCACAGTGTAATACCCTATTCATCACTCACCAAGCTGACCCCCAGTGTCTTTCTCCTCCCTACTCCCCCTCCCCTGTCCTCCTCTTTCTCCTCTCCTCTCTACGTCTCTTTATAAAGCTAATGAGACTGAAGGTGGGCCCCTCTTCATAGAGGGGGTGAGAGAGCGCAAAGGAGGACACACACAGTCCAGACGGAGAGTTTGAGAGCACCAGTCTGTGTATTTGTACATACCTGAGCTCACACAGACATGTGCTGTAGGGCCTGGAGTGTGTGTCTCTGTATCCAGTTGAATATGCACTTAGAAGCTCCGGACACATCCACAGAGAAGCGGGACGCGACGTGAAATCAGCCTCGTCCCGCGCCAGCAGTGTGTGCCTCCCTGGATTCAGAAGTCAGTCCTATGACATGGCCCATTCACCAGCAGCACAGCATGCTCCGCTATTTATCTGTGTATGGTGCAGAGCCGTGCTGTCTGCACGGGGACTGGGCTTTTAGGGCTTTCTTCTGGCTGCCTGCCTGTAACAGAGGGAGAGAGAGGCTCCCTCTGCCAAGCCACGGTGGGGCTGTTGTTGCAACAAGACACTAGGCAACAGAGGATGTGGGCTGAATGAGAAAGAACACTGATTTGTTGGTGTGTTTGTACAAAATCATCAGCAACTTAAACAGGACTTTTACAGATGACCGAATACAACTCTTCAGGTTTCTCATTAGTTGTACTGGTTGCTAAATGCAGTTGTGTGTTTTACAGTCAGACTGCAAAGAATATAAACATCACAGCATTTTAACATACAGTACTTCTTCTTTTTTTTTTTTTTTTTTTGAGATCAATAGCCAAAGTAACAATGGTACATACATCTTCATAACTATTTCGAAGAAAAAAAAAATATAGAAAGATCACTACATTCAGTGACCGTAGTGTACCATGTATCACTAAAAGAAAATCAGAAGTCGAAGATTTTTTTTCCTTTTTTTTTAACCCCTCCAACATAGAAACATAAAAATAAAATAAAAATAAATGGATATAAAATTATAGCAGTACAAGAATTAATTACGCAAAAAAAAGAAAATAAATAAAAAGAAAATAAATAAAACAAATTAAATTAAATTAAATTTTAAAAAAGCAGCTCACTAAACTATTAATACAGTACTTCTAAAGAGAAATATTTCCTTGTATACTATAGTAGTTTGCATTTGCATACATTTCTGCATTTAGTTATGTTATAATGAAACTATTTAATGAAACTACAGATTCACTGTTTGTGTTTGATGTGCAGGTGCAGGCAACGGATGCAGATCAGGGGGAGAATGGCAGAGTTTTGTACAGGATTCCTACTGGTAAGTGATCTTTTTTCCTTCACACTGTCTGTCTTCATTCACAGACAATCCACTAAATATTACTAGACCAAACCCTGAACAGTATTACTGAAGCGCTGTAATGCAGTTGTACAAAAAGGGTGCAAGGTATAGAAGAACATTGTTTTAATGATTTCAGTCGATGTGGCTAAATATTTTAATTTAAGTTGTTTTTTTTTCTCATTTTTAACTTTATGGTTGAGTACGGTCTTGCAAAAAAGTAAAAATAGCAGGAATGAGAAGTCCTTTATTTTATGTATTTATTTAAAGGTTTAGTTATCAGGGAGAATGCATTTAAACACATGTAAAATATGCCAGAATTAGCCAAAAAGGCTATTTTGCATCTGCTGACCCTGGACTGGTGTAAAATAGTCAACCTAAAAGAAAAATTAAGATATAATCAATAAAACATTTCCGAATAAGATGCCTACATCAGAATAAAGATTAAAAGGTAAGAGACTAAGCTAAAATAAATACACACACAGGTTAACATAAGCTCAACAACAGACAATTGCTACAAACGAAAACAGAAACAACATGAAGCAGCAACAGTAACATCAACATTAATAACACAAGACACAGTAACACACTAACAGGCCAAAAACAAACAAAACAAAAGCACTTAACACAGAATAAGCATATTTAAAATATCCAGACTTGCAACATCATTTAGTAGTTTATACCTCCGTCTCTGGCTCCAACAAATTGAACGACATTTGATCAGATAGCATTTACATGATCTGTCAGATAAACAAGTGGAACTGAGACTGAACGTTTAGCTAGATTTCCTCACTCCCCCCCTGGACATGTGTTTGGTTTTGTGCACGCATGCACGCAGGGAACAGCAACAACCTGTTCAACATTGACAGACGGACTGGGCTGGTTACGAGAGGCCTCAGGCCTCTGGACAGAGAAACCAGCAGCTCCCACGTGTTGGAGGTGGAGGCCTACAACAGTGACGAGGGCAGCATGAGGAGCTCCGTGAGGGTGAGAACGTGTAGAATAAACACAAAGTAGTGGGCACGCAAAACCACATGCAAGTTTGACCTCAGTGCTTTTCATTTCATATTAAGCATGTAACTGGTCTTCTGCACTGATTTTTTTCTTTTCAAAATTGTCTTTCCTGTGTAACTGCCCTGATAAATGTTCTCTAGGAGGCTGGATTCAGCACCTTAAGTCGGTTTGGACTGTAGTTTTGCCTGTAGAAAGTCCTTTCTTTTTCTTACCACATGTCTTCATCTGCAGGTGATCGTATATGTTGACGACGCCAATGATGAAGTGCCAGTTTTTACCCAGCAGCAGTACAACCGCCTGGGCTTGAGGGAGACGGCCGGCATCGGCACCTCAGTGATCGTGGTGCGAGCCACGGACCCAGACACCGGTGAGTTCAGGCGACGTTACCCAGTACTCGAGTTGTAAAAAAAAATCAGGGGGCATGGTGGATTTTATCATATGGGGGCAGATAATTTGTGCTGCTTACAAATATAATATATTACAAATAATAGCAGTGACCAAAACACCTGCAGAAATACTGCAGGAATGACATAGCAGCAGGTAAATGCAGCCTTCTGTAACTTTAAATATCCACTGGGCTTACATCAAATACATCAAAACACAACAATAAAAAACAGTTTTCTGAACTTATCAATATGATTCTGTCCTTCACAGGATAAGTAAAATGGATCACTGTAAAAACTCAAAATCTTAACAAGAATATTTGTCTTTTTTCTAGTTAAAATGTCTCATTTTAGTAAAAGAAATCTCATTACACTTCAAACAAGACTCATCACTGGAAAAAAACAACAATTTTCACCTGTTTCGAGTAGATTTTCACTTGAAATAAATAGAACAATCTACCAGTGGAACAAGATTTTTTTGCTTTTTTTTTTTAACACTTTATTTATAGAAATTTTCAGATTACATTACATAAAATAAGAGTAAAATAGACAATAACCATTACATAAACAATAATACGGAATACAATAAAAGACCAACAGTGACGCAGACCTGTAAAATTAAAATAAATAATAAAATAAAAATAAATAAAATAAAATAAGGGGGCAAAGGTCACATTGGTACCATCTGTTACACTGTAAAGCTGACTATCTTACCAGGGAGGTGCATAAACAAGGTAAGCGGGTAGAGAGAGCATCAGTGGTCTTTCATATGCTCTAGCACAGGACTCCATATTTGGAGAACTTAAGATTTTTTTGCTTTTAATAAGAAGATAAATCTTGTGCCACTGGCAGATTTTCCTACTTATTTCAAGTGAAAATCTACCTGAAACAGGTGAAAATTGTGACATTTTTCTGGTGTTATTTTTCTGGTGATGACTCTAAATGTTGAAATAGCAGTAAAACCACATTCATTGATGAAATGACATACAGTAAGGTATGGAAAGGGGGGATGGCAGTTTTACAGGGGGGATGATTTTGACCGTTTTTATTTCAGGGGGGGGTGCCATCCCCCCTCATACCCCCTCATCCCCCCTCAACTCCAGTACTGACGTTACCCCCTCTAGCAATTAGTGGAGCATTTAGACTCAGCCCTGAATTGTGCTCTTGTAGATCCTCACCCCTGACACTAGTGGGTGCTGTCCCACAGGAAAATAATAGATCTTTTTTTTTTTTCTTTTTTTTTCGTGTTTGAACAACATTGTATTCACTGTATCTGGCGTTTAAATCTCTACTTCTCCTTCACGGTTGAAACTTCCTCTCTCCACTTCCCCTGGTGTAAAGTGTTGCTTAGGCGCGTCATGATGCATCTGGTGCTGTGACATGCATTTTCCAAAACATCCGAGCACGAATGAAACGGAAAAAAAAACACACAACACCCAATGAAACAGCTGTGACAGCTGTATTAAATAAAACACACAGCTGAGGAAACCGTAGCAACACTGCAACAGCTTTATTATTCTAAACTTTCACAGTTTCTTTAAGAAGACAACTTTTTCCCCCTTCATTTGTGACTAAGCATGTGTCTGTCTGCCCAGGTGACGGTGGAGCCGTCGCCTATGCCCTCGTATCCGGCTCAGACCGCAAGTTTGAGGTGGATGTGAGCACAGGTCTGGTGACCACCGTGGACTACTTGGACTACGAGACCAAGACCACGTACCTCATGAACGTGTCGGCCACCGACCAGGCTCCACCGTTCCACCAAAGCTTCTGCACCGTCTACGTCACGCTGCTCAACGAGCTGGACGAGGCCGTAGCCTTCTTCTCCGCCGGCTACGAGGCTTCGCTCCGGGAGAATATCGCCACGGGGACGGAGGTGGTCCAGGTCCAGGCCCAGTCTGCCGACAACCTGAACCAGCTGACCTACCGGTTTGACCCCGACACGTCTCCCGCGGCCCTGGCCCTCTTCAAGATAGACAGCGTCACGGTGAGTTAGGGCTGGGCAATATATCGAGATTTTAATATATATCGATATATTTTCAAACATGATATGGTACGAGACAATATCGTTTATATCGATTTAAAAAAATTTTAAAAAATAAAAAAAAATTACTTTTTTTTTTTTTTTTTTTTTAATGATTTTGATATAGCTTATTTTGTGACAAATTGACTTGAATGTTTTATTTGAGATTTGCACAAATGTTTTATTATTTGCACAACTGTCAACCTCAGTGGAAAATTCTGCCTGTTACTGTCTATATTGTATTAATTGCACAGTGTATTTAAATTTAATTGTTATGCAGGAAAGGGATATTTGTTTTATTTTATTCAAGAAGCATTTTTATTCTATAGCCTATATGCAGGCAGTTTATTTTTATTTCATTTGTTTTATACATTTTGATATTGTGCAGACCTCTGTTAATAAAGGAACCTGTGTGACATTTGGCACGAGGCTTTGTATTAAAACTGACTGTTTTTTTAAGGGTTTGCCTCAGAAAAAAATGAAGCTAACAGAGATGCTATGCTATAATGCTTTGGGAGAAACCCCAATTAAGGCACAGAAAAAATATCGAGATATATATCGAGTATCGCCATTTAGCTAGAAAATATCGAGATATGACTTTTGGTCCATATCGCCCAGCCCTACGGTGAGTGAAGGGGCAGAAAAGAGGAAGAGCACAATCAGCTTTACTTCAAACACTACACCCACCTGGTGTCTAATATGTCTCATCCATTAACCATACTGTGATTTAACAACACCTCATCCTCTGTGATTTATGCCAGCAATCTTGTCGCTGCGTGACTGTAAGCTGATCAAAGAGCGATGGCTCTTTGAAGTCATTTGATTTCTTTCATAAATGAAAAATGGGGATTTTTTTTGTTGTTGATTTGTTTGATACTTTTTTCCATTTCCTGAGTTGTTAGGGCTGTTTTCTGTTGCTCAAAGTGAATTTCCAGCTTGTCAAGGTTTTCTGCTCACGTCCGGTGTTTCAGGGCCGGATCACGGTGACGGGCCTGCTGGACAGGGAGAAGGGGGACTTGTACAGCCTGACCGTCGTAGCTGATGATGGGGGACCGAAAAAAGACTCCACCGTGGTACGTCCCTTCGTTCTGAATGGAGTTTCTGTAGCCGTAACCATTTAAGTGGTCGGTCCCTGTTGTTTGACTCTGTTATTACACATGTTATGTATTCTTTTGTAGAAACTCAGTGGTATTCCTCTTTTATTATTTGCATCTCTCATTGGAACTGCAGAAGGTAAGACTTTAATTTTATTAACCAAATTGTGTAAAGTAATCATTGATATTTCGGTTTGGTTTTCCGAGTTGACTCATTTTAAAGGGGACATATAGTGCCCCTTTTTTTTAAAAGAAAAAAAGCTGTAATACAAATTAGTTTTACACTTTCGCATTACACTCATGGTCTGGATCTGTGATGTCAAAACAAACATAAAAAAAAGACGTTTGTTTATTTTACTTGCCCTTATTTTTTTATATTTTTTTTAATTTTTACTGCCCTTATTTTTTAACAACTTGTGCTTTTTATTATTTTACCTCTTTTCTTATAATTTTATTTCATTTTATTTGTTATTTACGGAGTCCCTAAAGGGACACAGATTTTTTATAATGAGTTTTACGCGCGCACGTAAAACCTTTAGTGAGCACGTAAAGTTGTTTACTTGCAAGCAAAGTGGCAATGTCCTTATAATGGAGTCCCAGGTTAAAATATAGCTCAGCTAAATCCTGTAATGTAATTTCCATTCATAAACAGAGCAGGGCGCAACTGGATGGTCTCCTGTTCCAGCAATACTCCCATGTACTTGTTTTTACGCGCTCACGTAGAACAACTTTTAGGCGCTCACTTATAAGTTTTGCGAGAGCGCGTGAAACTTTTTAGTCAGTGCATAAACGTTTTACGTGCTCACGTAAGCAACTTTACGTGCTCACTTAAAGGTTTCACGTGCGCACGTAAAACTCATTATATAAAAATATAAAAATCCATGTCCCTTTAGGGGCTCCGTAGTTATTTAAGCGTACTCTTAAATTAAATACTTTCTGAAAACCACGAATGAGATGTGTACCTGCGGTATCTACTGCCCTTAGTTTTCAGCAACTTGTGCTTTTTATTATTTGACCTTCTTTTCTCATAATTTTATTTCATTTTATTTATCATTTACTGTCTAATTATGTCTTGCTGCTTTTAATGTTGATGTAAAGCACTTTGAATTACCTTGTGTTGAATTGTGCTATATAAATAAACTTGCCTTGCAAAATGTTCCTCTTAATTTTAACCTACAAATGAGCTCATAACTTCACAGGTGTCCATCACCATTGTGGATGAAAATGACAACAGTCCGGAGTTTGACATTACCTCCGATACTTCTGTCAGCATCCCAGAAAACACACCCATGGGGAAAAAAGTGGCGGTTGTGCTGGGAAAAGACAGAGACGCTGGATTAAACGGACTGGTGAGGATACCATAACATGCCACAACACGGCTCAGTCTGTTTCCCAAAGCACGTTTGCATTTGTGAAATACTTTACACGTCAACAAGTTACCCAAGGTTCTGCTCGCTTCCTAGTGAATCGGTTTTCAACATCGGACGTCATACGCTGATTATGAAACTCCAGACTAACCCCTGAATGTGGTTTTTTTGGTGACTGTTATTGTCTGTCTGTGCTTTCTCTGTAGTACATAAGTCCAGTAATCATCTAAATAAAAGGCTTCTACAGCTCATTTAATGCTGAGTTCCACAGATAAGATGTTTATTATGCTACCTTAAGAAAATTAACGACATTGTGTCATGACATGACACACTAAATGCTCCCTCCAGATTGTAGAGCTGCAGTTTTTAATACCTTTTGATGAATTAAGGGATATTTGCTAGGGCGTTTCCTTAGTTAGTATGAAATGTACAGGTTTGACCTCATTTAATGTAGTTTATAGAGATTTTTACTCAGCATGATTGCTATATCAGCATTTTTTCTTGGCATAATACATCAAAATAAGATCACTTCAGTTTCTCAGCTGCTGACATGGACCTGAATCTCAGCAGTTCCTGAAAGCTGCCCGACGTACATGTTGTACACTGTTGTTGCTGACCTTTCATTTTTCTGTTGTTTTTAACCACCTTCCAGCTTTAATTTGGGCTTTTCTGCATCAAATCAATCAATATTTTAAAAAAATCATTTAATTTTTTTACCTGGAAAAGAATACACACCTGGTGCAAAAGCCACAGAGAACTGTTTAAAGGTTATGGGTTTTCACCTACATTTCTGGCTTCTTGTCATTTTTCCAAAGGTTCTGACAATGATACAAATGTGTTCAACACTTTTGCTGCTTCAGACTTTGTGGTCGGGATTCACGCTGTTTGAAGTTTGTTATGTAGAGAGGAGATTCACTTAAATATAGTTTTGAAGAGTTTTTGAAGATAGAGAGATTTACAAGTTGTAATCAAGTCGGGGCACCACAGCCAGATCTGGTCTCCGTCAGTCACGATCTGGCCCAGAAATTGATATCCAACATGCCAGAGTGAGCTGGGTCAATGCCCTACATATCAACTCTGCTTACAAATGTTCCTCAGTATATCATGGGAACATGAGAAATGTATAATCAAAGAATACAAAGCCACAAAGCTCAAACTTTAATTTGCATCACTGCTAAAACCTTTGGCCACAGCTTTAAAACATGTACTTCATAACAGCTCCTTGTGGGTATCGATGCAGTGTAACAGGTTATTTAACCCAGTGGAAAATGACCTGTAGAAAATGCCTCCAGAATTAAAATGTGTGTTTTTTAAATATCACTAAAAGTGAGACAAGTTGAAAAAATATATACAGGACTGTCTCAGAAAATTAGAATATTGTGATAAAGTTCTTTATTTTCTGTAATGCAATTTAAAAAAAAAACAAAAATGTCATACATTCTGGATTCATTACAAATCAACTGAAATATTGCAAGCCTTTTATTATTTTAATATTGCTGATTATGGCTTACAGTTTAAGATTAAGATTCCCAGAATATTCAAATTTTAGGATATTTGAGTTTTCTTAAACTGTAAGCCATGATAAGCAATATTAAAATAATAAAAGGCTTGCAATATTTCAGTTGATTTGTAATGAATCCAGAATGTATGACATTTTTGCATTACAGAAAATAAAGGACTTTATCACAACATTCTAATTTTCTGAGACAGTCCTGTACATACATCCAGAAAGAACACTTGGACCTTTGCAGCTCTTTGTATTTTATTTTATTGTATTTCTAAATGATTATATCCTTTGATTTGATTCTTTGGATTAATTTGCTTTTATACTTTTTGATGGTTTTACATTGCAGTTATGTGGGTATTCAGTCGTCTCACTCTCGTTCATGATTCTGTCTCAGGTCAATTTCACTCTGGTGGCAGGAAACATGGAGGATGTGTTCAAGATCAAGACGGTGAACAACAGCTACGGGGAGGTTTATGTCAACGCTCCTCTGGACAGAGAGTCAGTAGATCGCTACCTACTAAAGGTCAGGCAGCAGATCAGATGTAGTCATGCCGTCTTTCACCGCACACGCACATGGCTTGATACCCGTTCACACTGACAGTCAGAACCAAACTAACTCTCCATCAATCTGGTCACAGAAAGATGATGAGCTTCCACATGGAGGAATGTTTGAGGGGATGTTATCTGACATTTGAAGGCAAATTTCTCACCAATCTCAAAGGATCATGATAATTGTTATCTAGAAACTCACGTTCTGTTACCCATCAGTTCATATGTGTTGTTGCAGGTGCGTGCCGCTGATAATGGCTCACCTCCCAGACACACAGACCTCTCGCTCACTATCAACATCCTGGACGTCAACGATAATACGCCTGTTATTGATAGCCAGAGGGGATACAACGTCAGCGTTAGCGAGGTAGGAATACACCTGCACACTGGATCGTCTTCTCCACGGCCGCGATTCTGGGTTGCTCCAAGTTGTAAACGTTATTCCAGCATGGACATTTAACTGATTGCTGTTGTTCTGTTTTATACAGTTTGATAATAGGAATCTTCTTGGGTGTGACTTTCAGAACGTGGGCGGAGGTACGTCGGTCCTGCGTGTGATGGCTACTGACCGAGACATCGGTCCCAACGCCATGTTGTTTTACTACATCACCGCCGGAAACGAGGACCTGACCTTTCGCATGGACCGAATGACGGGCGAGATGGTGACCCGCCCAGCTCCCCCGGACCGGGAGCGGCAGCAAGAGTATCGACTCACGGTGACAGTGGAGGACGACGGCACGCCGCCACTCTCGGTAGGAACAGACCGATACAGAGCAATTTGAAAAAGGAAAAATGATGAATCCCTTCAAAATGACCTGTAAGATTTGAGAGTGTTGATCCTGAGTGAACTGATATTAGTTTTTTTAACAATCTTCTTAATGCAGTATAATCCTGTAACCGGTACTCGAGTTGTAAAAAAAAAAAATCAGGGGGGATGGCGGATTTTATCATATGGGGACAGATAATGTGCTGATTACAAATAATATGATATATATTATTACAAATAATAGCACTGACCAAAACACCTGCAGAAATACTGCAGGAATGACATAGCAGCAGTTAAATGCAGCCTTCTGTAAGCTTTAAATATCACCGGGGCTTACATCAAATACATCAAAACACAACAATAAAAAACAGTTTTCTGAACTTATCAATATGACTCTGTCCTTCACAGGATAAGTAAAATGGATCACTGCAAAAACTCAAAATCTTAACAAGAATATTTGTCTTATTTCTAGTTAAAATGTCTCATTTTAGTAAAAAAAATCTCATTACACTTAAAACAAGACTCATCACTGGAAAAAACAACAATTTTTACCTGTTTCAAGTAGATTTTTTTTTTTAAATAAGTAGAAAAAACGTTTTGCTTGTAATAAGAAGATAAATCTTGTCCCACTGGCAGATTTTCCTACTTATTTCAAGTGAAAATTTACTTGAAACAGGTGAAAATTGTCAAATAAGTTATTTCTCTGGTGTTATTTTTCTGGTGATGACTCTAAATGTTGAAATATCAGTAAAACCACATTCATTGATGAAATGACATAAGGGATGGAAAGGTGGGATGGCAGTTTTACAGGGGGGATGATTTTGACCGTTTTTATCAACTCGAGTACTGCCTGTAACGTCTATCAAAGGTTATATATTTTACTGGCGCAGACATGAATTTTGCACATCATGTGGCGCTCGGCGCTCTTTTGTTCAATCACCACACTACAAACAGTTTTGAATCTCGACTGCATCTCAATATACTTGTTTTAAACACAGTGGTGGAAACTAACCAAATATATTTACTAACATCCACACCTTACTGGGGGGGTTCACATATTGTGCTATTTTAAATTTCTATTACACCTCAAAGGGAGCTAATGTTCTTTCTCCTATAAATGGTTTCAAACCCAGAACATTTGAATCATTAACCTGATGGTTTTTATGCCTTTCACGAGCTGAGGTCCCAGTTTGGATGTGTGGGTTATTAACAGCTGGCCTTTTGGGGTTTTTGTACAGAAAAGACTGAAACTTATAGTATATAATATAAACTAATCATCTGGTGCTCACCAGGTCTTCAGTGCAAGTAACAAGCAGGTGCTTCAGGATGGTAATTGACCATCAGTGAGTGGGAACATCTCTGTAAAAAGTTTGGGCTTTTGGCTTATCTGGAGCATTCGGGTGTGTTAACAAAATCCCAGGGAGGGACGACGTCAGCAGTGATCTGAGGGAGGCAACTTTGAGGGAAGGGTTGTGAGGCCGTTTCCAAACCATTTGAAGTGCATCATTCTGCAGTGGGAAAGATTATTCACAGGTGGAAAACATTCAAGACAGATGACAATCTTCCCTGTGTGTGCATCCGAGCAATTTCACCCCAAGGTCAGACTCCGCGGTGCTCAGAGAAATTGTGAAAAAATACCAAGAGATACGTCTCTTGTATAAGCAGAATGTTACAGCAATAAAATGCTGTGTGCACACTTAAGTGTTTTTCTTTAATGTCTCACATTGTTCACAATTTGCTGTCAGTTTTTTGCTGTTACTTTGCACTTTTAGTTCAAATATGAGTAATTCAGCGATTCTTTTAACCAAAATGCCATGAATACTTCTCTCACGTCTGCGTATGCCGGAGCGCTGCAGCGATGTGTGACGCAAGGATGTTTCACAAAAACTAGGCAGAGAAATTTAAAGACAAAACGACTGGTTGATGGTCTTTACCCAACCGGTTGGCTGTGCAGGCGCAGGAAACACCTTGCTTTGTCAACAGGAAAGCCACAAGTCATGTTTCTTAACAGGCAAAGTCAATTGCTGTTGTTCCAGTCTGGAAACGGTTAAAAAGCTCTCCACATGTTTGTATGTGTGCAGACAGAAGAGTTATTTACTGTACAGTATGAATCATATATGTATCCTTTAAAAAATGGCTGATTAAAAAAAAAAGTCTTTATACAAGTTGTAATTTGTTCATTCAAGACGAGCGTGATTTAACAAAAAAAGAGGCCCATGGCCCATTACCAGGCAATGTCTCTTCCCATCTAGGTCTCCGTCTCTTCTCATAAAACAAGACAGTAAGCTTGTTTTATCATTTTCTCTCCTCAATGCCAGTCTCCCTCTGGTGTGCACCATCTCAGACGCACACAAGTGGAACAACCTTGTTTTATCTGTGATGGCTCCCTCGGTAGCAAATGCAGTACGTCCTTGTATCACACTGGTTTTAGAGATCTGCCATTTGAAAGGATGAGGATGATTTCAGAGACGAGGCTTCACAAGGCTGTAGGGTCCAAAAGCACCGCTTTATTATACAAGCTCCTAAGAGGACAGTTTAAAAGCAATATGCAGAACAAAAACATGCTCTCATCAGAACTTTGTGTGATACGAGCTTCGGGTATAAAACAAACAGACAGAAATGGAAAGGTTGTATTCAAGGTAACATTCACACTAGCAAAGAAATATGTCAACAAGACCAAAAACTGTCATCTCACATTTGAAAACACACAGATATCCACGCAGTCACCAACCCAAACCCTCAAACATAACATTATTAAGTATTCAGTCATTTAAAAATGAAACCTTACAGTCACATTATATCCTTTTCTAAACTGTACACCTGCTACACATACATGTTGAGATGATTCCTGCTGAGCAGCTCTCACCTCACACTGGATAACGTCATCACTGCAGTCATTTGCACTTACGTCTCATTTACTCTTAATCCACACTGATATATTTGTCTTTGGTTGGCATTTATTTACACATTTGCTGAAATAATATATGCTGATTATCTGCCTCATTGCACATTAAAGAATAGAAATGAACACTAAACACATGAACATTACCACGGTGAAATACAAACAAATAAGAATATTCACAAAACAGCATGGAAATGATGAGGATTGGCAGTTTTTGCTGGTATTTGTGAGGCTACATTCAAGAGAAAAATAATAAACAGTTCAGTCTTAACCGTTACATTGTACACAAACAACATTAAGTAAGACACAAAAGTTTTAAAAAGAAAGCATTTTTACCTTTATTTTCAGAACTTCAGGAGAATATTTAAGGCAATTGTGGAGTGCTTCATTTTTTGTAATTTTTCGGAGCCATTTAGAGAGTACGACGGAGTATTAGGGTCAAACAAAAAAACAAAAAAAGGAAATTACGAGAATAAAGTCATAATGTAATGAGAATAAAGTTACGACTTTATTCTCGTAATGTTACGACTTTATTCTCGTAATTTTACGACTTTATTCTATTACGACTATATTCTCGCAACATTACGAATTTATTCTCGTAATTTTACGACTTTATTCTCATTATATTATGACTTTATTCTCGTAATTTCCAATTTTTTTTGTCTTAGTTTGGCCCTAATACTCCGTCGTAAGAGAGTACAGATGATGTGAAGAAGTTATTTAATGCCACGAAAACAATCAAAGAATACTGGGACTTCTCTGAAGACTGAAACGGCGGCGAGGATGAGAGCAGAAGAATGGGCTGCATACTGCTTTCTCACCTGTGCTTTTGGTTTAAGAAAATGAATAATAATTATCTCCATGTGCAAGTTTGTAACTTATTATTCCTGCCCTCAAGGACATAAAGCAGGCACTGTAGGTCGGCATGTGTGTGGGGTATAAAATGGACCAGCCTAGATCACCCAAACAAGTAAACATTTGTCTGAACTGCACCAAACTACGACGTGCCTCTCACTCTTTACATCCATCCCTGCGTACGGCAGGACCTGCGCCCTCAGCTCTCACCACAGGGTTCCCCGTAGGCAGCGGGGCCACCAGACCACGTACCTGACGGTCTGGGAGCCGTTTTCAGATTCTTTTCAAGTTCACATTCGGCCTCCAGCTATTGTTGCAGGTGAGACTAAAAAAAAAAACATGCCGTCCTTCTCCCTCCTGCGGTCCAGACAATGTGCAGAAGACAATCCCGGCAGACGTTATTGTGAGACAGCTTGTGAGGACGATAATGTTCGTAAGACACAGAAGAGGAAGAGAATGGCAGGACTGTTTCCAGGTCAGCATTCAGAGCGATGGATGAGGCTTTTAGATCAGTATGAGGTCTGGAGACTCTGGGATGGTGTCTGGAACAGAAAAGCACATGTCGCTTCAGAGGACTGAAATCAGAAGTTATCCTCCTACACTAATCAGCATTTCATGCCTTTTTGCTGCCTTGTGGAAAAAAAAATGTTAATGTGGGTGTTTGCATATTCAGCAATGCACTTCCTGCTCAAATATGACATTTCTACTCCCGTGACTGCATTTAACTTTTATCTCACTCCTGCCTCGATAAGCTGATAAATGACAGGCAGAGACGGACACGTTTCACCAAAAATGAGGTGTTTTTCTGGAAATCCATCAAAAAAGCAGAACAAAAAGGACTGGAGCCCGAATTGCAACATATTGTAGATAATAGGGAAGTGGCGCTACTTAAATACCGCACAGCAGAAGGTCAGTGGGCCGAAAGGCATGAGGAAGAAAACTGAAGTGTAGCACAATCCACACAGCACGAAACAGAAAGAAAGATCAAGTTAAATAGTTCAACATCTGTGTAACGCTGAAGGAATTCAGTTCTGGCAGGAAAAAGTGTTCCTGACAAAAGTTTTTTTTTTTCCTTTGTGAGTTTTGAATTTAATTTTTTTCAATTTGTATTAATATTTGAGATTCTCCTTTCAGAGAAGAAGCTTGACTGTAATTTTAGATGTCATTAACCACTGGAAGCTGTTTATTGTAAAACAATTTCCTCTTTCTAAAATAATTTCACTTACATGTACAGGCCAACTGCAGCATCTGGACGAGCCTCAGTCAGTGAGATGGGCCTGTTTTGGCATATATGTTGTTTGTTTGTCATCTCTAAATGACCGTCAGCATATTTTAGGGGGTCTTTTGTTCAGCTCTCTTTTTCTCTCCTTCTCCTGATATCATTGAGCAAGAAAAAAGCTTGTCCATCCATCTATGTCTGGAATGTCTGAACAGGTGCCTCAGGAAGCAGCAGAAGAAAAAAAAATACTTGGGATTGAAGCTCTAAACCATAACTAATGTTTCAATATTACTGTAACTTGCCTTTCTTGGGAGAGTGACTTGCAAAAGAGGCAAGTGAAGAAGTCAAGAAAATAGGAACACGGTCACCTCCTTCAAAACAATACTGTTGGTCCTTGTTAGTGTCTATACAGTCCCAGTATATACTGTATATGTGTTCATAAGACACCCCAGGGCCCACCCCCACCCCCACCCCTGAAACGCCCACTAGAGTCTGATGGGAGTCGTATCAGATTCATGTCAGGATCTGATGTGAGACGCGCAGCAGCCCACTCGCTTTAGGCTGAAGTCTTGCGCAAGAGAGAAAGTCTTTCTGTCAGCACAAAAATGCAAAACATCTCAGCAGAAACACGTAAAGTCACGATTACTCATAGTAACGTCAACGTTACCACACTGAATTTTTGATTTTGAAAGAATGATGTCCTTGTTTGATATATTTTCATGACACTTAAAGTGCTTTTTAAGTTGAAGGAGTCTTTCAAAATGCAAAAGGTGCCTACAACAACTTTTCTGATTCATGATGTTTTACACATCTTTCTTGGTTTTATGTCCCCTTTTTTCCAACAGTTGCCAATTTAAAAAGAAAAACTGTTTTTGTTAAAGGCAACTGGGTTGTGGTGTATTATTGTGTTATATCGAAAGACCTGAACCAGTTTACATATTGGGTTTAGACCCAATATTTAAACCGCACATACGCCTGGCTCCTTTTATGTCTGTTTTTAAATCTCATCTTAAAATTCATTTTTACTCACTAGCTTTTATGATTGTTGTATTTCATTTGTGTTTTATGTTTTACGTTGTCCTGTTTTGTTTTTCTTTTTCTTTCACTTGTCCAGCACTTTGGTCAGCTGTTGTTTATAAAAGTGCTTTATAAGTAAACTTGAAATTGAACCTGAACATATCACCTACAGATTTCTGATGTATGTCAGAACGAAACCAAACTATGAAGTAAAGACTGGCTAGACAGGATTGTTAAGGCACAGTGTTGGAAAACTCACTGTACAAAAACATGTGGGCAGCACTGAACATGATCTATAAACACAACTGAGATGATTTGGTGACATCACCAAATGTTCAAACCCTGCAGCGAACTTTAGTCAGAAATGTTTCAACCAAGCACTGAGTGAAGGGTGTGAATGTTCAATTCACTCTTTTATTCATGTTATGTTTCATGAGTTAAAGCAACTTGTTTGTACTTGATCAAGTCTGAAACACAAGAAAATGTTCAAAACTTAAGGGGATCTGAGAATGCTTTGAGTGGGTTGAAGAATGACGTAACTTGCACTGATTTCATTGTGCAGAGTCTTAACAAGTATCTGCATCTCTTGCTTGGCCTGACCATAGTTTCCCTTGCGATATGAGTTTGCACTGTGAAGAAGTCTGTACTTTTGGGGGCACGTCGTACCTTCAGATGGGAAGAATACGTCCCCATGAGCAGGAGGCGACAGGGGCGTTCCCGGGTCGGACAGCAAGCGACGGCCCGTCTCAGAGGACTGCCTGGTCATGATCTGAGACACAGTCCGAGTCTTTATCTGAGGTGATCCTCCAAGAAACACTGGGTTTTCATGGCCGGGGGCCTCGCTGAAAACGCAACACGAGCACAAAAGAAAGAGAAGCAAGTAAGAAACCGACAAAATGACTCAATGACCTGTTACAAAACTCATATGTTGCTAAAGACTGTAAGAAATATAAGACGCACAGACATGAATCACTAAAATCATACATGACGGCATGCAACATCTGTTATCAAGTCATCCCTATACTGAAAGTAGAAGTTGCCACAGTGAATAAGATTAAATGTTTATCTGACGCTACATGAAGAAATCAGCTGTTACATGTTTTGGGCGTTTGTTTTGATGCTGCTCTGAGATCTGAAGGACTGTGGGAAACTCACCTGTCCATCCTCACCAGCTCCTGTGCACCTGGGAGAGAGGAAACAGGAAACGGGCCATTGTAAATGAACTGAAACAGAGCTGAGTGGGAACGTGCTTCCTACTGTGTGAAATACAGTTAATCCACCGCAGTGGCAGGAAATGCATCAGACCAAACACTCTGGGAACCCAGTGTAGGAAACTTCTATGTGACCCATAGCAAGGAGATGGAAATTAAGTTTGTGCGTGTGCGCATTGCTTGTTTGTGTTCATCAGTAATACATACGCCTGTTGGACTGGGCATTCTGCCTCTGTTTGTAGACGAGCACCAGAATAAGAGGCAGAGAGAGCAGAGCCAAGATGCAGGCTGCTAAAGCCAAGGCCACGGGCACGGAGCCTGGGAAGCAACAGAGGGACTGTGAGTTAAACAAACAGAATAACTGACGGCCTTCCGTTGTCTATGAAGCTCGAGTAAGGTAAATTTTTTTTACCAAGAGCTACAAAACACAGCAGCGAGTTTTACCAACGAAATGTTATTGCCTGGCTTCCCGGATAACCGAAATCAAGATTGCTAAATATATGTACAGATATGTTTTGCAATCTTAATTTCGGTCACATTTCGTTTTGAAAACTCACTGCTGTGTTTCGTACGATGACAATAAAGTAGGTCTAAGTCTAAGTTCTGTACCTGCAGGCGGTGTGGGATCCCAGACGGTGCAATTTTCCTGTCCAGTTCTTCCTAGAAAAGTTCAAATGAACACATTGCATCGTATAAGTCAAAATGTGACACCAGGGAAATGCATCTATGAACGGTCAAAGTTGTGATCACAACAGCCTATCCCAGTGATTCCCAACCTGTGGGCCCCCTGGTGGGCCGCGAAGGTATTGCAAGTGGGCCGCCAAAAAAGTATGATTTTTGTGGGGGGGATATAATTATATAAAAATATACAGAATAATATTTTAAATGTTAAAACTCAGTTATGTTTAAAATGATATTAAAAATGTTTAAATATTATTTTGTTTTGTTTTCCTTCAAGTATTAGACATGTGACAAGCAAATGAGCGATAGGAACTTTTGTTGTTATCGGTCGGACCACTTTTCAGCGGGACTGCGTTGCACTTGACTTATTTACGTTTGATGCTGATACCTGAAACTGGAGTGTAAAGATGGATAGCTGGCTAGCAACAGGGAGAATTAAAAAGTTTGGAGGTGGGCCGTGAACATTTTTGAGACATAAAAGTGGGCCCTGAGTTGGAAAAGGTTGGGAACCACAGGCCTATCCTACTTCAGAGCCAACAAAAACACTGTCTGTGACTCATTTGTATGAGCTTGTGCTTTCACACGCATTAATTACATGTGCTTACGTGGTGTAACATGAAGAACCAGGTGGCTGTGGGACCTCTGCTCCAGGGACGCGTGGTTGTGGTCCCTCTTGAAGTCCAGGATCATGCAGCAGTAGCGACCCTGGTCAGCATGGGTCACGTTCTGCAGGATCACCCACATCTTCTCATTCGTATATCCAAGTGTCAGCCCTGCCGGTAAGGTGCGGTTGATGTGGAAAGTACCGATGTTCATGTTCCGTGGGCCTGTCCCCGGTGTGCAGCGCCTGTCACTGTGGGGCGTGAAAAGCCAGCCGTGCTTCAGAACGTCATCCGGGTGCAAGGCGGCACCTCTCTGGGTGCACATGAGCTGAACAGTTGCACCTTCAGGGCACGTGTAGAACAGGTGAGGTGCAGAAACACCAAGCGTGGAGTGGGAATGAGACGTCTCAATAGCTGGAGAGAAGATAAATAAGGAAAAATGCAATTAACACATATGACTTCCTCTCAGAACATATCCTACCAATCCCGTGATTTAATTCAGAGATACAGTGGTGTGTTTGGCTACGGTTGAGTTGTATTGTTGTGGCTTCTTATGAGAGAAATGGGACTTATACAAAATGGAAATAACAACAAATGTCTGGGAAACTAAACCCAGGGGGAGAAATGTCTATATTTATAGATGACAAAGAAAAACCAGAGGAAAGAATGGAGTATTTCGATAAAAAAAAGAAGTTAAATTTAGTAAAGTTTATTTCTGTAGTGGTAGAAGCTGGTTTTTCCAAGGTACAAAATCCACGGAAGTTGCTTTAAGAAACTGCAAACGCAGACCATAATCATGTTGTGAGAGAAAAATGTAAGGGTATGCATTAAAAGTGTAAAAGGTACTATAATACAGGAATAACAACGAAAGTGATGATCCGCAATCAACAGCTTCAAACTTTCCAAAGGATTTTGGATGGAAATGCTTGTAGTAAGATGAGCCAATGATTAGGTTGTTTGGTCACATTAACCACAGTTATGTTTGCAGAAGTAAACACTGAGGTATCCACCCCCAACGACACTGCCAACGATGATGTTTAGAAGAGCATCATGCTCTCTAGTTGTTCCTTCTGCCTGTTGAGCTGGAAGATTAGACAAAGCCAGCACTACCTCAGTATTTTCAGCATTGCCTCAAAGCATCAGGCTGGACCCATCTGGGTGTTCCAGCAGGATCTTTTGCCCAAATACACATTAAAACAGCTCATTAAACAGGCAGAGCAAGGTAAGAGAAGGCCTTTGGAACTGTAGTCAAAGTCTTCACCTAGTTGTTATGAAAGATAAGCATTGCTTGAATGTCAGGTCTTTGCAGGAAACCTTCAGATATAATTAAACTCTATCAATTCTGCTAAGAAGACTGATCCAAAATCCTAGAGCAGGGCTCGGCAACCCGCGGCTCTAAAGCCGCATGCGGCTCTTTAGTGCCGCCCTAGTGGCTCCTGGAGCTTTTTCAAAAATGTTTGACCTTTTTTTCCTTTTTTTTCAACTTATTTTTTTCTTTTTTTTCCTCTTTTCTTCCTTTTTTCTCTTTTTTTCCCTTTTTTCTTCCTTTTTCCTTTCCTTTTTAATCTCGACGATTTTTACTTTTTTCTCAAAATTTTTACTTTTTTCTTGACATTTCGACTTTTTTCTCAACATTTCGATTTTTTACACAAAATTTTGACTATTTCCTCGACATTTCGACTTTTTTCTCGACATTTCGAAGTTTTTTCTCGAAGTGCATAATGAAAACAAAAATCTTCCCCCAGTTATAACTAATATAGATACATGCAGCATGTGTTGCCTTCATTCTAAGGCTTATACAAGACTTTTCATTTTTTGCGGCTCCAGACATATTGTTTTTTGTGTTTTTGGTCCAATATGGCTCTCTCAACATTTTGGGTTGCCGACCCCTGGACTAGAGGGACTCTTCAGACGCTTGTGGGTGTCCACTTTAGGCAGTGGGTTCATAGCATCTTGCAATGTATATTCAGCAAAGGTATTCATTATTATTTTACATATCTTTTCCAATCAGTTTATTTCAGAATGTCAAAAATGAATTAGAATTTAGGCCTTGTAGCAATTAGCAGACTCATCTACACTAATGCAAGGAACCCATGATGACCTTTGACATCCAGCATTCTTCCCCCGAGTTGGACACTAAAAGTTCAAGTTTCTATAAGTAAAATTCAACTCAGGCAGGAAATCACTGGTCATTTTAAATTAGCTGAGGCTGAGTGGACTGAAGTTTGTGCCTGTTGCCATGGCTCATAAAGTGGAGAACCACAATGCAAAAAAGTAATTATAGCAACTAGCAATTTCAATGTGGACTTAAAGCCAAAGCCCAGCATTTTCCATGAACCGATTCTGCTTGTGTCGTAGTCTTTGTGCCTTTGGGTCAACACAGTTTGTTTCTTGTTGTGTTTATTCAAACTGTGGTTAGAAATAGAGTTGAGTCTGCTGACTAAAACAAATCCACTAACCTCCTGTGGGAGTTAAATAGCCTGTTCCTTTCGGACAGCTGCAGATGCATATACAGCATCGCTGCGGCCGTAGAAACAGGGACAGTATAGAAATCTGACTGATGCTGTGTTTGATTCTTCCTTGAAATACCATAAACACCTTAAGATGTTATTACCCAGCGCTTGAATTTAAAAAGCTGTACTATGACACAGTTTGGCTGCATATAAATGTTCATGTGCACCCAGGAAACCAACAAGACAGCTGTTAGACGCTCCGTACACATTGCACACTCTTTCTAACGCGTTCTGCTTTCCACCACATCCTGCTCTTCGGTGCAGCAGTTACATGCATGCATAGATTAACCCTTAAGGTGTATTTTAAACGATTGAGTCCCCCTCCAAAAAAATACACCTCAAAACTGAGGCTACTTTCTAACAATCCCCCCAAATATGCACACACACAAACACATATGCACATAAAATAACACAACAGTGCAGCACTGTCCATTATGATTATAATGCTTTTTCTGCAATAGATTAGATTGTAGCTCAGCATCCAAGATTGCTTAGAGCTGCAGAGACAACACGAACAGCGTGTGCAAGTGTGTTCATGAACATTACCAGCATGTTTCAGGAGGGGGAAAAAAGTATGTCAGCTTTTACAGTAAGCATGTGTGTGTGTTTGCGTGCATTTCTGGAGGCTAGTCGGTGCCTGGTTTGAGGAGTGGACTTCCTTCCTGAGTTGTCTCCAAACACTCGACCCCCTCCTCCTCCCGTCTGATTGCCTGCCCTTTGATACTGAATTGAAATCTTTAAGGCTGCTAAGCCAGTATCAGTAACTTTCTCCAGCCAGTATCAGTAATGATGACCATCCCTCCTGACTCTTCTACTTTTTCAATCATACATGTATATAGATCTTATTTCACAAAATATGATCTTAGCTGAAGGAAAGTGGTCAGTGTTTTCTGTAACTGAACACAGAAATATCACATTTTTATTTATAAAAATCTTGACTTGATGACTTGAGTTAAATGAATTCCCCTTTGCTTGTTTTCCGATGTTTTCACCTTCTGTCCAAAGACAAACAAGTAAAAGCCTTTGGACTGCAGCAGCTGCTGTGGTAGCAGCTGCGCATGACTGAAGCACAATTAGCCACGACCTGTTTTTTTTAATGCACTTATACTCCCCCAGGGGGGCAGATACACTGTGTGAGAGAGCCTTTTGGGTCCTGCGAGAACATAAATGAGGAAGCAGAGCAGCCGTTTCAGTGTAAATGTCAATACCAGCTTCAAATGGTTGATTTAGTCTCAGCTGGGAAGGACATACAGTAGCTGAACAGTCGCTGACCTCGGCTCTTTGATTAACCGTGCATGTTTGTTTACACGCCATGTGTGCATCCTGTGTGTGTGTGTGTGTGTGTGTGTGTGTGTGTGTGTGTGTGTGTGTGTGTGTGTGTGTTTGTGTGTGTCAGAATGAGAAGCAGTGCCCCACTCCTGTGTGTGCGGCTGATCCCTACACTCGCCATTGTGTGCCAGGAAAAGCAATAGGAAGACCGTGGAGGGTGATTAAGGTGAAACTGTTATCCCCCGGCTGTTCCTCCCAATGTGTTGGGACAATAGCAGTGGAAGTCCTTCTCATCTAATGTTTCGGACCCACCCCGCCCTTCTCACTAGCCTTTTCTTGTTTGATAACAGCCGGCTCTGCCTTCCCTTGTCAGATTTACATGAGAAAATGAACTCTGGCAAATAGTTTTTTTTCTTTCCTTTTTGAAGTTTAGAGCCAAAGGTTCTCATGTAGCAAATGGATTATATTTCTTACATCTTCGTAACAAGACCAGACCTATAAGAGGAGGTATCTTGGGGAAACTAATATCTGTTGTTTGAGCACTTAAAGAGGCTCCAAGTGGGTGGTGTTCACCACAGTGTCAGCAAATGTGGTTGGAGGTAAAAAAGCTAACTTTTTAACACGTGCAAAACAGACAGCCCTTTTTTTTGTTCTTTTGTTAGTGATATACATAAGACATCTGTATTTTGGCTGGATTATAGATCTAAGTTGCCACCTGTGATCCTGATAGTCCCAGAGGGCCCAGACACAATCTGGCCTTTGTTTTCATCCTCGGTGCCACCTGTTGAGGACATGCTGTCAATGTCCCAGTAGTTGCCCTCAGACATATGACATATGCAAGTTGGTTATATAATATGTACATTAAGACTTCTCTTCACCAAGAGTTGAACACAAACTGAGCTGAACTTAAAATACAGCTACATTTGATATTCACAAATCCTCTACCTGAGTACATGTTCTCCTTCCTGATACACCACTTAAGGCTTTTTTTCACGGTAAAGTTACTTTGACTCATTACAGGATGCCTGTAAAATCAGGAAATCACCCCCTGCACACACTAACACCAAAAGAAAAGAGGGTTCGAGTAGCCGCTTCTGGTGATTATAACTTAACAAACAGATACAGCAACAGGAAATGTCAAAATCTGTTACAAAAGTGCCCACATAAGGAAGTGGCTGTGAGTAAACACGCCATCATGTTCAGGTGTCCATAATCGCCGGTCAGAGGAAATTTCCTTAGCTTTTACGAGCTGAGCAAATCTGAGATAAGTTATTAACAGCAGGGACACTGTTTCCTTTCACGGTCTTCCTGTTCTTCAGCCTCAGGATTTGCATTTAGCCAAGTAAAAGACATATTTACGACATAATTACTACACTCTTTCATCATAAGTCTTACTTAAGTCACAATGCAGATGAAATGCCATTTTGAAAGTTTTGATGGGAAATTTTGTTGTTTTGAAACAGCAGAGGTTATTATTACATCATCCTGATTAACACAATTACTGACTTTTTCCCCCACTCTTCCCCATTCTCTATATTTGAGTCGCTCTGCTTAGAGTTGACTAAAATATTGCTGTTACAGTCAACACCTGCCAGCTTTCCTGAACAAAGTTTGTAGTTGTAGCTGCTTTGCTTAGACGATGAGTCAAGGTTAATGTCGTGTCCTTGGGCCGTTCAGGGAACCGCCAGTGTGGGAGGCAACACTGTTCCCAGCAGCGTGGAGGTCACTGGTGGTAATTTCATTTATCATCCTCGCCGCATGCTTAAAGGGGACTGCAGCAACTAATTCATAGATCGTTCAATATGTGAACCCCAGAAAAATCCCAGGGCAGAGAACCTCCTCCGCAGTCGTCTTATTACTAAGGTACTTTCAGTGTAGGCTCACACAACTGCTGCACATGCACATGCATACCCTGGCCTGTCCCTGTCAACGGCCCTGGCCAAAGGTAAGCTGTGCCCTGGTAAAGATGTATTCAGTTAAGACACACAGCAGAGAGTGGCCCCATTCAGACTCCACTGAGCATTTTTAACTGAGCCATTGTCCACCCCGGCAAACTAAACACTTATCTGAGAGGAAAACCCCGCTGATTACAGCTGGGTTTCACTCAAGTGGTATTTTGCACAGTGGAAGTCCATTATTGGCAGTGGCACAAACAGCTGTTTTCATCATCGGCTGAAAAGAAGGAAACCTCCAACAAAGAGGACATAACAAGTCTGCCAGGAGGGCGTTGGATGGTCTCAGACCTGTCGTCTTTCATGGAGCCTGTCAGTCTCACAAGCCTCAATGCACACCATCTACATGCACTTTAGATTGAGTCATTACGTGATTTACAAACGTTTTACATCTAAAAATTTACCTCAGACCTTTTTTTTTTCATCCCGAAAATGCCAAATTTAAAGGTCTTCAATGAAATCATTACTGCTTTTCACTGACCTTTCAGCTTATCTAAACAGAATTAGGCAACAGGCTGAAAAGTGATAAAGTTTGGATGTGTGTTTGAAGTGAAGCAGCCAGCACCCAGGGAGGCAACAGCTGGTTCTCCTCTAAACTCTGAATAAGTCCTTGAATAAACTGCAGCGTTTGATTAGAGCTGCCAGGAAGAAGCGCAGAAATACTGTAAGAATAAAGCAGTTTTTAGGTGGATCGATCACTGGAGGCCAAGGAGCTCATGATGCTGCTCTCTCTTTTTAGTTCTTAGTTGTTAGTTGTTTTTTTCTTTCTGGTTTGTTGTTTTTTCCTCCAAATGTGGGCCACATTTCTGAGGTAAAGGCCCTTGTTTGCGGCTGAGTTTAAGGTGGATTTACACTTCACAGCAGCCCAAAGGAGGAGCTCCGGAACCGCTCGGCCAGATGTTCTGCGTCAAAACAAAAACAGCGAGGCTCCACATGTGGGAGATGTCTACAGCCCCAATAGTTTTACACACACGCCAGGAGCCGGCATGAGAGCTGCAAAGCACAGCTGTTTCTTAAGGACAATAAATAAAAAAGAAAGCAAGGATGGGGGCAAAACAGATTAAAGTCATCAATTTACATCCAGCTGCCAAAGCGTCACATTAAGTTTCTACTTGTTTAGACAGACAGGTCTTAATCTACTTTTGACATTTTCTCACATTTTACTTAATGGACTTACCTGCAGTAACGGGCAACAGGACCGAGAAAATCCAAAACATGAGCTTTCGTCCAGAAACTGATATTAGAGCCGGCAACCTCCGCTCCATGTCTGCGGGGAGGGGACGCCAAAAGTAGCAGAGGTGGTTTTAGTTTGTTTGTTTTGTTTTGTTTTCACCCTCTCACAATCCAGTCAATTATTTGCTTTTGTTAATCTTTGTTCAATTTACCTCGTCTACTTCCTAATCTGAGCACGTTCTCTTAACTTTGCACCAAAACACAGATACTGTCCGTCCTCCAGTACTTTACTCTCTGAGCTGCGCCGCTTTAAAGCAACGTGATACTATGAGTGAGGAGGCCACGCCCCCGGGTGGGCTGGCCACGCCCCCTGGCGGGCTGGCCACGCCCCCGAGACGGCAGTCTTGTTTTTGGTCAAAATCTGCATTTATTTTGCAGTCTATTTATAAACATGCAGAGCTGGGTAGAGTAGCCAAAAATTTTACTCAAGTAAAAGTACTGTTACTTCAGAATAATATGACTCAAGTAGAAGTAAAAAGTAGTCATCCAAATAATTACTTGAGTAAAAGTAAAAAAGTACTTGGTGAAAAAACTACTCAAGTACTGAGTAACTGTTGAGTAATGTCTGATTTATTTTTTTTAACACAACCATTCAAACAGACAAAAGTACAAAATAATCATCTTCAGGCAAATTAAATCAATAAAATAATAAAATAAATTAAAATTAATAAAAAATAGCTCAAATTAAAATAAGCTTAAAGTAAAGTCAAGTACTTTAATAAATAATAAAATAAATAAAATAACAGAATAAAAAAATAAATTAAGCACAAGTAGCACAAAATTTCAAGCCTTTGTACTTTTCTTTTTTAACCAGGCAGAACTAGAACAAGCCCATGAACTCATAGAAACTCTGTGTGTTTGAGTCTGTGTAAATGTGACAAAACATGAAAAAAACAAACATTTTTCCCAAAGAATCACTCAGTGATGTCATGAGATTGACGCGTACGCGGATAAAAGGGATAAAAGAAAAGTAACAGCTCAACGTAGCCTAATGTAGCGGAGTAAGAGCAACAGTTTCTTCTTCACAAATCTACTCAAGTAAAAGTAAAAAGTACAGTGATTCAAAACTACTCCTAAAAGTACAACATTTCTCAAAACTTACTCAAGTAAATGTAACAGAGTAAATGTAACTCGTTACTACCCACCTCTGTAAAAACGGACATAAAAAATACAAACATTAGAAAGAGCAAGTTATTGGTTAGTTTTTATCAACTGGTATAATGAATATTTTAAATACACACGACTCTCATTAAAACTTAAAAGTATAAAGCAACTAGACTCTTTCTAAAGCACTACAGAAGACAGTCTAATATTAATGTTTGATGTATATTTCTCTAATGTTTACAATTATTTGACATTAAAGAGGTTGAGGTTAAATAAAACTATTCTTTGTGTTTAGATGACCGAGCGGTGCGTTTTTATTTTCACATTATTCTAAGGTTTAGTCATCTCAGCCTCAGGGGGAAAGCAGGGTCAATGTTTTTACAACAGGCAGGTCAGACTTGTCGAACAAGAATTTACCGTCACCTCTGTTTCATGCAATGATACTTGTAGCTTTGTTTTATTCATCAGAATCATTCAGGGCTTTGATGGAGGGGTTTCTTTGAGTTTGCATAGGTTTTTTTTTTTTTTCATACATTCAACTTACACTTTACAGCCTTTACACCAAATCAAAAAAAGGTATGGACAATGAAAATAAAGTAATAACACAGCATAACTACATACTACACTACTGGTGCAAACCGTAGTATGTACAATATGTACTTTACAGTATTTAATAAATATCAGATTTTTTTATCTCTGGGTAAATATCCAGTAATGACTAACCAATCTTCCTGGGAAACTGTATCCCATAATGCATTTGGTCCCTACGTCAAAATGTTGTCACACTAGTCACTAATCTGTTTTTTTTAAGTGGCAAACATTTATAATATAATGAAAATAAACTACAGTACGAGGTTTCACAAACATTCAGTGTTTCACAAACATGCTTTCGTACCAGATCACAGAACAATCACCTGTTGACATATTTCACCCAACATTGTCTTTCCTTAACTGCATTATAACTTGTTCCTGTATCAACTTTTTTTTTAATGTGCTACAGGCCTGAAGTTGACAAATTGATTTACTGTATATTAACAAATAAAATTAATTTGATGGAAAAAAAACATTATACAGTAGATTTAAAATGAATTTGATTGTTTTTCCAGGGTTTTATATTTTCCATGTTTTCCAAACTCTGTTGCCAAGATCACAAGTCAGCGTCTTACAGCCTCTTCTCTTTGCCTCATTTACTCTTCACATTTTCGTTTTGGCCGTCATGGGATATTATTTTTTTGCGTGTCAGAGAGTATAGTCCTTGCTGGTAAATGTATCCTGATTAACATGTTGATCTTGAAGTGGAACAACAAAATGCTTTCACTTGCAGGCCCAGTCACACCGTTGCTGGAGCCGGTTCACACGTGGGTAGGATTAGTAATACATCCATCTCTGAATGTTTTCCTCGTCCCTTCGTTCCTCATGCAGACCTCGACCACCATCCATGTTCGCATCGTGGACGAGAACGATAACGCTCCGGAGTTCCCTGAGGAGGAGTACGTCACGGTGCTGAGCGAGGGACCAGAGACGGTGGGAGCCACCATCGCTACGGTAACTGCCATCGACCCGGACGAGGGTCTAAACGGCACGCTGAGATACGCCATTGCTCAGGGCAACGTAATCCAGACCTTCAACATCGACAGCTTCACCGTGAGTCAGAAAGCTGTCGGTTCTGAAGCAGCCATAAATAAACCAAAGAAATAAAAACAAACTCTCTGCTTTGCTTGTTTCAGGGGAGAATCATCGCCGTAAAGGAGTTGGACTACGAGATCAGCAGTGGTCATTATGCACTGGTTGTCACGGCTACTGACCAGTGTCCAAAGCCTGCTCTGCGCTTGACATCAAGCACAACAGTAATCACACAATTCAATTCAATTTTATTTATATAGCATCTATTACAACAGAAGTTATCTCTAGGCGCTTTCCAGAGACCCAGAGCAATTATTACATAAACATAACATACATACACACAATATTTTATTCCTGTTTACCAGAGGTGTCAAAAGTATTCACATTCATTATTTATGTAGAAGTATAGATACTAGAGTTTAAAAATACTCCTGAAGAAGTTGAAGTATCAACTCAAGTTTTTTACTCAAGCAAAAATATAAAAGTACTGGTTTCAAAACTACTTAAAGTGTAAAAGTAATGTAAGGGGGAAAAAAGCCATTAAGGACAAAAGCCATTGAAAATGAATGTATCTTAGTATAATGCAAATATATTAAAGAACCATATATGTGTACTATTGAGCATTAACATGTGTTTCAGAGAGCAGGAGATATGATGACTAGTTGCCTATAAGTATTGTAATGGTGCAAAAAGTCAAACTTCAGAGGCATGTTATCATTTATCCTAACCTTTATTGGAATGTACATCCAAGTTTAGTTGCAGGAATCTGAGGGAACGGATGTAAGAACAAAACTGGACAAGAACATCCTTCATTGTGCCACAACCAAATTCACAATTTAACTGGATAGTCTTTTTTTAAAGGCCGAAATGAAATAGATTAACGAGGCTGTTTTTAAAATGTAAGGAGTAAAAAGTACAGATAATTGCGTGAAAATGTAAGGAGTAAAAGTAAAAAGTCGTCTGAAAAATAATTACTCCAGTGAAGTATAGATAACCAAAATTTCTACTTAAGTAAGGTAACGAAGTATTTGTACTTGCCGTATTTGTACTTCGTTACTTGACACCTCTGGTGTTTACCAAAAAGATGCATGTTCTCCGACATGGGTCAGACTGAGAGCGCCGGTTATGGTGCACGTGACGAATCAGGCTCCACTCAGCTTTGTGTCAAGAAGTCTGCCCTCTCCCTCGTTAGGTGCTGGTGAACGTCTTAGACGTGAACGACGTCACGCCAACCTTCCCCAGAGCCTACGAGGGCCCGTATGACGTAGCAGAGGGCCAGCCGGGGCCCCGGGTCTGGACCCTCAGGGCCAGCGATGAAGACTCTGGGCTCAATGGAAAAGTGGAGTACAGCATCACTGGAGGAGATTACCAGAGTCAGTATGAGACGGGGGGGTTTGTGTGTGTGTGTGTGTGTGTGTGTGTGTGTGTGTGTGTGTGTGTGTGTGTGTGTGTGTGTGTGTGTGTGTGTGTGTGTGTGTGTGTGTGTGTGTGTGTGTGTGTGTGTGTGTGTGTGTGTGTGTGTGTGTGTGTGTGTGTGACTGCATCATCTCCATTCATCTCTGAGCTTTGTGTCTACCTGTCAGATGAATTCATGATCTCTCCTGTGGAGGGAGAGCTCCGGGTGAGGAAAGATGTGGAGCTGGACAGAGAGACAACAGCCTTCTACAACATCACGGTTACAGCTCGAGACCTGGGAACTCCATCTCTCAACAGTTCGGTGAGACATATTATTACACCACACTCTCCCATCACATCCGCTTGAACAATCAGGAACTTGCAAACCTGACTTCTCCATATTAACTTACCTTCAATACAAACTAACACCCAACTCTAGCAACCACACCTCTCTGTAGTCAGCACTTACAGTATGATCAGAAATGTTTAACAGCTGCTTTTTGATGCATTTAAGGACTTAAGTAGCACAAACGTTTCCATCATATACCCATCGTAAAGAGACAACCCACGCAGCACTATTGTGAACAGGCGATGTGTGTTTGAGAGGATCACCCTTGTTATCCTCAGGTGGTGGTGGGTGTCCACGTCCTGGACATCAACGATAACGACCCGGTCCTCCTGAACCTTCCCCACAACACGAGTGTGAGCGAGGGCGCTTCCATACACACCTCCGTGGCGAGAATCCATGCACGGGACGCAGACAACGAGCGCAACGCGCTGCTCACTTATAACATAACGGCTGGAAACCTGGGAGGAGCCTTCTACATCAACGACACGGTAACGGAAATGCAGGCTGTAGTTTAAGCATGAAAATTACAGAGAGCCGGCATGGACGTCGGAAGTTTGAGCTTTGTTACTGGCAGCTCCCAAAGTTTTTAATACTTTCAGTTCTCTGCCTTTTCTTGCTCACAGCAGGAGTTGCATTTCCCTTTCAGCTGCCTCATTCACACTTTTGCTTTTAAATACATTGATCTGATTGTGGTAGCAAACATATTATTACCATGTGCACACATATGGCGTGTCATACAGAAGAGTCTGGTGTTACAAGGATGGTGTTTGGTCCATCTGGAACAGGGGTCGGCAACCCGCGGCTCCAGAGCCGCATGCGGCTCTTTAGCGCCGGCCTACTGGCTCCTAGAGCTTTTTCAAAAATGTTTGACCTTTTTTTTCCTTTTTTTCCTTTTTTCTTCTCTTTTTCCTTTTTTTCTTCTTTTTCTCTCTCTTTTTCTCTTTTTTCTTCCTTTTCCTTTCCTTTTAATCTCGACATTTCGACTTTTTTCTCAACATTTCGACTTTTTTCTCAAAATTTTGACTTTTCTCTCGACATTTCAACTTTGTTCTCAACATTTCAACTTTTTTCTCGACATTTCAACTTTTCTTCAAGATTGTACTTCAACATTAATCTTGACATTTTGACTTTTTTCTCGAAATTTCGACTTTTTTCTCAACATTTTGACTTTTTCTCGACATTTCGACTTTTTTCTCGAAGTGAATAATGAAAAAAAAAATCTTCCCCCAGTTATAACTAATATAGATACATGCAGCATGTGTTGCCTTCATTCTAAGTCTTATACAAGACTTTTCATTTTTTGGGACTCCAGACATATTTGTTTTTTGTGTTTTTGGTCTAATATGGCTCTTTCAACATTTTGGGTTGCAGACCCCTGATCTGGAAGAACCAACTATATACTTAATATCTTCCTTTTCTGAGTACGTTATTTGAAGTTTTTTCTAAAAACAGCAGCATAAATATGTTTTAACTTTAAAAATATATAGATGATACGATCACATGACAGAGACACATTTACTCAAGGTAATCAATAATCTCAAGAAAAAGACTTATCATGACATCTGGATTAAAAAGCTGCATTATTCAGCTGTTTTAACACACCCAGGTCTGTTTCCACTGTCGGCTGCTTAAGAGACGGGAGTTTTTATGTTCCCGTAGGTGGTTTTACAACAAACGACAGGTTGTTGTTGTTTTTTCAAACCACAGAAATGAAAGTTGTTGGTACACTTATCTTTAACCTTTACATGCTAGTGCTCCATGCAGAGCACCTGTAACTCCGTGTGTGTCCTGCGTCTCTCAGACAGGTGTGGTGAAGGTGAACAGACCCCTGGACAGAGAGCGAGTGGCGGAGTACACACTCACCATCACCGTCAAGGACAACCCCGAGAACCCGCGCATCGCCCGCAGGGTAACCCCACTCTCCTGTGCACGTGTACCACCGCAGCGCTCACACCGTGTCACCATTCAGCTATTATTCCATTAATCTGATAAAGGGGCTTACCCAGACAGAATTTCCTTATTGGGGATTTATATTCTCAGTTCCTGTAACATCATCTAAACTGGCCTAACCTGTAGCCTGTGCTTCTGTACTTGTCTCATCTCACCAGAACGTTACACAATCTCTTCGCTGAGATTGTTATCTCGTCTCCCTTCTGTGTCTTGTTATGTCTTCCCTATTATATGAAAACATGGAAACACTGTCACAAGCTGCAGTTGTATTCAGGCAGTACTGTCTCCTTATCGTTCCCTTCATTCTGTCCCACTTTTAAGCTTTGATGTCGTCAGGATGTCCCTATATTTAGTCTTTTTTCCATTTTTCCAATGCATAACCAATACTGCCACTCTACTGACGGGGGGTGAAAGATACAGGAAAGCATGAAAATTATTTTCTGTCAGTTTTTTGCGACAGACAAAAAAACAAAACCTCTGAGATTTAGATTTATTCAATAAAACACATTGTGACCTGTCATTTGCACGCTCCTCGTTAGAAATGAGAACATCAGAACAACTGAAAGTAAGGCTGGTTAATTTCTCTGTTTAAAAAGCGCTGTTGAAATCGTCTGTGGTGAAGGCGAGAAGCTTCTCCAGTCGTCAACAAGCCCTGAACCTGTCAGGGTGTGAATAGTGCAGCAGCTGCAAAACCTGTACTTCTGAACGTCTCCAAGAAAGTGACATGCGATCATGAAAATGCTTTTTTGAGGGTTAATTAAATCATTTCATTGCATTTTTCCTGTTTCTAGCGTGGCTGGGATCCATCCCAGCTACCACAGAGCAAGAGGAGGGGTACTTTGGATTAGAATTTAGATTTAGATGTCTTTATTGCCGCTGAATAAGTTCAGTGACATTGCAGCTCTCGTTTGCAAAGAAAAATATTAAAAACAACAGCAACAATACAATAAAATTCTTTGTATATGTATGATCTAAGGCTGGGTGATTTTGGACAAAAATAAAATCCCGATTCTTTTCTCTGAAAACCCGATTTTCGATTTCGATTTTTTTGGTAAAACTACAAAAGACAATGGAATAAATTGTTTCAAATATTTTATCTTTATTTTTAAAGAAAAATAGCAAACAAATTTCCCTATTGGGAATGAAGTGCAATTGAAAGATACTGTAAATCCTCCTTGAGTTTAGTAAAGTGACAACATTTACAATTTTCTTGACCAAACAAAGATGACTAGACGAGCTCTGTCTGTAATGCAGCCAGCTGCAAAAAAGGAAAATTGATTTTCCTTTTTTTAACATCGTCTTGATTAATAAATCCGATTTAGATTTAAAATCGATTAATTGCACAGCCCTAGTATGATCAGTTTAGAATCACCTGATGAAATAACACCTTGAGAAAACTCATGCAAGGACGGGGAGATCGAGGAATCGGCAAATGTCCCTTTAATCGTTGCTTCTTTACCCTTGTAACCCTGTCTGCTAGGACTCAGACTTCTTGGTCATCACCATCCTGGATGAGAACGACAACAGACCCATCTTCACCCAGACCAGCTACAGAGCAGAAATCACAGAGAACTCTGCAGCAGGTAACGTGTGTGTGTGTGTTACATGTGTGGGCGCGTGTTGCGTGTCTACTGTACCTTCTTGGTTATCGTGAGCAGGTAATGTACTGTATGTTTGCAGCACGTAGCAGAAACCTTGTAGCACTTGAAGCAACGTCTTAACCACTTCCTGACTTTGTTTACACACAATCGTTCGCCGGTTCTTAGTCAGGGACTCAAGGAATTCTCAATTAACTGCAACATTACAAGTTTGTTTTGAACTTGAGGTGCAATTACTACCCGTGTAATTAAGGAGGCGGTTCGCCACATGTATTTCTTTCTTGCCTGGAACTTTCCATTCCTGTTTTAATGACATTTCTGTGCAGTAAATACAAATGTGTGTTCTGTAATGTCTACTTGTGTCTCAGGCAGCACCATAACTGTTTTAAATGGGCCCATTCTGGCTGAGGACAAAGATATCGGACCTAATTCTGTGGTGAAGTACCGCCTGCTGGGAGCGAGGGTGGACCTCTTTACTGTTGATGCTCATACTGGTAAAATGACTTTGCAGTTAAAAGTAAATAGAAATGAACTTTTTTTTTAAAGGTGCAGTGCAAAAATTCCCTTTCTCCGTATCTCCCTTCAAGGTGTCATATCTGTGCGTCAGGGAGCTAGATTGGACCGCGAAGCATTTCAGGAGCCTCGGGTGGAGCTGATTCTGGTCGGGGTGGACGTAGGAGGCTTAAACAACAGTGTCCCCCTCACAGTTACGGTCCTGGACCAGAATGACAACCCGCCTGTCTTCAGTCCCTCCAGTTTCAGTGTCCGACTCCCCGAGAGCAGCCCCACCGGTGCGTGTGTTGTCGTGTGATCGGTGTGTACGTATATGGCACTTTTCCACTAGTACCTACTCGGCTCAACTCAACTTGGCCTGGTTCTTTTCCATAACAATTCAGCAACTGGAGAGTAGGCGGGTTGGAGCGAAGCTGCTGTGACGTATTTGATTGTGTATCTAAACGACGAAGACAACACTAAAGATGTAGATAATGGAGGAGATGATAAATGTGCTGCTGGGTCTGATAAAGTTAGAAAATGAGAGTGAGAGAAGCTTCAAGCAGCTACCGTTTTTTAAGTTTTTAGTTCATCTCAACGCTGCTGAAAAGTCCGAGCAGCTATGAAGTGACAAAGCTCCTGGTAGATCTTGTTCCTTATCGCCCGTCTAGATCCCTTTTTAATTCTCTCCTCAGCCACCAGGTTTATGAACATCTGCACCTCAGAGTTGGATCACCAAACAGACTTTTGCTGGTGGAATAAAATGAACAAGAAGCCGTCAGAGTCTCTTTCTCTGATGTCACATCCTGACTCAGACGTCTGACTCCAACCCCCCGACCAATCGGTGGCCTGTAGTGTGATGATGTCAGATACAGCCTGACTCTGCCGCTTAGAACCTCGGCAAAGTAGTTACAGGAAAAGTATCTACTCGGCACGTTAAACCCCTAGTGGGAAAGCGCTGAGTCGAGCCGAGCCAGGCTGTCAGGATTGGTTAGAGGACCCGAGAGCAGGAGGCAGGATTTCCAAAAAACGTAGGTTTATTCGCAAAAACAAAACCAAAAACGCTGCTGAGCAGGATCAAAAATGGAACAGGAACATGAAGAAAACTAGGAGAACCTGACGAGGAGAACATGGAGGGAGCAAACAGTATGGACCAGCAAGGAGCAGGGGAAAGACAACACTAGATATACACAAAGGATAACGAGACACAGGTGCAGACAATCAGGGCAGATGGAAACAGGAGGGTCAAGACAGAACTGAGGCCACGTTTACACATAGCCGGGTATTTACAAAAACGGATATTTCCCCCTCTACGTTTTGAAAAATACCCTTGTTTACACGAACCCGCATAAATATGCTGTTAAGGTGTTATGAGCAGCCAAACCTACAGGGGGCAGTGTAACGAGAAGCTAAAGTCATGCTAGCCAATCAGAATCCTGGAAAAAAACTTCAACAAATGACACGTGTGAAGCCTGAATAATATGGTTCCGCGCAGCCCCCCAGTCTCGCGCTCAGAAGGCACGCCGATCTTTCCCAGTGTCCAGCCGGGGTACTGCAACAAAAAATCCCATGGGGCCCAGAAAGCTTTTTTCCCATAGACCGCAATAGTAAAAGTGAAGCCTCTAAAACTGTTCACAGGAACCTCCAGCTGTAATCACCGGCAATTACTAATCTTTGTATTCTATATTTTTAAGTCATGGACTTTATATCCGTCAAAAATGTTTTATAACGGCCAGAAAAGTCAAAGAAAAGTCTCTTTGTGGGCGTGACGCATGGATCTATTATAATAACTGGATCGGACGTAAAAAATGGCCGCCCATTCATTTCAATGCATTTTACTCACTCAGCGCATAAGCCGAAAAAATCTCTGACTTCCGGGTTTACTTCCGCATACAGCGGCCCATAGAGCATGCGCAGTTGATTCACCTCCCATGATGCTCTGGGGCCTCCCATCATGCCCCGGGGCAATGACGCGAGTATTAATATAATATGTATTAATATAATATCTTAATTAATGTATATTATTACATGTATAGTATTACATATATTATTAATGTATTCATATAATATAATTACATAATATATATTAATATAAACATCCGTGGAATGCACGGACACGGCTGTGACGTCAGCCGTGACGTCACGCCCAGAAAGAGACTTTTCTTTGACTTTTCTGGCCGTTATAAAACATTTTTGACAGATATAAAGTCCATGACTTAAAAACATAGAATACAAAGATTAGTAATTGACGGTGATTACAGCTGGAGGTGTCCTGTGAACAGTTTTAGAGGCTTCTATTTTACTATTGCGGTCTATGGGAAAAAAGCTTTCTGGGCCGCATGGGATTTTTGGTTGCAGTACCGTGGCTGACCACTGGAAAAAAATCGGCGCGCCTTCTGAGTGGGAGACCCGGGGGCTGGCGTGACGTCACGGCCGTGTCGGTGCCATTGATGTTGCCCCGGGGCATGATGGGAGGCCCCAGAGCATCATGGGAGGTGACTCAACTGCGCATGCTCTATGGGCCCGTGTACACGGAAGTAAACCAGGAAGTCCGAGATTTTTTCGGCACATGCGCTGGCTGAGCAGAATGCATTGAAATGAATGGGCGGCCATTTTTGGCACTGTATCCAGTTATATAATAGATCCATGGTTCAGCGTTAAATCGACGGCGTAGCCTACGTACGGTGTGCGTCGCCGCGTACCCTACGCCGTAGGCTCTGCATTGGTGTAACGCGGAACCATAAATCAGCCTTGACTGCCAGTTACAGTACTTCCAAGATGGAAAGAGAGTCTTTCGTTAGGAGTGACAGAGAAGTGGAGTTACTTTTAAGTGTGACTTTAGAATATAAAACAGGTAAAATACAAGAAAATATTGACGGTGGCCAAACAAATTGTAAACACAGGTCACACAAATGATGCTGGTGACGTTTCTTTTGCATAATGTGACGTTCTGAAGCCTAAATCTCCGTTTCCCTCCGTTTACAAGCAAACGTGAAAACTGAGTTTTTGAAAATCTACACTTTGGCCGGAGTTTTCAGAAATTATCATCTATGGTGACTTTGAGCTTCGTTTTCGTGTAAACGAACGGCCAAAACGCATGAAAACGCCACCGTTTTTGCTACTTGTAAACGGGGCCTGAAACTCGGGGACATGGGCGTACAAAACAAAACAGGGAAATGTCAAATCCTGACACAGGCTGAGTAGCTGCTAGTGGAAAAGCGCCAATAGACTCATGTGTGACATTGATCAGGTAAAGGTGTGATGGGCAGCTTTATACACCCTCCGTTTGCAAGTAAAGCTTTAAGCATTGGGAACTGTTGTGAGATTACGACGGCGTGCGTGCGTGTGTTTGTCTGCTGCAGGCGTGGTGGTGACTCAGCTCTCCGCCACCGACGCCGACTCTGGCTCCAACGGCTGGCTAATGTACCGGCTAGAAAGCGGAGCCCAGGACCGATTTGTGGTCGACCCGCTTTCTGGCGCCGTCCTGGTGGGCAACACCACACTCGACAGGGAAGAGCGCGGGTCCTACCGCCTCGTTGTCATGGCAACAGACCGTGGCACGCCGCCTCTGTCGGGCACGGCCGCCCTGACCGTCATCCTGGATGACGTCAATGACTCCCGGCCGCGCTTTCTAGAGCCTTTGACCATGATCAACGTGAACGAGTCCACCCCACCTGGTGTGGTGGTCGCCACTCTGACCGCCGAGGACCCCGACCTGCATCCCAGGCTGGAGTATTACATCATTTCAGTGGAGGCAAAGGATGATGGGAACAACCCCGTGGACGGCCTGCAGGAGTCCTTCGGCATTGATTTACACACAGGTGAGCTGTGGATTTCTGCTACGTTTTACTTTCTCATGTAATGATACCTGATGATGTTGGATATAGAGCTGGGTATCGATTCAAATGTCAAAAATCGATTCGATTCCAATTCTTAAGATTCAGAATCGATTATCACCATTTCATTCGATTCGATATTGATTTGGGTTAGTGTTGCTTGGATTATATGACTGTAAAATAACTATTGAAATAATCATTTCACAATAATTATTGTGAAATAACTCAAATAGGCATTTCAATATCCATTTAATGTGCAAAAAAAGAAAGAAATTGCAACAGCTCAAGCAGTAAACAAATTATTTTAGCTTGTCTGATTTATTCTGTCACCACACACACAGCTTGCCATGAAGCACCCGGCATTTTTCAGGTATTTCATGACAAACCGTGTCCAATAACAGAGAAACCAAACAAGCTATAGTAAATATAGATAATATGAACTTCATTGAACTAATATAACATTTAGAAATTTAAGCTGAAATGTCCAGCGTTTTCTCTAAAGAAAAGTTCATTTAGTTCAGGCGTTTTCAAAACTACTGGGACTACTGGGATTAAAGTTCACCAGGCAAAAATGTAATGATGAAAAAAAAAAAAAAAAAAATTTAATCAGGAAAAAAAAAATGGATCTTTAGACATACAAATCGATTTTTAGGAATTAATATGAGAATCGATTTAGAATCAGAAAATCGATTTTTTTTCAACACAGGCCTAGTTGGATAACTGATTATGTTTTGCATGTTTTGATGAATTTTCAGGTGCAGTATTTGTGCGCAATCCACTCAACAGAGAGTTGGTGGCAACATTTGAGATCATCGTGTCCGTCCATGACAACGCCAGCGAGGTCATTGACAAGTCAGGCAGCGTTCCCAATGGTGAATCTGAGTTACACTCGTCCTCAGTCTCTAAATTCAACTATCGTCTTCCCTCCTCACCACTCCAATCTTGAATATCTGTTCCACAGCGAGACTAACCATCAATGTCTTGGACGTGAATGACAACGCACCTCGTTTTCGACCCTTCGGAGTGACAAATTTCACAGAGAAGATTCTGGAAGGAGCCCAGCCAGGAACAACGCTGCTCTCGGTGTCAGCTGTAGACCCGGATAAAGGTCCCAATGGCCAGGTCATCTACCAGCTGCTCCACCTGCCCCGGGGGGGCTACGTCAGGCTGGAGGACCCCTCAACTGGTACGACCACCGGCCAGCAGCTCTAGAATACTTACAGTATGAATATGATATGGGTGTAACAATATATCGTGCCACGAAATTTCGCGATACAAAAACGCCACGAAACATGTCGTGTAGGTGACAAACTGTATCGCGATATTGGGTTATTAATATTAATCTATTGTTTTGACTACAAACGCGCATCCGACCACGCGTGGCGACCGCGCCTCGACCCCGCGGACCAAAATCTTACTCCGCTCAGAAGAAAGTAGTACCTTTTTGCGGTCCCGATCACGGGACTCTAGCTGGGTTTTGAGCTCTGAACTTTCAAGTCTGGTGTAGAGTTAAGCCTTACCTTATTAAATTAAACCTTTTTCGGGTCGTGAGTAGGATAAACACGGGAAAACTTCTTCCGAGTTGGAGTGTACTTTAATGTCCGCTCAACAGCCTAGGATTTTAGAACATCAACACAACACCTAGTGCTGTATCACTCCGCCCAATCTAAAACATATTAACAACTACAGATAAACTGACTAATGTCATTATAGTCCCTGATTTACATCAGAATATAAAGAATATATTTATAAAATAATGAACCCTGAATTACCAAAATAACCTTCTTAACAAAAATAAATCTCCTCTTACACTTATAAGGCGAGCATGAATCAATCTATTTTATGATGTAAAATTGTATGTATTTATTTACTTTTATTTACTTATTTAATTTTAGTTGTTAAATTTCTAGAAAAGAAAAAAGTCAAATCATACATGAGAGAAACTATTCAGTTTGTGGCAAAATATTTGTACTTGTATGAAACTGAAGATGCATAATGCAAACCTGACATTTACTTTTAGTTCAGTTTGTGTAAAATGTTTGGCCTGTCTTTCTCTTTAAAACTTAAACAGTTATAAAGCATTACAGACTGTAACAATAGGGCAAACGCACAGCATTGTTTTGTATTTTGTGTCTTTCAAATAAAATATTTTTTTTTCCAGTCATATGTTCCTCATTCAAGGTTGTTAAAAAAATACTGCTATAATATAGTATCGTATCGTTATCGTGACCTCAATATCGTGTATCGTACCGTATCGTGAGATTAGTGTATCGTTACACCCCTAGAATATGATAAAGATAATAACTAAACTCACCATTTCTCTTCAGGAAAAATCGTGGCCAACCAGACGGTGGATTTTGAGCAAATACAGTGGCTGAATTTCACCATACGGGCTCAGGACCACGGTTCCCCTCCCAGGAGTGCTGAGCTGCCGGTTTATCTGCGCATAGTGGATGTCAATGACAACAACCCAGTATTTCTCCAGCCCTCCTACCAGGTACTGTTGGGCGCAGAAAGACCTGAAGACAGTACGAGCAAATCAATGGCACATGGGATTTGAATGTTTAAAGATTAAGCTGTTAACCCAGCTGCCAAACTGGTTTTGGCTCAAAGAGTTTCTTGTAATGCACTTTAGCAAAACATGTTTCTGTTTGCAGGAGCCGGTATTTGAGAACACAGATCTGGGCACCACCGTGGCTCGCGTCAAAGCTACAGATGCCGACTCCGGCCTCTTCGCCGTCATTGAGTACAGCCTAGTAGACGGCGAGGGCAAGTTCGGCATCAAACCATCTACTGTAAGTTAGTCTATGCACCAGAACAACTAGCTCTTACAACAATGTGAACAGAATCATCATTTTTTTCTCCTTTTTTTATGATAAAAACAGAAATCTAGGCATTTCCAAATCCATCCCTCTTCTCAATTGAATTATAGTCTCTAATTTCAGCCTCGTTGGAGTGAATGTTGAATATTCCTCTGCTTAAGACGGACCTTGGTAAACCAAGGATGTTTAAACGCATTTTTAATGCAGTGTCCACAAAAATGTCAGAAATTTTCCCCTTCGGTGACCTCAGACAAAAGATAAACATTCATTAACTGGAGAGAAACGGTCCTCTGTGTTTTCTCTGTAAACAGAGCAGAACGTCATCCTGGCGGGAAATGAAAGTTTTAACAAGATATTTGAGTATCCTCAGGCCAGTCTACATATTTCAGATCTATAGTCTACTTCTGCCAAAAGAGCGAGACTCGGCTTAATGTCGACAAAACTACCATTTCCAGTTGGCACTTCCTTCCTAATCATTCCTTTGTTTCAGCACTCTGTTTCAGCCGTTGTTGTGTTAAACTGCTCTGCAAATAAAGTTGAGTTGAGTTCCTTCTCCTCTTTGTCAGGGAGAGATCTACATCCTTTCCCCTCTGGACAGGGAGACAAAGGACCACTACACTCTGACCGCGGTGGCTCGAGACAACCCTGGTGGAAGCCCCAACAACAGAAGAGAGAACTCTGTCCAGGTAGAAATCATGTCGTTCACAAATCATCACGTTTAAGTTTTTGTCAGAGGTGTCTTCAGTATTCACATTCATTACTCAGGTAGAAGTATAGATACTAGAGTTTAAAAATACTCCTGTTGAAGTTGAAGTATTTACTCAAGTTTTTTACTCAAGTAAAAGTATAAAAGTACTGGTTTCAAAACTACTTAAAGTATAAAAGTAAAAGTAATGTAAGGGGGAAAAAAGCCATTAAAGACAAAAGCCATTGAAAATGAATGCATCTTAGTATAATGCAAATATATTAAAGAACCATATATGTGTACTATTGAGCATTAACATGTGTTTCAGAGAGCAGCAGATATGATGACTAGTTGCCTATAAGTATTGTAATGGTGCAAAAAGTCAAACTTCAGAGGCATGTTATCATTTATCCTAACCTTTATTTGAATGTACATCCAAGTTTAGTTGCAGGAATCTGAGGGAACGAATGTAAGAACAAAACTGGACAAGAACATCTGAAACAACCACGACCAAATTCACTCTATCCAGATGGAGCAATTTACCTGGATAGTTTTTTTTTAAAGGCCGAAATGAAATAGAGTAACGAAGCTGTTTTTAAAATGTAAGGAGTAAAAAGTACAGATAATTGCGTGAAAATGTAAGGAGTAAAAGTAAAAAGTCGTCTGAAAAATAATTACTCCAGTGAAGTATAGATAACCAAAATTTCTACTTAAGTAAGGTAACAAAGTATTTTTACTTTGTTGCTTGACACCTCTGGTTTTTGTGATTTCAGCTTTATACACCATCACAATGTCTTAGAAATAAAACAATCAAGATGTGATCAAAGTGTAGAGTTTCAGTTTTAATTTCACAAAAATATGCCATTTACCATTTAAGACTTAAAGCCATTTTAAGTAAAATTACCTCAATTTTCAGGGGCTGAAAACCACCTGAACAAAGTGACATTTGTGTAAATATAAGCATAAGTTTTACTTCTCTGATAAAAACCCTGTGAGGTCGGTGATTGCCTGAAGTCGGGATCTGTCTAAGTTCTGAGTTTCCTCCGTGGAGATGCTCTTCCAGGCGTTCTCAGCAGACATCTTCAGTTACTGCTTGCTCATGGGCCTTACTGCCCTCAGCGTTGTCTTCAGTTACTCAAAGCCCTGATCTGTTGGCTCGAGATCAGACAACCGACTTGGCAAATGATCAACATTCATTTCTTGAGCCTATTTTGCAGTATGTTTGGAGCTATTTTTCTATCTGCACTGTAAGGCTCCATCCTCAGAGCCAAATGGGGCGGAGAATGTCGCTCTATAAAGCTCAGACTTCATTATTCTGCTTCTGTCAGCAGCCGCATCATCAGTAAACATCTGTGAGCTCATTCCATGAGACAGAAGATTGAGGGACTTTACCTAAAATTACTGCAATTCAATGAGGCTGTGCATACGGTTAAAATAATATTATTGCCCGAGCACTTACAGTGCGAAGGCCCTATTGTATTTTTTCTCGTTTTTATTTCTCCGACGAAATTAGGGCTTTTTTCCCCCCTAAACGTGCCCCAAAAGTCACCAAATCTTGCACGCAAGCCAGGCCTGGCGAAAAATCTGATATTTAATGGTTTGCATTAATGGGCGTGGCCTAATGGCTCAACAGCGCCCCCTAGAAAACTTTGTGCCTCAAGCCCCACAATACGGTTTGACGTACATGCACGAAAATCGCTACACACCTGTATCATGTTGCAACTTAAAGAAAAGTCTCTTGGCGCCATGGCCGAAACCGAACAGGAAGTCGGCCATTTTTAATTAATCGTGTAATTTTGGCGCAATTTATGCCATTTCTTCGGTCGCTTCTTCGCCCGAACCGTAACGTGCCCCCAGGTGTGTTATACATCAAAATGTGCGTCTCCATCCTGCAACAATGCGCATTACTTTTCTCAGTCAAAAGTGTTACCGTGGCGACGATAGACGCCAAAAAGCGCACCCCCCCTTCATCTGATTTGTCCATATTTGATAGTTCCTATTTTCTGCTATAACTTTTGAATGGTTTGACATAAAGACGTGGGTGGTGTCATCGGACTCGGTTTTGAGTCCTTGAACATAATTGGTGCAAATTAGCCCGGCCCATTCTTCTGATTGGTTGATATTTGATAGTCCCTATTCTCTACCATAACTTTTGAACGGGTTGTGATAAAGACATGTAGCTGGTGTCATCTGCTAAATGTCCAGGCCTGAAGAATCTACATGCAAGTTATACAAGCGCTTCCACTGCAGCCTGAATGTGCACAAGGGTGCGAGGGCCCGTTCATCGCTGCTTGCAGCCTTAATTATTAATTAATATTATTATTATTGTTAATTAATTCATATTGTAACTTTTTGTTTCTTTTTTTTTTCCTTCGTTTTGTTTGACCACATGGTAAACCTTCAGACAACTGGAAAAAATGTAAAAAATGAGCGAGCCTATGTGGACAAAAATTGTAAAGAGTTTATGAACCTCTTCTCTAAATATCCTCTGATCTCACGTCAGGTCCTGGTGACGGTTCTGGATGTCAACGACTATCGGCCACGCTTCTCGAGGCGAGTGTACAACACCAGTGTGTTTGAGAACGAGCCCAGCGGTACGTCTGTGATAACGGTCACGGCTGTCGACCTGGATGAGGGAGAGAACGCTGCCATCCTCTATAGCATGCTGGGACCACATCTAGGTCTGAAGACATTATTTAAGTTTTCTGTGTTCATCAATTGTTGAAGTAATGTTGTTCAGGCATTTATGAACCAGATTTGCCGTATCATTCATGCCGTTATTGCTCCCCTCCTTCTCTTTGGCTCGTTAGATGCGTTCTACATGGATCCGAACACCGGACTGGTCCGTTCTCGCCGTCTGCTTCAGTCTTCTGAGCATTTCAACTTCACGGTGGTGGCTACAGACCAGGGACGTCCCCCCCTGTGGGGAACCGCAGACCTGGTCATCACAGTCATAGACGTGAACGACAACAGGCCTGTGTTCGTCAGGCCGGCTAACGGGACCATCATCCACATCTCCGAGGTATCAGCGTTCATTCACACCTGCCCTGTGGTCGGACGGCTCTTCTTTACTATGTAGTGCAAATTCACACCAAAGGTAATCGCAGGGTCCAGATTCCAATTAAATCCTGTGGAATTCAATTATGCCAGAATGAAAAGACATCAGCAATCACCTTTAGCTGGGCATACACTGTGTGATATTTTAAATCGTATGAGACTGCCCCATCTCACACTGCACGACTAGATTGCGGAGTTCAAAAGTTCACAGCCCACGATTTATGGTCTCACACTGTACGAGCCGATGCTCGGATGCGACCCGTCTGCTCACACTATACGATCATAATCCTCCCGTCGGACCTCTGTGTACTGGAACTCGAGGCCGGTTTTGGGGCAGGGGTAGGCTGTTCCAACCCAAACGTGCGTCCTGCCCACCCAATCAAAGGTTATGGGGGATCCTTTATTTTTTTATAATTTTATTTTTATATATATATATATATATATATATATATATATATATATATAATATATATATATATATATATAAAAATCCCAAAATATCTGTACCGTTTCTGATTGGGTCGGCACTGCGCATCATTTTTAGACACAACAATGAACGCATACCGCAAAAGTTCTCGGCGGAGGGACCCGGAGTCCCAGCGAAATGAGCACAACAGAGAAGAGAAGTGTAGCGTGCGCACAGAGCGCACACTGAAGGCTGATTTATAGTTCCGCGTTACACCAACGCAGAGCCTACGGCGTAAGGTACGCGGCGACCCGCACCGTACGTGGAAATGCGGTCTTTTTTTCTGCTATTAAAACATGATTTGTAATGTGAATTTGCAACACTTTAAACTA